>NW_027181678.1:6017500-7248750 GCF_028537555.1 Battus philenor | reverse complement strand
AAAACACTTTGTGTCGCAACACTAAATGCAAACCTACACTTTTTTGGTGTACATCAATGGTATGTCGAAAGCCATACATCCAGTAGTTCCATTTGCTGACGATAGTACTGCTAAGTTTAAAATGAGACACATGACATTAATGTATCTCCAGTAAAAATTATCGAATGGCTTAAAAGTAATAATCTATTAATTAATTTAAAGAAAACAGTTCAGAACAAAATAATATTATAAATATAATGACAAAGTTATAACTGAAACTAAGATGAAAATATTTTTTTTAATTTGAATTTGACCGAGGACTTACATTTCGATATGACTTTGAAGATACACGCAGAATATTATTGTAAATTATCTTAAAATTCTTATTCTTACATTTTTATTCAAAAATATTCTTAAAAAGTTTTATATTGATTGATCCCTCCCGACCAGAATTATTTATCGACCACTAAAGGAAATTAATGTCTTTGTCACTTAGGTTTTGCGGTAATTCAAAGTTTTATTGATATAATAAAAGTGACTAAACAGGTTTGAATTACTTTTGTGGGTAGTCTATTTAAATTGTTACGAAAGTCATACTGATCTAACGAACTCCGAGGTTACCGTCAGTCATCATCATATAGTAAAAGTTTCTATATACATACATATCTTTAAAGAAAAAAGTTTAATTAAAGAAAATTCATTTCCATTAAGGAAATGAATTTTGGACATAAAGTGAAGCAAATTATGTTTGTTAAAAATTTACACAATTTTTTTTATTAATACTCTTTATTGTACATGTCAGAAAAGAAATATATAGATGCATGATATCTATAAAAAACGTACAATAGTCCGTCTTACCAATCAAGGCAATTTCTTACTGAAAACCATAGAATAGAAATTGAAGAAGGATAAATAGGGAGTAGTTGATGTGTACATATAAACATGTGTACATATGTTTACTTATTTACATATATACATACATTGTACAATGACTAGTATAATTTTAAATACAATCTTTAAATCAAATATAAGCAACAGAAAGGTTGATTAATAATAGAAGAATTTGTTATAGAATATTTTTGAAAGAATTTGTGACCGTGGGGTAGTATTACCGCAATTTAACGGCCTTTTACATATTAGGCTAAGTCGATTAATGTGATTTTTTGGATTTGTGAAATAAAGCTATTATTTAAATAATGTGCTACATAATTATTCACATTTATTAATTGGGGCAGGTTATTTTTAGCGGTGATAATATATTCGCTTTGACAATGCCCGAAACAATAAGAAGTTATGTTTAAGTAGCCAAAATTCTTCAATATTTATCTATTAAGATTTTTTAGTTATCGATAGAGTTTGACAAATTAATTCTTATTTAATATAATGTAATAAATTTATTTTTTTAGATTTAACAGCATTTTCAAATCAGATAGTTTTAGGTAGAAATTTTATTTTGTAATTTAACATATATGAGGGACATCTGAGAAAATTATTATTCGAATTAAGTAGATTAGAATGTGGGAAGGTTGGAAGGAAACCTGTGAGCTGGTTTATAACATTTTGTGCTCTAAGAAAAAAAAAATAATTTATAGAAATCATTCTTGTAGCAGCGAGAGACGATACAATATTTTATATAATGTATACTTTGTGCAATAATTATATAGATATCTTTGGGGGTGACCTAAGTCTTGTAGTGACGATGATTCTCATAGTGTTTTCGAAAACAAAGTGAACGTTTACAACTATGATGCCAAGGCCAACAACAGCCAATTTGTGAAATATTATTGCAAAATAATAAACATTTGCATTTGTGCTTTACACCTGAAAAATATCAGAAAATAAATAATCATTAAAAACCAATCTTTATTCTCTCAATAGCATTAAAAATGTGACAAAAAGATAAAAAGGATCACGCTCCGTTTGTAAGGCGAGAACATAAAGCGGTTTGAATTAGCTCTTCATTGGGCGGTTTTTTTTTCACCCCTCGCAGCGATAAATAGACAATTCGACCGTGTCAAGCATATCTTATCCATGAGTTTCTTTTTTATAAAGGCACGGTATTAATAGTAAACCACTTGTAATAATTCAAAACATATTCCATGTTAAATAAACATTCATAGCTTCAAAAAGTAAAGCTTTGAAAAATAAATTTATAATTTGTTATCGCTTCAAAATATTATATTTAATTTTAAATTAAAAAATGTATAAACTTTAAATTTACATTTTTGGTGTCGAAGACAATATTTATTGGATCTATTAAACAAATTAGCCGTCTATTAAAATAATGTTTATTTATTCACAAAACAAAATTTACAAAATCTACATTTTTCTTTCAAATATACAGAATAAAATGGCGTGTTTGTGTGGCGTGTCTAAAAAAATTAAACTGGAACCGCGCGGAACGCAGTTTATGTCACCACCTCAGGCGAATCTTATACGAAAGAAAATTATAGATACGTTACATTGCTCTGTACTTCCAGAATCATGGTATGTGGTGAAAGTTTTTAAAGTTGAGTATTCAGCAACCATGTGAATGTTAATTTGAACTGAAATAAACTCTTTGTGAAAAAATATTTTATTTACGCATCTGTTTTAGGTGTATTATATCTGTACTACTAAAGCCCCTTATAATATTCAATTAAAGAAACCTTATTTAATTATGTACACTGTATCCTTAATTGAACTATAAAACAACGAATTTCTAATGGATGTAATAGATTTATCTCACTTTTAATATTAAATACTAAAAATAATTGAAATGATATTGTAATAAAATTCTGTCCGAACGTATTTCAATGTAATCTTACTTTTTCAATAGACATTTCTGACATGTGGTTGAAACCACATGCCAAATATCTGATGAAACAGAACTTTGCCACATGTCATATAGTAACCGAAACAACGAATTTATTTTAAATCAAATTTTCCGATCGAATGATTTCACAAAATTTAGTTGACCGTGCTGATTATGTGAAGTTATAAATACAAATACAGTTCGATTGTTTTTATTTATTACAAATTGCACATTTTAAAGATGAAATCCGTGATTAATGGAGTATACTCGCTGTTTTCACAAAATGTGGTCGAAAATTTTAATACGAGGGTAGTATTTTTCATTTTTCATATTTGCCAATTTTACCTACTTCTATTATTATCCGAAGACGGGCAATTCACTAACAAACCTTTGCTTTTTTTATTTGTAACAACAAAGCTATTAAATTGAATGAAATCCTATTTTGTTATCACAATATATAGGACTTTAAGAGTATTATGTATAAAAAGATTAAAACAGGTGCTAATAAATAGTCTATTTGAGACAAAAATAGCCGTTAAGAATAGTGTCAAGACTCACTTCCAGGTAATGCGCTTTGGGATAGCATGATGAAAAAGAAAAGAATATGAAAGATTTTTTGCAATAAAATAATAACAAACGCCATGCTTGTACTAAAGTACATTTTTTTCCCAACTCATGGCGCTATAACAGTATATAAAGCTTAACATTAAAACAGAACTTTAAATGTTAGATAAGAATAATATTGAATGCTTTTGATCATATTTCAGTATTACGTTTAAAAGTAAATTATAAAACCTTATTTTACATAATGTCTAGATATTTAGAAAAAAATCCAGTAATAGTTTATCAAAGAAAAGATTTCATACACGATTTTCTTAATTTGATAGCTTTTATTATCATTCGTAACTTTTGTTTTATGGGAGTTAATGCCAGCGTTTGCCTTTTATTTATAATTTCGGCCGACTGGATATGGCAGAGTGCGGGGCTTAAACCTTATTAATTAATCTCGAGAGCTCTCCTAGGAGCCCCGTCTCTGGCTGTTTCCAAGATATTTCACCGCGCCGCCAAACTCTTAGGTTCCTTGGACAGACATTGCAAATTGTGTCCAGGCGTAATGGCCTATGAGAAGGAGACTTAGTTTGTACTATCACTTAAAATGCTATAAATATTCTGATCCGTGAGAGCCTGAAAGAGGCGAAGTCTCAGCTTGATTCGTTGCTATTGCAGGGCTTAGTTGTTATATATACATAAATTTTGTTTGAAATAATAAATTGAAGAAGTATTCAAAAGAATAAATATGTTTAAAAGCACGTTATTAAAAAAAATATTATAACACAAATAATTTTTGTGTTATAATTTTTTACTGAAGCAAATTTTATTACTGAAGCTTTAATTGGAGATTCATAAAAGCCTCAATGCTAAAAGTCTTCAAATAGAGACGTTGTCGGAATAAATAATAGTTTTGTCGGCAATTCATTTCGTATTCAGCAAGGTTCAGTTTCTAAAATGATCTTGTTTATTAAATTAGAAACTGTCAAGAGGCGAAACAATTCTCTTTATTTGCAAGAATGGTAACAGTGCTAACAGCATTTCTCAAATTAGGGCTAAACGCTTCCAATGAATTAAATCTCAAAGAATAGTTTCCGACATAAAATAAATTGTAAAATTACCTGCATCTCTGTTTGAAAGATCATATCTAACTCTATAAGAACGTATATAAGTATGATGCATAGAATCACTTAATCTTTAGCGTTTTTCACCTGTACCAAGGTTTTCAAAGTATTTGCGATGTTTCAAATTGCAAATGGACTTTTGATAAATATCTCAAATACCTTGAATAAATTCTGCTATGAAATAGAAAAAGAAGAATGTCTATTCTATCAACTTTTTATATTAAAGGTTTTTTAATATGAAAGGATGACAATGAACAGTATTTTGCTTTATATCTTTTAAATAAACAAATATAGCTCAGGAGTGCTAATGAAAACTGTTTATAAATTTAATAAATAATGGCTATTTAATATTTTAATCGTAAATATTGTAAATCGAAGCAATGAAACGTCGCTAATATTGTTTTTGATTATATTTAGAACTTTCATGATATATTGATTCTTTATATTAATTTCATGATATTATGATGTACGAGTATATCTTTAATTTTATTTTATTATTGTTAATAAAACGACTTTATCATGCAAATATTTTACCCGTCGGGACACCATTGGGCCGCGTAGTTAGATCTTTGTCCTAAACAATTCAGGCTTAACTATCTCCAAAATTGACTATTACCCCGAGGACAGGTGGAGAATAGATCATTGTCAATATTGGCTATGTATAACTCTACATTTTCAGCATAAAGTACAGTCATATATACAAATATTTAAAAAAGAATAATCTTAAAAGGTGCTAAGTTTTGTTCAACTTAAGAACATTTAACGCACCTTATCTTCTCAATTACGTATAAAGAAAGAATACGTTTCCCATTATCTTCTATAAGTGTCACCGTATGGTAATTTATGGAAATGGAAGGGATTGTTTGCAACGGAAAATCCGTGCCTTCGACTTTTCTTTTATAAGGTCAGCTCTTTTATAAGGTATAACAATGAATAATGAGAACGTTGTTCAATTTTCCTTTACCCTGGGAAAAATTATATAAAGAACAAAAAGTAAGCTTAATGAAATTTTAACTTCTATGATAAATTGTACACAGTGAAACGTACTATACAGTATATAATGAATTTTAATCCAGTCCACAATCTAAAGTCTCAATCTAAAACTCGTAAAGTATATAAATAAAGTACGCCAAACGATGAATAAAAGAACGATAAACGGGTAACCAGGGAAGACGAAGCGGTTTAGCTATGACCAAATAGTTCATTTGACCTCATACGCCCACATCGAAATATTTGTTCAATTAATATTTGCATTCTTTAATAAAAATGGAGAAGAATACATATATTTAAATATCTAGATAAATAAATATTGGAAAATATGAAAGTCCGAGTAAATACAAACGTTTCTGCACAAGATTGTATGTCAGGGATCTAATGTATAAAGAAATCTATAGCATATGAGGTGGGCGTGGCCATGTTGTGATGGTCATAAATTTTACTGGCGGAACCATGATAAGTTACGTAAGAAAATTTTGCTGAGAGAAGGATATCTAACAGTACGCTCTAGCACACCGACAATTTTGGTTAATAAATAGCAGGCCGCGGGAGAGTTAAATATGATCCTGATCATACAAATGACCAGTATTGACCAACTCCTAAAGTAGCAATTTTTTTCAAAATGCGATGTTAATTATGTATAAACTTTATCCATCGTCATGGTTGGTATAGAATGATAATAATATATTTTTTCCTTGGGGATAGCAACACTTTATACAAGTTTAAACATGTACGCATGATAAGTATGGTGCGAATACGCACAGGGAGCTTTGAATAATTTTGAAACAAAAAGGTCTATCTAAGACGTGTGAAATCAGAGGAAATGTGAGCACTTAAGAACTGTAACCAATTCTCGAAATCGATAGTATATACACCGAGTTGGAGGTAATAGTGGTGTGAGAACACCTAACAATAAGTTGTTAACAATATTTCATTTTCTATGTAGATACTCCTTCTTTTAGGTAGGAGAAAAACTTTTGACTTGTTTTAAACAAATTCACTATTTAGTATGTATACTTTCTTTGATTAATATAACGTTTAATAAAGAAACTCAGACAAAGTCGGGGCGTGATACTAGTATTAGGATATATGTAAAAGCAATCTTGGTAAGTAAACGTCGTACCAACTAATGTTTTCTACCTCAAATACTTCGATGAGAAATAGTTTACATTGGGAGTATTGCTGACTTGCATAATCGATTCGGTATAATAAATACCTAACTTTAAAATTTTATATGTATATATATCAGCTATATTATATATATATATTATCAGCTATTGGAAGGTAGTTTATTAGGTGGTGTCCTGAAATATTGAAAAACATATGTTTTTAATGGTACAGTTAGTCATAACTTTAGGTCAATGTAAAACTATTTTATTAATATTTTTTTTGAATGAGATGGACTTGCCAGGACATGTTATTATCCGTTATAATTACAATATTGCCAAGAATAGTTTCAACTTTATTCCAAAATTAACATACTTGATACGTGTAAAATTAATGTTCAAGAAATTAGTATATCAATTTATGCTTCGTTCATATAAATCTTTTATAGGGTTTAATAATATTCTAGGTAAATCAAATGAAGATAAATATAATGATGCTCTGATTCATCCTGTTTTAAAATAATGAATCATATTATAACATGATTTTACGGTCTCTCTATTTACATATTTTATATGTAGAATATAGCCAACGTACGCTGTCAAACAGCGTTTTCTTTATATATTTGTATATGATAAATCTTGAGTGCATTAATAACTGTGTATACAGAACGTGAGAGAGGAAGAAGAAAATTATACTGTTTTGTACATTATACTGTTTTTAAAAATAATATAATTATTTTTACTCCAAGTTATATTTATCAATGAATTAGGATTCGGGTTAGGGGTATCAAATTTAATTATACTTTTGTAATAGTAAAGTTTAATAGAAAGGAGTTTATTAATTATATATTTATTTGTAAACAAAATTTGGTAATATTTTTAACAGTACAATGCAATAGAAGATAATTAAAAAATAAGACTGTTGAACATTTTGGCTCTAAATGCCATCCGCTGCGTATAATTAATATTTGAATATTAATATTTTGATTCTGCTAAAGGTAATAATTTGCCGCCGGCTCCGCGGCATATGATAAATTCTTGTCTTTATAGAGCATTACATCTTCGTATAGAAGCGACGACGAGTCTTTTGGTCTATTAAAGAAAATGTTTGACTTTATTTAAGCCGACAGAGTAATGACGTTGAATGTAAAAATATTTACCCTCCTGTCTAGCCAAATTAAGAGTTTATTTATAAAGAAAACTTTCTGGTTACGTAATATAATTTATGTTTTTATATATTAAATAGGCAAATGAAATCATTTAAATTACTTGTAGTAATCTCTACAATGCAATATACTCATATATATATATATATATATATATATATATATATAAATATAAATATATATATGAGTATATACATATAGTATATGTATATATTAGCCGTCGCTGTCTTAATCTGATACAACTATTTATTCGTATTTACATAATAGTGTACTATTCATTATATTTTCAAGTAATTTATTAAGTTGGAGTCAGAAAACGCTAATAGTCAACTAAGAAAGACTATATACAGATGAAATTTAACGACGGAAATTATGTCGTAAGTCGATTATTAACAATCCAACACATTTAAACTGGCAATTTATTTTCAACTTTGAATTCCATTTAACGTATTCAGTTCAATTTAACACTACTATCGAAAGATAAAATATTCATTTAAAAACGTTTTAAAAACGCAAAGGAAATGTACACCAATGCATTTAAAAAAGAGTGAGAAGGCTTTCGTTAGAAGTGTATACTAGATCTTCACATGTAAACCAATTTTTGTTTCTTCATTATTACTTAAAATTAAATGTCTTTATTTAATTTGTTTTCTTTATTTACATCAAATCTAAATAAAACTACTTTTTTATTAGTCATCGTGAAGTATATTCAAATGTGTTTGAATATCATTATACTCTGTTATAAATTCACAAATATAAGTATGTAATACATCCTTATATTATTAAATTAATCACAGGTTTACATCGTACATTTTAGAATCACACTTAATATGAACCTGAGTATATTTGATATATTTAAATAATTTAATATTTCTACTACCTTGAAATTAGGTTAATGTAAACATTTGGAGAAACGAAGTGTTATGTAGTAAAAATATGTCTTTGTAAATGATATTTTATCATATTTAATAATATTGACTATCTTAAGTAGTAAAAATAGAAGATAGATATGTATTGTAATAATAGATAAGAATATTCTGTAATCAGTGTCACGGCATTTTTATTGTTAGCAAACGCAAGGATTTGTTTATTTTTTTTAAATTTATGTTGAAATAATAAAATCTGCACCTTCATTAAAGTCTTCATGGCGCGTAAGTTGGTTATTTATTTCAGTTGGCTACATTTTGCAATGCTATTAATGATCCAATTGAAGTCATTTCTAAGCCGTACAAAACAAGGAAATAAAGTTGGAGTTTGACGCCGTTTTAAAGTACCATCCGTAATAGGATAGACAGCGATTTTAATTTATTTAGAATAATGCTAGTAAATGCTTATAATTTTATTGCGGCAATTTATCAACAAAATTACCAACAATTATGTAGATATTAATGTAAATTTCGTACAAAATGAATAGTTTTGACATCTTTTACAAAAAGAGATGTAATTTAAAAAAAGGAGGAGAAGAAATAAAATTTAACATTACCATTTGTTGGTTCTCAATTGATACGGCTTTGTTAAACTTTAATTTTACATGTAGCTATCTCAGAAAAAATAAGATGTTCTTGGAACTTCTATTTACCAATCCAGTTTAAATAACTTTAGGGCGTGAAATGAGTACCGCATGTTAATTATTTGCAACATGTAGCGAACAAATTGTTAATAAACCGAGGCGCTCTCCTTATCTTAGATATCTCTACTCCTCTATTTTCACCCCATAGACGCCCACTGTAAGGCATAGCCTCTCCCATGGGGGATTTACATTACTCGCCACACTTGGCAGACGGGTTGGTGATCGCAGTATATATATAGTATAATACAGATAGTATAATATAAGGTAAGCGTAGAACCTTGCTGGATTTTCCTAGGAAACTTATGAGCAGTGGTAATCCTATACAATTAATGCACAAATTATATGAGTTTTCATTCCGGGAAACGAACCCGCGACCTACGATCGCAAGTCACACACCTTTACTGCTGGACTACCATTGCTTTATATATATACTTAAATAGTATAATGCACTTTGCCGTGATTAAAACAACAACTAATATGTACGTAGCACGAAAAGCGTTAATGAGACAATGCAGATTACTTTCGACTCTAAGTCGGCATTTTTTATGTCTTCGATTTCGTCAATGTCTTTAACATTAAGTTTGCAAAATTTACTCCAAAAACGTGAATATGTTTGTTAAACTTCTATATTACATACAAAATTTGTAGGCTTAAAATGCAAATCAGATGTCCATATGATCATCTGCCATTTTTGTAGATAGCCCCAATTGTCATTTGCACTTCTCAATGCTAGCACAAGGCTGACAACATATAGAATTTGTTGCTGTTTTTGGGCGTCACTCAATATTGTTCATTATGTTTCCAGGAGCATATTGCCGGGGTCCATGGAAGGGTAGCATCGTTACTAACGGTTTGTCCAATATTATCTAATCTATAATAACGAAATCAATCGAAATAACCACCGAATGAGAATAAACGATCGATTGTTTTCGGAATACATGGTCTTTCATAATCAGCGTTGCTTTCCCTTGTAAAGCATGCTGGCTAGTAAAAATCTAAAAACGATTGTCCTTTTGATATCAGTAAATAAATATATCACAACAAGCAAGTTTTTTTAATATTCTTCGATATGAGATTCTGAATAAATCGATAGTATAAAATGTTATCGGAAAGCGGAACGGTTACATTGATATTTTGTTCAACCGCAGAGCTAAGTAATCGTTAAGATATAATTCTTTACATAACAGATGTAATTAAGTATTGTTAAAGCATTAAAGAAATATTTTAAAACTTACATATTTTGCAATACTTTAATACTTTAAAGTTAAGTCTTGAGGCGGAAAATCGCGTAAGTCTTCTAAACCGTCTTAGCTTAGACTAATATTATTTCTAATATAAATAAATACATACCATATTAATGTTTTGCAAGTGATATACGTAATAATTGCTTTAGATAAAAATAAGTTACCGTAAACTTTATTCGAATAATACAAATTGCATACTAAGAAAATAAAAAATAATAGTTTATCAATAAATTTAAGTAAATATGAATATATCAAACTTGAGGTTACAATAAACAAACGACTTAACTACCGGACGTACTTACGTTCAAATGATTACCATGAATTTTTAAATCGAAAATAGAGTTTAATGGAAAAAAATACGCTGTAAAATAATATACATTTCCAAAATCACTTTTTTCCAGGAGTGAGCAGATTTAGTAACAAATATTGGCCCGCTTTGCAGTCCTTGATTGATTAACAAGGAGTTTTCACTCTGTGTTTAAATAACTTCTTAACCTATAATAAAGAGTAGAGTATAATAAACAGATATTTTTATTCCCGGCAAAAATTTCGACGTACAGAAAAATTCTAGGTTTTTTTCAATATTTCTAAGTTTGTTAATAAGCTTATTTACAACTTTACAAATATTATCTTTTGCCATTAATTATCAACACATTAAAGCAAACAAAATCTAATTATAAGAATGGATTATTGGATGGAAAAAATATCTGTAACTATATGATACCTTTTCTTCTAAATTTCCTGTTAGCTATTTAAAAAGGATATGTTAAAATGCTAAATACCTTATTTTATTCGATAAATGACTTTATACAGCATGACATATGGTGTGATCTACTTGTTTTTAGATAACAATTAGGCAATATTTATGTTTTATTTTGGTTGCAGGGAATTGTCAATTGTCATTGTTGAATACGTCCGTTACAATACATTCTTACGTTTTTTGACGCGTCTTCAGTTATACAAGTTTTTTATGGAAATAAATAAATAATATAAAACAATTATATAAAAATTACTGTTAACAACAATGTCTGCCGGGTAATAAATAGGAAAAGTAGGATAAGTAATTTTTAAAAGGTACAACAGAGGTTGTATTAAATGACCAAACAAAGATGATTATAAATAAAAATGTAATTTACAAAAAAGGTTACGTGTAAAATCATTATTATACATAAACAATATTCCATTTTCCTCGATCTCTACAAACTTAATAGTAATAAGCTTTAAATAAAACTGAAAATTTCCCTTCTGTTCATATTCAGTTTGATAATTTTATTCTTGTTGTAAACGGCTTAATTAAGATTTTGTGTTTATTTAGGCACCCTGTGTGTACTATAAATAAATTAAAGGACTTTATCAACTTAATGAGCTGCGGTTTCCGGAAACCAAAACAAATAAAAAGTGGACGCTATTCAAATGATGTTCGTTGCTGTCAGCCTTTTCACAATTTCTTTAAAGCAGGGGATAGTCCCGACTCTCTCTTTTAGATAGAAAATACTGAATTTATGAAAGACTTTGGCATATATTTAATTATCAATATTAACATTTAAATGTCAAATACGTGTCTATAAAATTAAAAAAATATTCCTTTTTTGTAACCAATTGCAATATAGGTTTCAGGAAAGCTAAATTAAACTTTAAAATCAACGTTTTAAGAAATCATGTAAACGTATTAGCTTTAAAATGCGTAATAATTCTTTATATACCAATATAGTACTGTGGACATATAAAAGATATGTACACAGTATGATGGTACACGATCTCCGCTGTCCTCGGACGCCTACGTCAACTTCAATAAGGAAATATACGTGTTGTGTAATTTTGATGTAATTTGTCACAATTTATTTACCCTACTATCCCAGAAAGCGCGTTATCATCCTCCTATATTAATAAAACATGAAGCGTGACTTGATGGAACCTAATGCGATATTATTTTTATTATCCTATCGAGCTTCCGTTTTTGTTATATTATGGTAGTGTAGTATTATGGATCAATAGCATCTCTTACTTTATATAATAGTATAATTGTAAATATATGTATATGTAAATATAATATATATATATACATATATATATAATATATATATACATACATATACATACAATTTATTGTTTGTTTCTTTTTTCCCTCTATTTATTGTCTAAGGTGTATAAAACAGTGTTAATGAATAATAAATAAAAATTATTTTGTTAAGGTCAATTAAAAAAAGTAAGTTCTAACACTATACATAAACTCATTTATCGAATAAAATAGAAGATTTTTGCGTTCTAACCATATTCATTTAAAATTTCTACAAAGAAAGTACTTTCATTGAAGTTGTATAATATCCAATAATCTATTCTTTTTGTAATGTTTTGTTCGGAATATCGTTTTGAAAAAAATAAATTAAAAATAATGTAGTAAATTTAGTGCATCAGGTTCTGCAAGCCCTGTCCCATTTTCACCAGTTATTCAGTGTCTTTTTTGAATGAATAAATAAATACACGATTTACACAAGATAAAAGTGAAGAAACCTTCCGGTTTAACTACACTACATTTAATTAAAATCTGTAGATCATGTGTTATTTATTAACCATTTTATTACTAGGATATTTGTAATATCAGTTTAAAGTTTGAAATAATTATTACATGCCATTAGTAAATAATATATATATATATATATATATATATATATATATATATATATATATATATTTTAATAATAAAAATATCAGTCTAGCACGTTACTGTGTATTTCAAATAGATTAAATTTGTAATTGAAAAGGCGATTTAAGAGATCTACGCGATTTCTTCCGTTTAGAATTAACTTTAATTTAATGTACAAAATAGAAAAACAGTTTTTGCTCGTTTAATGATTATATTCTGGTAAAGTACTTACTATATGTATATTTAGTAATTTTTAGCGCAGGCATTCACCAAAACAGTTCAGTTGTTATAATAAATACGTTAAGCATAGTATTTGTTAGTCTAAAAATAGATTAAAAAGTCACTGTAGTCAGTAAAATAAAAATAGAAAGGCGACACAGTTTAGGAAGAAAGCTTATACAGTCATAACTTACACATGTTAAAGCTTTTATTCAATTAATAAAAAAATAGTTTAGGTTTACGTTGAGCACTGGTAGAGAATGATAAAGGACTGAGTTTTACGATCGTAGGTTACATATTTTTACAATTCACACTTTGTGCATTAACTATATAGGATAACCTCTAAAAAACAAATTATATATATTTTTATAATTATAAAATAGGTTGCAGGTGTTATACAATATTATTACTAAATACATTATTGTCTATTTTTAACGATTTTATATATAAATATGACAATTATATGTAAAAAATCTTTATTTTACATTTAAAAGCACAGAGCATTGTTACAAACAATTTGCTGGCATTGATGTGAACACATTTATTTTTTAATAACGAGTTCGGATTACTAGTCTTGTAGGTGACTAACACTCGTTATACGACTCCTACGAGTCAATATGAATATCGATCCCATGTGAAAACACTCGTTTCAGATTTTTATTATAAACAAATATTTATTACTTGTTTGTAATAAATGTTTTCCGAAAAATGCTTCTTTAAGTTTTTTAAAATGAATGATCATAAAACAAGATTAATTTCTTAAATTATAGCCTAAATATTAAAATTATAACACTTAATATATAATACTTCTCATAATACACGTATTTAACCATTTCCTGCTTCAACTGCACAGATACAAAATATCAATGAAGCCGCCTTGGCGTTGCGACAACAAATGTTTATCAAACTAATGGTTAATCATTGCATCGATTTGAAAAGCATATAATTTCAAATGACGTTTAAAAATCGAATAGTAAGTTTTACATTTTAACAAAAAGCTTTTACATTTTTAGTGGCCAGCCATCATGCTCTACACGAGAGAGCAAGGTTCGTTTTGAGTGCGCGCGTATTTCTTAAACTATCGATCGCTCATTCGTATCCAAGGGATATTTTAAGACTTCATTATGTATTTTTAAAATCGGAGAAAACCCTAGCCACTATATTCTCGTAGATTTAAGCATTTATTGGTTATAAAAACTCAATAAATGATGTTCGGCATGGTTATAAACAGTAAAAAACCTTGGAAACTTCGTTGCTAATTCTGTAAATCGATAGCCTTGTATTAGCATTAAGAAGTGCGAATCACAATTAGGTATCTAGGGCGACAATTCGCCGCATTATTAAATCTGATTTGCATTTTAAGGGCTTAAAATTCATATCGTGTAGAAGTTGAACGAAAATATTCAACTTGTTTTACGTTATTCATAAATGTTTTGGAAATGTGTGCCTATACTATTTTCATTTAAATTGTTATATGCAGCGCAAAAATCGACGGTTTTGGACCGAAAGCAAATCAACGTTGTCTCATTAACGCCGTTTACACAGTCCCGATGTTAGTTTCACTTGCAATGGCAGGAAACTGCTTTATTGAACTTACTTTTTTCTAACCATGGAAACAAAACGATTACTGTAAACATAACGTGAGCTGTTTTGAGATAAGTGTTTTTGTGGCTTAAAACCTAAAGAAACTTCAATCTCTTCTGGTAGTTCTAACAAGACGAATCCAAGACCTTTACTGCTAACAAACAAGAGGAGCAATGCATGGATTATATCTCGATGTTGTCTGCAATACAATACAATATTTATATTTACATCAACCACGAAGTATGGTAGATGTAAATATAAATATTAAAGATAAGACCAAGTAGACTGCTCTAAAACTTCTTCGAAAAGTTTTCGAGAACGTCCGCAAAAGGTTTGAAGAGTGTCATCAACAACAAAATAATATAAAACAGGAAAAATGTTGAAAAACCTTTCGATCATTTTACCTTTGGTAAATGTTAATCGCTCTGTACACTTAGTATTTTAAGTTTGCTGAAGGTCGTAATTTTCCGCTAGTTTCGCTATATGACAAATGCTTGCTTTTAAAGAGCACTACGTTCTCGTATAGAAGCGACCGCATCGTCTTTAGGTCTGTTACAGGAAATGTTTTTTCTTTATTCAAGCTGGAAATTTGATGATCTTGATTTAAAAAAAATTTGCCCCTTGTTTGGCTAAATTTTTGTTTAATTATTATGAAAACTTTCAGGTTACGTAATATTAATAATGTTTTTTATAAATAGGCAAATGAATTTAGCATTTATAGCACTTGCTATCTCTACAATGCAGAATATATGTATGGATTACCTGACTTAAACATTATGTTATGGTTACCGGTAACAAGTTGTACACTTTTATTTTTCTCCGTCAAATATATAACGAAGCACTACAGCTATACACTGTGATTTATTGAAGGTATGAAGTCGTCGCTCTGTCTTGATCTAACACAAATTTGATTCAAATTTATGTAATTGTTTACAACTCGTTAAGTTTTAAAGTCATAGGCACCTCAGAAAGGTTATATGTATATATATATATATATTTAGTTATGTTATGTTATTATATATATATATATATATATATATATATATATATATATATATATATATATATATATATATATATAATAACATCTAACTGAATATATATGTATTAAAATTACATATTAGACATATATATATGTACCTAACAACTTGATACTTGGGTACAATTATGTTAAATACACATACACGTTTACACAAAGATCGACTATCTACGATAAGGAGCGCGTCTTGGCTAATTGGCAATTTGTTGACTACATGTTGAAAATAATTAATATGCGGTTTTAATTTGACTTGCTAAATTTATTTAAGCTTAAATGGTGAGCAAGTACAAAAAATGTTTTTCCCCAACATAGCTTTAAGAAAATTTGAAGTTTAACAAAGGCGTACCAATTAAAAGCCAATAATTACAAACAAATATTACTAAATTTAATTAAGAAAAGGACCAATATTTAGCTACTTCCTGGATGGACTGGATGGACTTCCGCGAGGTAACGCCTGATTCCATCAAATACTAAATTTAATTTTTCCGTCCTTTTTTGTTACAATCTACTTTTTGTTTAGTTCTTTTAGCCTGAAATTATCATTTATCCCTGCCATAATTTCTGAAAATGTTGCTTCTATAATAACATTCCGGCGTTTACTAACCTCATTTTAAATAAATAAAAATTGCTGTCTATTTTATTAGAGAAGGTACTTTAAAACGGTGCCGAACGCCAACTTTATTTCCTCGTTTTGTTACGGCTTAGAAACGACTTCAATTGGATCATGAATAGCATTGCAAAATGTAGCCAACTGAAATAAACAACCAACTAACGCGCCATGAAGTCTTTAATGAAGGTGTAGATTTTGTTACTTTTACATAAATTTTCAGTTTTTGGCAGAATAATATAATTGCTATCAAAATTTATATAAATCCTTACTTTTGTTACGCATAAGAATACCGTTACACGGATTACAAAATATTCTTATATATTATTACAATACATTTATAATTTCTTAGGACAGTCAATGTTATTAAATGCAACAAAAATTATTTGCGCAGATATATATTTGTACTTTATAACACTACATTTCACCAAGTATTTATATTAATCTAATATTAACATTTTAAGGTAACAGAATTATTAAAGTATAGTAATTATTTGAATTTATAAAATTCTTAAGTTCATAATAAGTATGGTTCTAAAAATATATAGAGCGCTGATGTATTAGTGTAGTTGTATATTTTTTAGTTCACTGGCAAAGAATATCTATAGGGCATTTAGTCTGTCGATAGACAAGTTGTAAAAATTGTTAATAAATAAATAAATAAATATTCAAACACATTTTAATATACTGCACGATGACTAGATAAAAATTTGTATTATTCATTTTGATAAATATAGAATACAAACTAAACGAACAAATTTAATCGTAAGTTAAAATGAAAGAAACTAAAATAGACATACCTAATAAAAGAGCTTGTTCTCTTTTTTTAAAACTTTTACGTACATATACATGGTGTTATTTTTAATTGGTTTCAAAACCAGTAGTGTATCTTTCGATAATAGTGACAATTTAAACTTGAATTTGAACTTAAATAATTAAATTGAAAAGGAATTCGAAGTTTAGAAAATGGATTCCCAGTTTTATTGTTTCAAACTGTAAGTAATGGACTTACTACGAAATTTCTGTTTACAAATTTGATCTGGTCATAACCTTTCTGAGGTGCCTATTACTTTTTCGACTCCGTCTTACAAAGTGACTTCAAAATATAACGAGTTGTAAACAATTACATAAATTTGAATCAAATTTGTGTTAGATCAAGACAGAGCGAAGACTTCATACCTTCAATAAATCACAATGTACAGCTGTAATGCTTCGTTATATACTTAATGGAGAAAAATAAAAGTGTACAACTTGTTACCGGTAACCATAACATAATGTTTAGTCTGGTAATTCATACATATATTCTGCATTGTAGAGGTTATTACAAGTGCTATAAATGCAAAATGTAAATGCTAAATTCATTTGCCTATTTATAAAAACATTATTAATATTACGTAACCAGAAAGTTTTCTTAATAATTAAACAAAAAATTTAGCCAGACAGAGGTAATTTTTTTTAAATTCAAGATCATTAAATTTCCAGCTTGAATAAAGAAAAAATATTTCCTGTAACAGACCTAAGAACGACGCGGTCGCTTCTATACGAGAACGTAGTGCTCTTTAAAAGCAAGCATTTGTCATATAGCGAAGCTAGCGGCAAATTACGACCTTCAGCAAACTTAAAATACTAATTGTACAAAGCGATATGCATTAGAGTGGTAATTCGATATATTTAACCACAATGCACATAAATCTGGAAGACAAATCACTCTTATTTCATTTTCTTGTCTATCTAGCCGTATGTATACAGTTAGGAATACAGCCTAGATTCATTTATTTTAAGTAAAAAACCTCTCCGATATTGTACTTAGGCCTTATGTACAAAAAAAATTGAGAAACCACCTAATTATTTAATTGTGACAATGAGATGGTACGCCGAATCATCATTTTAAACAAGTTTAGCTCATGTATAATAATTAAGAACCCCGTAAAAAAATATATAATACGTGAAGAAAGCATAGCTAAATATATAGCTTTCTTGGACATCTAGCACATAAATGTAAGATATTTTAAACTGGAATAAAGTTTTAGATATCTGAAAAAACTATTCTTGACAGCGTTGTATTACAGCAATGTCAAATCGGATGGACAAGTCTTAAGCCTAACTTTGTGGTTTTAAAAAAATAAGCTAAAATATAAAAAAAGTTTTATATTCGCATACCAACACACATCAGAACAGTTAGAAAAATGCGTGTACCTGACATGCGGTACAGCGGTTCCGGTTGGATTATAATAGAAAATATAATATGATACAGATTTTTTTTATATTGTAATTGTGTGAAAGTGGCTAGTTTTACTTTCAAACATACATTTTTAACTATAGGAATATGCCATTGGTATGTATAACGTACTAGTAGATTATATAATGGTCTAATCACTTTATTTAGAAAAAACATCCACTTCTGTAAAGTTAAAATAATTTAAAACACAAAAAAAAACATTAAAACTAAAATAATTTTCCTATACGTATTATTCATTACGATGTTGGATTTTAACATAGAAAACTATTTTTTATCAGTGTTTCAGATAGAAAATATAAGCTACTATGTTTACTTACCAAGATTGCTTTTATCCTAATACTAGCCACCGCCCGCGGCTTTGTTTGCATCGTTTAATAAACAGTATACTAACCAAACATGCAAACAACGAAACAACGATATTTTAAGATGTCTAAACAGTTATCCAGATTCATTCTTTAAGCTAGATAAATAGTAAGAATAATTTTACACTTAACAAAAATTTTGAGAAAAAATTGTTTATCAATATTTAGTATAGCCGTAATATATAAATAGAGGTTTATGTACCCAACATTTGCGCTGAATATTGAAACATTAGAAATATGTGGAATACCAAGATACTGTTTCTCTGACCAAATGCAACGGTGTCGATAAAGAATAAAATATTGTAAAATATTTGTTAGCTCCTCACAGTCATTCTCACACTCTCCACATCAACAACTTACTCGGGCTACAAGTGTACATACTATCAGTTTTGATGAGCTATAACAACACTATTATATAAGTGTAAAACTTTTCCGCCAATTTATTTAAGTTAATATTAATATGTTATTGTTATTGTTATTTAATAATGTTTTGCGAAATTTTATTAAAAAATCTGATTCCTTTTATTACAAATGATGTAGTTGTTCCCCTTTCTTCTTTTATTTTACCATTTCAACCAACACATTGGGTTATTGGCTAAACATTTCTTTTGACCAAAATTGTTCCAAATACCTCATGCTCGTAGTGACGTCAATTATTTTTTGGACCGGACTCAATGCTGCCCGAAATGCACTTGCAGATTCCGAAAGTTCTAAGTATCAGGATGCAGAAAGCGACTAGTCTAAGGGCCCTTAAGATCGTGAAGCTCAAGGGCCTCGGCTAGGGCCACTACATACTACTTTTTCACCAGAATAGGAGGCTTCGGCGGATTCGGTGACTGGATGGTTGAATTATTGTCCTAGCATGGTTCCGAAACTTGACTACATGTTTCAGTCATAAAGCGCTGCGGCTTTTAGATATACCAGGTTTATTGTAAGTAGCCGCACCTACAATCAGTGACTTTGAATGTTGTGCGGCTTTGTCAAAGTAATGAATCGACAAACGCTTAGAAACTGTGCGGGCATTGACAATAAGAGGGTGAAGGTCTTCATTGCGTCCATATCTCGGCGCGCCCGTTGTTCCACGTATGGATTACCTATTATATTCTGTACGACTTGGATTCTGTAAATGACGCACAGATTAGCATGCGGTTGCGTATATGTGGAAAGGTCTGATTACAGCTTTATTTTACGGTAACATTTTAATCCCGTTGTTTAGTAATGTATAGTGGTAGCCAAGGACAACGTCCTTTTTTGCGCGCTTTCGACGTAAGCCTTGAAAATGAATAAAAAGAGGTTTTGAATCACCCATGGCACTGGAAGGTTTGTGAGTGTGAGCTTAGCTTAATAGAGCATTACCGCGTTTTTGAGGGATTAATTTCGATCCGCAATTTTCGAAACGATCGCCCTAGGATAAACTAAAAGTATAAATGCAGATGTTATCTACTAATAGGGCAAGCTATACATCCTTGGAATATTGTTACTGTAGCGATGCCATTATTACTCTACGTAACTATGCGAATTTGATCATGAATTTTAATTACATATTTAGATATGTTTTTATATGTTATTATCCTGGATAAAGATATATATATTACAAATATAATATTAACTCTAAAGCGGAAAATATGATTTTATTTTTATTCATGACGTTTACACAAAATTAACTTTGCATTTTGTGAATAATTTTAATAATTTGAGAAAAATCTTTCATTTTCAAAAAAATTATAAAGTAATATAAATTTATCAACATTACCATAAACAATAATAGAACAGGGGGTTACGAAAAAATAACAAAATGCAACCGTATTACTGAAAAGTCGCCAAAATGCTGTTCAAATATAAAGAAAATATTTTGAAATATCTTTATTACTTAAAAGCTACCATTCTGGACTAATTAACGGTTTTATAAATGTTAATTATAAAAACAATTGAAGTAATTAATTTCAAACATGGCTAAAAGTTATAATAATCAAACTATAATTTTTATCGTAAAATTCTTTATATATTTATTAAGATCATATTTTCTTTTATTTTTAGAGATATCTTAAGATATCGTATTTTAAGTATTTACATCTATAATTTCATAAATCTATATCCGTATTCCGTGACATGAAAGTGTCAATTCGAATGCGGATAATCCTTTTTTGGAAATTTAGTAGACTTGGGCACTTTCCATTTGCTATCTTTATATAGCAAGTGTATACAAAATAAATACAGAAAAATTTAAAGATAATTTTATCCGTAACTCTTAGTGTTACGGTTTCATAAATTACGAAAAAGGGATTGCTTGTAGAATAAAATCACCTCTATCAACTTCGCCCTCTTAACAACCAGTCGCATAAAGATGAACGATGAGGCGTACAAGAAAGTAACTTCGACGCCAGGCTCGCAAAATAATGTTGTGGTAACTGCTTCATGAATTATTGGAGCTCCGTTTGGATAACTTTTTGTTCCAATATTAAGACGTTATAAAAAAAAATAATTTTGGATAGTTATTCGCGGCTTCTTAAAAAAATCAAATGTAAAAAATCCGCTTGCGGATTAAACTCTGCAGTATAATACCCAACATTTTTCAATATTTTCTTATGTAATCAAAATTCTTAGGATAAAACATCATAATATGTCTTCGGTGCATTCACGTAATTGGTCGAGCAAATTTATTGATTCAATCACAAATAGAAACTTCACGAGTAACCTAATTCCACAGTCCCAACGAATGTGGACAAATGTAATATTTATATTTTAAAGTAAACTAGTGCTATCTCACATTTATGATAACATCCTTTGCTGTAATGAGAAGCATAATTATTTGTGAATTCTTTAAAGTAAATTGGTATTCATTTACTAAATACGTAAATTAAATTTCTTTTTAATATACCTGATAGTTGAATTGGGGTTGCGAACAAATTATCATAAAAACTTAACACAATTGTATAACATACCAATAGATACAAGCTACATAGCGTTAACAAAGAAATCTTTTTATAACTTTCCTTTTTTGTGTTTCAATCAGATTGATCGAACCAGTATGCAAATACGCACAGCACACACTACAAATATTTGCATGCCATTTTATTTCAGTTCAGAAACTAAAACAAAAATAAACGGTATCCGTCTGAGGGAAACGCCGTCCATTTTAAAAGCAATGAATATTTTTGTTATAATGAAATAAATTGTCCATCCTTTTGAAAACGCTATTTTTCTAATTAGGACAAAAATAACTCTCGCTTATATATGCTAAAAATAGATAGAATGGACTGTTCCTACGTTTTATATAAAAATAAAACAAAAAACAATATTACAATAAAAATGTGCAATTAATTTTTACTTCCTTTCCCCCTTCTATTAAAACACGCATAAAAGGTTAACAGATTGTAACAAATCACTAATCTCTATAGCATTTTTGCGATGTTTCCAGTGACAAAGAATAATTGCACATTTTGATAAATGCGTTACCGTTTAGCCTTACTTTACGGTAGCAATTCATTTTCCTTGTGAAATGCGGATATTTGTTATATAATCAGAATCCCCAAGCCTATTCACGGTTGGCCGAAAATTATTCTTTTCTCCGATTTATTCTTTTAAAAATTTTACTAATTTCATCCGGAAGGGTTTCTTTAGACACGGTATTTCTATATAAACAAACGCAAGTATTAAAAATGAGTTGCTAGCATCACGTATTCATTAGTTCTCCCGCTTTTGCGTTACGTTATTTTAAATACATTTCTATTATTTTTTTGATTCCTAAACCTAAACTTTTATTATAAAAATTCGCTGACATTACCTTGCAATGCTCTTTCACTTTCCGCAAAAGTTAATAATGGGAATCTTTGAAATACTTTAACTACTGTTTATTTTTAGTAGTCGTCTGGGTATGACATAATGCTTAAGCACAAAATTGTTTAGTGAATATGTATGTAAACAAAAACAAACAGCACTAGCTCTGGCATATCAACAATCGATTTGCTGCCGATAGCGAATAATTAACGTACGGGTGTAATTTCCGTTACTTGATTCAACCGCCTGTTTACTTCGCCGTCAAACTGAAATGCTTTAACGTTTGCTTCGTACTTTAACTATCAATTTAATTCTAAAAAAAATAACAATTCGAATTATGAAATCTCCATGATCTGTATTTCTTAGCGACTTTAAAATATTTTTAAGTAACTAAAATACGTATGAGGTGCCGATTAAATAGATTGCAGTGGAAATTATTATCATTATTTTCTTATTATTTTACCATTTCTTTCGAACTGTACAAACACTTTTCGTATAGTTCGATTATTGTTAGTGACAGTGTTTCGATATATTGGTATTAGTATTGGTGATAGCTTTGATGATGCTTGTCCGTCTCGTTGGAAGGCATCTACGAGATAGCTTGCCTTCCATTTATCCTTGCACCACAAAAAGTTTAATTAAGACCTTATAATGTGTGATATATCCAAAGTACTTGATGATTCGTATTTGCACGGTCGAAGATAAAGTTTTTTTTTTATGATTATTTAAAGGAGCGAAACGTTGGTTTGGTGCCAAGGAATTCAGAGCATACGTCTCCAGCACCACATCTCCGTATAAAAAAATGGAAATACCAGGCTTCTCATGAATCAAACCTGTGTGTTTCTAATTATTCTGAGGTATTTTCAGATATTTGTTCCATCCACTCTCATAACTGCGACGGTACCAAGTTTGTACAAAAGTCTGATAAGTTGTACTAGGTGATACGGTACGCCCATCTCGTTCAGGATAAGGTACAATTCCACTCGTGATAATAGTTTCCTTTTGTCTTTTGCACCACATCTTTCGGGGGATATTTTGCCCCAAGATCAATCGCCTCTTTCAGACGGGTTGTCCCGCTGGGTTTATGGTTATACCGCCATTGCTCAGTCGCCATAGACCTATCAGTTTCTAAACAGGGTACACCTGGCGTCCTTCGCCATGCTGCGCGTAAAGATGATGATCGGGTCAGCAGATATGGTATTTGTTGTTCCCTTTTACCGCTTTCTCTGTGACACTTTTTACTTACGTTCAATGGTTTTATTTTTTAACATATTGTTGAAACTTAGGGAACGCTTTCGCTCATTATTATAGTTTCCATGACATCTGCCTTGTTTTTCGACGTCTGGAGTTAAAATAAGATTTTGTCACCTTTCATTTTATAATGCACTTGTTTGTAATTAACTCGCCAGTCATGGGTAATGTAGTATTTGGAAGATCAATGCTATATTATGACTATTTAAGGAGAGAGTGAAGTAAATACCGTCCAAGATTTTGGCTGCAGATGAACTGATGTGTTGATAGATGAAGATATTGATGATAAACCCTTATGTATTTTGTGATATGTTTCTTGATTCGATAGTTATTTTCACTAGTTTCCTCATCCACTAAGTTTATGGTGAACATGGTGAAACACGTGTATGTCATGCTGTATAGAATGTAGAGCGCTGGCATATAAATAATTTGACTTGCCACTCGATAGCGAGTAATTAACGTGTGACTTCAATCTCCGTTGCTTGATTTGAGCGTCGCGTTCAATTCTCTACTGAATTGAAATGATGTCGTAATTAGTTCAAATAACCATTTTCAATGATTTTTATTGAAAAGTCATATGAATCACACATTTATATTGTCCGTTAAAATGTTTATTAATCAATTAATAACTTAATATTACAATACCATCTCAAGCACACGTCCAGGAATCATAACAATAAAAATTTAACCATAATAAAATTTTTCGTATGTTTAACCCTTGTGCAGTTATTACTACTGTAACACAACAGCCAATGCATATTTTCTGTGCGCTGTTCCTCGCGAAAGTATCCGCGACTACAATCTTTTTTCATACTATTTCTCTACAGGGTATTAGTTAGAATCCTACTTGCACATAATTACTATTAAAATTATATTGAAAGTCATTATGAATAGACTGTGACAATCGGATACTTTTTGTACGGAGAATAGATGTCTGAGTTACGGTTTCTATAATGTTGGAAACGAAGAGTTATGCCGCACTTGACTGATCTTCAGTCCTGCCCGGCCAGCGTACTGTGAACCTATTAAAGGTGTCACCCACAGTCTAGTGTGTGTGTATTGTAAAACCGCTAACTCAGTTACACGTTACCTTTTGTCGTCCTGTTGTTTTATTATACAGAAGCCAGTTTTAAAGTATACTAGTGACAACGTAATAGAATAAATTAAAATCAATTATTAAAATTAACATATGAATATAATGCTATGCTATTACAGGTTAAGACAGACAAATATCGGTAAACGTGCACCTTTATACAGGATGTGACCTCCACAATTCATATATTAGTGATATTGATATATTCTCGGGCTCTCTCGTATTTTTTGAAATATAATTTCATTCGAAATTATTGAATACACACAATACAATTTAAATATCATTGGAACGTGACGGCTTGCTGTAACTCGTAATTATTACGGTGTGTTCTGCAAAATGCGCTAGATCTTTGATTCCTGTTTAGTAACGTTTTTCTTCGTTTTGTTATTAGTGAGATAGTTATAAGATAACAAAAGTAACTAATTTTATATTTCAAAAGTTTGTACTATGTTACTGCCTTTTGTTACTGTTTATCTCCAATAAAATAAATAAATAAGTAAGTATATCGGCACTTCGGCCCAATTTACTGTTCGTAGCTTTGTCCGTTCTCATGCGTACAAATAAGTAACGCTTTAGTAACCGGACGAGGAATAATGTTCAACGCTGGTAGTCTTGCGGGTTTGTTACAGCTTCGTCGGACTCAGGTCTCCGACCTGCGTGCTAAAATTGGATTAATAAAAATGGATTTCGGATTCGCGAGCCCAGAGTCCAAAAAGCTGTAAAAGCCAAAACGGCCAACATCGTCCAGTGCCAATCAAATGTAGCCCCGATCTCCATCTTGATGAATTTCTCAGTGTTGGCATATATTTTCCTGACGTGCCTACAGGTACCTACTCTTTATTGTTATAGCTAAATAAAAATATTTTTAGGTTTCTGGCTAAGTTATCAGAAAACAGTAAAAATAGTTCTATTATAATTAATTTGCGCTTGTAAGATTTTGCTTATGGATATTGTTATATTATTTTAGTAATAACAATTAAGTAAAACTTAAAGTGTTTGCTATCGCCTAAGAAAATTTCAAAGCTATACTTCATTTTAACATAAAAAATATTAATTAACAGTCTAAAACATGACCTCTATCCCAACAGACTTTATGCCACGCCAAAGAACCGTGGAATAAAATCCCGTAGCGGTGTTTTCTTACCGCTACTCCACAGAATCCACAGGATTATAAAAGCAGACAAGAAATATATTTTTGATATTAAATATTTTCATATTCATTACCTATTTTCAAAATTTATTCTTTTTGAACAATGACTATGACATATATCCGCGATTTGTTTACCGTAAAAATTAAGTCTATTTATTTGTAATTTGTATATTTAAACGTTTTTCAGAAGTGCACAATTTTTAGATACTAATTTTATTTGAGTTTTGTATATACGTCGAGAATCCAATTTATATATTTCAAAGATAAAAGATTTTAATAAAATCTTTCTGGCAGGCTAAAAATTTAAAAATTAATATTGATCATTAAAAAAAATAGTAGGTAAATTTTACAACGAACGCGACACAACCTGCAAAAATGTGGTAAGACTTATAATCTGAATGAATTGTTAGAAAGATTATTATAAAATTTCAGGCATTCTCTAACCGGCAATTTTGACATAAAAGAAGTTAGTCTAGATCAATTATGAATAAGTTAGATGCAATTTTGGAAAAAAACGGTATGTTTATATTATGCTATTTTAAATAACAGCTTTACCTTATTTTTTGAAAGTGTGGATATGCAAAATAAATATGTCAACTTTACGGTGTCACTCGAGCTCCTAGAAAATAATGAATTTCTCATTTGCGAGTCCCCGTTAAAATCTAACCATTTTCGGTAAGATTCATCACTGGTGAATAAAAATAGATCACCTAAGACAACAACGTGCGAAAACAATCATGATGAAAGAGCGTCAGAGTCAAACTCGCAATAAGATGATGCTTTAGTCACCTTTGCCTGGAAAACTAAAACAAAAAAGGAATTGGTCATCAGAACAGAAAAGGTTTGATTTCTCTTTGCGATAGCACTAGACTTCACATATTTTTAGCCACTCTGTGAAATAATAGTATTAAATTAACACCAGAGAAGTGTATCAAAACAACTAGTCGCATTTTTATCTGATGTAATGTAATTTCAACAGCAATGAGATTAGATCACTAAGTATAATATAGCACTAAATTGTCGAAAAAATTAAACTAAAAATATTACAAATAAATGTATATAAATTGTGATTAAACATGTCTTGAATTTCTTTAAAAAATATGAAAAACTTTGTTATATTGCATATCAGACTTTTTGTTAATGTAAATAAAATTTATTTTTAAAAATATAAAATTATCTAACATTCGAGTGTAATATTCACTGATAATTGTTATTACTTCAATTAAATAAATATTCATTTGTGTACACAAATGTCATAGTTCATATCGTGACTATAAGTATGGCTTTAAAACTTAAATATTTTTAAAAATACGTATTTTGCTAATTTTAAATTCGCTGTTGTACTGCTAGTGTAAAAAACAAGCGTCAAACTGAGTGTTGAAGTGGCGCTGTATTCGCGCATGCGCCTTGCTTCGTTCAAACCATAGACAGTATTTGCACTCTGGCAAATATTGCTTTTTGTTTGTAGGTTATGTTTTAGTCGTCAATTGTCAAAATTTGTGTTAAAGCTGTGAAATTTACTATGAAGTGTTTAAACATTTTTCTGAACGTTTCATGGTAATTCTTATTAATTCAGGGTGTTCAAGAAGTATGTTTGATATTTTCCCCATAATGGCTGTGTAATCTCAAATGTTGGTTGACATTGAGAAGAGATGTGATTACCAGGGACGATCTCACTTCTTCTTGCTTTAATTATCGTTTTCACTTTATTATATTCTGATTTATGGTTCAGTATATTCCAAAGGTTAAATTTTTTTATTTATTGAATTTCTGTACATAACTGTCATCAAGATGACGATGAGTCAACTGACCGTTTTGAAACTATACAGTACAGTAATAGATGATGTTATAGCCGGGGTGCGCGATTGTTTCTTGGACGACGGTGTGGATGAGCAAGTACTACAAGAGCTAAAACAATCATGGAAAACAAAACTTGCCGCAAGCGGAGCGATGGATCCACCGCAACCAGACGAACCTATACTTCCTCCCCCACCACCTGTTTTACAGAATTTCCAAAAAGCAAATGGAAGCAACATAATACCTAAAAGGCCTGATGCACACATGGCTCAACAGAGTTCAAGTCATCAAAATACGGGAGCAGATCATGGGAGTCAACCTTCCAATATTACCGGTGCACATGCTCACCACGTATTAGATCCTAACAATAAAGTGCCAGTGCAATTAACACTGCCAGCACAGCCTGGAGTACCTGGATCACAGCCGCGCTCTTTTACTATTCAGATACCGGCATCAGCACTTAATGGAAACAAGTTACACCAGGTCTTGACTGGACCTATCATCAATGCTACTATTAATTTACCACAACCATTAGCTGCAACCTTATTACAACAACACATTAATTCTGCCCTCGCAGGGCAGCAAAATGAATTTGATGGTGGTGGAGGAGGTCGCAGTGGTGCCGCACCATTTTCACTTGATGGAGCTATGGACTCTTCTGACGATGAAGGCTCAAATGTCGGCGATGGCTCTGAAGACGGTGGAGCTGATGATGATGAAGATGAAGAATCAGCTGAAGAGCGTGCAGAGGAAGAAGAGGAGGATAGAGATGATAGTGGAGGGGCTGAAGAAGAACCCCTTAACTCAGGTGATGATGTGTCTGATGAAGAACCCGGGGACATGTTTGATACTGACAATGTGGTTGTATGCCAATATGACAAAATAACTCGCAGTAGAAATAAATGGAAATTTTATCTCAAAGATGGTATCATGAATTTAGGTGGCAAGGATTATGTTTTTCAAAAAGCTAATGGTGATGCAGAGTGGTGAAACACTAGTTTTGGCTATCTCTTAGTGTTTTGTATATTCAACAATGGTGTAATTTTTCATAGACTATACAATATTTTAGAGTGGAAATTGCAAAAGACTTGTAAAAATTATTGCAAATTTAAAAACAGCTGACTTTAACCTGTATCATGATATTATTTGCATTATAACAATATTCAATGAAATGATTATATGTTAATAAATTATAGTTGTATCTAGAGACAAGGTGTCAAGTTCGCTATTAAACTTTTTTCAATAATGGCTGATTAACAATTTGGGTTCTGTCACTATTTAAAAAATTAAGTGGGGAAAGATGACTATATTTCAAAATGGAAATGTAATTGTACCTAATTAAAGATATAACTTGTACATCTGTATTAAAGCATTTTCAACACTGGTGACAAATAAAGATTAAAATACAAATTTTAATTTTAATGAAAGTGCATTAAAGAGGTTGAAGTCAGTTTACTTTTGTTCATTTGTTGAGTACAGAACCAGGTGAAGGAACAAATGTTTGAGCTTCTGATATTAGCAATAATCATTTATTATTGTGAATATGTGGGATTTTATTAAATAACTGTTTTAGCTTCACTGACTCTTATACAAAAAGTTATTTACCCAAATAATTATTTCCTGTGCCATAATGACATGATGTAATAGGCAATTCATCTTTTCTTTTGGTATACATGAAAACTTCATAAATGTAATAGGTGAATTATGACCAGTGGAGCTAATGATGTTAAAAGTGTGACATGGTGTGACAAAACTTAATACATATGTTGTTGATTGTGCATTACTTTTTAATTTGCTGATTTAAATGTATAATTCCAGGAAGTTTCTCCATCTTGTGTTATTATATTTTCTTAGCATTTTAACCTGTTAGTTCCAGTTGTACATTTTATAAAATAATTTGTGTATAATTTTGTTTGTAGAAACATACTTCATTTCTTTTCTTTTTCTTTTGATTTTACTGTTGTGAATATTTTGTGAAGTGTGCACTTCATTATTTTTTCTATTGACATTAAAATTCCTCTTTAGCTTTAGGTTAAAGACAAAGACATCCAAATTTTATTTGTACACAAATTATTGTTTATACAAGATTCAGTTTGTCATTGTAAAATTATTTTAAATTGTGATATGAATCTTGATTTTTGAGATATGCACAAGAAAATCACTAATCTTTTGTTAGTTTAAATTTATCTTAAGTTGAAGTACTTTTATTATCACAATGTCAACCTCCAAATTTTATTTGTACCTCTGTTTTAGTAAGTATAATTTCATAATCAGTTCTACAGTGGTAATATTAATAAAATATGTTATATTAGACTGTTTTATTTTCTTCTAATTATTTTGTGGTTAATAATAAAAACTACCTTTAATTCTGTTTAGATATCTTGGATTAATGATTTAAATAAAAGTGACAGATTTGTATATTCAATCTTGCAAAAATAGTAAAACTTCAAATTACATGCAAAATAGAACAATGATGGACCTCCTTTCAATGATAGTCCACGAAAGCCATGAGTATGTACAACTACCTACTTTACTAATATGTTAATTTCATGTCAACTTAATACTTTATTTTAAATCCCAAATATTCTTAAAATCTAATTGGAAAACAAGTGCAAATATTTATGATTTGTTTGAATTTTAAATTGATATAGTTTTAACAGAACTTAAAATATTGCTTGTTGCTAACTTCATGTTATAAACATCAAGTTATAGCAAAATAATAAACACATAACTTCCTTTGTATAAAAATGATTTGCCATGTGATAAACTCACAGTCTTAATGTCTATAAGTATTAATAAAATTAAAATTTTATTACATTTGTTCAAAATGATCTGAGTTATTTGTATTACAGAAAAAATCCGAGGTCTGTTACTGTTGATGTCTACTTTAGGCCCTGTTCGATAATGCCTCAAGAAACTCAAAATTCTAAAAAGGTATAGTCTTATACCCTGGTACGTAACTTCCTAACCTTTAATGGTATATTTAATTCAACTAATTTTAAGTTAATAGATAGTTAACCAAGTTTTAATGATAAGTATTTTATCTATCCATTTAAATAAAATATTTTTCATTAAAACAGGAATTTCGTAATCGAACCACCCTTCACTTCTATTTATCTTTGAAACCGTAATTGCTCCCGTTGAGAATTTCTAAATCATTGCCGAATATTTTAGTTCCCCAGAAATGTTCGCAGCAGAGTCCCTAAGGTTTGTCTCTCAGGTATACTGCATGTTTAGAGGCCAAAAAAGTCCCTTATTCAAAATAAATACAAACTTCTGGCTCGTATTTGTATTTAGATATTAATATTTATTATCTTTGTAACAGAACTTATAGCTTATCAAAGTTTACTCAATTAGGTTGAATTTTACAGATTAGTCGCATATTATTTATAGCATATTATTCATTTATATTATTTTCATTTATATTATTCATAGCATATTTAGTTATAGCTTTATCTGTGACAGACCTACGAGTGTTTTCTGATATATATATATATATTGAGACACGGTTGTTTATTTAATTATCAGTTGCCACGACTCAAGATTGTAGTCCCAAAATGTGAAAAAATATATTGAAAAAAAATTGTTTAACGTCAGGTGTAATGACATTTTTAAAAGCTTTTAAAATATCCATTTTAGGTCAAGCTTTAAGTTTCCTAAATAAAATAAATGCGTTTGTTAAAACACGGTAATTTTTATTTCAAGTAAATATGTGTTATACACTTTAGTTATATTTCCACCATATTCCAAATCTCGGCTAAAAAATTGAAAATAAGGTTTAAGTATAGAAATTTGCGTTGCAGTTTTGGTAGCAGTTCTGTGTGAACAATGTGAAATTAAAGTTGACCAATCAAATAAGTAATTCTATCCTCTTAAAATACCATATTTTACATGACATTGATATAATAAATCATAAAGGCAGATAAATTTTCATCCACCCCCATTTTTTTGTCTCGCCAGGTTCTCGTGAACCACCCTGGGAACAAAGGATTTAGATAATAATAAAAGAATATATATGTAAGTTTAATTAAAATGTTTTTTAAATGTTTTATTATTATTGTTGTTTTATTATACTATTACCTTAAATTCGCTTAGACACGTGACAATCTTCACGCTAGTTGTGTTTTAACCGTAACTTTGATAATGTTAAATACTTACGTTTAGATAACGGCTGTCCAGTTACAAGTTTATAAGAAAATGTTTTACGAATAAGCATCTGAATTGCTGCCGTGATGGAATTTACATTTAACTGCGTTGGTAATAATATGACATTCCTCTAACGATCCGAATATTACATAACAAACTCTCATAAAATAGAAAGCAGTCTTATAACCTTCCCTTGGAGGATAAGTCCAAACCTGGCACTAAAAAGTTAGTATTGCGTGATGTGGCCACAGACGTGTACACACACACACACACACACACACACACACACACATATATATATATATATATATATACAAGAAGAAGTATAAGAAACAAACAATTTGATTACTAATTTAATTCATCATCTAACACAGTTCAATCATGAACAATGTACAAACTAAAATAAACAAATCTTCTGTGAAGAACGTTGGTATCGTTAACTTTTTAGAGTCTTAACAAAACTTAACAAGTATACGTATCTCTTTAATAAGGTATTACTTCTTGATTTTAGTTTAGTGGACTGCCTGCTGTGTATATGTATATAGCTCGAACCAGTGAATACACTGGGAGGCTTATTACTCGCAATTAAAATAACCCGGCCTACAAACGCTTCGCAATATCAGAAAGATCTAACAGGAATGTTAAGAATAAATAATTATTCACTAACGAACATTAATAGTTAACATTATAGATTAGCGATAAAGAGTCGACGTCATGTGAAACACAAAGGAGATCTTAATTTGCATTACGATGACGAAGTTAGGTTTGCGGCTTGTTTCACCTCCAATCACAAGTTGTCGAGCGCAGCAAACAGCGTAGAATAGAACAAAAGACAAGTTGTAGGTAGTTATTTAACCAGCTGTGACCGCTCGTTCCAATTATCCGGTGTAATCCAACGTAGCCGGCCGCGCCATAGACTCACGTAATCGACTTACCCGCGCGCTATTTAATATCGCATTCAATGTCCTGGCTAAATATTTACGCAAATTGCATTCAGAACGCTTTTGACCCGCCGTTTTATTATTAATATTAGTTCAGAGCGGACAATCACACACAAAAATGATATATATATACTTATGTGTGAAAATATTAAATTGCATAGCCCATAAAAATATTGCTCTCAATGGGTTTTACTAAATTTTTATGTCTATGTAACCGCGCTGTAAAATTAAATATAAATAATATTTATTATATACACTAGAGGAAACGGAAAGTAATGTCGTTTCAGTCGACATATTTTACAGAAAAACCGATTGACTTTTACCGCTCCGGCATTGAAAATTTGTATTCTAGATGGCATAAGGTTGTTGATAACGAAGGTGAATATATTGTTGGTTAGAAATAAAAACTTGTTAAAAAGGTAGTCGTGTGAATTTAACTTAAGAAAGTGACATTATTTTCCGGTCTCCCTAATATTTACATTGCTAAGCGTTAATAGTCGAGGGTAATCAAATTATTGTATGCCTTATTCGGGGGTATAAATAACGACTCACAGGCGGCACTGACAAAGAGTTGTTGCTTCAATTCAAAACATTGTTTTTTAGACATTAATACTCTCAAAATCAAGAGTACGGTTATCTTCATCTAGTTTGGAACATGGTCGTTCTAAAAACAGATATAAAATATTTAAAAACCCCACGTTCGCTTTTTACAATTTTAGGATGAACGAGCGAGAGGATTGCTTACAGTTCACTATGCCCGGTAATTGACTACGCCAACTGAATGTGAAACCTGCAGCGACCGAGCGTTATAACTGAATCGTCTAATTGGCTGTTGGAAGCTCAGACGCTGAACGTTCGTCCAAGTTTAAATATAAATTTTAAAATGGGGGAATCCAATATCGATGATATCAAATTATTATCTCTAGTTACGCAAAGTATGCATTTTGTCTCTCTATTCGTTACTACTTTTTGTTTACTGAATCCTGAACTTTAAGTCCGTTCTTAACAAGACTTATTGCCTCATCCATTCCACATCTCTGCCCCCTCTTTGATTTCAGGGTTTTACAACTCTGATGCTACCCGGTCTTTCCTCTATCATCCCTTCATCTTTCCCGGCCTTTCGGAGTATCTTCCTTTTCGCTGTCTGGTTCGTACGCCTGGGGTCACATTCACTTGGTAAGACTGCATTTGACTCCATTCTTAAATGTTGGAATAGAATAGATCAGTTTTATATTAATAGTAACTTAAAGATCATATTTATTAAAATAATCATTGATCATTATCGTTTAAGTTTCTGACGTTAATTCCGTACACAAAGGAAGTAGAATAGCCTACGTATGCTAATATGTTTTACCGACTAAGTATAGTAATTTTTTGGACAATACCGTCGCATACCGCCATGAGTTTTCAAGAACAAGGGCTTTTATTTCGGACTTGCATCGAATAAAGCCACAAAGATATTCACAACGAGAATTCTTTCACATATCAACAACACAAACAGCGACAGCCGCCTGTGCCACCTCTTTTCAAGGACGAAATACAAGACTAGTGATTTAACTTAACAAACAGGCGAGGAAATTTAATTATTAAGCACGATCTTTATTATTAAAAAAAATGTTTTTGAATACTTATGTGTTTAAAAAATGTACATTTAAATCACGATAACCATTATTTCTATGTTAGTAAATATCGTGTTAAAAGTTATTAATGTCCACTTAATAAACGTTATTACTTGATGTAGATATATGGAGTAAATCATTAATTAATTAATTTAAAAGAGTATTAATAATAAAGGAAATAAAATTTTAACATGTTGGTAAAACTTTTTAAAATTATTTAATTTGCAAGCTACCGTAAACTGTGATTTAGTGGCAGTAGGCAGGCTGTATAATGCGTAAAACAACTGCTGGGGCCTTAAGATTCTGGAGTAGAGACCACGGAAAGTTAAAAGCCCTCGATATTTGTATACTTTTACTGTCACCTCATACTCGATAAACTAAATAACTATCTACCTACCGCAAATAACATGTTAATGACAGAAAAACTCATGTCATATTTAATGCCTCCTCAACTACTAGTAATTTTAAATTTGTTTTCTCTTTGAGTATTCGATTTAATAATAACTAACGCACAATATAAATATAATATAAAAGCAGTAAGTAAAACTGTTAGTAAAATTATTTAAAAAGCAATACAGGCAAATAAATAAAGTTTTTTTTTAAAAAGAATTGTATGTAAGTGTTTGTAAAACTAGAAATAAAGTGTAAAGCATATAGCATAAAAATGACTCAAAAAATCTATTACATGTATAGTTAAATTGTGATCAGAGAATGTAAATGAGAGGAGAAAGGTATGGAATACGATGTATGGAAGAAGATTTACAAATGAAGAAAGATAAAACATGTGAAGGAGAAAAGAAAGGGAAAAGGTATTGTGAAGAAAGGGAAAAAATCATTTGTCCGAAACGTAACGTCCCTGCACCTCACATAGCAGGAGAAACGAGAGGTCTTCAAAAACGCAGACCGTGTAGAAAAAAAATATACGAAACCAGAGCGTAAAACATTTACAAAAACTACATATCAAAATTTAATTAATCTGTAGTAAATTATAAAAAATAAAAATTGAACTAAATTCACTGTTAATTTTAGATATATTTTTAATCTACAGTTTCAATTATTACAAGGTGTTCGTCCAAATATATATACAAGATGATTAGTTGTAGGCGTTATGCTATAGCTTTGCTATTAATTAATGTGTACGTGCTATAAAAACCAGTGGTTTCAAAAATAAAAACGTAATGAAATTATAGTAAGAAGGTTTTTTTTTAAAATTAGGATTACTGCATGTTAAATATTGTTCACTATCTGGCCGTGCAAGCTTTGTACTTTCAGAAAATAAATTAATGTAACATATTTCATAGTTATCTCTTCATACAAAGTAATTGCAAATATATGTAAAAGTTTTAAAGCGTGGTGCTGACAAATAAGCGTTGACCCCTTTGAAGCATTTACACCTATAACTAGTCATCCTGTACAGATACGGTGGAGGTATAAAAATACCTCGCTATCGATCGGCACGAACAGGTGAACTCTGTGTGGAAGGTTGAAAATATTAAAAAAAGCAAAGTAAGAGGATTAAAGAACCCACGTATTTTATTATTAATGCAAGTTCACTGGTGCATCGTAAGAAACCGTCTAGAGTCTAGACTTACCCCGGCCGAACAAACCGTTAAATTGTTGTTCGCAAACATTATCGTAGTCTATAAGGCTGCCATAACTAGTGAAATGTCTAGGCCAGTTGTTATATCATATTTTACAATGACTTTTTTAACACACCATCCAAAACTTTGTAATTAAAAATCTTGTGCATTGTGTTATTGTATATACCATAATGTCACTTATAATGTGACCGCCTTTTATACTTATAACATAGAGTATTAACCAATAATATAAAAAAAATATTCGACGTTAATTTAATAGTCTAAGTTCCATAGTGATTGATATTTTGTACATGTTATATTATTTTCGTATTTTCATGTGACAGTTTTCAGCATAACATATAGCACTAATTTTAAAACGATAAAAGTATAACTCATTCTCTGTCAATTAATGTATGATCAATTAATGTACAAATCATGCAAAAATATTATATTCCTATATAAGACTTTATGTAGGAATAATTAATTATTAACGTAATAAAAACATCGAACGAAAAAGCGTTTCTAAATTCCGATTACTATATATTAAAAATAAAAATTGTTTATCACATGTCCGTGCAGATTCTGTTCTGCCAGAAGTTATTGGCCAGTTGCATTCCAATAGTAAAAAAACAAATTAATGTAAAATATTTTAAAGCGATCACTTTATATCGGATGGAAATAGAAGGCTTTTTGCGGACAAATGAGGTATGTACATTCAGATTCAGAATATATTTTTTTAGGGATTTTCCAATTCATGTCCAACAACAACTGTTTTGAATGACCCTGTTACAATTATCAATAACTGCACTTCAGATTAACCTTATTAACAATCTTACTGTATATGCATTATTATAAATTCCAACTCTAATTTAAAGTTATGAAGAAAAGCTGATGTACTAATTTCGTTTTAGCTCTGAATGAGTGTTCGTTATTTGTTAAGTAATGTTGTTGAACTGAATGTTTTTGATTCATTTGTAAAGAATTAAAGTTTGGTTTAACTATTGCTCATTTTTTTAACTTACTGCTGTCTCGACAGACGGTACTTTTAGTCTTTCGCAAGTAAATATTTAAAATAAGTAGAATAAAATAATTAACGTAGTAAATTTTAATGTGTAATAATTATTCATTTATTTATTCATCCCTTTTAGGATCATTGTAAAGGCGGACTTAATGCCTTTAGGAACTCTCTACCAGTAAACCTGATATAATCGTTTTGTGGTTCCTAATTGTCTTTTAAATTTTTTCAAGCTTCTTTGCAATTTTTATTGTTTTTATTTGAGAACCTCCCACACAGTTTTAGGAATGTATAAAATCGCTAAAGTAGTTCTCAAGTTATGGTGTAAATAAGGCAAAAAGGTATTCATTTTTATTTTTGGTAAAATGTAAGAAATGCAAAACTTGAATTTGAGTTTATTATTTAAAAAAAAACATTTTGCCGCAAAATGACGACACTCTAAAGAGTGCATTCGATGATAAATTCCCTTTGACCTTTTGATCTGATTTGAGTAACAACCTGAGCAGAGATTACCGATGGGAGGACCCTTGCGACTGGTTGCTCTATGAAGCGTCCGCCCATGCAGCACGAATGGACGGTCGCCTCCCAATCCGGTGGCATATCTATCATGGACCCGGAGCAATCGTTCACAACAGTGAGCTTGAGTTAAGTTAATAAATAAACGGCATGGGCTAAACGCTCTCAGCGCCACTTTCAATCAACGTTAACTATTAATTCCAGTACGACAAACATTCTAAACAACCATTTCGTTCAGTTGCGGAACAAACTCATTTTATTCAATATAATGTGGTCCTTAAGAGTGAAACTATGAAAGCTTTTAATAACATCACGAGTTACGCAGCGTTTGCGATTGCTACTTTGGTATATGTCTTCTTTCTGATTTCTAGCTTTTATACAAGTTTGACAAAATGCCCTGTAAAGCACGAAGATCCCAGAGAATTACTTGGGCCTTAAAATTATAATATAAATAAGAAGTTTTGCATCTTTTTGAACAAGAAGTGACCTGTTTAGTATGGTTATTAAAATATAACATCTCCACGACACCACACATTCTTTTGCGCCTTGAAATATAAAATAGGTCATCTCAATAGGTCAATAACTATACTGGAAATCTCTATTTTTTTATAATCGACACGATGGTCTACCTATGCAAAAAATACCTAGTGCCTGTAAGATAACGATTATATAAAAAAATATTTCTTTTGTTTCAGGTGCTGGTGTTAAAACAAAGTGTTGCGTAAAATGTCGTGTTTTGATCTTTTTGTGTTCATACCTGATTGAGCTTCGTTTGAGCTATATTTAGCTGTGTGGTAGTACAGTGTAGTGATACCAAAGTGGTGTGATGATAATGAAAGTGAAGTAACAAAAAGAAACAGAAAAACGCCAACATGATCCCCACGAACGTTATGTCTTTTATGAAGAAGGTGAGTTTAGTATTTAGTTTAAAGAAAAATAAAAACAACAATATACTCGTAAGTGTCCGTTATTCGAGTCAGCGTTTTTCCGCATTTTCGCTTTTTAGTAAATTATGCAGGTAATTCTTTATTTTAATGGAATATAAATGTTATTTAACGCAGTTTCTTCCCCATAATCCTGCTATAGGTGTACTATTCATCTTCATTTTGTTATTTTCTAGTAAAAGATGATTACTTCAATTTGAAATAGTTGTTGACGCTTATTTTATTATAATAATATATTTGGTAAGTTTTTTGTTGTGTCCGAAGATCCTTTTTAGTTAGATATTAACTACTAATTGTGGTCGTAAATATTATGTATAAATACTCATCCGTACAAAAAATTATAATCTCTCGAAATCGTTAGTAGTTACGAAAGTGTTGTAAATATTCAAAGAAGTTATTTTGAGACGAGCGAATATAAAAAATACATCTAATGTTATATTAGCTGAATATAACATTGGTTAGAAAGTTTGTCATGATTTTGATATTTTTTACATTCCAAACCCATTATTCAAATCATTTTTAAATGTCGTTATACTAAAAGCACTTACATTTTTATTTAAATTTTCTTGTGAAACTTCCTTCATTACCATAAAACAAATTTATTGATATATTAAAATAAAACTTTTGTTACTACAAGGAAACAAAACAATAAGTCATTCCAAATTCTACGTGGGTTACATTTCACATTGAGTTTGAGTGGCTGTTTTGATTTTATGTCTCTCGCTTTAATTAAAAACTCTTCGGGACGCTGACGTCGTTCCGCTTTTAGCCAAATTATGGCACTTCCGTGCGCTTTAAATGTGGACAGTTCGAGATTTTAATTAAATAAAAAAAGTTAATGTTGAAGTTACTATGGATTTTACTCTCTCAGATATTTCTTAACTCATAAAGTACATAATGGGTGATGATGTTTGCATTGAGATTCAATTTATGCCGGTAAACAGCGTCAAAGAAAAAAATAATTATCATTTTAAGAGTTACTAATAAAAATACAAAATCGTCGTAAATGCAGATCGCTTACAACTGATGGGTTCTATTGAAAATCTATGGGGAGGCCTATGGTCAGCTGTGAACGTACTAAGTCTAAACTGATTGTGAATATGAAATATATTTCTCACAGAAAAGTAGTTTATTTATTAAGAAATATTTGAAAGAATCTACAATAACTTGTTTATTTTTGAACAACACGTTTGTATAACCCGCTCATCTTGAATTTTGTACATCTTACTATGAAAAATGTGCATTCAGACCACTAAAGACGAGCCAAGTGTCTCACCGATTAAGTTACAACTTCTATGTATATACAATATTCGAACCGGTTATATTTTTATGAGGCAATTTTGTTATTAAGAAAAAATATTTTGCTTTAGTTGAACACACGTCTCCGTAGAATGTTATTAACAAAGATTTTATTTCGAAAACCACGTTTTCTTTTAAAATCTTTTATGATTGATTTTTACACTTTACAGGGATTAATAAAGTTTTCACTACGTTTTTAATGGTCTTTAAGTTTTCAAATATTATGTAATATTTAAATACACTATTTATTTTGCAATGTTGTGCCTATTCAATTATTATTTGTATATATAACTAGAAATAATAAATGTAGTTATAAAAAAACTTAATTGAATTTCGAAGTTAATCTAAATCGGAAACTGTAATAAAAAATATGCTCCTTAAATAGCCATAAAATGAAAATATATTATTTAAAAGTCTTTACTACAGTTTGACTATACACAAATAACTGACAACCTAAGGTACATCATGTTTCTCTGAACAAATCGAACCAGTAAATGCTTTATACAAGAAATTAAAATAATAAGAGGTAAATATTTCATTTTACTTCAACATAACTTAAAGAACATTTACCTAAGTAATGTAGCTTTTATTATACTATTATTACTATAAAATACTGATGGCTTATATGCATAGTTTAAGAAACACAATAGTTTACTTCGACTATATCAATTGTGTTGCATTTATTTAATATTAAAATAATAAATTTAACAAAAGTGACTACGAGGTAAAAACATATGGGCAGTGTTAGAGTAGTGAGACTTGCGATCTTAGAACGCAGGTTCGATTCTCGGGATGCAGTCTTGTATAATTCACACTTTTGCATTAGTTCAGTGGCGTACCTAGGGGGGGGCGGTGGGTGCGGTCCGCACCGGGCGGCACTTACCTTGGGGCGGCATTTTTTAAATTAACTTATAGTTGTAAAAAGCAATATATTCATTTCATATTTATTTTCTTTCTTGAATAATAAATTAAAATTCTGTTCCCAACATTGTAATTTTGTTAAGAATTTTTTTAACAATTTCAATCAGTGTCGGTAGTTGCGAAAGAAGCTTCTCAAAATTGAAGTTGATAAAAAATTATCTTCGTTCTACAATGAGTCAATTAAGACCAAAAACTCTTGCAATATTGCCAATAGAACAAGAAATTACAAATAATTTTAATTTTGAGAGCATTATACACGATTTTTCTAGTATGAAAGCTAGAAAGAAGAGTAGATATTATATAAATATGTTTACGAGTGCATACACATATGTCTAAAAAAATTTACTCTGTGTATTAATTAATATTGATTAAATAACTTAATAATTTATTTATGTGTATTAATCTATAAGAAACCACTATTTGATTGACTTATAATAGAAGGGGCGGCAGACTGGAGATCGCCCCGGGCGGCAAAAGTTCTTGGTACACCACTGCATTAGTTATATAGGAAACCACTTACAAAAAAGTTTCCAGAAGATGGGCGGCAACGTAGTATTGTATATTCCCCCATAGATGTCTTTGGGGGAGGCCTATGCCTTGCAGTGGGCGTCGATGAACTGAAAACTACAAACGACGACTACGAAGTACTATTCATACCTCTCCTCACAATGCATAAATATTAAGTACATTGCAATAATATCGTAGTATTTATGTTTTATACTGATCATGATTAAATGTGTATTACTTTTTTAGGGAATATAATATAGAGTTATTAAATTTCGTCATTTATTAATTTACGACTATTCACTAAAATACAGTTGTATGAAAGCTTGTGTTCAAAGTTTTATTAAAAGGAAAGTTGCGCGTGTCCAGCACCAGCTGCCGCATCATGTTATACAACATATGTCCACGTACACATGTGTTATTCCAACGTTATTGTACTAATTTTATTTTGGCTTTTATTTTACGCTGTCATGCATGATGTTTTATACAGAGTTCTCTTCAATTCAGTGGTATTTAACTACAAGTAAAGAACTTTTACAGGTTCCTAAAAAAGATAATAATCATCATCCTTATCGTCATGTCGACCATTAAATGAACACTGCACGGCGTAGGCCTTCCCCAAAGATCATCACAATGAAGGCTCTTACGCCGCTCGCTTTCAGCTAATGAGGAACCCACCCACACTGCGTTTACCGGCTCGTAGTCGTCAGTCAAGAACTTTCTTTGTTTTGCGAATCTCTTCATTTCTGATTTGATCACTCTGCGAAACTTCGGGTATAGCTCTCTTCATTGCCCTGTAATAATAATTTTTTTCCAGGGATAATGATGGATTTGAAATAAATCAAACACGACCAAAAAGATATAATTAAATTTTAATAATAAATTAACCAATAAAAATTCCCAATTGTTAAATTTTTTTGGAAAGTAATCTGAAATTTTCAAAGAATTTTTATGTCTATTATTAGCACCAACATTGGATCTTGTAAGTCGCGCAGGTCACCTAGAGATTTCTAATGAAAATATGAGACTTTTTTCTGTACATCACGTGCCACTTAGTCGAACATGGCCTCGTCGCTTAGTCTACAGAATATAAAATTATTCAAATAAACATTCTTGTTTATTTTAATAATTTTATGTGCCAAGAGATATGACTGGTAAAATATGCCCGTTAACAACTCTGTACATATGTGATGCAATGCATTAATGTAAGGTGCTAAGTTTAGTGCTGATAAGTTACATTTCATTTTCACTAGTATTTTGTAAATTAAAAATATTTGACCTGTCCGCAAACAATTTTAAACAAATTGTTGACCTTCTACCCATTCATCGCATAATTAAATCTGTTCTTTGTAGAGGAACTTTTTCAATTAACATTGTCACACAAGGGGATTCATTAAATATTACTATTTTTAATTACAAAGCATTACATTAAATAAAATTTATGGAATATATTAAATTTTCTGTTAATTTAAAATAAATTACGATTAATAAAATAAAGTATCTGAATTTTGTTCATTTTAAAATCAAGATCTGGTTTTACATTTGAAATTTTCGTATCAATTTTTTACAAAATTCATTATATGTCTTAACTTTTTACTTATCCAAGATGACATTTCATCGTCTTCACGTACGTTGAGTAATATATTATACTTAGGATTGCCATTGATCAAGGTAATAAGACAGGAGATTAAGGCCATGAAAATAAGGAAGGATCAGAAGATTTAGCTCGCTAGGCAAGAGAACTAATTTAAACTATGAACAGTTTTAACTTTAGAGGGATAATGAGACAGATTTTTTAAATTTACCACATAAAAAAAATGTTTACTGAATTTATTGAGACTTAAAGATGATTTGTATATAATGTATAAAGAACGCATGTTTTAAATCATAACGGAAATTAGCGTTAAATTAACACATTCATCTAAAGATTCTAAAGAATTTTTTTGAATACATTGGTAATAAATCGCTAAATTTTGCCTACATGACACTAAAATATTATAGAAATAGGTTTTTTCCATAAATCAACGTCAATCTGAAATCTGATGATAGAGCAGTTAGCGGCTAACTCTCGAAAATTAATAAGAAAAATCTTAGCCACGGCTTTCGAAAATTATTGCATGGCACAAAAGTAAATACTTTGAGTGTGATGTTCCATCAATCATTGTTAATGAGATAGAAAATCACGATCAATCTTTTTGAGAAACCTCTGAATATATACTCATAAAGCCATTAGCCATTAGCCATATCCAGCTTTAATAATTTCAAAATATGTCATCTATTATCAGGTTTTTAAATAACTTTCTTAAGCTAGTCCCTAAAACTAACTGCTGATTTTTGCTTGACTTCGATTTATAGGCAAATCAAGACTTTAAACAATTTTATTATTCAAAATATTGTTGTCTAGTATTTTGGTTTTATTTATATCTCATACATTTCGCTTAACTTCCGATACTATGTAAAATAATTGTATTTAAACAACCAGTTGCAATTAAGTATATAGTTTAATACAACAACGCAAGCTTTGGACTTCTGGACGACATAAACGGGACAAATAAACTTAAACTCTCTCGCAAAAACCGATTAGCAGAACCAATTTGAAAACTCTATTCGCGGACTAAGTAAACTTCTTTAAGAAGACAATTTAAATTCAATATAAATAGATGTAGTCGTTTATTGAATTTTGTCCGATTGAACGTAGCTTAAGACACGTTCTTATGGTTAGTCGAATCATATGGTCTATCAATATATTACAAACGAGTCTTTTGTTATTTTGGCCACATAACTCATAGACCAGCATCTATTTTTATAAACTACTAGTTGAAGGGAAAGTAGACAGTCAAAGACCATGTCGTCGATTACCAACCCGTTGGTCTGATCAAGTGAAGTCAACTCGTCTTTCTATTTTGTCATCGATTCCGTCAAGTTTTTTTAAGACAAGTATTTTAAAAATGTAGAAACGACTAACAATAAGAAAAAAATAGCCGCTGGATTATACCACAAATAAATAAAAATATATTTTTTAAAAAAATATCAAAGTCTTTCTTAGAACAGATCAGAAATATTTTTTTCTTTATTTGAAAATATATCGGCTTTATCAATGTATAAAATCAATGCGTTTGCAATTTTTAGTACATTTTTATCTAAATAAAACTGAACAATTTAATAATATTTGATATATAGTAACCAAGCCAAAGAAATCTGAATCTTGGCAGCAAGACATGGGTGGACTTTCTTTGGCTCTTGGGCACCGTCGTACCAAAATGTTAAACGCGTTTCAAAAGAAAACCCACGCCTAGTTTGCACTCAGTCACTCCATGAAGTGTCCACCCAATTGTCATAACATCCGAGCAACTTAACAAAAAACTTTCAAGGGATCCCTAGAGCCTAGTTACTTGAAAGAGATAACACACAAAAACTGATGTCATAATTAAGTCTTAAAATAAGACATTACATTAGGTGACAAAATATCTGCTACTGTTTGTTATTTTATAATTTTAGTTTCAATATAACGTAATATGTCAAAACTAGTAAGTTTTTGAGAAAATTAATTTTGAATAACTATTATTTCTTTTTACTTAAAGGGATTTTAAGCTCTCCTTTAAAATACACACGATCCCGTAATTTCTAATGTTAACAAAAAAGAAAATAATTCAGAACCCAGAGAGCAGAATATAGGGGCGGCTGTGTACATTGGAGATTGTCTGCCCGCTGCTTGTGAATAATCTATTGTCCGGAATATTTAGTTATTATTAACTGTCTGCTCTACCCACCTCTGTTAAACTTATTTTTAAGTTTTACGTTACAATTATATAAGATAAAAATCTAAAACATGTTATATTTTATTGAAGACTTGATTTTGATTATATAAAATGGAACTTTTTTAATTAAAAAATCTAGACTTTTATTTTAGTATTACATAATTTCTTTAAGAATTAAATGAATATTAATACTTGTGGCATTAAATACCATCCGGTCATAATAGAGTTGCTACAGAATTATTTTTAATACAAAATCATACGTACTGAGCAAGATTTTGTGCTTTTTCACATGTTCTATCTATCATCCTGGGATGTTAGTTACGGCGCTCTAAAACTATAAACCTTTTTAATACATTCACCAGTATTTACAATCTTGATTATGCTTTGGTTAATGTTTTATCACTATTACTTTTAAAAATAACAGCGTTGAATGTGTCATCATCACCATCGTTACTTCAGCCATGTGATATCTACCGCTGGACATAGGCCTCCACCACAGATTCCAATAGGACCAATTGGAAGCAGCCTGCGTCCAGTCTAACAACGATACTACCAAGGTTGTCTACTCACCTGAGGGGTGGATTTTCTTCCCTAAGCATGCCGGTCTATGGTCTAGAACTTTAAGACCTCATCGGCCACCTCTCCACTGCTAATTCATCTTTCCAAACTGCTGGGATTTAACGGTTACCTTCGTTCTTCTACGAATCTCATTATAGATGATACGATCACTTAGAGAAATCCAGAAGATAACTGTCGGCTTGTTTGACCACTGTGAGCTTGTCAACGAGACACAGAGCACAGAACCAACTACAATCAAGTCATAGTTTCTGTTAACGTAGATGCGCGATCTAGATTCACAAAAAAGCATGCACAGTTCACATTTAACTATTATTTATTAAAACTAGTTTCCCACCAACCAACCACCCTGTGTAATGTATTATTTTGTGTATCTATACCTGTAGCCCATAGGTATTGACTAAATTTATTTATTTTTTTGTGTCTTATGTCAGTGATTAGGGTACCGGTAAACTGTATGATCTGAGCAATTATATACATGGTCATCATGTCAGCCAATAGGTCCCCACTGCAAGTCATTGGCTTCTCCCAAAGATCGCCTCGGTGACCGATCATCCGGCGACTTACATTTCAAATTCAATTCCATTCTAACAATTATATTATTTAATTTCATTAAGAAAAAAATACTAATTCATCTATTAAAGTCACACCGTCTTATGTAAGTAAACTTCATTAAGACAAGGTACCATTCTTTAAAGATATTCAGTCCATGAGAATCTTAAGTAAAAGTTATTTTTTCTCCTTAATGCTTTCAATGTAGATAAATAATTGAGAAAGTTAGAAGAACCAAAAAAATTAGGGAACTTTGAGTTTGAATAAAAATCTCGTATTAAAAAAGAGAGGTTTACCTTTAGGTAATCTTAACTTTTTTCCATTTGCGTTATAGCAATGCTATCGCGACCATTTTCATTTAATTTGTAAGAATATCTGATTAATCGGAGATATTACAAAGTAACCCTCAGGAGTAACAGCATTCGTTATACCTTATAACGGATACAGTTGCATCTGATTTGACTTACACATTCGATATTCAGCATTTGATTTCTGAATATATTATCTTGGTAAAATATGGATACATTTAAAATTCGAACGCATTCAGGGTGATTGGTTATGGGTGTAAAAGGTTAAAAAAGACAATAATATTGGTACACCCTATACAAAAATTAATGATTTTAGATATAATTAATAAAGTAATGATAATATTGTAACAAAAATTGTTTCACAAATTCGGATACCTATACATATTAAAATTAATTATTATATATTATCTGTCTCTACAAACCTGTACCTTTAGAAGATACTAACCAATTGCTTCTAAATGGAAAAATTAATTGATGTAGCATATTTCACAGCGATCACTTTATACGTGGTAATTGAAAATAAATATAGGTCCAAAAGCGCAAAGAGTGATGAAGAAGTAGCTGAAAGAGTTACCGGTCATTATTTTATTAGTTTCCAACATTTTAACAAGGAAACAAAACTTGAGAAAACAGTAGCGTTAATTGACGTGTAAAAGTTGGTTAGCGTGATTAGCAACTTTAACAATCCTTTAGAAATCTTTAAAGTTTGGCTAATAGCGATGCTTACCTTATTGTGTGCACATAATATTTACTTATTACCATGTTTTTCACTTTTGAGAACAGTAATAAAATTACAGCTTAATCCTATAACAACATGCTTAAAATAAATCACTTGCTGTGCTTGTCATTACACCACCCTTTATTCGGAGTTCGCGAGCCATATGCATTGGTTTTTTATGACTCCTCGTCGTCACATAAGTGATATTACGATATGTTTAGTGACTGGTACATGACTAAATATTAAGTCGTGATTTGATAAATATATTTTTTTAGAAAACTGTAAAATTATTTTACTAATAAAATCTCTTCGTAAATTACTAATGTTACAGCTTATGATAGATTTAGAAATTGAAGACTAACGTCAACCTAAAATCCATTCACAAAAGCAGCAAAAGGGTTTATGCATAATTAAACCATTTATATTAGTACATTACGTAACGCTATGCATGTGTACATGCATATATGAAACTAATTACATCTGCAAGTTCCACATAAATCCATAAGCCGAAGGAGGAAGTTCAATGCGTCTACGGATTTTAAACGTTCGTATTTAAAAAAATAATTGGAAGTCTTTAATGACCTAAATAAGGCACTGTCTCTACACTGCTTTTGTATATACATATTTATATATGAAAAGAAAAGAGTTAATAAGTATAATGAAATTTTCCACCTATATACTGACACATCACTATATTTCTGGGACCATAAGATTTCGAGAGTTAAAATATGGAAGCAATATTCCTTCACCGAGTTGAGTAGTCGCCACCATCAAATCCGAATTTAGTTGACACGAATAATTTTTTGGCAACTTAATTTTATGAAACTACAAAGGCCACAAAAGGCAGTGCGTTAAAAAATCATTAAATCCAAAAAACGAACTGGGGTACGAGACAGCTAATTAATTATAAAAGATACGCTGTAACAATTCAAGCCGTTGTCACCACTTTGGTGCCTCTAACAGATAAATCACATCATACAGTCTCCGTCTAAGCGACCTAAAATCTTCATAGCCTCCAAATGTAACATCCTAAGCCGAGGAACCTCAAGGATCCCTTCTTAATTACTTACATACTCGTAATATAAATTTAGCATTAGTCGTCATCCCTCTGCCACCTTAAACTCGGCAAACTCGAGCAAACAGCTCTAATCCGTGGGCTAACAAAATAGCCCAATGCTAAAAACACGACAATATAGACAAACATGAAAACAATTCTGGTCTTAGATTGTAAAATAATTGATAAGTACAATATTTTTTGGGTAGTGTTACGTTATACCATATTTATAAAAGCTCTGTATATTTATTTACTTCTTTTTATTTAATAATTTTTGCTGTACACGTAACAGGGTAAATATGTAAATGCATAATCACTAAAAAGGAAAATGGATGTTATTATCACAGGGCAATTTATTGGAGATAACCAGAGAGCAATGGTAGCCCAGCGCTAGAGGACTGAAACTTACGATCGTAGGTCACGGGTTCGATTCCCGAGAACATCATATTTTGTGCATTAATTATATCGGATTCCCACTGCTTATAAACAAATTTCCAGAGGATGAACAGCAGCGTTCTCTGCGTACCGTAAAACTCAAACTGTAATCGTCAACCTGCCTGCGAAGCGCAGCATTTATGGTATATTTCCACATTAATATCTTTGTGGGTAGTCCTATGTGGGTGTTTATGGGCTGAAACAAAGAAATGGAAAAAGGAGAAGTCGCAGGTATTCAACATGTACATTAAAACTTAGATATATTTACTTATATGTATAGAAAGATACGTGTATATATGTATATATATATATATATATATATATATATACATATATATATATAAATAAATGTGTGTGTGTGTAAAGTATATGTATTTACTATTTACATATACAGTATATTTCACAATAATTATAAATACAACAATAAAAAAGACATCAAATTAACTTGTAAAAGTTCTCACAGGCCTGAGAGAATATAGAATACAAAAAAACGTAATAAATAAATAATCCATTGTCAAGAAAATAATTCTTAACCAACTAAACAACATTCTTACGCAACAAAAGCTATTAAACATCATTGTAAACAACTTCTTGGCGGTAGAAAAATACCACGACATCTAAGACAGTAAATTTTAATTTGACAAGGTTATTATACTTTAGCTTACTAAAGTTTTATTCTATAGTGTCCCGAGTTTAATTTTATTAAACTTAGCACGTACACGTATTTCAGAAATATTTGATTGTTTTTGCTACAACTTTACAAATTGAAAAAGTTCCTATATAATTAAAAACAAGTACCGAATTTAAAGAGGAAACGGTTACAAATGTATTGCGTAATTTATACGAGCAGGTTTCTTGAGGAATACATATAAATTGGTTCGGATTTATAAAATGTAAAATCTGCTTAAACGGGTTCGTAATTGAATATTAATAATAACCTCAGTTACTCACAAATTTGAATTATTAACTGTTCTGTAACTCTGTATCATAAATACAGTATATTTTAATACCGAATGTGTTGAACGATAGCAAGGTAGATAAATATTGTAGTGAAATATACATAAATTTAATAAAAGTTAATACTAATGTTATTCATCGGTGGTAAAGTTTCTCATGTGTTTTTATCCTACCGGCACAGCTCTTCCTGCGATATCATTTGATGTCGCGCTGAGAGAAAATCCCTTTTAAATAAAAATATCATACCCCGTTCTACAGTGAATATCCTTTTGTTATTTGTTTGTAGAAGTGAATGTTTCTTTCCGCGAAAGCGCATGTTCTTTGAAGTAATATAATCAAAACAACGTTAAATACTCTCGCTTCAAACTACATTCTTCGTAATTGTTCATATTATTTTTACATATACAAAATAAGAAAGCGTTGTTTTACACATTATTTATGTAATTAATGACGAGATATATTATGGTTTACAGTTTAGTTTTCTGAATAAGTTATCATTTTAATTTATAAAATAACACAGTTTTAAATGCTATGGATATACATTATGATTATAGAAGTCCTGAGCAAGGCACAGCTCTTCTTCAAAGTTTGCCACGATGACGAATCTTGCGCTACCCGTATCCAAAAACTTTCTGCGATCTTAATTAATAGATATAATATACATTTAATATGTAAGTGAGGTGTCATCTCATTTTTGGTCAAACATTTTCTTGGAGCTTGTGTGTAAAAGAATTGCTACCTTTTGTCTCAAGGTAGAAATAGTCAAAAGTCTTTGCTAATAGTTGAAGGAATTCCATTGTATTAGGTTTGTAATTGCGTCATTTATAATTATTTTATTTTACACCAGCATTACACATAAGTTAAAAATACTTTTATTCAAAAGTGTTATATCATTAATGGTATTGCTATGTGCTCCATTATAGGGGACACATTTAAAATGTACTATTTACAGCATTATAAAAAAAACATCAAATGAATAAAGGAAAAAGTGTTCGTCGATCTACCGTCATAATACATAAAAATAATATAGTTGAAAGTTTTTTAAAAAATATATATTATCGTTTAAATTTTATCATGCTGTTTCAAACTACTAACGATGCATGTTTATAAAATAAACACAACAAGGCTGCAGAAACACTGCTGGTAGTCGTAACTGATTATTCGCTGTTAATTATGTTGACATCAATTGTTGCCGGTGTGAATAAATTAACAAATAGACATTATGTCATATTATTTTACACATAATAAAAGTCTTTTATAGAATTTTATTATTTTTACAATGTTACTTTATGTGTAATATTCATCTGGTACATATTATATTTCATATTAAGAAAGTATATTTTAAGCTAAGAAGTTTCCAGACAACTAAACTTTTCTGATGGTCCCCGACTCTCCTCTTTCTGTAAATAAATAATAGCGATATCTACTACTTACCTAAGGTGAAAAAGTATTACGATATAGTAAACGAAATAACTAGGAATAAATTCATAAATGTAGGTAGGAGCGTGAGTTGTCATGGCGCAATCCCTTTATAGCCTTCTAAAGGATTTAGGAATGTCAAGAGCTAAAATCAGCTTATTTTAAGGACGAGCTTCCTAAGCAACATTGATAATATCATGAAATATTTGGTAAAGTAAGGGAGAGGTCTGATTGGTGAAGATGAACGCCAATGCATGCAAGAAGGCCTTCTCAAAAACCTGCATACGCGTCAGCTCCGAACAGCGTGCCCGGCACCTCTGTCTACAACTCCATGTACCCCACACTTGCACACGAAATACATGTCTATAATTTATATTACTCAAGATTTTGAAACACAAAATCCTGAACAGCTGCCTTATTAGTTTGTTTTTCTTACGTATTTTTAACGCTCTACATACCAGGACATGATAAAGATCTCATGAAAAATTAATAAAAGCGCTTAGTTTTCTTGTTTTCTTGTTTTCTTTTTTAAATATTGAAGACAGATGTCAATATTAATTATTTTCAACTTCACATATGGAAACAGCTTACATTTTTTTAACTATTCAAATCCAATGTATGTATTCTTTTTAAACCTCTCTTATGGATGTATATTAACTAAAGTCATTATAAAACACGTTTAATTTTGTAAATGAATGTTTGCAAAGTACGAAATAGTCAGGTTTCGTGTACGTCACGCTTATCAAACCGGCAACACTCCAACGCTTCCTGCGAGATGTAATGCTCTGCTAAGCGAAAATGTCTCTCTTTCGTATCAAAATAATATTTTATGCTTACCTACTTAGCGATAATATTAGTTCCAGCTAAGGAGCAATTTTGTTTTTTGCTTTCTTATATACTATATATAATAGCACCAGATCTTTTACGATTGTTACTCTGTTCATTATTACTCTTTATTCTCATTGTTCACTCTGATGACATCTACTAACCAACAAATCTTGACCTTTATAATTAGTAAATAGAGAAAACCGGAATATAAATTAGCTACATTTTAATAATTACTACCATTAAATGTAAAGAAGTTAATTGTGTATCATCTAATTTGATATGAAGAAATATATATTATTACACATTACATAATATTGAACAACATTTAAATCTTTGGAAATAAAATGACAGAAGTTAATTTTGTACATAAAGGTGAATAAAATCTTAAATCTTACTTGACAACTAGAAATCGAAGTGGTAAAGTCTCTGAAATATCGTCGATTTTTAAAAGTGTTCGACGTATTCGAGAAAGTTATAAAATAAAATTCAAAGTACATTGCTTGTTGCACTACGAACGACGAACTGAAATTCGTCGTCTAACTTTTAATAGGATGGCACTTAACATATTCTGTCCTCCATGCGCGCGTTATGATTGGTTAGTGCTCTTAATATAGAAATTAAATTTTAAAATATATTATTATGAAAAATATTTTAAAAAACTACTTGTGACATTTTTTCTTAAATTATTGTAGTTGAATATTCCACATAAAAGTACTACCCTACAACTAATATCGTCGTGAATATACATTTATCATAAGGCTTATAAGGTTCTAAATGAGAATCGGGGCGCGCCTATCGCAGCCCAGCGGATATAATTGATAGCAGGTGATTTGTTACACTAACGTCGAAACTTAGACATTTTGGAAATTTCGTTTTTCAGACTCTCTGAAGCTTTCTGATCATGACAGATTTGTACCTGAATGCAATCCCTGTGACAATACTACGTCCGTTGGTAAAAACACGCGAAAATATGCGACACGATATGTAATATATATGTACATGTGTATGTGTATATATATATATATTGAACAGTATTGTAAAAGTGTAGAATTATGTTTTACACAATAACGTTGAAATAAATAACCTACCCATCACACATTTAAAACCCTTTTTAAACTCAGATTACTGGGAAGGACCCCACATAGGACCTTTAGCTAAATATTATCTGTGTAAGAGCAGTTACATCATCTATTTTCACCATACAGAGTTGTTTAGATGATGAAATCATTAGCTAACAAATATCAATTTGACAAGCACAAGCATGATGCGGAGTAAGCCTTTGAATTTCAAAATCTTGAACATCTTTTTCTATCAGGTGAAAGCCTTGCTTGTCCCTCGCTTAGTAATATTACATATACAGTAATATTACATTATTTTACAATGGCGTAATGGTTTAGAGACAGCTTCATATAAACATACTGTCTGACGCAGTGTTACATCCATATTCAGTGTCATTTTTGGTTAATAAGAATCTTTTAATTCTCTGTAATGTTTTATAATGAACGGTACGTAATCGATATATTTTATTATATATGGAAAATAATTATATTAATGTAAAAAAACCGACTAACAGAAATTATTAGAGCACGTTTATTTTAAAAAAATATATAGAAGATATCAAAACGATCTATTGCAATCTGCTCATTTATCTTTGCACCGCAATTGACGATATAACAAAAAACAATTGACTATGTAGAGAAATAATCTTTTATAAATAGTGGAGCTTAAAAAACAGAAAAGCTAAAGTACTTATTATATTTGAGGCCGGAATTCTCTCTCCCGCGACCGCGGATAAAATACAAAAGCAATTGACGCGAAATACGTGCTTAAAATAGAGCTTCTTTTTCTTAAGTCCCTCGTTTTGAACGCCTTTGGCATCATCAAATCAAATGACGGCAAATTATGTCCTTGCTTAAATTAAAGTTTTAATAGTAAGTATAAATTCTACAATAACTTTGTAAGATCTTTTCTTTATACTATAAAAGTTCTTAAATAAATTATTTAATTACTCAATTATTACTCTCAGACTTTTTTTAGAAACAATAAAATGGTTAAAGATGAACCAAGTCAAAGCCTCACGAATAGTTAGTTGATCTTGAACTAAACTCCAATGAATGAATTACGGGTGCTGGATTTTCTAATCCACTTACCAAGTTCGATCGGATCTTTCGTAATAGAACGGTTAACTTACGCTACGCGTTTACTTACACGCTAATTTTATTTCGACAGCTAATATTATATTTATTATGATTATTGGCACCTCATCACTATTCTACTGTGTAAATAAGGAGTCCCCGGTAAAGTGATACCTCGGCGAAAAAGGACTGAGACTTGCGATCGTAGGTTAATCCACACTTGTGTATTAATCATATAAGATTGCCACAGCACACAAACAAGTTACCAGAGGATGGGGTGCAGCATCCTTTGCGTACCATAACACCATGCGATTGCAAACTCGCTTACCAAACATGGTGATTATGGTATATCCCCCCATAGATATCTTTGGGGGAGACATGCCTGGCAGTAGGTGTCTATGAGCTGAAACGATGAATATGATTATAATAATCTTTAATAATTAAATTAATTTATGTTATCATGAAAATTAAATTATATAACCAAGATTTTATAATTTAATAGTAGAAATTTCAGAATATAATCAAATTTCATACACGTGCTCAGCCTTGATCTCGAGGACGCAATGGTTAGAAGAATAGAAGAAAAAAATGTATATATATAATAAATGTCGCACTGTCTTCCTAGAGTTCTGTAGAATGATGGAACAGTGCACGAAAAACAAAATTAAAACTCAGGGAAATGTCTGCAAGCAAAAACAGGTACATAAATAAGATAGATAAGATTCAATATATAAAAATAAAAAGGATTTAACTGGAAAAAAAATTATTTTGAGAAATAAAAATTAAAATGAAATGTAAATAAAAGTTATACACGAGAACTGTAATAATCTGTCTATTTAGGAATGAGAACGAGAGAAGGAAAGTGGAAGTGTGGAAGAAGATATGAAAGAGAAAGGAAAAAAAGGATCGTGAAGCAAGCAGTAGAAGGAAAGTACAATATAAAAAATTGAGAAGGATGAAAGGAGAAAGATAAACAAAATTAAAATACTCCAAAAATAGGGTAGGGGTAGCATTAAAAAAAACTGTCACGCGCAGTAAAAAACAGTTTAATTTTATTGTAGTTTAACTATGACCATAAAAATCGATGTTAGAAATACACAAAGTATTTTGAGGCTCTATACGTTTAGTTTATATTACGTTATCAGAATGTAATGGTCCATTAAGGCTACAAGTAATTTAGAAGCGTTTAATGTTTCCACAAACATACAAAGTAACAAACTCGTTTTTAATAGTGAATGTAATGGTATTTTTGAATTTCGCTCGTAAAAGGTTTTTACAATAAGCATTGAAATAATCACGGCTTATTTATCAAACCTACCTAACCTATTACATTTCTATTTGATTATAAATACTAAACACTCAAAAAAAAATTTAATCATGGCCCTAGTTTAAAATCATTTTGTTATTAAAACAGAGCCGAGTAATTTTTAAATTCAAATGCTCTGTATTGATCTTTTTGACCGACCTCCACGGATCTAGGATTAGTAAAAGAATTTTAATTGTCATGAATTGTAAGCATTACGGTAACTTCACTACAATACAAAAATAAATAAAACAAAAACATCACAAATTGATATCGTTATTTATTTATTGTTTGTAAATTGCCTACGTCATAATACATTTGTACTGTTTTATGGCTACAATACATTAGCAGAAAAATACATATAATAAATTGTTCCATTACTTATTTTTTTACAGCAAATTTTAAATTGTGACTAATATATTTTCGTTAACTGTCTATCAATGAAAAAAATGGTAATATGATAGTGTATGAGTAAATAATTGTTTTATTTTTTATTTTAAACGACACAGTCACTATTTCAATCGCCGATCTAAACCCAACAATTTGGCGAAAAGTTTTGTGAGTTTAAAGGCTAATTTGTAATCCGTATAGTGTCAGTGCAGTAGTGGCGCTACATCAGCACAAACGACGGTACAATATAAAAGGGATGTGATTACACATTGACCAACACTCTCTAATTCTTCTATACTTAATTACGTATCTCAGTAAACTTAGAACTACTTATTACTACATCAGTACACTCTAATGTATTCAATTACATATGATTTTAACTTACAATATTTACTATTAAAGTTTGTACGGTTAATGTGATAGAATAAATTACTTTACCACTATATTAAAGACATTGAAAGTAATTACGAGAATAACTCTATGAGTTTTTGTTAGCTTTTCTCAGATCACAGCATGTTAGGCACTGTCATGAAGCTTAAAGATGCCATTATGGCGAAATTCAATTTAATTCTTATCAAATCTAGAATAGCTTAGCTAAGATTATTCACATGTACATTAGATTACCCTGAATGATCCTAAATGGATAATAACGTGAATAAATATTTTTGTTGACAACATTATAATATATATATAGTTCAAGTATTTTTCATAATTTTAAATTCACTTTTCTCTTTTGAATAAGTCGTACATTCCGAAGGTGACAGTAAAATAAGTTTCGCAAAATATTCTGCAAATTTAAGTTTCAGACGAAAATACGAATAATGATATCAGGAAGATTAGTAATATTACTGAGAGTGAATTATTGTAAACTGAAAATAAAATAATTTTTTAAAACTTTTCTATAAATTTTAGATGCAACTTTTAGCCCGTAAATTACTACAAAATGGTAAAAATAATAGAAATATAACATTAGATTAATAAATTTTAAAAAAGCAGTGCGACAAATTAACTTGTACAATTAAATGGATCACACTTAAATTCTTCTTATACACCCAACATAAAACAGTCTATATATAGATACAAAATTTTTACTATGTGATACAATAGTTATAATTTTGATAAAAAAAAAACATATTAAATTTACACGAATCGCTAGAATAAACTAATATCGTAATGGATTGATTGAGGCTGATGTTTGCGAGTGCGATATCACGTAACACATCGGGCAATTCAACATACGTCATATACTATACAACAACAAAAAATACCCCATACGATGCCAAAAACAGTGATTAAAGAAACATATGTATTAAAATGTTATGAAATAATATATAGTGTTACTATATTATTTGCTAAATTTATATGCGTGTTGATGATGATGATGATAATGTGTGTTTTTTTTTTTTTTTTTTTTTTTTTTTTTTTTTTTTTTTTTTTATAGAGGTTTAAAAATACCTTTACGTATCATAGGGCCTGATGTTGGTGCCCCGTATGTCGGACTCGATCTAGATCAATACCGACTAAAAACAATCCTCTCTCTTCGGTATCCCTGGTCCCCACGGCATGGCCGTTAGGCATTACTTCGCGGGGGGGATTTAGCCGCAGCTTTCTCTGATAGAGTGGCTGTTCAGGCCAACTTCCTCCGCTCTTGCTCTATTTTACGCAACTCCTTTAGCACCGTCGTACAGTACGCGCTCGTAAGTTCCCAGGCCGAAGGCGAGGATAGCATTGTAGCTATCAGAGTTTCAGGATAGATTTTGCATCCTACACCTTCTTCCCAAGACCTCCTGGCTTCGTTAAATCGGGGGCAGACGAAAAAGACATGCTCTGCATCTTCAATCATTCCGACACAATTAGGACAGTCAGGGGAATCTTCGTATTTGAACCTATGGAGATACGCTCGGTAACAGCCGTGGCCGGATATCATCTGAGTCAGGTAGTAGTTCAACTCTCCATGATCTCGGTTCACCCATGACTCTAGGTTTGGTATAAGCTTGCGCGTCCATTTTCCTTTCGTCGACTTATCCCAGGACGATTGCCACTGTTGCAAGCTTTTCAGTCCTCCCCGGATTCTAAGTTCAGCTGAAGTTGGGTCTGATTTGCTTTTTTTGCTACGGTACAGATCAGTTCTTTCGTCTGCAAGAAGCGCAACAGGAACCATACCTGCTATCACGCATGCTGCATCCTCCGATACTGTACGGAAAGCGCTAGCTACCCGTAGAGTGCTGACTCTATAAACAGAGGCGATTTTCCGTCGGGACTCCTGTTTGCTCAGTGCGTCGGACCATATGGGTACTCCGTACATAAGCACTGACGTAGTCACCGACGCTAATAACTTCCTTCTGTTTTGCTTGGGACCTCCGACATTAGGCATGAGTCGGCAGAGTTTAGCTGTCACTAGAGACGCTTTCGCTGCTGCTCTCTCAGCCTGATCTTTGAAGTTTAGCCTATGGTCGATCATTACTCCTAGGTACCGTATAGCTGGTTGAGTTGCGATTTCACAGCTGCCGACATTGAGTGTGATGGTCTCCGCAACTCTCCTGCCAGTAATGAGCACTGCTTCCGTCTTCTGCTCAGCCAGTTCTAGTCCGACTGACCTCATCCACAGGGTGATTACTTGGAAGGATCTTTCAAATGCCCACTTCACTTCCTCCACGTGTTTCGCTACTATAACGACTGCTAGATCATCAGCGAATGCGACGAGTTTAGTTTCGCTGGGTAGATGTTTCTTTAGGAGTCCATCGTACATAGCGTTCCACAAAAGTGGCCCTAGTACTGACCCCTGTGGGACGCCTCCGGTGACTTTGTACTCCTCCGTCCCGATTTCCGTAGTGTATATGAGGACCCTATCAGAGAAGTAACTAGCGACTATTTTACGTAGGTATAGAGGTACATTCAGTGAGCTAAGTGCCCCCATGATAACCTCCCATTTTGCTGAGTTAAAGGCGTTTTTAATGTCCAAGGTGGCAACCAGGCAGTATTTTATCGAGCCTCTCTTCCATCTTTTCCCAGACACTGCTAGTTTTGCTATATTGACTACTTGCTCTATAGCGTCTAGCGTAGACCGGCCTTTTCTGAACCCATACTGTGAGTTAGCTAGGTGGGGTTCAACTGCTGCTTCGATCCTGCTGTGGATAATACGTTCTAGTATTTTCCCCGCAGTATCCAGCATACAGAGGGGCCGGTATGACGATGGCTCGTCTGGTGGCTTCTTACCTTTAGGGAGAAGTACCAGTCTCTGTCGTTTCCACGCGGTAGGAAAGGTGCCTTCCAGTAAGCAGCTATTGTAGGCCTCCAAGAAGACTCCTGGTGTTGCTACAATAGCTTGCTTAAGAGCTACGTTGGGGATCCCATCCGGTCCCGGAGCTTTGTTGTTTCCAACCCTACCGCATGCTACCATTAGCTCCTTCTCGGTAATAGGGGGGATTTCATTCGGATCCACAATCCCTAGTTGAAAGGAGGATTTTGGTTGCGTGGGGAACAGAGCTCTGACAATTCTTCCCAGTAGAATAGGACAAGTGGGCGTTGTATTCTCATGTCTCAGTTGTTTAACTACAACCTGGTACGGCTTGCCCCATGGATTCTTTTCAACCTCTTCCAACAATATTTTCCACGCGTTTCTCTTGCTCTCTTTAATGGATTTATTTAATTTTAATCGCGCTTCCTTATATTTGTCGTAGAGCTGCTCGAATTGTGGTGTTTTCCGAGCCCGTTGGGAGGTTCTACGCGCCTTAACACATATTTTCCTAAGCTCAGCAATGTTATCATTCCACCAGTACACCGGTGGGGTTCGGTTGTTGTTGCGTCGCCTTGGCATTGTTGCATCGCAGGCCTCGGTCAGCCTCCTTATGATTTCAGCCGCCTTTTCACTGGCACTTTTGGAAAGCAGTGGTCGATCCTCGAGTGCTATCTTGAACAGGCCGGGATCATACATGCTAGTCCTCCAACCCACTGAGCCAGTTCTTGTGTGTGGTACTCTATTTTTGTATTTGGCTTACATGATACCTCCCAGTATATGGCACAGTGGTCGCTAGCGGTGTAAGTATCCGAGATCTCCCAACTGTTATTTCCTCTTGCCAGTGTACTGCTGACGAAAGTGAGATCCACAATAATGTGTGTGTGTGTGTGTGTGTGTGTGTGTGTGTGTGTGTGTGTGTGTGTGTGTGTGTGTGTGTGTGCGCGTGTACGCGTGTGCGTGTGTGTGTGTGTGTATGTGGTATTATGATATGCAGAGGATGCTACTACACATCCTCTCGAAACTTGTTTGTGAGCAGTGGCAAACCCCTATAATTAATGTGCAAAGTGTGAATTAAATAAGTTTGTATCTCAAGTCTCAGTCCTCTACCACCTTTTGTTGGGCCACCACTGCTCATTTAATGTATGTAATACATCATACATTTTAAAGGTTTCTCGTTGTAGCTTATTTTACAATATGTTACAATGAAATAAACAAAAAGTCACACTTAATATTAATTAGGTATTACATTGTAATAATACTGCACGAATTTAAAAAATCTTTCACAGTACGTAGTTATTTAATCCAAAACTACACTAAAGAAATGAACAACAACATTACTTAATTCTTCTTATAACCTTAACATATTTAACGAAAACACAGTGTATTATTTTACATTACCAGATAGATTTTACCCTAAAAAATACACTACTTATTTCATCGAATAGGGTAAGACAATCAAAAATGTATTCACACGCATTTGTTATTTGTAAAAATCAATCAATTATATACAAACTCTGACCGGCGAGGAACTATAGCATAATTTTAATTTAATAATTACAAATTACTATCCTTCGCGAAGAAATGAACGTACACAAGTTTTATCTCACGATAAACATGTAAGAAGCTCTAATAAACTAAGGCAACTTCAGTGATTTACTGTTTGGGAGGCTCTTTCGTCTGGAAGTAACAGTTTCAGAAATCGCATTAAGGCCACAAGAACGCGCTTACTTGGAACTACGATCAAATAAATCTACATCCTTCGAGATCGCACTTGGAACCACTTTATCCTTTCTCTTTATTTAGCCCTTGTTCAAAAAGGAGAAAATATTCTACGGCGGTATTTATCCATCGTTATAAAAAAAAATTCATTTGCATTTCAAAATAATGTATAAAGTCTTTTAGTAGTGTAAAGAAAAGAGCTTACGGTTATACATTAAAAAAACGGCTAAAATATAATTCATACATGGTTCAGTGGTTTGCGTCAAATTTCATATTTTCAAATTTATTTCAGGGATACGGCTCTATCATATAATAATTACGTTGACTACACAATAGAATGTACATATCGAAAGATAAGTTTGAAGATATTAAAAAGACTCAAAATTATTTTTAAAGTTTTTTTTACAAGCTAAAAGCACCAATAGGTGGTATATATTAATGGTATAATATCGTGGTTAACAGCAACAAAAAAACAATAATTTTCTACGTTGATTGTATAGCATTTTTGCATAAATAATTAATAAAAGCCGTTGACCACTTGTACCGTTATGGCAATTACGAATCGTAATGTATATAAAAAGCCGAGTCAACAAGTAGGTCATTAGGGCGGCACCCTTGTCATACCTTCCACACACACCAGGTCAAGATCAATGCAATGACCTATTTACAGCGTTAAAAATCCCAGTGGGCGAAATTATTATTTGTTTACTTTAACAATTTTTGTTAACGTTGTCTAGTGTTTTTCAATTTAAAAATACCACAAAACTTTAATATAATATTGATCTTTCTGTTTGCCTTTATGACATAAACGAGAATTAAATGACGTTTAATATAGTCTTTTTTTTATTAAAAAGGTAAATTGCAACAAGTGAATGTACAAATTGAACGTCTAGGAATGCTTTCGAGACTAAAACATGTCGGCACTCGGATCGTGAAATTTAATTACGTCAGAACAAAGAAAATCCTTTAAATCTCGATGTGCTCCATACACGCAATTTTCTTGTGATATTTAGTGGGCAATTGTTGTTTTAGTGGTGTGCGTGAAAATGATGTTCATAATAGCTTGCCGAGTGTTATGATATTTACCAACGACGCCGACTGGGTACATTCACGTGACTTGAGTAGGTACTGATTAAAAAATATAAAGGCAAATTAAGAAAAAATCTTAATCTACTTCATAAAATAAAAGTAATTAATATTTATGAATGAATCGTTTTCTTTACTAGTCCTCTGACAAATTTAGTGTAATACAAATGTAACTATTTTCCGCTTGAGATTTTAAACATAAAAATAACTAAAAGATAACTTAAAATTGTGTTATATTTACAATTTCGTAGGTAGCATCTATTTCGACATAATAGCCTCCTTCCTTCTTTACTTTCTCGGATTTCATCACAGCGCTCTCGTTTTACTGCGTCCGTTACGAGTTAGCTTTGTTGAAGCCTTACCTATTTCCTTCCACCGGGAAACCGTTTTGTTCGTTTTTTGCAAAATATTTACTTTTTTCGCAACGGCCTCAAGTATTTCAAATTTGATTCCTTATGTACAAGGTGATTGGTTATAGGTATTACAGTTTATAGGCGAATGTACGTAGCTTATTTGTCAGCAAAAAGCTTTTACGAATATATTTGTACAATCACCCCATATAAAGCAATACTCTGGTATATATTACTTTCATTTATTTCTTCTATTAGAATGCGACAGGTAAATATCTTCTAACAGTATACTGTTATACAGACTTTATAAAGTCTGTAGAGATAGATTGTAAACAGTAATTAGTTTTACCATATAGTAGTCTGAATTTTGAAAACGCTTTATTTCACTTCTTATCTTATATCTGGAACCATTGTTTTTAGGTAGCCTGTACTATATATTAAATAACAGCAAATGAGCAATACATTTATCCTACTGAAGTTTGTATACCTATAAACAATTGCCCTGTATATTAAAACCACCTACACTTTCTACAAAATATTTCTCACGTTAAATCCATAAAGAAGCAAAGCTTTTGAGTTACGACATAATAAAGATAGTGATTTAGTAATAATCAATGTTATAATAATATTATAATAAGAATTAAAACTAATATCTTGTCGTGATCAAGAAATTATCAACTTTGAGTGCTTATTGAACAGAGAGCCTGTGGGGTATTATACCCTGGGCGAGAGCATAACAATAAAAAGTTCGCAGCTGAGTATAGGAGACGCCAATATTGATTTTCTCGTCTTCGTACTATTTCATTCCCCATCTGTTGCTCTCCATAAAATTTACGACAGTATTACTGAGTCGTTATTTTTATATGAAGAGTTTTATCACTACACGCTGTCACTTGCCATGACGAGACGTTTTTTATTAATGTAACTAATTCACACAACTTTTATTACCATTGTGTTAAAAAAATTACATTTCTGTATGTTAATGTGTACAACTCTTGTTATAATTGTTTCAAAATTGACACTCAACGCTGTATGGATTTTTAATCATATGTAAAAAGATACAAGAATAAAACATAATGTAACAATGTACATTAACATGTAATATCTACCTGTATCATATTTGTGCTAGAGATTTTAGCCCTATTTAGATCCCTTCACAAATATCGTAAAACTTTTAATAGAATCATAGTAGACAGTTTTAATGTGTTTCTTTGAATTATTCTTGCTTTATATATTTACAAAGACGTTAGAGTAAAAAAACTATAATTTATTATTTTTAATTAAAAAATAGTAATATCGTTATCTTTAAATATAGACGAAGGAGGTTAAAAATCTGAGTCTTAGTCACAAATCGCCACTGCTATAAAATTTGTGATAAAATATTTAAATATTTTTACATTATTCCCAAGGTAAATTTCCTATTCTATTTAAAGATTGAAATTGTGTTATTTTAGCTAAATTTATACCCATTTACACGGTAATATGAACAGATATGTACTTTTTTAATATGTAATGCCTCATTAATTAATTATACACATATTCCTGTTTAATCGAAAATGTAAAGTAAAATAACAAAGACTTTTGTAATATTACCTTTCACGGAACACAGTTGTATTTCAAAGAGGAAGCTAGCAGAAAAACTAAACAAGAATGTCTTTTTCCCTTTCTCTCGTTGTTAAGTTGCCTGAATCGATATAATTTGCTTATAACTATATTATATTATTTTAACTGTTTACTAGGAGCATATTTAAAAACGTATATGATATAATTAAATTAATATATGATTTATTAATGAACCTTAATAAGTATTGCATGTGCTATGTTTAATTATTTGTCATTATTAATACTATGTAATATCATTTACCTATATTTCTTATTTCAGATGGTGGCAACGGAAGACACGAACACTGTTCCTGGCCAAATCGAAACACCTGGCACTTTCGGCAAATTGCGGCAGACGTTATCTTCCTCATTACTTACAGCACAAGATAAAGGCAAGTTATTGGGTGGTGGGTTAGCAAAAAAGTAATTAAATAAGTAGTTGCTCTTAATACCGCCCTACATTCGCAAATGTGTGTTGTTTAATGCACATTCAATAATGTCACAAAATTTTACTTAAAACTGTGAACTAATTCTAAAACATTTTGTTAAGAAAGATCTTTTATCACCGTGATATTATCATAAAATGTATTAAATGTTTTACCAGTACTCAATCTTGAGTAAAATTGAAGAAAAATATTTTTGTGCATTTTCTAAAATTTTAGGCGATCACTTTAATTCTATTCTATATACAATGTAGTATCTTTTCGAGACGAAAATATACGTTTAAAGGGTATCCGAACAGGAAAAATATTAAAATAGTTTTCGTAATATACTAACGAGAATGATTTTTACTAACAACTTTCTATTTTATTCTTACTGATGGCATAGTTTCAGTAAAACCAATAAACTAATTTGTTTCTGATCTAACCGTTTTGTGTACTTTAATTAGGGGTAATTCGTAAGTACAATATCACCCTAATAACATTATATTTTAATACATAGTCTTTTCTGTATAGAATTTTTTTTCGTGAAATTAAAAGAAATTTATTTGCCAAGGTAAATTTAAGATTTAGTGAAAATAAAACATAAATAAAAACTCCCGTAACTTTATGCTAAGTAATGCCATCATGCTGTAAGAGTTAATTGACTTACGTGTAATAATAGGTGAACTCAATCTGATTGTAATTTCTATCGAAGTGGACTCTTCGGGAATTCTTTTCATGACTTACACAAGTTGTCATTATAAATTATTCTAAGTGAATATTAATATACATCAATGAATAAAAAATTAGATTATCGGTTTAAAAAAAAACCTGCGTTTTACAAATGTTGTTTATGTAATAAAGGACACAGTATATAATATTAACAGTTTTTATGAGGATAAATAAATGCTGTCCATTTACAAATGTAATAAGAAGCCATTAACGTCAGAGTTAAAATGTTGCCTCGAGTTTCTGCTCCAAGTTATCAACGCAATTTGCTACAAAGTTAGGTAGGCAATAATTTCACCATATGCGGGAAATGTTGATTTACTACATGCATATAGCTTTAAAATAATTTTTCAAAATGTCTTATGATTATTACGTAGAAATTTCGATCATTCCAAAAAGACTAGTAGGAAGCGGCCTCTATCCAATGTTATTCGACAACTTTAACAAGATTATCTATCTAACTGGTGAGTGGACGTCCTAAATGCTCTTGTCGCAGTTGCTCCATGGCCTATACTCCAGAGTGTTTAGACTCTAGCGGCCATCTGTTCTGCGCGCTATGTGCAAGGACAGCCTGTGCTCGCCCAAGCATTTTCATGGCACGTTAAACAATTATGAACTTGCTAATGAGTCCCGAAGTGAGAAAACACGATTCTTATGATGGATCTTTAACAATAGAGTAAATTAAAACAAACAAAAAATATAACTAGTTTAAGTTTAACAGTTTGGCGAATTATGAATACAACCTACATGAACATAGTAATAACAAAATATTTATCTAAATAATATTTTTGAAAACGATAATTATTTTGGAAAACGATTAAATAAGACCTATCTATAGCCTCGGGACAAACATATTTGGCGTACGACTATGACGACTTTTAAAAGAATTAGTTTCTAGTGAAATTTATTTACCAAGAGGAAACACTACTCGTAAATTTCGAGAACTGTCTAGCTCTACTAAATTTATAAATGCACCAGAACATGGCAATATCGCTTAATTTAATAACATCTATAGCGTAAAAACGCTTCTAAACGATCCAAAACCATCCGTCATCATTAAATACGAAGATCATAATCGGACAAAAAGGTAGAAGTACGATTTGCCAAAGATTTACAATGAAAGAGGATAAAAACTGGACTGTTATTCAGTATAGAGAATTAGAGGATTTTTTTCATATTCTATTTATTATTTGTGCATTAACTAATAATAAGGCTTAAATTCACCCTACTGTTAAAAGACTACAAAACATAAAAGCTTTTTATAAATAGTACAATGTACTATGTGTTATTACTGCTATATATTATAAGGTACACCCATGTCATTGTTATATAAATTCAAACTTAAAAGTCGTGTTTGCACATGTTACTTTAAAATATAGTTTGCAAATCTTATTTGGTAAGCTACGGCGCTCCTAATGCTGGGACGCATTATTAGCAAGCGTACTGTTAATAAGGCATTGCGTAAAATCTAAACTTGTCGAATGAATTCAGAAAAGGATTGCTATAACTTCTTTAATATAACAGTTTTAACATTAGGCTTCCGATTCACTTTGTAAAAATAAAAATAGGTAACTGGTCCTCTGTTTTTGTAAGATCAAATAAAGAATTGAAACATTGTTGAGTCCTTTTATAACTGTGTTTGTAATATTTCAACAAGTTTCAATTTAATTAATAACTCTATACATCATACCCCGCCCTGTCAAGCTTGTTTTGCAATCCATTGTTTGTTTTCGTTGCAAGCTCTATCAATTTACTGTCGTCGGGAGCTTTAGTCGAATTGGAACTTGACGTCCCAATTATAACTTTGATAGCACAGTAATTAATCCCTTCAAACATCATTTGTAGTTGTAATGTCGCTTGATTGATTTTCAACCGTTTCCCACCTAAATATTGTAGTTAGTTGACTAAATCTTAATACACCTGAATTCAAATAATCCTCACTGTCACTGATCTGTGATCTAATCTCTTTCTTTTTTATATCAGAGCATTCTAAATTAAAAGTTTCAATTTAGGAGAAATAAATAGGAGAAAAAAAAGTATTAAAATTTATAATCCTTTCATCATAAAATAAATGCATAGTAAATAAGTTTCGAAAAGTAGAACCACACATTAGAATTTAAAATAAATATTCTAAGACTTACTTGTATCAAATTGATCTCATTGTCAAACAAACAGAAACCACTTTTTCGTTTTTAATTTTTGATATTACTTCAGTTGTTACAATTGTTTTTATACATTTTTTATTTGGCATGAAGTTTACAATGTTAAATGATATTTACAGTCAAGTATTATAAATTCATATGTTTGTTTCCAAATGATACAAAATTTCACTGATAACCGTAAAGAATTTTTATCGAAGTTAAAAAAAATTGTGGATACAAGACATACATGATTTTTGAAACGTTTTAAAGCTTTAATAGGATGAATGTACAGCTTATTTACTGTTAAATATTGTTAGCTATCAATCCCGGCAAACATTTTACTCCCAGAAATTTTAGGCCTGTTGCATTCCATATGCATATGCATAGAAAAGATTAATTTAATAGTTCCAATATTTTACAGTGATCACTTTTTGATTGCGTGGAAATATGCTTTTAAGTTTTTTTGCAGACATATAATAGGCTTTCACTCCTTTAAAGCTTTTGCACCTTTAACTAATCAACTTGTATATTAACTATATTATACATTATTACTAATGCTATATTTAAATTACGACTCTGAATAACGGACAACACGGTATATAAGTAACATTTTATTTCTTTATAATTATATCAATCAATTAGCTATAAATTATATAAATTACAATGAAATTTTAGACATTTTGAGAACACAGAATAGATGCTAAAATAATCCGGAGTATTTTTAGATGTTATCTAGCATAAAACCAATATGGGACAAATGCACCACTGGTCCAAATGTACCTCACACTGACGTTCAACAAACCCATATTTCATATCAAGAATAATACCCGTCTTCGTCCGTGAGCTAACAACTTAGCTTATATTTATGCAGATCTTATATAGCAATTAATTCCAACGAACATGAACATATCCACAAACATTTCCGGACCGCGTCTTAATCTCATACGGGTTTCCAATAGCGATGGCATTGATTGCATTTTACGTTGTCGAGCAATGGTTTCGATGTTTATTATAACACGTTTATTATTCTAAATTGTTTTTTTAACAAAAGAAAAATTACTGTTTGTTCTCCGTTCAATTCGTACTTGTGGTAGATAGCAATAACAGTACATAAAGTGAATGTATTTAAAAAGAACATATCACACATTATTTTAATTCAAGTTTATCTTCAAAACAAAAAATACATGTTTATTGCCATCCGCACTTGAAAAAACAAATCCTTTATATGCACGTATAAACCTCATATAATAAAAGGTAGAGAAAAATATATATACTTTTAAACAGTAGCTAAAAGAAGCTTATAGTCGAATTTACGGGCATTCTCAATATTCATAGCGATATTTTGCAAGATAAGCGATCTCGAGAGAGTCCCTGCCGTCTAGATAGAAAATAGAAATTACATGGCGAAATATTTCTCCAATTCCTACAAGCCTCAATGCAGAAATTACATTCCTGGCTTTATTTCTTACGTCGGCATGTAAAGTCAACGTTCAGAGAAAATTCGAAACATTTTTATATTTTATAGAGAGCACATCTGTTTTTACCGTGTGTTAACGAAATCAAGGGAGTAGTCCTCTTTAATAATATAAAGATTCCTTTTTAAACATGCATATTACAGTATTAAAGAGTTCCTACCAAATACTTAAACTTGTGAATTAACCAGCAACTAATAATAATGATTTGAATTGGTTTGAAATAATATAGTTGTTACCATTAAATTAAATTCAATTGACTTACTTTATTTGACTAACTATAACTGACATGCATATGTGCCTTTATTTTTTACTAAATTTATTGACATCAATTAAAGGTAAAATTGTTTAACATTATAAATTAACTCATAGATATTTGTACGCCCTGGTGTTAAAAACTATATTATTTGAACCTGATTTATTATTTTTAGTAACCTTATTATTATAAGATCTGAAACAAATAATTTTCCCCTGTTTCAGTGACCAAACTTGGACCTCGACCGGCAACAGTAGAGGCTACGACTGAGCCCCCAGCAGCGGCTCCACCTTCACAGCCTCCTCCTCCACAACCTGTAAAGACAGAACGGTATGTTCACCGAAAATTTACAACAGAATATTATAATATAAAAATAACATACAAAAGTTCCATTAATGTTATTCCAATGATTGGGTGGATACTCCTGGACGTCGGTCTCCCCGTAGATTTCCAAAAGGAGCGGTTGGAATCCGGGCTGCATCCTGCGACTTTCTATTTATTTGATTAACGAATTTGAAAATTGAAATGATGAATTTTTAATGATTATGAATTAATTATATTTATTTGTAAATATATTGTACATGAACACAGCTCTGAATTTCCATCGAATATTTTTGGCACATTTAGTTTATATTATTTTGTTACAACACAAATTAGAAAGTAAAATGTAGATCTAAAAGATACACGGTGTGCAAATATTATGTTAGTATATTTAAAAACATTAATTACGTTTAATTCGTTTTTTAAATGTTGTTACTTTGTTTTTAATACAAACGACATATTAGCTTTATGGAACTATCATTTTAAAACAATAACTTTATTAATTAAATTCGGGATTACAGCGAAGCGGGTAAAGCGCCCTCACGCGCCGGGGCGTGTCGCGTGTGCCTGAAGGCTTTGAAGCCTGGGGAAGTGTTCCACACGTGCAACGGTTGTCAGCACCGCGTATGCGAGGATTGTTCTTCTTATTCAAAGCCAGCGAGCGATGACGAGGCGGTAATACTTTGATTTCGTAATAATTTTAATTTAATATATAGAATATATTTTTCTTCATTAATAAATCAAAGTCTCCGAAATCTCTAAACCTGAAACGGAATCAGATTTTTAATAAAATTTCGCAAAACTTTATTGAACTGCCATTTGCAAAATTCAAAGCACGCGTTATAACTAAATTGTCGGAAAAGGTTCTTAGTCAATAAGCGAATATTTAAATGACAAGAATCCTTGGCAATGATGACGCTTAATTTTTTGGATTTAATTTAGACTATGTCATAGTTTAAGTGTATAAGTCTGTGTTGTTGAATTATTGCAATATACTCGTATGTTGTTTTGAAGTTTCTCCCTGCTTCTTCTCCACAATTATCTAATCAACACTTTGCGAAGCAGAGTAGAATAAAAAATAAAAAACATTTAAAAAAAGGTGGGGACCAATAAGAGTTCTCTTAAAAGTTCCGATGAAATTTTGCCTTTATCTTTACCATTATTTACGCTACGTTTAGAGTTCTTGGCGCTGCTCAGTATGCCGCCGTAAGGCCGGTCCACGGCTGCCTCCGGCTGCTCAAGACAGCACAGACTCGCTTCTGGAAGTGCCCGTATTGGAGGCTCTGCAAAGGCGGCACTCCGAAGCGAGACTGGGCAGCGGTGGCAGTTCCGGTGGTCTCGCGCCGCCGAGATCTCCCGAGCTTCGTCGTCACTCCGATGTCTCACCCGCTTCCCTGAAAGAGCTCGAGAAAGTAATATTTGCCTATAATTTCAACTCTTGACTTAAAATACATTTCGAACTTTAATATTTCTTTTATCTATTTATTTATTCTTTATTTTAAACCATACAGGATATATAAGGTAACCAGATGTAACAGCGATTTTTTCTAGACTACCATGGATTTTCTTTAAAAAAAATATAATGGGCGGTCATCAAGTGATAGATGTAGTGTGAATTGGGTATATATATATTAATATATATATAAATATATATATAAATAAATATATATAAATATAGTAATACAACACACTTATAATGCAAATATTACAAATATAACTAAATCGTATCATAATACAGAAACTACACAATTAAAATACTATACATTCATATATCCAGCGAAGTGATGAAATTTACAGTTATATATATAAATACACATTTAGGTAATAATTTTATAAGAGATTATTACGCAGTTTTTATCCAACTGTGCACTACCAAAATTAGTATTTATAATGTAAACATTTTACAAAACCTGACCTAAAAAAGTTGACCAGGAGAATGAAGGTTTATACTTCTTTCTTGTTTCTCTTAACGGAAACGTTATAGTAATTAACCAGTGGTGAGGATGATTTTATTACACAGACCGTTTATCTAATGGAAGTTACGGTACACTACAATATATACAGAAGCATAATAACTTTAGACTATATATACCGTTGGCTGGACCGTCGTGGTAAATTATCGTGGTCATTAATCAATGTCTGTAGATCGCATGAATAACTAAACTTTAGATTTCTAGAACTCAAATTTCTCGATATAAAATCCCAGGGATCCACAAGAGACTCAACGGGACCTACATAGTCTTGACAAAAAAATGAGGGTTCACAATTCGGAAGCGGGGTTCAAGATACTTGATCTGCTATTTATATGAAGACCTAAAATGTTGGCTTGCCTTCACTTATCAATGTAGGCCGATAATATTTATAGAAGCTCAGTGGCTGTTACTTGTAAGAACTAGCATATTTCGTATTTATTACAACGTGTCGAGACTTGCAAAGTGCCACCGACGCACAATGGCATTAAAATACCGTATGTGGTGTATTTTTGCTTACAGACTATTATGTTGTGGTTGAAACTCTACCACAACATAAATTTCCATATTTTTTGAAGGTGGTCTATAAGAAAAAAGGCTAGGAATCTCTGCATAAATTGAATCGTACGTACAGCTGTGTTTTTCCAACAGCTGCGATTATCTAATAAGTTCCTGGGGCGTTACAAATAGGATTTTATTAATTAGATCATCGTTAGTAGATGATATACGATGCTTTGGGTTTGTAACGACGCTGCCCGCGGCGGCAGTTAAAGGGCGGCGCTGGTGGTGGTGGCGGCGGCAGCGTGACACCGGACGAGTCCCGGCGAGCCAGCACGGTATCGCCGGCCCGACGCCGCTCCGTGCGCGCGCCGCGACAGCGCTCCTGCGACGAGGACCAGCCCGTGCCAACGCACCAATCGCACGCCGCCCATGCTGCCGCGCTTTCCGCGCCGCCGCCCATGTCGCGCAGGCAAGCACAACACACTATTTACATGACAATATTTTTTAATAACAGACCAGAAAAGCAACGTGCACCTTAATAGCTGTCCCCCGCTGACAATGCGAACTTAACGTACGTCACCTTGTAAGTGAAATTTGTAAAATCCAGTTTCAAGTCTCTAGGCCGTATGGCTCCAGAGATATCGTGATGAGTCAATACATAGGTGGAATCTCGTATATCGTCATTATCATGTCATCAGACAGACGCCGCGACCTTGACTATGTCATCGGTCCATATGGTGTAGGAACTAATAAAGACGATTTTTTATTAACCGCATCAGGTAAAAGCTATTCTTATGGAGACTGTTATAGAGGTAAAAACTCTTATTAATTATAATAATTCTTTTTCAGAAAAAATTAAAATAATTTATTTATTTATTTTTATGTTAAAAATATTTTCTTTTGAAAAATCTAATTGTTATAGGTAACAATTGCAGTTTGTCAGTTATACTAGAGTATACATATAAAGTTAATAATAACTACATCTTAAGTAGCATAGTTTCTCCTTTCTTGGCACGATATTAAAAATATTTTTGAGTAAATTGAAAAGTCATGATGTTGTTAATTCAGGGCATCTGCCGTGGACGTAGTGAGCGGTTCCGGGTCGCGGCGGAGCTCGTACCGCGCGGAGGACCTCGCTGACTCCGCGCCGCAGATCACGGGGCTTAGCGTCGATGAAGAACGCCCTATTCGTCGTCGAGGAAGCCAACTGTTAGTTTTAAATATTTCCAATATCAAAACCACACCAACGTGATACCAATGATAGTCAAATTAAAATTCGTTGGATAAGAAAAGTTATCGCCATCATATCAGCAGGTGCCCACTGCAAGCCAAAGACCGCTCCGATGCGCGCGTTGCGCTGCCCGCATCTAGTGAGTTCTCACGACCTCGACTATTTAGATTGTCTACGACTATGTATTATCCTTCTAGTAAAGGACCTAACCACTCCGCGGCAACCGTCTCGTGATAGTCACTCGAGAACCTTTCAGGCCAAACAGCCGTCATTTGCTTGTGCGATATAGAGCCCACTATTATTTTATGAGTTATTTTTCGAGCTGAACAGACTACTCGACAGTAATATATTTTTTTAAGCAATGTCCAGCCACGTCATTCAGAAATAAAAATTTATTATTATTATTGTTATTGCCCTTTCGCTTTATTTTTAGTTTATGACCATACTATTATTAATTAAAATAATGTTTAATAGATAACCCAATTTCTTCCTAACTATATAAAATGAGAATTTTATCATTAATTTTAAAACTTTTTATAACGTTTTGTATACGTTTGTGTTCGCATTATTGATGTGCCTTAAAAATTATAAAAAGTTAATTAATTTAAATTGTAATATTAATATTCTTCTTTTAGTAGCAACTTAAAAATCAGACTCACAACAACGTAAATAATATCTGCAATTCGTCTGCAAATGCTTGAGAACTATATATTATATGTATTTAAATTTAAACGAAACTAAGAATAATTCCAATGTTATTCAGCATATATAAGATACAGTGAGCAATTTTCTTCCAAGCTGTAAAACCAAATTATACTTACTGCATAGAATTTTACATACTTATAGCATCTTAAAACTATGTTTTTATACTTTTTTTTTAATTATTCTACGTAGATCATTCTTCTTCATCTCTATTATTTTTTAAAGAGAAAAAGATTGTTTCACTTTAGCCTTGTTTTAATATTTGCCAAGTCGAGTAGAATTAGTAAATTTCTATTTCGGTGAAATAATAGGATTTAACAACCCGAGTCGAAGCTTTACCGGGAAACCTCGTGTTTTGCGTCTTAGACTTAAGCGCTCTCTGCGTCCTGCTGCCTCGACGCCCGAAACTTGCAAATACCATTTGGGCAGCAGCGAAAGTCCGTCGATGTAAAAAAATAATGACAATTGTTGTATCCACCGCTTGCTTCCAGGCCTGATATAGCCGCGCTACAACAACGAACTGGCGCGTTAAGCGCGATGGCTGCCCTCGCTTCTCGTGGCTCGGACGGAGAATCCGCCGCTTCCGTCGCAGCCGCTCGTCAGATGTCCGTCGACGCGGAAGCCATTAAGATCGTCATACATGACGTAGACGACCGCTCACCTCGCCGCGTCACTCTGCGTCGTGACCCCAATGATAAAGGACACCGATGTACGTTAATTAGATAAAACATCCTTACTTCTCTATTCAGTTTAAGCGCAAGTATCATTAAATGATAACAAAGTGTACTGCTTCGGCTGCTGTGTTATCGCGTGGTACTAACTTGATCAGACCTGGGGCTGCGGCCTCGTGGTCACCGTCTATGTATCTTTCTTGTGATTAATAAAGGTTGAAGCAATACACACCGCCGAATACTTACACAAATGGCGTAACATAGTGTCCAATCTTTAAAAAAGAGACCCGATCTTTAGAAGAGTGCAATTATTTCTGTAAAACAGCCATCACAAGGGTTACTATTGAAGAGTAAATTTCTGTTACGAAATAGTTACGAGCATTATTTATATTTCGGATAAATAAAAAGTGCGAGGTTAATAATTTTTGTATATACACAAATAAATAATACACACACACATACACACATATATATATATATATATATATATATATATATATATATATATATATATATATATGTGTGTATTATTTATATACACGATGTGTACGGGAGCGTCAGTAACGAATACAATGCAGCATCGTACAGCACTAAAGTAAAACCTTTTTATTACTTTATACAGTAATCATTAAAAAGACCACAAATTAATCATTATCATAATAATAGTTTCAGCCGTAGAACCTCCACTGCTGGACTTAGACTACCTCCAAAGCTTTCCATTATGACCGGTCGGAAGCGGTCAACATCCAATGACTATTTAACTTTCTGTCCACCTTGTGGATGCGCGTAATGTACTGTGCTAATTAAATAGATATATATTAATAGGTACGGCAAAATTTATCCCTCAGTTTTAAACAATTTAGGACTATAGTATATTGGAACTGTATTAACAGCTCGAGGATTCGGCATGCGAGTTGTTGGTGGCAAGCCGGATGCTAGCGGGCGCCGTGAAGCTGTCATTGTGTGGACAGTGCCAGGAGGTCCTGCAGACCTGGCAGGCTTGCAGCAGGGTGATAAGGTGAAGTGACAATCTGATAAATATTCTCATTGTAGCTTTAGCTATAACGCAATTTGTTAACTAATGTTTTTTACCCTAGTCAAGACATGAATATAGCAACTATATATTATATAGCAGGTCGTTTATATAGGATAACTTGACTGACGCTTAATGTACATTTGTGCCTTGGTTAGTCATCTCTATAAGAACTCCAGAGGTTATGTATATAACTTTAAGGTCATCAGCCAATATAGGTAGACAACCTTAAAATTACGAAACGAATTAGTAGATCGAAAGATTTAACACTTTTACGAAGTGATCGGAAAAAACTTATGAAGAGGTTGAAGAATATCGATTGGGTCAGTATCATCATAAATATGTCAACCGATAGATGCCCACTGCATTGCATAGGCCTCCACCAAAGATTACTTCGTTGACCAGTCTTGCATTGCCGCATCTATAGTATTCCTGCGACATTGACTATGTCATCGGTCCAACCAGTGGGGAGCCTACCTGCGCCGCGTGTGGCAATTGATTCTTGTACTAACTTCTTTGCGTATTTTGTATATTTTACATCGTTTAAAAATAACTTTTATCGCATACAAAAAGAACTGATCTCGGTTACTTAGATTTCAAGAGTTTCACTAATTTTATGCTTCCTTTATACGTTGCTTTTAAAACAGCGAACAGTTACGAACAACATACTTTGATTTATAAAGTTGGTATCAGCCTTGAAACGCCTCGTCGGAATCGAGGACAAGAGCTTTCCGTACTATCTTATTTTTCCTCAGGGCAGTAATAATGGAGAGTTGCAATCAAAGTAAGATTTATCGCTTCGTCATTTCTAATGCATGCTATAAACTACATAATCGTTGGCAAACATCAATCGAAGGTTCTGGAATGGGGCGGTGTGGCGCTGACGGAGCGTAGCTTTGAGGAAGTGTGCGCGGTTTTGGAGCGTGGAGGAGACATCGTGGAGCTGCTGGTAGAACCTGCCCCGCAGCTAGACGACTCGCCTGCCCCACCGCAACACCACACCACCCACGCAACACATCATCACCATGCTCTTTATGGTAATATACCAACAATAAAATCCCACTGGCATTACTTACAGAAAAACGTCTCTATGTCTCGTCTCTTCACAATGTTTTTTATTAATGATTATATACGTTTATTAATTATATACTGTAGTAGAAAATATTAACTTACGTCGTTAAACGAATCTTAAATGTATAATATAATTAAAAATTTGAATGAACAGTTTACTAGGGGCCCATTTCACTAGCAATAAAGCTTCAGGGAGTTCTTTGTCGTTAAATGCTGTATACCAAATACAAGCTTTTAATAACTTTTTACGGTTTAAACATCAAACTCTCTAGTAAAATATGTAGTGGATGATTTATCACAACACATGGTAATTACGGAACAACAATGTTATTTTTATTTCGTTACTTGCACATTATTTATCAAAAAATGTGATGTAACAAAGAGAACTTATTACATAAAATAGTTAACGTTTTGAAATTGTTTAATTTCAATCTTTATTACATTTTCAAGCGTAATTTTAATGTTTTGCGATTTAATTTGTTTAATAATATTATTTGGTGGTTTACATTTGAAAGTTTTATTTTACTCGTTAACTTTTAAAACGGAAGAAACTTTAAGCGTCAATTATTACTGCATTGGTGCATTTACGAAGTTACTGAATATCATTATTGTTATCCTAAATGACCGAATGATATTAAAAACTTACTTTATTAAGCAAACAAATCGTTGCTATGTTCAAAATAACAAAACAAAAATATTTGTTTAACCTTCACATATATTTGTTGTTTTACAGTTACTGTTTAATCTATTAAGGAATTTTTAACAACAGCCCGTTTAGTAAACCGAAAACGATTCTTAAAATGTAGATCGTCAAGTATTTTAAAATAATTCGATCTGAGGTAGATTACTCGATCTAAATATTTAAACGAATGTATAAATTGTAATAACAATGCTCTAAAACACTCCCTTGTACCACTTATCAGTTTATCAGAAAATACATGCTGGACAGGCTATCAGAGAATTTATCAGCAAATGTAGAAATATGCCCACAGCCTTGTAGATTTCTGCAAACGGAATATCCTTGTGCAAAACGTTCCTCATGCACTAAATTCTATACAAGATTAATTTAAGATGACTCGTCTTAATAAACACAAGTCACTTTGTATTCGGAATTAATTTAAATTATGAAAAAAGCGATTACAAAATACGAGGAACTACTTTTAAAACTAACCGAAATTAAATCCAATGGTGCATCTCTGGATATAATTTTGACAAGTATACGGGATGAGGCAGCCGACGAATTATGGTCTTTTAAATCAGACAATATGCGATAAAGTTTATTTCTTTTACCTACTATAGCAATGTTATGACTTTGGTTTATAGTCCAAAATTGCAACCCTGTTTCTTCTCTCTCATTAATAATTACAATTTCCTCTCTTTCTTTGTACAGCGTCTTTTCTTTATTTCCATTTATTTCTATGTGTACGTATTGAACTACTTCTATATTTGCCTTCTATGCAATGCTTCTCAAGCTTCACTTCTTTCAAAACTTCTCCTTCATCTTCTATCTTCTTCTTTACGCTAGTAAACTTAGTTTAAAAACTTTATTAAGTAAAAACTAATAACCTTAACTTTGAAGAAAGATGTTTTGGATCTACAGAATGTCGTAATTTTTATTTTACAGAACCCGACACTGACAAAACGCCGTCGTCGCCAACCCGACGAAAATTGCCGAAAACCCCGGTATAATATACCCTTAGGTTTTAATTGTAATAAGTGTTGTGAATCTGTAAGTCATCGGACGCGATACACGCGTCTTGGTAAACTCTAGTGTAAACTGTCACTCGGTGCCTATTTCTCCGCGCTTAATGGATCAATCAATAGGTTAGCTGTGATGTTATCAATCAAATCCTGTTACAACATAGTTGTTGGATCATTTCGCATTTTAATAGACGTAGAACACATTCAATTGAAATTCTCTAAACTCTTCTTTTCTTAACCTTCATGACACTAGCAGAGACGATTCGATACACGTATAAAAGATGATCCAGTGACTTGTTATTAATAAACATTATTCAATATATAATACAGGCTGTCACGCCGCAGCGATGTTTATTGAAGCAAAATTTCTCGTATCGTATTTATCATATCATTAATGAGAGCGTGACAACGATTTTTGTAGCTCAGGCGCCTGTTGACTTTATTCAATCCCAAATTAAATAAAAGTAGTTTTTACAAATCGTTGGCTACGTATAAGTTTACGAGGAACATCTAAAGTATTTATCCTAGCGTTGGAATGAATAAAGCCATGAAGTGCAGGAGCTGGTCTCCGTTGATCTGCTGTGATACTGTTTCTCTTATTCACCGAACATCTTCGAAGTTAACCTAGTAGTAAGACAATAGCATTTCTATTTACTGATGTAGATGTTTTAAACCTGTTAACCTTTTACTGTATAAAAAGGGAGTTTCTGTTTACATATATGAAATATTTACTTATTAATTGACATTTTATTTCGATTATTTATCTTTATTCGTAAAATATCGTTTATATAATAATCCTAAGTGAAGTGTATGAAAAAATGCTACCTACTTATTTTCAGATTTTTATTTTTTCTAACACCCGACCAATTTCATAATGTCGTCAACGTCGCCAGCCGGAGTCGAATGTAGGTCACAATCGGCAAAGTGACACATTACCAATAATATTAAAAAGTTGCAGTAAGTTTAGACCACCGCTACATTATTTTTATATTCGATGGTAGCTTAGGAAACTCATCTCAGTATCGGCCATCTATATAGGATACTCGGATGATTAGTTTATTTGTCTATCATCAATAAATAAGATGTAGTCAAGCTAGAGAATAGGTCGCTTAAAAGCTTAGCCCAAAAGTAAACTACATATAAATAAATTTACCGCGAAACAACCGATTCACCATATTCATAGCGATTAAACGGAAAGTAAGTGATGTAAGAAAATGAGAAAAGACGAGCGGCAAAGAAGGTCCCCACAGAGCGACAAAAAACAGAAGATGTCTTACGGAAACCAGGAATGGGTGAGGTGAGCGCAGTTCGGGCCGGCACGTGCTAGAGTCGTATCGCCAGCCGCACACTCGACGCCGCACTTTCCCGTTTGTACCGTGTCATGTCTTGCGCATCGAGTGTCTGTAACCGAGTCTTGCTGTTGATTTAGAGTAGTGTAGGCCGCACATTGTATGAGAGACGCTCGAGGACTGATCTCGTAGCAGCTTGGAGTGGAACACCTTACGCGACAGGCGCACACCGACGCTTGCGAGAGATGCGACTGATACCCCACAGCTACACCATGTACATAAACGCTCGGCCCCTAACTGTAGATGATTGCGACAATTCCGTATAAAGTTGGATGTGCATGATTTGCACAGTATCATAAGAGCCTGATGATATAGAAAAGCACTATATAAGACTGACGCAATGGCGTAAACAACAAAACTGTCATTCTACTCCTATATTAAAAACTATTTATTTATTTGTGACATAACTACTAAACCGTGTAAGATCTAGTAAAAAGTTTTACCTTGGGTATTATTGATACTAACATTTTTTTACCAAAATATTATTATTATTATAAACGTTGTTCACTTTTCTACCAGAATTTTAAAATATTTACTCTCATTACAAATTATTCACTGTAGAACATTGCCTTAACATTATATACATTAGCAAATCATAGAAGAATTAGCAAAACATACTATACCACCTTCTCAAGTGATTTTTCAGGGAATGTTAAATTAGTCTTGTTTTATAATTTAATATAATATCCCATAGAAACCTCATTTTAACATTAATTTAAAAATCACAATACATGGGGCTTGAACCGGTATCAGCATGATACAGCTTTCTGCATGGCGGATGAGAACGACAGATTATGTTCAATTATGCAATACGTATAGAAATGCCTAAGCCCAAATAGCATGTTATTTTAAAGTAACCATGTTCAAGGAATATTCAATTATTTTCTGTACCTGAAAAGGAGTCGCGATAAAACAGAGAATGTACGAAGATATTTTTTAGATTATTATCTGCTAATGCAGAATAATCGTATATAGTTGATCTTTGCATGTTTCCATTTCCCCTAAAAATATAAATAGAACATGCATTTATGATTTTGGAATCGATTAACCCTTGTTTTTCATCAATCGAGAGCCCTATTTAGTATTTCAATTATTGTTGTCCAACGGGCGCTAAGGGCGACTGGCGGGCTATTAGCTAAGAGTAGCGTGCTTCTGATATTGTATGAAAGTTTAATGTTTGATGCATTTGGACAGGAACAAGAGCGCAACGAACGTGCGCGGGAGCGGCCGCCCGCGCGTGCTCAGCTGCAGGTTTGGTTCGAGAGTGAACTGCGTAAGCTGGTAGTGGTGTTAATCGCAGCCGACGATTTGCCGCCGCGCGACCACACCCTCGGATACGGAGATGAACCGGAGGCGTTTGCACGAATACGACTTTTACCATCGCTGTTAGTCTCGTGACATCTCATTTCGTACAATAATAATAATCTCTTTATAAAGACTAAGATTGTAGTCACTCTGAGTTGAACTACACAACTAAAACCATACGAAGGGATTGACGGAATGAATAAGAAATACCTTTATTGTTTAACAAAATTAAGTCATATGATACTACAAAAAATAATACTAAATAATGGCAGTAGTACAAACATATACAAACAAACATGCTTTGAAGTTGATCGCTAAAACTATCGACTTAATATTACATCGTAAATTTATTGTAGGGAAGTTTTCTTAGTTATTAGCTATTATTAGGTATTATATCATACTAATGTAAGAAATTAAGTACATAATATGATCTTAGTTATTTATAATAAACACTAACTGGTTCTGAGGACTGTGATCTATGACAGTATGATGTGTATGCGTACATTTGCCGGACTAGCGATTAGCCAAGTGCGGCAAAGTACAGACAGAAGTTCCACGAGCGAGCAGCTTTTATTCAAACAGCGATTTTTATTAACAAAGTAGCATCCTCCTACAATTTTCACCGTTCTATCAAAAGCTCATGCTTAAACAATTAATTAATTTCATATTATACAATATATTTCTTGACGATATATCTTTAATATTAAAAAATCACGGTTACATAGCACTAGGAGATGAAATTTTCTTGCCCAAAAAAAATAAGCATTTATTAAATCCGCTTACGTGACTAGTTTACGAAAACTTTTCATTCAATCAATCTTCATTCTTCATGATCGAAAACTTTAAACCCAATCTTTAAGTGAAAACAGCTGAAATCATATTATGTTGTTTCCAGGGAAAGTTGTCCTCCTGTCGAAACAGATCCGGCATCAGCGTCGTGTAGTCCAGTGTGGAATGCCACGCTTGGCTTCGGAGGACTAACTGCGGATCTGTTGGCCGGGCGTGCGCTTGAACTTACGCTCTGGGACGCCTGCCCCGGCATTGATCCAGTGCTTATTGGAGAATGCACCGTAAGGCTCATAACAACCTATCTGCCACTTTGATTGTTACGTTACCTTATAACTATTTAATTTTTTGATTTTGGATGGCATCGAAGTTTGTTGTTTCTTTGGTTGAATATTACTTCGTGATGAATTTGACATTTCTTTTTTGTTTTTCATTATTTACGTTATTTTAGTTCCTTTCATTATTAATTTATCGAATTTGCCTATCTTTCTCTCTTCTGAGTATTATTGCATAACAAAATACACTATTGTATAACAAAATATTCGTTAAGAAATCTGCACACGTTTTATTTTAAATATTTCATCTATATTGGAATATGTCACTCCTATTTAAGCCCACGCTTCGATTCATTTCATAATTGCAGGAAGATTTATACTAATGAGTCGTTAAACGTTATCAAAATTAAAACTCAAAGTTATCGTCATGTGCATGATATATTTGACTGGTATTTGTAATGCAGATGGAACTGGAGAAGGCGTTCGCCGAAGAACGCGCTGTGTGGTGGACTTTAGAGGAACGCGGCACTCGATCCGCCAGTACTTCACCCAGGGGTTCGCTTGCTGGTGCACGCGCCTTACGACACGGTGATTTTGCTTCACAACGCTCTATTTCTGGTACTCTGTGTTGTTTTGGTATTGCATATTTTAAATTCAAATTAATGACAATAATTTATTTAATTTAAAAAAAAACAATGACAAAAACTCATTTTATAAATTTAAATACAAAATTAATCACGGCAATTTTGAATTAATTGAAAAGTTAATTTCATTCATGTTATTTTTGCGAGTAATGACAAGTAATATTTTAACTTAAACTTTAACATACAACTTATCAGAAATAAGCAGTAAGCATGTCAGAGGTATAAATAGGGTCAATAAGCCACTTTTTCGTAACATCTGAGCACCCATATGATTATACCGAACACTGTACAAGTTAAAAACCTTTGGAATTACCATATTTGACTTTTAATAACACTGTGTGTATTGTTTGAAGTGGATTTGGGGGGTTTGCACTTCGCTCGTACAATCAATGGCAGTTTGGGCTGAAGGGTTCTTGAGTGGCAACCATAAGCCGATAGATGCAGCGTAGGTAACTAATTCGACTGACGACATAGTTAGGGTCGGAAATCGCTGAATGCGAGCAACGTAAGGCCATCCTGGCGGTATTCGAGGGACTCCTATGCACTGTAGGGCGTATAATTATGATGCGTATTGTATTTACTGAAAACTTTCAGTAAGACGTATAGAAATCGATTGAAAGATATGGAAATGATCGAAACGGAGACAAACTGTGTTCATTCCGTAATGTGAATGAATTAATATGGATCATGCATTTATGGACTCAGATGACGTAGACTCGATCGGCGAGTGTGCGTCGTTGCTGCATCCGGACCACGCGTGGGTGGCGGGCTCGCGGCGAGGATCGTCGCAATCCGAAACGCTCGAGGTAGAAGTTTATCAGCTGGGGAAGGACTTCTCTCGTTCCCTACCCGGGTCTCGCCGCTCGTCGTTCCAGCAGCAGGATAAAGGTATTGTTAATTAATATACTCCCAGCTGACTCCGGCAGATTATATTTTTAATTTAACTCAAACGAAATTGCTTTCAAACATCCTCTTTTGTATGTATAGATTAATAAAGGATACCAATTTGGATTCAATAAACCCGAATCATTACTATTACATTGCTCTTGTAAATGCTGTACCGTGTCTTAGGAAAGCGCGGCTAGGTGGTAAGTGCACGAGCACCGCCGCTGCTGACAGTGGACTGACGGAACGGAGCGGTCAATACTCGCCCCCGTCTCACCTTGGACATATCTAAATCGCGGTATACCGGTTTCGGTAGCGCTATAGTTAACTCGGCAGACATCATACTGCCAAAAAATATTAAACTGTAAAAAACCAACAAAAAAAAAGTAAAACGTATTTCAACGTGCTCACTTTATTTATTAATTGAATTACTTGACCAAAAACAGGAACAAAAATGAAAATAAGTTTTCCATTTCATCCACAGCGAGACTTTAGTAATAATGTATTTATATTATGTTAATTCTTCGTGATAAGCGACCATGACATGATTTTATATTCTTGTATCCTAACAAGCCTTTCTTGGTTACTCATGTAAAATATTTGACAGCTACCTATACAGGTGTATAGAAAATATATTACCTGAGAATACGAGCATAGGATATAGTAATGATGCAGTTGTGGTTTAACATGTTAAAAAACTCCTCCGTGATATATACTTTCATATACATGTAAACAAAGTCATCGAAAGACTCTTGCCGCTGGCCGCTTCCAATAAGTTCCCTTGGAAATTTATGGGGAAAGTCTGTGTTCAATGAACCTACTACCGTTAAAATGATAATGAACTTGGTTTAGAGGGTGCAGTGGCACCGAGCGGGTCGCGACGCAGCGAGCGTCGGCGTTCGTCCTGCGTACGCCGCGATCCTGATGATATACTGCGCTCTCTTCGCGCAGTCAAAGGCGAACTGGGACGTACTCTCTCTCTATCCGGGTCCACCGCCAGGCGTAAGTTCTGTTGAATTATTTAACTTATCCTCCTTTCCTATGATAATGCCCGACTTACTATTTCCATCATCCAGATTTTAATTACATTCAGAATTTTAAGCAGTATCTGATTTAGACTATTAATATTGTTGCTGATAAATCGAGTGTTCAATTGCACAATTTATGCGAATTATAACATAGACGTACCTCAAAAAAGATTGAGGAAAATGTAAGAATACCGGGGTGATCTAGAGCCAAAGTTTATTATCTACGAACTAAAGTCCCTTAACTTACAGTCCATATTGTCTTCTGTGAGAGAACACTTGTATCCGAATTGTGGGAAGCCTATTAAGCAACAATCCATACCGCGTACCGTAATAACATTTATAATGAGAAAGTTACCAAGAACAGTATATAGTAAATGATTATATAAGTATTACCTAGTTTAAATAGTGTCAATCTCAATTAATAACTTTATAATTATTAATTACTTTCTAATATGCCTTTACGATACTCGGTATCAAGATCCAAATTAATTTATTAAATTCCATTCGCAAACATCGATTTAAACTTTATCGATCCTCTTTTATAGTTATGCAAGATTTATCATGACTAAAAATAAAATATTTTAAAAAAATAATTTTCAATGTATTTTTTATTTTTAACTCACTTGTACTAAGTGCTTTTTGAAAGTTGTATACTAATAGTTCTACAGAGGTGAAAAAGTGCCTTAAGCTGAAATTAAAACTTTTATAGTATTCAGGATGTTTAGGACAATTATTCGAAATTATTTACTTTTTTTGGTTTAAAACTTTACTGTTCATTTCTAAAAATTACAAATTTTGTTCGTTTGATTACTTACTTTCAGAACTTATTAATTACTAACGACTTTCAATAGGTACGATTGTTAATAAAAAAATTGTTGATTCAATTGTGTTTAAAGATAACATTGTGTGCTTAAATAATTTACAACAATTTACTTTCAAGTTACAATGGCCACAACGTTACCGATACAATAATATGAGGGTACTGACTTGTACATGTGCTTGTTTGGTCAGCAGCGACGGACCGTTAGCACCTCGGTAAGCTCCCCGCGTCCGCGCCGTGTGTGCGGTCGGTGTACACGATCCCTTGTGACGTCTGACGGCCGAAAGCCCCGCGTTTCGATTCTGTTCCCGTTCCCCACCGAACGTAACCTAGCTTCCCACCTCGACCATGTGAATGTTGTCGAGAAAGGCGCTGGTCGCGGTCGGCCACGGGCGGCAACAGGATGGGAAGCCGGGCACGTAGTAGCATGGGTCATACATCGCTTGCGCGACGGCCGCGCGCACGCACCGTTGAATGTGGCTGCGCCCGACGCTTCTCATCACTTCACTGTGTCTGTTCTGTTCTGTCCTGACGCATGCCCGGCCGCGGGCGATCACGCTCACTTCATCTGTTTCTGTGTTCCGTCTGTGCGGCTGCCCGTCTCCGTTCATCCCGACGACATCGTCTCGCCTACGTCTGGATTTCATCAATTCTGCAAAAGTCATTCATTTTTATGATGCGCCTTCTATTAGACTTTCTGTACATATTATCTTATCCTTAGGCCGTAGTTCAAGATTCAGAGATTTTGGTAAAGTTTCTAAAGACGCAACTAGGCTAGGGAATGATTGCACTTGCGAACTGCGTCGGCGCAGTAGGTCCCGGCCGCGCATGTCGTAGGCGGCGCGCGCCTTAATTTAGTTGTCCTCGCGACGACCGGGAGCTCCCTATTCTGCTGGCTGTTCATAACACGGAATGCTTATACCATGTACGGAGTTGGAGACCGCTTCAGACAACTATTAGAAAGTCGACTACACTCTTGGCTGCACAAGTTAAAATGCTTCTTCTTCCATTTATATGTTTAGGAGAGACGAATCCGTTCGAATTTTATGTAAACGGTACTGTATACGTTGGTACGAAGCTGTTTGACGTGCTTTATGTATTTTATTTTTCAATGTATGATTGAATGGTTTTTTTTACTTTATTTGTATTGTTCAGTTATGTCGTTTTACTGAAGAGATGAATTAATGAGCAATGGAACGAAAGCGAAGCTCTGGTATATCGAGTATTGCGAGGTGAGGCGTGTGAGGGTAGGTAGGGAATGGAGGCGCGAGAGGCGCGGTGTGTGCAGTACGGGTGGTGTTGTGGCGGCAGGCACGGCGACGGGGCGCAAGGGCAGCATGTGGGCCGCGGTGCCCGTGACTGCGGGGAGCAACGCGAGCGTGCTGGCGGACGACGAAGACGGCGTGCCACTGGGCCCAGGGCAGCTGCCGCCACGCGCCGCGCATTTACCGCCGCTGCACGCCGAGATCAACATTAGCATCATCATGATCAAGGGACAACTCGAGCTCGAGGTTTGAATTAACAGTTTTTCATCTCAGCCCATAGACGATCCACTGCAAGTCAATTTTTGGAGGAGACCTATGTCTCCTCTAAAAATCGCCGAGATGACCGATCTTTCATTACTCGCGTCCATCGACTTTCCGCGAACTTAACTATGTCGTGGGTCCACCTGATGGGGGCCTAACCTAATCTAACACTTAATGAAACGTCACTGAAAACAAAACACTCTTTAATTTTACAACTCATTTGCCGATTATTTACGTAACTAGGCACTAACTTGCCCGGACCTAAATAATCACTGAAGGGCCTTACGCACCGGGGCAGATTGGCAGATAATTTTGCTACCTGACAACGCACACAAGCTGCATACATACTGTAGTTCCGGCAGCCTACAAATAAACACCGTGACGTGGCGCAACTTTCCACGTCACGTCCAAGTTTTTTTGATATAGCCAAAGAAAATAATGCAAATGTAGCATAACACCATCGCTCATTCGCTTACGCTGCCTCCTGCCGCAACATGATGCGCTGTCCTTCAGCATGCCTTTGAATACCGCATACTTTTCAAATCCTTGTACGGAAATCCCTTACGATGCCACGGAATCAATTTAAAATACATTCGTATTTACGTCATAATTGTTTTACATAAATTAGAATTTCCTTTCGTAAAAATAGAATTCTTCCGTTCGCTCTCGATGTGGTTTTTATATTTTTATGTGGAAAACTGACGAAAACAAACGGATTTTTAAAAAAGGATATCGTGTTTCTTATCAGGATCTTCTCGATAGAATCAACATTCCTAACCTGCAAGTAGTTTAGGCATAAAAAACTTATATAAATGTACGGTTAATCAATGTCTTGACTTTTCGAAGTGCTTATCAAAGCCTATTTGAAACAATAAATATTCGTATGATTGTTTCATACGACCTTTTTGTGTTTCTATATCCCGTTCAACCTAAAATTGATGTCTTGTAAATAAATGTTAAATCTACAATTATTGTGCAGGTATCTCACGCACGTAGAGTATACGGTGTAAACGGCGAAGTGCCAGATTCGTACGTCAAGTGTTACTTGCGCGACGGAGACAAATGGCTACACAAACGCAAGACACGCGTCATTCGTCGCACCACCGAGCCACACTTCAAGCAAACACTGAAATATCAGGTGAACCCAAACATTCTGCATATCGATTAAATCACAAAAAGCATTAACTTTGTGTTGTGTTCGAGTAAAAACGCTTCTCACACTGGCCTCTTCTACCAGCAGTGTTATGGTTTCTTGTTTAAATTTTAATTCGAATGCCAATAAGTTTTCAGAGTCCGATCAGGAATATTATATTTTACATAAATAAAACGAGAAGCCAAATTTCTTGTTAAAAAAAAATTCAAATATTTTGTAAAAACAACTACCAATTCGAATTATTTGTAGATAAGCACATGGAAGGCTTTTATGAAGAGAAAGCAATAAAGTAATATAACTTTATTCCTTTTACAGACCACAGAGTAAATTAAAATATCTGTTCATAGTTATTTGACGTCATACAAATTCAAAAATGGCGCGTTAGGATGTAAACAAACAAAAAAATATCGTGTAACAAAAATAAAGAATAATCACATTACTTACATTACATGTCTTGAAATGTAGAAAACAAAAAACTAATTTATATAAGTAATCATTGTTAATCATTAAAATATTAAATCAATAAACAAAGTGATCATTCCGAGATAAGAATTTTTTTTAAGCTTTGACAGTATAAAATCTACCTACTATGTATAAATACAATATTTTTATGCGTTCCGCATTGTACAAGGTGATTGATTATAGGTGTAAAAGCTTTAAAGCCTTTTGCTTGTTAAATGACCCATGTTTACATTCACCCTTTCAAAGCTTCTACGCCTATCAACAATCATTGTGTATATCACAGGAATACTTCTAAATTTTTAAAATTTTGTAGCTCTGCATTTAACTGGATTAATCTCGTTCCCAAAAAAGTAGTAACAAATACGTTCTTAGGTGGATGTTTATAGGTGTATCATAACGCGTATATTGAATTATTGAATTTTTTTATAACAAATAAATGAAGATGTAAAATTTGAACACGCCAATTGAACACATAGGCTAGCGAAGCGCTGGGTCGCACGCTGGTGGTGATGCTGTGGCAACGTTGCGGCGGCTTCGAGCACAACCTGGCGCTTGGCGGAGCGGAGATCTGCCTGGACAAACTGAGCCTGCCGCAGCGCACGTACGGCTGGTACCCTTTGTTCCCAGCGACCTCGCTAGGAGCCGACGAATCCCCCGACTGATCTCGCGCGCCGTCGCCGGAGCGCTCACAGCAAGATTAGAGCCCCCACGACGGCAACCCGCCCACGATGGCACCCCGCTCACGACGTTATCGCTTCTCTACCACGCGTTAACACGCTGCCCTTACGTCGACATCATCTCGAATTGAATAGTTTAAATTATATTACAATATTGGACTTCTATATCTACGGAAATTGTATCCGTGATATCGTGAATAAACTCAATATCTAAATATCTACTATGTATCCCTAGATCGCTTTCATGTAATCGTATCTTTAAAAGAGCTTATAGAATGCTTTCGTTATCATACTTCGAACATGGCCGTGAAATCGAAAATGATGAATATACACAAATCATTGACAAAGCATTTAATATGCTTGCAAGAATAAATTTTCATTGCATTTAATCGATAAAATCGGTCTAATATTCCTTCTAAGTGTGTAAACTCTTTCATGTAATCGTGTAGTGTAAGAACTTCATTAAAAAATATACTAGTAGAAAATTTATAAACATAGCACAATAAGTATTACAACAATTCATGTGTAATTTAACATATTGTAATATATCTAGTTTTTATGTGATCTGCATTGCTCTTGGATCGCTGGTAATTTCTGTCTAGAAATACATCTTAAATTGATTGCTTACTTTACCAGTAAAATAATGCGAGCACAAAACTGTCCCTATTGTGACTATCGCCATAAAATGTACACTTTTACATTCTTGTAGCAATATCACCAGTCCTATGCAATGTACCATCCTGATCAATGTTAACTGTTTGTACTACAAATTTTTATCACTTATATCTATAGTCGTACGATGTAGCGTTATATGTATTATATGGACATTTTAAAAACCCCAACTTCAACACTTTGCCTTATCTTTAAAATATAAATCTAGTAAGTAAGTGCGTCTAGGTACTACTCTTCCAAGGTTGTGCTTTAGTGAATTTTCCCCACATGACTAATCTACAAAAGTCGTTAAGAGCTCTTTTCTTCATGTCTAATACTTATCTTTAATAACTGTAAATACATTTATTTTTCCAAATTTTCTACGCACAACTATTTCGCGATTGCAATTGTCGTTTTATCTTTGAAGACATGTATCTTCCATTAAGAAGTTTCATCTACTAAAAATTCATGTAATCAATGTATTAGAATTTGTCTCGTATTGTCATTAACTCATATAATAGAAGTGAAAGAATATTGATGTAATTTGTGTAACACGTAATACTTATAAGTAAAAATATAGAGTTAAGCAAAGAAGTGGACGACATCTCCCACGCGCCTTATTGTTCCATAGGCCTAATCAGTTTAGGTTAGGCTTATACACTTCTGGCATATAAATTTATATCTTCGTAACAATGAATAGGATTCCATCTTCGATGTTAGATACGGATTGCATATCTAAAATTTAATAGTTTAATGAAAATTTGTGTTCTTCCATTACAGTTGTAGCGAAGTTAGTCTGCTGACAATATATACACACACTACTCTAAAAGTTTGGAAGCAGCGAGGTAAAAACAAATATAACAAAATTTAACGAACTTTAACTACTTATATTGATATAAAATTAAAAATTTTAAAAAAGTAACTTAGACCAAAGAGAAATTAACAAATAGTGAAAAAAACTTAATCTAACTAAATATTCTGTGCTAGTAGGAGAGCAATTTTTCACTTTCCTATAGAGTTCATCCCAAACAGATTCTATTGGAGACAGATCAGGTGACTACGATGGCCATTTCATGATTTTAAAACCTTTTCATCTGTTTTTTTCTTTAAAAAGTTTTAGCACACGTTAAGCGAATGCTTAGGATCATCGTCTTGCTGAAATGTAAATTCAAGATCAATCTAATTTAGGCCACAGGATACGGCGGTGTCCCGAAGAATTTTTAAATAACCTTCTTTGTTTTTTTTTTCAGCTATCCCAACAAGATTTCCGAGTTTATTGTTCCCGAAACATCGCCAAACCTACTACCACCACCTTGTTTCACTTTTGGCACTGTACACGCTACGGAAGCTCTTTCTTCTTTTGATCGGTGTACACACGTCTATTGGATCCGAAAATCTGTAATTTCGATTCATCACTCTATAGAACATTTTCCCATTGATCTGTAATCCTGTTTTTATGCGTTTTTGCTCATTCTAGTCTATTTTTCTTGTGTCAAATTGAAAATTTTGGCTTCTTAGCAGCAACACATCCACAACCAGAAGTCGTCGTTTAACTGTTGTTACTGAGAGGGTGTTTCTCCTGTGCTATAAACTGTTGCGATAATTTGTGACGTTGTTAAGCGTCGATTCCGTTTAGACAGAACTCTAAAGAAGTTATCCTCTTGAGTAGTTGTGGTCTTAGTCAGGCAGGCTGCCTGTCCTTTTTCTGTATATGTTTGTCCTCGTTTCTTGTTTTATTGCAAGAGTGTAATGAACACCTTTGCAAAAAATTCCAAGCTTTGCTGCAATTTGAGGTTCACTGTATCCTTCCTCTCGAAGCGTATAAATAGCACTTCTCTGTTCAAGAGTGATTTACTTGCGTTTTACCATTTTCCGAAGAAAAAATGCGGGAAAAGCCATAGTCAATGATTTTCGAATACAGATAATGTCAATGTCATAACTCGCGCATGCCAATACTCAAGTGCGACTAAACAATACCCAAAAAAGTTAAATATTAAAAATTATCACCGACAGCAACACTTCAAACCACAAAAGAATGCAACCGCAGTCCTAAGTCATAAAACACCTGTTTCGTCAAAATCTAAGAAATAGGTAAAACATGTTTAATGATAGCTGACGATCCCTTTTGTTAATATGAAAATTACAAATTTTTACTGCCTATTGCTCGTATTGTTTCGTTTTGGCCAATAACAGATGTGCTTCCAAACTTTTGGACGGTAGTGTGTGTGCGTATATATGTATATATATATCTATATATGCGTATATATACATATATATATATATATATATGTTATATCTACAAAATAAACTAGAAAATCATATATATACACGCAACGCGCACCTTAGATACAACGCAATATATAATATAGTATATTTACCTTATCATACTTCATCATATTGTACAATCCCTGAGAGAGAATATTATATACCTATACTAAGTCCTTAAGAGTCTACAAATGCCTGCATTCTATATACACATCTCGCAACGCGTACGTATTTTTTTATAGATTTTTTTCTTAAATTACTAAATTATAAATCAATAAAAAGCTGTGAAATCTTTTTCAATATAACAATAAAATTAGGTATTAATATTATAAATATGAAACTACCGTTCCGACATGATTATCGGAACTGATCAAACTATTTTACGCTTATTATCTTGATATGATATTATGTATTACAAATGTATATTCTTACGTGTAAAAGAGAGTTAAAATATATTGACTTATATTAAATTATAATGTGCCTCGATGTCCCCGTACCGGTTGAATACATAGTGCCACAGCATTACACATATCTCAGTAGATGAAACTAAAAGGTGGTTCACATATCCCTCCGACCCGCTCCGCGGCGCTGTAAACCGCTACGTCGACGTGATATGGCATCGGTAAATAAAATTTATAAATGTAATACAAACTTTAGCACTACTAACTGTTTCACGTCTGTTTAGAAACTCTAAAACTTTTTGCGAACGCCGTTTTCGTGATGAATACATCTTATTTCCGTAACCTAATCTTAATCTAAAATATTTATTTACGTCCTCATTTCAATTTATTTACGGCAAGAGGAACGGTATTAACGGTGTTGAACTGGTTACGGTGTGTCTTAATTTATTAATAAATGACTTAACTTAAACTGCATGTAATTTTTATTTTTCGTCTTCAGACATCACGAAAACGGGTAAATCCTTCAAATTGTATAACGTAACAGATATGTGTGTCAAAGTATATGTTATTAAAATAAATGTGATACAAAAGAGTTTATTATAGCAATATAAAAAAATTACCTTATTTTTATTAAACCTTCCCAAAGTAATTTCTTCAATCGCAGTATTATGTCGAAAATCATAAATTGTTTTTTTTTTCTTTTGATAAATGAGAACTGGCATTTAAAGCTTCATCGGATGGCAGTTCGCCAAAGGTACTAAACCTAGATCTTTTTACAGTAACCAAGTCGAGGGTCTCTTACGAAAGCCGAGCCGGGACCGACACATTATTTATTTCAACAGATTGCGATTTGAGAAGGCGAACAATATCTTAAACTATTTAGGCGGTAGTTCATTAAAAACAGTCAGAAAAAGTCCTGTCTCTTTACTTTATTGAAAATAATATTTACACATTAGATACCTATATAAATACGATACGAGATAAAGTACGGCAATGTTTAGAACATTTTTATTTAAAATTGCTGAACTTGAGGGTGTTATATTCACACGCATGTATAATGTGTAACGCGTGCGGTGTGTTGCAAGTGGAATTAAAGTTGCGTGGCGTCGTGGTGTCCGCACCAGGCGGTCACGTGGTGCATGAGCGCCGCCGCCGCGCCCCCGCCGCGCGCCGCCTGCCCGCAGCGCGACCACCACTCGCGATTAGCACATCGACCTGCAACCACCATCCACATCTTAAACTAGATATCCCTTAAATAGTTAAATGTCACCATCATCTATTTACATCACAGTATAACCACGACGGACGGTCATTACGGTGATATATTGGCTAACATGATGATAATGTAACCACGGCGATAATATAACATAAAGAAATTGTTGTATCATCTATCTTTTACTATAGACATTAGTGAAAAATTTTCTCAACAGTTCAAACTAATGATGTATAATAACGAGAATCTTTTTATGTTTTTGTTGTCTTATTCTATATTAAAATAGTTCAAATAGGTTAACTCACACCATCTATTGATGTGGACATGTTGATATGTTGACTGTTAAATAAAATGTATATTATTTATATATTTAGCAATAACTGTATAGCGCTTTATAACTGCACTAAATGTTTAGCCAAATTAACAGCAATAATTTAACGTATGACAAAGAGCTTGAAAATAACACGGCGTCTGCTTTGTGCTTGTTAAAGATAGGTTAACGTGACAAGAAAACATTCGTAACCAAAGCTTTATGCATCACAACATAACTGAACGTAATTACGTTCATTCCGAGCAATAATATTATGTTATACTTAAAATAACACAGTCTATAACGTTCTGAACTTGATCATAGCGTGCTAGAGCTCCCAATCTTTAAAATTATAGAGAAACATAGGATGATGTCCAATTTAGGTATTCTATCCTCGATGCGATTGATTGGTAGGCCTCCACGCTAGGTCCTCAGGGTGCAAGCGGTTTAAGGTGCAAGTGATTTACGCGCTATGTGGTCTGTCCAATTTCACTTCAACTTGCCAATCCGCTGGACTATGTCGGTTACTTTTCATCTTAAGACCTCTTTTCTTTCATTCTGAAATCCTAAGCATCCCGACAGCTTAACAATGAGTACGCGACTAGGTGATAGAACAACAATAGTATTACATACCGTTGGAGAAGGTAACCAGCCGCGAGCCGAGCGGGTGCCCAGTGATTACACAGCACGGCTCGTCTGCGGCCACGCTCGCCGCGTACATGCCACGCCCGTCCAACGGCAGCGTCTTGCACGTGAAAAATACCTTTAACCTTTATATTAACATTTACATTTACAGTACCTTTACATTACGTAGTCAAGCACTTTCCCGCCAAATCGCTGCGTATCTAACTTAATACTTGGCATTAGCAACAAAAAACACACCCTTGAGCATCATCGTCGATTTGCCATCTTATCGGTTTTTTATAGAAATACTTTGGAGAGTGCTCGAAGATTAATTTCGAACTACTTTAGCCATCTTCATTCCTTTATCGGACTACTAGACGCATACAAAAGTTTCATCCAACGTCGTTGACATACACAAAAGTCAAACTAAACAATTTAACAGCTCGTTTTTGATGAGAGTCGCCAAGATTTGGAACGACCTGTCTGGGTCTATTTTTCCTGATGAGTTAAACTCTGGAGCCTTTAAGAGTAGAGTGAAAAGGTTTCTTTTTGGTTTGACGTGTACCACCTTCGTCTTCATCTACACTTTCCATCAGGTGAGATGGAAGACAAACGCCTATTCGAAATCGAAACGAATATCTCAAATTGTGTAGACGACGTGCAATCGATTACTTAAGCCAAAACAATCCTTACCACTTAACTCATCACATACTTTTTGTTCACCGTTTATGACAATGCACTTTTTACCCGTTGAACTGTTAAACAGTGATAAAGTACGTTAAACTTCCAACTTTGATGTTTCTAATTTAAATTTTGTATATTGTAAAACTTAACAGTAACATAATCATAACTAATCAATCAAACGCTTAAAATACGGATCAAGATACGGATCCGAAACGTGGCCGCTTTCGATGAGCTTTATAAAAAAAAAAACTCATTCAGCTAGCATTGGAGAGCAGCAGAGCTCCGAGTAGAGCTCTCTCCGTGCAGTTCCGTGAAATACTTTGCACTGAAGTAGCTCGAAGTGTTACTTGTCTGAAGTGGCAGTGGGTGGAGCAAATCGCTCGTGCAACCGATGGTTGTTGAGGCCTAAAGGTTCTCGAGTGGCAACCATGAGCCGTTAGACGCGGCGTAGGTAAACCCTTATTAGGTCGATTGATGACATACATTATCACTATACACAAGTTTTTATCTTTTCTTATCTATTTTGGCACCTTTTGGCATTGTTGAAAATCCATAATGGGCGACAAATAATGCAAATATAACGTCACTCTCCTGACCGTGGAAGATCGTGGAAGAATAAATAAATCGCATCTTCTTCAAATTTGCTGCTGACCATAGAACGCATTTATTCTTATGGATGCAGATGCAGTAAGTGGAAGCGGAGTGGAGCAGTATTAAAAATTCATTCACCGTATTTTTCAAACAAACCTCTAAGTTAAGTTCGCGAAAAATCGCCAGATGCTAGGCAGCGCAAAATCGCTCATCGCGGTAATCTTTGGGGGAGACAAGATAAATTAAATTACGTAGCATTGTTATGGGCTAGGCATATCACATAAGATAAACGGCGTGCAACTAGTCACTAATATTATTAAGATGTAAATATAAACAAAGTATTAAATCAACAGCTCACTATGATTTCATTAAAAGCTAAAATATTATCTTCGAAAATTCTTTTTACAACATATATTTAAATAAGCTACCTGGTCAACGGTCTGGTCCATGGACACTGAGAGCACCCACTCACGGAGTTCCTCGAGCGGCGCGCCCTGAATGCACGAACTTTCAAAAAGTAAAGGGTTCCGTGGCCAGTCTGTGCACTCTGCAACAGATATTAGGTTAGTTTTAAAATTTTTATCAGAATTCGACAAAAATGTTGTAAGACCATTCATCGTGTATGTTGTTCGTGTTTAATTGATTTTCAGACATGTTGACCTGTAGTGACCTCCTTGAACTAAATATTTTGACCTATTCGGTGCGATGTCGTCTAAACAGATCTAAATTGTAAACAAAAATACTTTTAAGTTAAAAATAACGTTTGCTATAATTGCAGTAAGATTTAACAATTCATTCCATCTTTATACTTAATTTGGGCCATTGAAACTCTTGTAGGCTTCCTTTTATCGTTGTTTTAAAAATTCGTAAATGCATAAAATATCTTAAGCATAAAGTGATCTAATAACCGGAGCAAAGTTTATTGAAGCTGAAAGTAGACATGCCTGTGTAAGATTGTACACCGCGTACTGGACAAGTAGAGTTTAAAGTAAGTTTAGACGCTTGTTGTGCTTACAAAACTAAAATAACGGATATCGGGCTGAATTATAAGAATGCAAATGTCAAGATTTGTGACATTGTGATTGAATAAAAACAATATACCAAAATCAGTGTAATCAAGAAGTTGAAGAGCGTCATCGTCAGCGGCCTCGGCCAGGTCGAGGCAGTGGTTGAGAAACACGAAGGCTTCGCGCGCGCCACTGGCACCCTCGCTGCGCATGCACAAGCCGCACTGGAGAAAAGCTGCGCAAGTTGACACATCATAAATTCATTCAAATTCAAAAATTCTTTATTCACACATCTCTTATAACGACACGATTAGTCTACCGACTGTTCGGATAGCAAATAACTCAGACCTGAGAACAGACAAAAGAACTCGGCAGCACTATTTTCTTCTCCTTCTCTGTCGTCTCTTCATTTCTGAACTTTCGTCTTGTAACAAACTTGAAGTAATTGATCAAATATATGTTCTCAAAAGAACATGAAATTAAATAAATTGTACGCATTGAAAAAACGTGGAGGTGAATATGTAATTTCTACAATCCCAGCATATAAACGTTCTTAGACAGTTATTTTTTAAATCTAGCAATGGGAGCTTTCCACACAATATCTGGAATCTTATTGTAGTAGTATATATTTTCTATAGAAACATTCACTAACTCGATTAAGTAAAAAAAATGGTTTTGCTACTAGTATATACATGGTGTGCGGTATGGTATACACAGAAACATATTTTAATACACACCAAAAAAGTCGGTACTATTTAAGTGAACATACAATATAATATCAAACACGTATTGTGCAAAAGGCAATATTTTTGTTCTCGATGAATTGATTTTGAACTTATTCTTTATTATGTTACTTTTTTGCCAGCGCTTTAACACGAAATCATCTGTTGAGCAGAAGCAGAGTAAGAAATTCTAGAGGGATGCTTTTATAAACCTTAAACAGCAACAAAACAGGTAATTTAAAGCTGTTTACATTTAATAGGTATCGTAACCAAGTAAACTACTTATAAAAATCTTTCTTGTTAGACTTTTCTTCTGTATTTGTTATAAAATCTTCTATTTTGTAGTCTTTCTACAAGACAATTTACACCTTACACTTAAGATAAATATTCTGTTGCAATTCATCAAATATTTTTATTATTTTCTCTAAAAATTAATTACTAAACAGAGTTAATTTCTTATATCAACGTTAGTTGGTCACAGATCTTAGAAAACAAGCACAACACCTAGCTTAAAACTAAGTACTAAGTACTGTACTATAATTAGATGAATTGAGGAAAAAGGCACAGTAATGGTGTTTAATTTTTTAAATAGTTCTAGACAAATACGTGGTTTAAGATGATTGTAGCGCAACTGCTTTTAATTCCGCCATGTTGTAAAATGTGAATAAACGATTTATTACTCTTATCATTAAACTGTACGCAATGCTCAATTAGTATCTATTTCAATGAGTAAATATTAATATATATCTTACCAACGTCGGCGACAATAATGTCAGTGTAACGCGGCATAGCTCGAGCCACTTTAGACGAGATTTGGGGAACATGCAGCCCCATTAATAGTGCTATTGCCTGAAAACATCATGAGTATCATTATTATCGGTTTAAAACAAATTACTTTAAAGCTGCGACAAACTGATACGTAATACCTTTATCAACTGCTGTTATGGTAATCGTTGTATGTCTGTTGATAAATAAGAATGACTTGCCAAGTATGTTACTAATATCAAAACTCGAAGACTTCTGGACCAATTAAGGCTTTTTTTAATATTTTCGAGGAGGCGCGTGGAAGGTTATGGAGAAAATTAAAAAATACTTTAAACTAATGTAGTTTTAAAATTGTGATAAAATGTTAAAAATACACATTTTATTCGAAAGCTCTGTGAGACAGTTCAATAATATCATTATCATTTTAGGTGCAGGACGTCTACAGCTGCAGTGCCGGTTGGAAGCGGACCTCATCAAGTGTATTCTGTCAGGCTCAACAAGATTGTCAGTGCATCTTGTGGGTGAACGTCCTATACACTGTTTGTTACCGGTTATCACTCTAAAATCTTATCTCAGATAAACTGATCTCACCTGTAACGACCTATCGTCAGCACCGGCAGCCAACATGACAGCCCCGGCATCTTTCAGCGCTTGAAGCGCTTTAGGTGCAGCGGATACGCGGACGAGGAGCTCGCTGCACACTGCTTTTGCCAACGCTGCATCGCTACCTTGTATATTAACGTCCCCATCGTTTACTAGGTACTGACGGAGAGTTTCCAGTGCTTGCGACAGGGCTTCGGGGACCTCATCACTTTCAATGTCAACGCCTTCCGTGCGCTGAAATTTTATTCATCTCCTTGATAAATAGTAGAACTTATTAGAGTAATAAATATTTCCGTATAACAAACATTAAAATTTTATGAAGAACGAAACCTTAAAATCTAATTGCTCCATTGATAAGATCGACAAAAAATCCTATGAAATTTGGATTTATTTCCGAATGGAACAAAAAAAAATTATAACGCATCAGACGTGGTTTTAAAAGCAAATAAAACATAAAACGTATTTACATATACATTGTGAAAAATTAATATAAAAATAGAGAGGAGATTGCCAAGAGGCTTTGCTTTGACCCGCAATTCCGAAAGAAAGAAAAAGAAGAAAGAAATTTGTCGTCCAGGGTAGATTAAATGACTCAATATTCAAACGCCGCCGTTTTTGCGATGGATGAACCAAGTAAGAGCTATTAAAGATTATGACCGTACAACAACCCTCATGATGATCACAACTGTTCTACCAAGACCACAAAATTAAGAAGAATCTGTTAAAATACAACATTTTTCTTCAGCACTTTTCTATAGCGTCACTATTCTCTATATTACTTTCCTTTTTGTGCCATAATATGTGTACTATAGTGATGCTGTACAGACCGAATGCGTGTTGAAGAGATGCGCAGCGTGACGTAGGGCGTAGTGCGGCGCTCGTCGGCCCGCATGTGCCAGGCAGCGTGCCCATTGCCCAGCACGCGCCAACCTCTCCAGCGCCTCACCTTCCGAGCCCACCTCCGCCTCTTTCCCTCGCAAAACTGTACTAGCACCAATTTCTTCCTCCTGTTCAACCGACGTGCCCGTTTCTGCAAATTACAAAATATTCGGTTTATTCACTTTCATTCGGTCATGAATTCTCTCTCTCTATTACTCTGATTCTCAATGATAATGAATTAAACTAAACCCAGAAATTTAACATTAATAATATTTACTTTTATGAATATATTTGTGAAAGTAAATTTAGATCTTCTTGGCTGGACTAAGCCAACCCCTAGCCTCATATTAACCATTCGATAAAGTACCTCCTTCTCACTTCGTATACCTTACTACTGAGGATCGTGACCTTTTTGGAAAGTTTTCGGAGTACTACATTACGCCATCTGTACTGGCGTTCGGCATGGTAGTTCAGACCTGATCGAACCAGCGCATGGCGCTACAGTCTTATGGTCGCCATTCCACCTTTGATCAAAAGCTTTTTTGATCAAAAGTTGTCACCATTTTTCACACTAAATCTTTCACACTAAGATTTGTAAGTAATAAGACTAGTCGACACTCATTGTTCCATCAATAACAATGTACCGGTTTTACGAGCAATTCACGGATATTCGCCTCTAGCCGCATATCTCAAATGCAGCGACACGATAAAGTTATATTAATAATCTTAATATTTGTTTTACCTGGAGCCGTGTCTTCATCCACTTCAGTAAGAGCAACACGAAGCTGTTCTCCGACTTCGTTTTGACCGATAGCATTAAACCTGCAAGAAGAGTGCAACGTTAATTTTGCCTCTGGTTTTTTTTAAAAAGTAACTAGATTTACCAATAACAAAGTATAAAAAGTAATCACCAACATTACGTAATTCAGTTTCCTAGTTTACCACTTTTAAATGACACTTTTTAATGACTTTCACATGACAATTATTTCATACAGTACGTAAAAAGAGATAGATCAGTTACACTTAGTTGCTCAGCAGTACAGCCTCTTTTTGTCTCTTGTGGATCCTGTCTTTTACAGGGACAACGAAAAGGTTATGCAGAACTATAACCAGGTAAAACCTCGAGAACTTCTTTGACGCCGTTTGTTCAAACTACGGAAACCTTTTCGCATACTACCACGTTAGCCTAGTGCCTAGACCTTTCACTACCCGCCATCATACAGACGCGAGAATAATTACATTGCGAACCACCGCGGAGCCAAGACATCTATATGCGCAGTAGATCATTTCGAGTCCGCTGCTCAAACCTTGCTAGGGGTATTGTTGGAAAATGTGGTAACACCTCCTCCACCGTTCATAGCTCCGGCTACGTATGAGCATTTCTGATGTGAAAAGAGACAGGATATAACAATGATATCCATAAACCCGCATTGGTCCTACATAGTTGATAATCACTGGAATCAATCTAACAGTAATTTTTTTTCACAGCAGTAAGAACATTACAGAATTACATAATTATTACCTTTCGGCCAACATATCAGCGGCAGCGCGACGTTGCGTCCCTTCTAGATGATCACGAGCCAACCGAGCAGCGCGCAAAGCTGCCCGCTCGGCCAAACGTGCAGCACCACCAGCCGCGCCCGCCGCACTGGCGCCTAAGAGAAGCTGTATAGCCTCCCACCACTCGCCCCTAACATTTATAAACGTACTCATGAAGGAATTGCTAAGCGGGTATAATCGATGATTGCCCGAGCAGAGGTACCTACCCTCACGGGGACCTTGAACCTACTCACTCCTTGGAGCTTCCGGCGAAACGATTTAAAAGCTCAGCGGCCTCTTAACCCTGTGACACTGCAATATATAGTGAGTCTAGTAGAGACGAGACGAGTAGGGGGCAACCCCTTTTTAGAGTCTAGAGAGACTCTAAAAAGGGATCGCCCCCTGTGCCTTCCCGATACCATGGAATCAGCAAAAGCTACTTGGGCAGCAATGCCCGATAAAAAAATAAACAATGCTTGTTATATCTTTCTCCAGGCTTCATAAAATTAGCAACTCTTTCGGCTTCCGCTTGGGCTATATCAGTTACTTTCATCTATTTAAGGATTTTAAGTGACACAGAGAGATTATTTGTAGATAAATGTTTATGGAGAATAATCACACCTTTTTGCGAATAAATCATGAACTAATAAATGAAGAATAAAAAAATGTGTACGGTGTTATAATACACACGTGTATTGCCTCTAAATTCTCTTTTAGCAAATTTAAGAAGTATGAACTTCTGTGAAACTAACTAAAATTTGTTATAAAATTACTATTATGGTGTGAAAGATTTTTGATTGATAATAAAGCTTGAGAATGAATTTTTCCTATTGTATTAAAGTGTTGTAAAGTGGTCACAAATAAAAGTTTTGCGTTTAAATCCCAGAGCTTTAAGATGAAGGATGCCAATATATCTGAGTTCAATCTATGATTATTTTCTGTATACTAACGAATTTTGACGTAATCAAGTGGTCACTATAAATTATACAATAGTATGAAAAAATTTAAGTAGCCGTGGCAGTAGACACATTGCTCGTGAAACCAATAGCCGCGGAGTCACTAGGCTCCCGAATGGGTGAACGGACGATATAGTTAAAGTCGCGGAAGGTCGCTGGTTGCGGGAAGCGAAAGACCAGTCAACGTGGCAATCTTTGAGAGAAGCCTATGCCAAGCACTAGGAGTCTATTAACTGACCGTATATAAGTACCAAAAGTTTTATTTTAGCTATATTTTCGATAACTTTTTATTATTTTATTAAACTTCATTTAAACTGTGAATTGAATTTTAAACATAAAGCATAGTAAGCTTCAGTTATTAAAATTGATCTTTGACATTAAAAATAGAAATTGCTAGGACATTAACCAGCTCTCACTTAGGAGATGGACAAGAGACTGGCTCGGATTGAAATCGCAACATAAGATTTTCTACATTGTTGCGGTTTTATCGGAGTAGTCTGCATTTCTCTAAACAGGGAAGAGTATAAGTTTGTTGGAAGTGATCACCTGTCAGCGTGATCGGCCGCGCGCTGTAGCAGCGGCGGCACCGTCGCGGGCACCGGCTCCGCACTGTCCGGGAGATACTCGCGAGCCACTCTCGCTGCGTCCTCCCACATCTCTGCACCAATTATTCACTTTTATTTTATTAATAAACATTTAAAGGAGAATGTTTGTACAGACGAAATCGATTAACTCAAAAATCGTTTTATCGATCACCAAAAAAAAATGGTATATACAGGTTGATTGTTTATAGGTGTAAAAAATTAAAAGGGGGTAAGGCTAGCTGTTTAGTTTAATTACGATTTTTCTTAGTATATTATCATTACGTAATTCATAGTTTAAGAAATCGTTTATTTTTTAATAAGGTGTACCAGACATAATTTACAGAATGAACTATACAACCTTTAAAACTTTTACACCCTTGAAGACATGGTAATCATACATAGTGATTGATTATAATCACCTTATATATATCGTCACGGAAAAAGTTTATACACTATCTTTAATGTTGTAATTCGCCCTCTGTAATCTATTGTATACTTACAACAATAGGTATGTTATATATTTAGTTAACACTGTGTATAAGATTAACTATTAGAATTATATCTGCCGGATTCAACCATATATACATAGTATAATCATAACAAAATACATATTCACTAATTTCCTTATTCTTGGGATACTTTAGACAAGTCATTACATTATATTTTATTTGTCGGACAAAATTAATATCGCGCTCTTTTAACCGCACTTTTTTGCAAGGGAGTAAAGGTTGTCTATTTCACTTACAGCGGCCATTGAAATTAAATTATTATATTTTAATAACGTACCGCAAACGAGCAGTAATATAAACCATAACAAATTATGGTCAAAAATTTTACTAACAGCAAATTTTTCTAAAGCGTTTTCCAAAATTTAAATAAAAAAACAGTAAAACTTCGTCGATAGAACAGTGGTAGCTATTTATATCTACTATCAATTGTTATTCTTTTGATCTTCTTCTGCTTCTTCTTTTCAGCCAATAGAGCGAAGGCTCTCGGTTGCACGACCTATATACCAGGTCCACTACCACTTTAGACGAGCAATACTTTGAGCTATGTCGATCTCCTCGGTTCTTCTGCGAAACTCCACATTTTTGATTCGATATCGCAACGATACTACGAGCATCTTCCATTGTCCTTTGAGTGAACTTGCCGCTTTTTATAAGGCTCATCATAAACAAAATTTATATTAAACGATGAAAATTAAATATCGGTTGCTGTTTAGTGTTCAGATTATAGATTAAGGATACAAATTACTAAACCAAATATATAAAAATAAATCTCTCTAAGTTTAGCATTTATCTAGTCACCTTAAATTTACCTAAAAATTAGAAATCTTAATAGTTTTTTTTCTTTTTCTAAAAAAAATTAAAATATCAGACTAACCTAGATCTTTGTAATGCTGTACAACTTCGCTGGGTCGGTTGGCGCGAATCATAAGAGTTTCAAACTGCGCGAGATCATCACGTTCTGCTGCCGCACGTGCTCCTTCCACAAGCACCTCTTCGACCTAATTTTATAAATTTCTTATACACAATATATTATTTTTTTAAATCTATAAATATATAATAGAATAAGTCATACACACAGCAATACCTTATATAATTTTATGTAATAACAAAAAAATGACATTTACATATGTAAAAAAAGAAAAATATTTCCAACAAACACAAAGTACTCTGTACTCGTACCTAAATACAAAGCAAAGAAAACATTAAAACAAATAAAAGTTAAATATACTTAAAACACTGTTATTCAAAAAATGCTCGAACTCAGCAACATGCTGGTAGTAAAGCCAGCGCTGGTCTTGAGCGTCGTTTGATTGTTCATTACACTGAGGACGTAAAACTCTTTTCAACATAATTATCTTTGAAATAATATCACTTTACAATACGCTATTCTTCCTGAAATTCAGTCTCTAGCTTCGAGCCTTATTGGCAAGCTTGCAGTCGCTCGAGCCATGGAAAGAACTATGTACAGAATATTTCTCTCAACTGCTACCCACAAGGTGGACAGACAGTCTAATTAAGGTTAACTGTCTGTCCTTATTAAGATCATTGAAAGACGCTGCATGTAAATCTCTTCCCGACGGTGTTGCTAGATGTGTGACTAGCTTATGTCCATCAGTGAACATTAAGTTTCATTAAGCATTCAGCTGTGGACTGAAATGATCATGATGAACTAGCATTCTCACGAGTAGATGTAAACAAACTTTAATTCAGAATCTGGTTCTATTAAATTTTCAACGTTAATTTTTTATCGGACAATGAGGCTTAAGTGAATGGTTTAATAAAATTAAAAAGATTTCGTAATACAAATCTTACCAAATGCTGGGCGTGCGTTTCAGCAATGTGTAATGCGCGCTGATGGTGACCGCGCTCAAGCCACATCCGCACAGCGTCTTCAGGTGCACCAGCACGCAAGTACGCAGCTTCTGCACGCTCCGGCTCTTCTTCAGCTAAAGCGGCTGCCTCGTGGCGAGCTACTTCACGCCGCGACAATCCTCCACCCACTTCGCTCAGCTCACTGGCTAAATCCCATCTATAATAGTTCCATGTTAACACATTGTTAAAATCTAGACGACCGCCTATTTACCGATCTCGGCGATGTTACATTAATTTATTTTTCTTAATGCCAATGACTTCTATCAGTACAAAGTTAGATAGATAGTAAAAAAAAGTTATAGTTTTGATATGTAGTAAAAATATTTATAGCATTTTTTTTCTTACTTTTTATCATTACTTAAATATTTTACACGCCATTGGTTTTTTTATGAGTTTTACTACACATTAATTAACAGCAAATTAGCTACACCACTTCAAAGCATTTACACCTTCAACCAATCACCCTGTTTACTCAATCCACAATAATTTATTTCGTTTAGGCGAGAAAACCCTTTCTTGCATAAATAACAGTAATGTAATAGTGGCTGTTCAAATTTATTTAAATAAGACGTTGAGTACCGGTGCGCTTGCAGAGCCCAGCGCGCGCCGACGGCGGCCATGCCGCGTGCAGCGAGCATGCGCGCGGCGGCGGGCGGCGGCAGCGTGGCAGCCCACTGCAGTGCAACCTGCTGCTGGGCTGCGCCAGGGCCGTGCGCACGCGCCACCCGCTCCGCGTTCTCCCACTGCCCACTTGACTTGTACATCTGAATCGCACTTTTCCAGTCACCTACGTGCAACAAATGACGTGATGGTAAATATTCTTCTAAATGATGAAATCCGTCGAAACACAGTAAATTACTCCCTCCGTGTTCAACTTCCATCATCGTCGGTGTCAAATCATAATATACAAATATAAAGAAATATCAATTTAAAAAAAACACCTGTTTTTGGTATGTAATAAAGATAGTTTTCCCTTTTATACCCACACATAGACTTGCAGTACATGTACATATATTGGCTTTATAATATTTTTATAACTTATAATGAAAAAAATATATTTGGAAGTATAAAAAAACCTCATATGAAATAACATACCAGCTTGAATATAGTAAGTTTCGGCTGCCCTCAAGTCACCGGAGGCATGCAGCGCCTGGGCCACATGACGTCTAGTTGCTTCTAATAATGATGTACGGTGAGCTGCCACCAGACGTAGCATAGCTTCATACTGAGAAGCCTCCTTAACGTAAAAACATTATAAAGTAAGTTTAATCAATATAAAATTCCACTTCATAAATGAAAGTCACACGAGAATGGCGACGGATTTTTTGTAACAAAGTTAGACGAAATATAGCAAATTATTGTTAAAATCAAATATCAGCAATAAATTGTAAAGACTAAAAAACACAAGGAATGTACAATTTAAGCTTACCTTATACATAGAAATAGCCTCATCCGGTTCTCCGAGTCCAATGTAAATTTGCTCGGCCTTTCTCAATTGACCTTCCTCTCTGAGTTGCTCAGCTAGAGGCAAATATATATTCTTTGTCTCTTCTTCCGTCAGATGTGAAGCAGCGAGACGAAGGCCGTCCACCACGCGACCCGCAGCATTGTAAGCTTTGACACATCTATCAGCCATACCACATGACGTCAGAACCTTTTCAGCGGTATCCCAGTCCTAAAGATAAAAAGTATTTTTTTACCATTTCATATTGGTTCATACATAAAAAACATTAATTATGATACGTCTTTTCGCATGAAAATCTAAAACTCCGTGAAATTCGTGAGTGTGGAACGGTGTCGTCATATAGAGCGAACGACTTATTCCTATATACTAGTACAAGGACATTGAGACGTGTTGTATAAATAGACCTTACTGTTTTATGCTACACAAATATACCTTAAGACTACCGAACACAAATAGCTAAGAATAAATATATAGTGAATTTATATGCTCCACTGCATATGAAGCGAAAGGTATGAACAACGAAATTTCTCTATAATCAGCTAACGGATTTTGGCCTATCACGAGCATCACCTCATTTCTTGAAAGCGCATCCAAAGCAGCATTAACAGGATAATTTAAAATTTAGTTCTCTAAACCTTCTACGCGTTTCGTCAGGTCCACACACACTATTGCACCCCATTCACTAGAAGGCAATGGCTGTGGCCACCCGTGTGATGGATCCATGGAATGCTGAGAAATTATGTTTCTATATTTTTTGGTAGAAAAAGAAAGTTAGTTAAATATCTAACATTTCACTCTGATTTTTTATAATAAATCAAAAAACATGCGTTAAAAATAATAATACCTTCTAAACATACAAAACAATGAACTTGTATACCTGAGTGGAGATATAATGATCGCCTAATTGCTCACACTGCTCCTTTATAGACTCTTTATCCTCTATAACCTAGGTAAAACAAAAAAAAATATTATTTAATGTTTATACTTGGGCTGTCACTCATCGATAATACTCATTCAATATTCTGACTCTATGGCGCCAGAGGGTTGAACCTAACCTTGGTCGGTTGCTATTGTCTGGCTAATGATACTACCTGTTCGAAAAGCCTTAATGCTGGGAGAAGTGACAGAAGAAACTACAGCAACGCTTCTATCTAGAATGATAGGGTCTGACTAAATACCTGCACTATCTGAAAGGCCTTCTTATAGAGGTGCGCGCGCAAAGCGGCGTTCAGAGCCGCGCGGGTGTCTCCTGCCTCTATGAGGTGCGGCACAGCAGCACCCGCTTGACGGGCGCCCACTAGCCAAGCGCCCCAAGCTCCCTCGAGCTCCGTCACTTGTGATGGGCACGCCTACAATCAAAATCCCATATATCTACCAAAGTAGACATTAGACTCACTTTTCAGTAACCAATTTTTTTAGTATTATTGGCAGTAGCCACCACCAGCTCGGAAGGCTTATCAGCTGAGAAGACTTGGCTATAAATACACAAGTTGCTTTTTTAATTAAATTTAACAATTATATATATATATATATGTGAGTAGCACGTAAGTCTACAACAAGTTTATATTCGATCGAAATGTGTAAAACTTTTCTCACATTTCGATTAAATATCTTAAATGCTATAAAAGATTACTTCCAATATACTGCCAATTATAGATTTATAAGTAAGAAAAAGAGGATCTAAGATATCTTGCGCAACTTTATTATAAATGCTTACACACTCAGACCCACGAAGGATTTAAAACTTTCAAGATGAAAGTAAAGCATTACAAGTTTATTTTTATTTCTTGTGTTTTTCGCGTATCTATTACTACTTTTAAAATAATTGTTTAAATTTTGGCGTAGAAAGAACATGTTATTAAATACTTATTGAGAAGCGACATTATGTAGCCCTTATACTCCATGGAGCAGCGAAAAAACGATCTGAAAGCTCGACGGCCCCCAGTCAGGTGAAATAGAGGCCTCTCGTGCCGACGCCCCCGCGGGAAATCCCGAGCTTCGCTACCTCAAAAGAAGTTCTAAGCTTCAGAATCTTAAAATGCCTCATGTGCAGCAGTGAGTCTGGTCACAAAAACCAATACTTTTGATTGTATTAAATTTCTACCGTCGAAAATTATTAGCCTGCCGCAATTAAATATGAAAAACATAACCCATATCAAGGTGGTCACTATATTTAACGTTTTAATAATAAACTACGATCACTTAGTAAAACGAATTTTCTGCTTCGTACACTGCAAGTTATTAATAATAATGTAAATATATTATTATCAATGTTGCACAGTACACGAAATTTTTTACATCCTAACATGCCTTATTTATTTATTTACTCTTGATCGCTATTTATTTACATTAACAAGACATAAATAAAATATTAGGCAAAAAATATTGAGTACAAAAACGCGGTCTCGTCGCAAAATGCGATTTCTTCCATTCACCGTTGTATGAAATATTGGATTGGATGGATTCTTTAATAAAACACATTATTACAAAGAGCAGATGCACACCTTTTCGGTTGCGATTGACGTTAAATGTTTGACCGCTAAGATCAAGTATCTTACTCTTCTCTGTTGTATGAATAGCAGTAAATTTTTCTATATTTTTCTTTCTGAACTTCTCCTTCTTGTACATTAATAAAAACTTATTGTAAAAAATACCTTATTGAGCAGAATATTTTAATTTATATATTGAATAAAATTTTTATAAAGTCATTTCTTTAATAGGAATAAACCTTACCTCTCGTGCCAACTGCACAGCTCTTGCGTAATTATTACCCTTTGCATAATATTCCACAGCAGTCTTTGTATCGCCCTTCTTTTCAGACAGTTCACCGGCAAGCTCCCACCATTCCTCCTTTAAGCAATTGATAACAGTATTTAAAATACAAAAAAAAAATCAAATCTGGATCATATTTATCATTTTATTCATTAACTTAGTAATCACAACGACTTTTTGATCAGAATTTAATTCAATCTATGACGTATCACTAATAAGCAATACCAAATTCCTATTTGACCTATAATTGCCTAACATCAATTGTACATATACATTGTAATTGGACATAGAAGTTAATTAGTATACGGTGGACGTGAATGTTTGTTTCACTTTAAGAACGAAAAAATTGTGTGTTTGTAGAGCATTAACTTTGGACATTAAATTTATTAAGAACCTTAAATCGAGCCAAAGAATTTAACTCTCTACTTTGCAATTTGCTTGAATAAATGAGTATTTTATCTAATCTGATTCCCTTCATAATTGACACATGGACACAGCAGTGCCTAAATCATTGTTTAATTTTATTTTTTATGGTGGTGCCAAATCTTTAAATTAAATTTCTAATTCTTGCCCTTGTCTTCTCCATAATTGTGTATGCATGTGGAACCTGAACCCTTAAATCTCATACAAAGCAAAGGATAGACGAGATGTGGTGTTGGCGCCGAATGTTAAAAATCCCATGGAGTTCAAAATAAAAACCCGACTCTTCACTTTCATTGTATTGGGCTCACAAATTCTAGAGAACCTTAGATTTGTTAGCAATATAGAAGGAAAAATGGTTAGAAGACAATTACCTTCTTACTAGATTAATACAATTACAAAGGCATGCAATACCGCCTTTAAACAATCATAAAACAGAAAAGCCCGACAAAAATTGTAGACTGACGTAATTGGCCACAGTTGCTAAGTCATCTCCTCAGTCAGAAAACGACTAAAAAGAGTATTCGTGTTTATAATAACATGTCTATAACCTGCACAAGATGTGTGTGCACGGCGTGCAGCAGCTCGTCGTCGCGGAGCAACGCAGTGTGCGCGAGGAGCGCGGCGGCCGCCCTGCGCACGCGCCCGCCGCGCAGCCACAGTCGCACCGCGCCGCGCACGTCACCGCCGCCCGCTAGCAGCTCGCCCGCTTCGCCCACACGACCTTATAATCCTTTTACGTTAACAACGCTGTATATCATTGTCCGATTACCTAACCACCTCCTCTTATCCCTAGAGAAGCAACTCATTTGTTGACCAACATTGTCTGCTGATCTAATCCACGTAACCATTAAAATCATTTCTAATTACCCATTTATAGTAAACTTCTCATTAGTTATTTACGTCGACTTCACACTGGAAACTGTAAACTAGATTTTTTAGTTACGAAAGTACTGTAATACAATGTAAAAGAAATACAAAACAAATCGTAATGAAATTAAAAAAAACATGTTGCGGTATGCAACGTCACTTCGAAGTATGCTTCGGTAGCATCCGCTGAAACTCATTCATTCGGTTAAATGATGTGGTATGCGGCGTAATTGTTGATTGCTTATTTTCCCACTTGCGAAGGCTTACCAGTCAATGGTACAATTAAGAACATGCGAGACGGTAGACGGCACGATTTAAGTAAAGAGAATAACCGTTTTGAATGTCATGCGACATCGCGTTGACTAACTTCGCCACAAAAACTATTCATATGCCTCGCGACTTTCGGAATCCTTTATGATAATATTTCCGCGGACGTATTAAAGATAGCCATATAATTTATGTTAATACACGCACTCCGTATGATTTAGCCATGCCTTTTACTTTACACGTTTCATTTCATTTAATAAAAGTGACATTTTATTCTCCTTAAAACTTACCAGTTGACATTAAGTAATCCATATACCGTTGCTTTATGTCTGCTGTCTCTCCGGGGAAGTGTTTTTCTGCGATAGCGACGGCTTCTGGCCACATGTCATAGCGCCGATACATATCGAGCGCTAGACGTGGCTGGCCTGCGCGCTTCACGTACAACTCCGCCGCCTCCGACAGTTCGCCAGCCAAAATGCACAGCTCTGCTTGCACCAACGGACTTGACAACCCTATGCCATGACCCTTTGTTTTACATTAATTACCTTCAGTTCAAAACAAATTAAATATCGTCTAAAAACAGAAGGACTAGAGTTCATTAGTGTTAATAATGCAGTGAATTATTACGGACCGCTAGCCAATTTAATCATGGTAAACACAATTCTTTCAGTTCAATTAGTATCCAGTTGAAGGCATAATTTTAAACTCAATGGCTAATTAAGAGTAAAAAGATTGAGTACGAGGCGTGGTTAGGTGGGCGAACCGCGATGTTTCACTGCATTCTTAACTCACATGAAGTACAGATCTTTAATTATAAATTAGTCTACCGAAGTCGACTAATTAATTTTAGTTAGAATTTGTCTTAGAAGTTATCTAAGACAAATTCCATGTTAGTAAAAAGTGGCATACTAATAACATGACAGATTTCGTTACTTCCAAATTGAATCCTATTATGACAAATAATAACTGTCTAATTTGTAATGATTTCTCATCCTGGCATGTGTCATTAATAAACAAAAATATATATTTATATTAAGTAATGCAATTGAAATCAATAATAATAATTATTCTATCATACTAACAAATAATACGTATACTACTGTGCTGTGTTGAGAATTTTTCTGCGATATCTAATCAGTAATGGAGAGTTTCGTAGACGAACGAAGGTAACCGACATAGCCCAGGGATAGGAAAGTCGAAGGGCCAGTAGACAGGCCATATAGCGCGCAAAACAGATAACCGCTGGCCAAGACAAGCGCCCGCCTCAGAAATGCAAGCACAGCGGAAGACGTCTACCTACAGGGTGAAAAGACGACCTTCTTAAGATCGTCACCAGAATAGCGAATAGCTTTGCACCGCTACTACTAAAAATCTACTGGTTAGAAGCGATTCTATTGAAAATCTGTGTGGAAGATTATATTCAACACTGAACGGACGTCCCACAGCTAAGAGGATGAAGATGGAATGAGTAAATTTAAAAATTACCAGCCAAGACATCTCCGTCACCTTCAGTAGCAGCCAATTGCACAGCGTTATCTAGGAAGAGCGAACGCGCCTCGTCTCCCGCCCCACGGTAGCACTTCGCTGCTAACTGATACAATAATGTCACGTTGATACCTTCTAGAATTTTAATTTGGTGACTGAAAATTTAAATAATTAAATCAATGACAAAAAGACATTTTACAGTTTTTCAGACATTTTGACATTTTGTAGTTCCGCATTTGTCGATGAATTAATAATCTCTAGATAGACTGTCGCTTCGGACATATAACACAACTTTTCACTGTCAAATCACTATATTGCACCAAACCAACCATTTGCTCATATAAGTTGTAGGAAAAAAAACGATGAAACATCCTTAACCATGACAGTAGAAAGTATGTAGTAAAACTGGACTTTTTTACTTTTTTTAATGTTCTTTATTGTACACGCTAGGATACATTAAAATATTTTCATGGTAATAAATTAAAGCGTACAGTAAATAAATAATACAAGGCTTTCATTGCTCTCAGTAGCAAAACCTGCGACGACTTTGTTCTCTGGTTCTCGTTTTGGTAGTACTTCTTGTACTGCAGATTTCTCACTGAGATGGCTCGAAGAATCCTGCGAAATAGGCTTTCGTTCTCTACTCGTTCATAATGAAGTATTTGAAGGTGTCACCTATCACATCGCCCACAACACATTGATTGACGACAATATTTCACAGAACGATTTGATGACAAACAATTGAAGCAGAGACCTTTCGATTGAACCAACTGTGATCTCTGTTCAGGGGATTGCTTTTCAAATTGTTTGCATTGTTGAATAATGTGTCCTCTTTAGAGTAGTACTCTTTAATGTAGTTTTTGAAATGAACTTAGATTGGTATTTTTATTAATAAAAAACTCGAACATATCATAAAATGTCTGTCACTCGTCGCAACCACCCGTAAACTTTGGCAAATGTATCTGTGGCAGATTGATGTCAACATTAGTAGCGGGCGTGTCACCAAACCCACTGGAAACGGCTACTCGAACTTCCTTTTGCTAGTCTTTCACGTCATCCTTTAGGCGCGACTTATACTCTAAAAACTTCCTCCCTTCATGTTGCCTTAACGTCCTTTGATATACCAGCGCTTAACATGAAACGAATTTTCTCAAAGTCCTTCCACCATTTCTCTAAATTCTCGATACGCGTCTCAATAAAAGAAACCCTGTAATTCGTGCCGTTGGGGACTTTTTATAGTTTGTAAAAGATTTCTTTAGACGTACAGCTCTTCTTGTTTCATATAAGTTTGTCCATGATGAAAGCCCAATTAACTAAACACTTCATAGTAAAGTCAAGTTTATTTAGTCAACAACGTCGATTATAATGTATTAACTCCAAAATTTTTAAAGTTTAACTATGTCTGAAAACAAACACTCATATCTATGGTTTATTTACTCCAAACACTAGGTCCACAAACACGGATTTTTTACAAGTCGAAAATCAATTTTAGAAAATAATACAATTCCTATGAACACTTCATTCGTCTTTTTTCTTCGTCTTTAGTCTTTCGTATAACAACACGAATTTTTCTAAGTTATTAACACGATTACTTTTTGCACTTTTCTCATTCATTTTCACAAGTCCTTTTCTATATTTGCCGGGTTTCAGCACCAGATGTCGCTTCGGACATGTAAATAACACACTTTTTCTCTGTCGAATCACTATATTGGACCAAATAAACCAATTGTTAGTATTAGTCGTAGGGAAGAAAAACCATACAGCGATGTAAAAAAAAACTAGTGGCGCTTCCTGTTGTCGACTAGCTGAAGTAATTAAATTTAATATCCATTTAAACAAGACGTAAACATTAAACCAATATTACTTTTTTTTAGTAAATTGAATGTAATCAAAAGAACCTTTTCAACTTACTTAATTGCTTGGAAATTCTAAAATCTTGACCTTGGAACAAACAAAATAATAACGAACGAGGAAGATCACGTAAACGTTCCTATTTTTAAAAAGTGATTATGTAAAACATCCTTTAATGAAAAAAAAACTAAGTGTATGTGATGATGTCTATTACAAAATATTTTTATTTACATTTAGTACAGTTAAAACATTAGAATTCAGGAATTATGAATACATTAAAAACTAAGACCAATGTCATATATATAAATTAATGTGCTATAGTGGTATCATGAAAACCTGAATATGATTAGTTGCGAGCGCGGTGTCGGCGAGCTGACGCCAAAGCGCGGTCACGTCGGCCCCTCCGCCCACACCCTCTAGGTAGCTGGCGCAGGTGTCCAGGTCACCGCCACCGAGTGCACTATCTGGTTAATCGGAACATTTTTTTTCTCTCTTTCTAGTAACGTTTACCCGTTGATATGCTCGACTCGAGCCGTTACATTGGTTATTTTACCGGATCGAGATTAAATGTAACCCACTTAAAATAATTCATCAATAATTAAATCAATTACGTGTAATAAAATATAATCTTGTAGTTGTACAATATCTTTATGATTTTCTTAGAAGTAAAACAAGTAATTATTAAAAAAATCTATTTAGTAACTTAACTTTATAAATCTTTTGCTTTTACTTGTCCAATTTGAGCCTGGTGAAACATCAACAAACGACCTCAATCGAGAAAGAAATTATTAATAAAATTAAGGTAAAATAGTAAGGTTTCCCTAACTTTAATTGCAATTTAGGATTAGAGAACGAGCTACTAAAATGAAAAAATGGCGAATGAATACTTATTTATCACAAAGTTTGTTAACAACGTGTAAAATAGATTAACGCTATTAATTTTAAATTCAGTAAAGTTTTATCCACTGTAAATTCCAGTGCAATGGTGAACAGTTTTGGAGAGATTACGTCCCTCTGTCTCACACCTCTCTGCAATTGGATTGGTTTCGAACTCTGGTTCTGTAGCCTGACTGACATGGTAGCGTTTTCATACAAATAAAAATAAAATTACAAAATTTAATAAACATTGGAATCACAGAGGGACAAACACATCATTCCTAAGGTGTGCAGTCTTCTATAAAGTCATTTACAAATTACAAATGCGTGTTCCTTATTCCGATCAGTTATCTAATGAGATTTGATGCAATCCGATGTTGATACATACTAAAAGCAAGGCGATGTTCGTCAAGCTGTATGAAGGGCAGCTGGCCGCCCTCCAAGATGACCCGGCGCGCGCTCACTTGCACAGCGACGCCGCCCTCGCACTCGACTGTCTCCACGCATCCCGGCTCCCACGCACTATACCTTTAAGTTATAACATATTTTATGTTATATTCGAAAGGTTCTCGAGAGAAGAACACAAGCCGTAGACCAGGCATAGGTAGCTATAATCGATCATCCTGTATATGTACTTACCATATGAGCAAATGACTCTGCGTCTGCGCAACTACTGCGTCACTGTTCTCGATCCACTGCACGAAGCTCACGTTACGCGCAATGCACTCCTGCGCATATCAGGGTTAGTCATACTATTTAAAAAGTCATCATTCTAGCTACTTGTCCTTTACGAAAGGTCATCTAGTGCGGAAAAATGAAAAAAAATCCACGAGGGCGCCTAGTAATGGATACTAATATCTTTCTGTTCTAGACATGTGTTGTGAAGAACAGGAGGCCGTGACACGTACAGAAAACTTATGGTATAGAAGCAGCTACTCGATAATCACACAAGACAAGACAAGCCTTTATCTACAAGGGACTGATAGAACAGGAGTAAATAACATGATCATCATGTTAGTTGTTTAACGCTCTGTACAAGACATGGGGAGGTCTATGCCTTCTTGTTTATGCCAAATATCGCCACGACGAGCTTACTTCTTCCCACGTCCTTGACTATGTTTGTAAACATATGTGCACAAATCGCTTTTACTTATAGAGCTGGAAATGCAAAACTTTTGACATACATTTTAGATTATTATAAAAACATATAAAAATAGCTTGTTTTATAATATAATTTATAAAATAATATAATTAAATTTTTGCTTTGGAGCAAATCTCTAATAAACGAATCCATTAGCACTTAGTACGGGAAAAAAGAAGGGGAGGCTCAGTATCCGTGACATGATGACCCACGGTGAAACTAAAAGAAACTTAAAAGATCCGCACAAGCTCTACAGGTACAGCTCTACCATTGGCCCGATGCAGTCGCTCTCAGCGGCATCTGTATGCGCGCTACACAGACGAGCAAGTGAGTTCCGGAGCTGCGATGGGAGATTTTGTATCCGTTTCCACAGCAGAGGTAGAGTCATGAATGCATTCCCCTCATGTAAAATTAAGAAATGACCTATACCTTGTCGGCGGTGTCGAGGCGAAGCAAGGTGAGGGTGCGACGAGTATCCCGGAAAAGTAGCAAGCGCGCGCTCTCGTTTAATTCCAGCCAGTCCACGCGCGCCTCGTGCCACCATTGCCCCACCTGCACCCCTACACCGGGAAATCCCATAGTTTGTAAATATAGATGTAATATTCTTCCTTTTTTACTTTTTGTTGAAGTTAACATTACAAATTCCGGAATTACCAATAATATATTTAACTTCATGGTATACAATCGTACAATGAAGCATAAAAGAATTACTAATATATTATTTACGTGTTGTGGATAATTGCGATAAGTTTCTTTATTGATAGTTGTTATTTTTATAACACTCATGTACCACTACTTTGTTTAATTAAAAAGCACCTGTAACTAGATCTAGAACGGCGACAGTCTGCTTGTCCAGCAGGTAAGCAAGGTGTTTCCGATCGGCAGAATGCGTAGGTCCTTCATTAACACGCACACTTAAGACGTGTGGATTCACTCTCTCCGTACGTACCTGAAATTATTTTTTTTTTATTATTTCGTAAGGTGTTTTAAGTAACTCTTAATTCCTAAAGTGCCACTAAGGCGTAAAGGATACGATACATGACATTGCATACAAAATACAATATTTCCAAACGATTACTTAATAACAGGAAATGTATAGAACATGCTATTAGATAACGAGACAAAATAAATAGATAATCTATATGTTATATTACGCCGGAATCCTCAAATTTATCACATTTTTATAAAATAAAACCAAGTTGTAAATATATAAAAATGTAACGTAACTATAAAAACGTAATATGGTAGTAAGAATTTTACTTTTCTCTTAATGTTTTCAGTAAAACACAAACTTGCTAACAAAAAGAAAATACATATAGTAATTTACCATACAAGCTCTACGCGGTTTAGTGGCTGCTTCGTATACAACAATTTTATGATTTTAGAACTATTCGGTTTCTTCACGATTTTTTCCTTAATAATCATAAGCAGCGGCGATTTCATCACACAAAATGTATCGCCACCCGAGCATCAAACCTGTGACTTACGATCTGGGATTGGAACCACTCTTAATTAATGAGCTACTAACTGACCGAGGGGATTGAATGTAGTTTGTTACCTTTTTATGTATGCCTACGCTTAAGACACATTTTAAAAATTACGTGCATAAAAATACTGGTAATGTACAGCCACGAATGAGTGACAGCCGAAATGAGTTACACTCTCATGGGTCTTTATGTCCAGTGGGGGGTCCGCCTAAGTGACCTAGACCTGGTAGATATAAATGTAAATAGGTTTAGTATGAACACCTTATCTCTTTGCTTCAAACTGCGAAGCTGTAAGTAATAAAGGAATAAACAAGATAATCCAGAACGAAACAAAGTAAGGCACACTACCAATATAAAAATGATCTAACGACAGGTGTAGCAAATACTCTGTGAGTGTTTGACCACTATTCGTACAACAAAGACTTACTGTATGCAACACTTTGTCGAGTCCGTACTCAACAACACTAAGTTCACCAGCCCGATGTAACAGGCAGGCTCCTCCCACCGCTGCATAAATGCGCTCCCCGCTTCCTGACCACGTAATCTAAAAAATATATAAATATTTCTCTTTACACAAGAAATTTATTTGTACCCTACAATATAAAGTACATTACATGTTAAAATGTATCACAAAAGTAAGTCAATTATAAAAAAAGACTATGCGGTACAACCCCGTGTTATATCTCTAAATTATTATATTTATTACATTTAAAGAGTTTATTAAACAAAAACTTTTACAAAAATCCAGTAAATTGTAAAGTATTTTTTTGCGAGGATAAAGCCTAGGAATGCTCTACTACTATATGAAGAATATCATCAGTGAACACAAAAAAATAAAACGTCTTCAACTTAAAGCTAGTTTATGTTGAAAGATTCTATTAAAAGCTAGCGTTGAAAGCTTCTCAAAATCTTTCTATGTCATGATATGGAAGATCCGTGAGAGCTAAGCCCACACCTGCGCTTTCAGCACTCTTCTTGAAGTTTTTTCAAAGCTTTTTAGTAGCACTTAACACAGTAAAACGATAACAAGGCATAAATAACACCTTTTTTTATCTCAGACAAATGTAGGTGGGTGTACATAACTGTCTGAAGCAAATTTGCCGTCATCCAAATTGAAGCGAAAAAGTCCTTGCTTATAAATTCCTTGTCGTAGAATGTAGTTACTCATCGCAGGTCTTTATGAAAGTGCGGATTATATCCTAGTTCTGATGGCGTGTCGTAGTTTTCGTCAATAATGTCGATTTCACCGCGCGTTGCCCTTTTATTTAATTTACGAACAACTAGCGTCATCAGTTGACGCCGGAAGAAACTACAGACTTCCGGCATATATATTGTTATGTGCAAAAAGATATCGAAAAAAATTGTAAGGAAATCAGTAATAAGTAAATAAACATCCAATCTGAAGAAAAAACAACTTGTTACATACCTCACTTGTTAATCCACGTGCTATGTCGCAAAGTATGAGAGTGGAGCTTGTGCGACAAACAGCATACCAATCGTTACCTAATAATTAATATTTAATTTTAAAACTGTCCGTAATTTGTACTATTTTTAACTAACAAATTTATAAAGCTAAATAGTTGGTGTAAGCAAGTTAACATTATGCAAACAAAATCACAATACAGTATATTCATGCTCCGTGAACTCAGTACCGATAAAGCTGTATAAGAAACGAGGCGTCTTTTTTATATTAACACCTATAAATAAACTTCTGTTTTTTGGGAAATCATTGTCCAGCGACTTAACAATTAATATTTAACAATTCAGTAAATTTCAAATTTGAATAAAGATATTTTTTGAAAATACTGTTCTCAAGTGATTATTTTCTGTTCTCATCGAACAAGAGTGATTTAAAAAATGAAAAAGAAGGAATGAAATCTGCATCACGGTGTGAATAATTTATCATAAATTGGTAATTAAAGTGCTATAGTGCTACCGAAAAACACCACTGTACTGTTCGTTAGGAAGAGGTGGTGGCAGAAGAAAAAAGAACATGAGCACCGCAAGCATTGGATTGACGAAACGGATTGTCCAATACTCCCCATCACTGTCTCGCAGGCTAAGGCGGAACAGCGATTTTGGTACCACTGTACGTCTATACAAGTAACATTTAATCTTTACCATTGGGGATCAAATATTTTTTATCTTAGTAGCAGTATCTACAAAAATTAATAGTTACCGATAAAACGAACGTTGAATATTTCAGGTGCGTGTTTAGAGGTAACAGTGAGCGGCGGTGCGTCCTTAGCGAGACGACTCAGGATCAGCTGGCGCGGGCTTACATGCTGCACTTCCACACTGTCGCGCCACACCCAACGCCTAAACCAAAACCAAAGCACACCTCTGGTAATTTTTTCAATTTAGCGAACTCGGAGACCTTTTGAGCTTCCTGCTTTATTTGTTCTCCATGTGGTCTTAGTCTGTCCTATTCACAACAGTTCTGGGCGTAAAAACGCCAATATCAATATCTCTACTGTATCATAAACAGTGTTAGCGATGTAGTGGATTTGAGAACGATATTCAAAATAAAAAATATATTTTAAATTACTTAATATAACAATTGCGTTCCCGTCTCGCTTTTTATCTTTATTTTGTGGATGTTCAACTAGCCTGTAAGGTTGTTACGCGTATGTAAATGTATATCGTTTACTCAAGTTACAGCTCTCCAATAAATATAAACAGTTATAAGCTCTATCTAAAGACTTATTTATTAATTTATGTATTTATTAAAAATATATTTACTATCTACAAAATAAATCCTTCTTCGGGCGAGTGCAACTGCGAACGAAATTAAGTTGAAACTATTATTTTGTTCCAATTTACGGCCTCGATAGTACTTTCAATTTAAATAAATTGCCTGTCCAATCAAACAAAATTAAATATTTTTTCTTTAAAAAATGAGGCCCAGAGGACTAGTATTTATTAACGTTGCCTGCTACATATAACATACATTAACCCTCTAACATCTAATGTGGATTTCTTTTAAAATTTTACATTGCTTTCGATAGAGATATTTTATATGCATGTTTTATATTTTTATAATTCGAAACTGCGCCGTCTTTTCATTAACATAATTTTTAGCGGTAATATGTAATAAAATCTTAAAATACAAATTCTTATACTTAACGAAAAGTTGAAAAGGAATGTTATTAAAAAAATGTATTGGACGTGCCTTTTACTGACTACTTTTTAGTCAAGCCGAAATAAGGTTATGGCATTGGCTAACTTCTCAAAAAAGGATAAAAAAATTATATTTCTTATTTTTAAAATTAATGCCATTCAAAAAAGTACTTTTTACATCTTGCCTTGCAATAAGTATTAATCTTCATTTATCATTTTTTTTATTTTATATTACCGTGGTTAACACTCGTGTAAATAAAACACGAAAATTCATACCCATTGGAGTTGTAGAAGAACGATTGGGCTGTCTCGATAAAACACCAATTTATTTAAATTATTCGTGCGTCAACCTTTAAACGGACCCGTTGAAAAGCAAATATGATGAAAAAAGCTTTTAACTTTCTGTCATTAGCCACATGTTACCCTAGCAACGATTTCGGCTTGTCGTTAATGTATAGAATACTATATCTTACCTAAGGACAGCTTCTAATTGTATGACAGCACCTGTCTGAGATGCAAGTACTAGCTTTGTACCGTCTCCACTCCACGCGAGTGCTCGTGTCGCGTATAAGTTGGGTATGTTTAACTGCGAAAGCTCGATATTACCGGATTCCTTCACTTCTCCCACCAGACACCCATCGAATACGCCAAATGCAATCGTCTGAAAGTAATAATAACACTGGCAACCTAGACTTAGGCAATCTAAGCTTATCAATATGGCGTCTGACTTCATTGGCAAGCTCGCAGTAATTCTACATGACATGGAGAGAGCTATGCTTGAAATTACTCGAGATGGAATCGAAATTGAGAACATCCGTAGACGAACTAAAATAACCGTCATAACCTAGCGGTGACAGTGGTCGAACCACGTAATACGCAGAACTGATAGCAACTGGGGTCTTCATATTCTGGAGTGAAGACCAAGGACCGGCAAGCACAGCGTAGTACTACTGACAATCTTCTTAAAGTCGTCAAGATTCTAGATACAGAGTACTTTCAACCGGTTTTATTAAAATTCTATAGGGGAGGAAGCCTTTATCCAGCAGAGAACGTCATACGAATGAAATGATTGTTATGCTTAGGCAAGAATTATTGTTATCACTTTTATGTTTAAATATTGCCTCTTTATTTATTTTGCAGTTTAATTACACCGTCTATTGAGTCTTGTTAACGGACATTGGTGTAACCTACGATGTTACTTCTAACCGACCTTTAAGTAGTTAAATGTTTGTTTTCCAAACTTTACCAGTTTGGCAAAAGATTTTTTTTTGGTTCAGGAATTTATCGGTAGCACATCTTAGCGATGTCCTGTGTGTGCAGTAATTGAATCGTAAGGATTTTTTAGTATTTAAAATCATTCACAGCCTCACAACGGCTTTAATTGAAGAGATCTTTGAAAAAGTCAAAATTAATGTCAATCTTCTTCAATAAATTGCATTATATTTACCTGTCCAGAAGGACTTGCGACTGCAGCCACAAAGTCTCTTCGATCAGGTGGAAGCTGGGGCTCCAAACTACGTAGGAGAGCACCTCGTTGCGCTTCATATATAGAAATCCGACCGTCGCATGACCCCACTACCAACTATAATAGACGAACAGGATACTCGTTTTATTTTGACGCAAACCGTACAGTTTTTTGACATGGCTTACACTGCCCGCCAAGAAACATTTGAAATTGTCATGGCAATGCAGAGCGCTAAGTCTAAAGAAGCAAAGAAAAAATAAAGAAGTAAAGGGTTGTGAAAAGATGTACTGCAATTACACCAGATCGGTACACACTGGTGGTAATCATTAGGGATGTATTCACTGCCATCAGTAAAGTCTTGTGCCATCTTGCGTGCGTTAGCCGATAAATAGGACTCGGCGACATGCAGTCAAGAACATCAGCGTTCTTTTGGCGTATAAGATAAATAAATAGTTTTAGTTATCACTAACACAAGTAGGAACTTTACACGATATTATGTCTGTAGATGTATAAATATCCATTTAATTTGTCAAATACAAGCATTACGAATCCGTTCCATATGGAACATCCACACGGTTCTTCATACAACACCTTCATCTTTCAAATAGGATAGAGAATTTCTCTCTACTCTTGAGATTCTCTACTACTAAATCCTTTTTTTTTTATTCAGTTTATCGGTAAGCATATCCGAGAAAAATAAGCGTGGACAAAAATTCGATGTGACTTACATAAGGCAGTAATAGCAACAACGCTGTAGGCGGCAACGTATATCGAAGTAACAAACGTCCGTTAAGATATATGGTACCATCGACATGACCCGATGCAATTGTTCCGTCGCTGCGATCGAGAGATACACAACACGATCCCGCCGACCACACACTTGAACTTTTATTCGTTTTACAATCTAATGCCCTTTAAAAACAATAAACATTAGGAGAAATAACATTTTCATACTTATAATCATAAATCGGATATTCGAATGAAGGTGAAGCGTTGTCTTATCATAGAAAACACTTTAGAATAAAAAAATTCCCTGGATACACAAGGACGACTGAGACTGATCACTATTTGCTTGAGCGAGGAAGGCAACAAACTATACCTGTATGTACGCAGGGAGTAATTTTCATAATAGTAATGCCCATTTGTCTCTTATTCATACCAAACAGAAAATTTAATTCAGGTAGACGCACATCAAATTCAGTTAATGTTTAAACATAAAAATTAATAATTATATTGCACATTTACGTAACGCGTTAATATTTATACATTTTACCTTTTATATATACATGTACCTTATTTTTCCATCGGTAGTGCCAGTTAAAAATCCAGTTTCGCCTGGCAACAGTTTGATGGGCGCGCCGGTTAACGCGAATTTGTTACAAATTACTTTCTTGCCGCTCCAATCAGCGCCAACTCGATATACGAACACCATGTTGTCGGATTGAGCTATCCCGAGTAACTCAGAGTTTTCGCTGAATGATATGCCTAATAAACCGTTTCATCAAAATGTATTTCATTATAAAGTGAGTTAACTAAATATACTTAATGCACCCGTGGAGGAACGCGCTGTCCATATGGGCACATCGGCGCAAAATCTTAAAAACTCCCTCGAATATTTTTATATGTAAAATGTTTTTTCCAACGTTATTTTTTTACTTATAAAAAATCACAGTTTTTTTATAAATTATGTAAAAGAGTCTAATTGAAATTTATTTAAAATTTAATTTTTATTATTAGTATTTCACACAATAGCGTAGAAGATGCTTGATGTGTTTACACACGTTAGTAAATTTTATCGAACCTTCAATGGAAAGTATTTGAAACCATGTACAAATAATAATAAAATTACTATTTACTTGTTATAACATAAGATTTTTTTCCGGCTGCGGGATCGGCAGGTTTGGTGCTGAATTTATCTCGTCTTGTACCGTCACGGTCGTATAGCAATATTTGGCGCTCACTCGTTGCAACTGCTAACTTTACATTATTAGGAGACCAACTTAAATCTGCTACTGGGTAATCACTATCCTGAAATATTTGAACTTGAAATAAACTGTCTGTTCTTTTATAAATAATCGTTATAATTTCAGTGATCATAACCTGCGAGTCTATTAATGTCTTGGAATATTTAAGCCGCATTTTACTTGAAATATTCAAATATCCTTTTAAAAACTAATCTATTTGTTGTGTTTGACGCTGCTTAGCAACGTAATGTTTTTATTATCTAAAGTACCAACTAAAGTTACCATTACAAAATAACTGACTTATTGATGCCAAAAAAAAACTTAGTATCGGAGATGATTAAATTGCAACAATTCGTCATATGTTTTTCGTAAACATTTTCTGTCTAATTAGTATTAAATAAACATTACGTAATATTAAATAACATGTCGTATTAACGTGGTGTATATGTAATTGTTAATATTATTATATTTAACTTTATACGCTTAAAAATATTTATGAACTAATCATAACGACAACTAATTAATTGATTTTTAAACAAACCATTAACTGAGCACTTAATGCCCAAAGTCATTAATGCAATTAATATTAGTGTAAAAAATAATTACAAGTTACATTTTATATATTTTGTAATATTTTTTAGAAGTAACTTTTGGTTAAAGAAAGTATTATGACAGTTTTCTTTTTCCTAACTCAAATGCCAAGTATCTATGCATAGACTTTTAAAATGACATTTAAGCGGAAACGCATAGACTATTCAGTTGTCAAGTCTTTTACGCAAGTGCTTTAAGTTAAACAGGACGTTTTAAGGTTAGGATAATTTTATCCGTGAAAATCAAATTCATCAGTAGTTAAACTTTTCTGATTTTTATTATTAATAGCTCTAAAATTATTCTTCTTCAATTTCATAAGTTAAATTTTCGCGAATTTTGTTATTTTCTGATTTTAATTCATGCATACTACAGTTGTTGATTTATGAAATTGGCAGTTGTGATGTGCGAATTAACAAGGTTTGGTCCTATTTCAGGACGTCATGCCGTTTGCAAGATTCGTCCAACCTGGGCGAGTGGCTTTAGTAGCCGAAGGCCCATTGAAAGGAAAATTAGTAAGCGTGGTCGATGTCATTGACCAAACTCGTGCCCTCGTAGATGGTCCCGGCAGCGGCGTCCCCAGGCAACAAATCCGCCTTAACCAATTACATCTAACGAAATTTCGTCTTAAGTTTCCATTTACAGCACCCACACGTGTTGTAAGGAAAGCATGGACCGATGAAAAGCTTAATGAGAAGTGGGCAGAAAGTCAATGGGCTAAAAAGTTGGAAAACAAAGAAAAACGAGCTCAGATGACAGACTACGACAGATTTAAGCTTAGCGCAGCCCGCGTTAAGAGGAACCGCGCAAGAACACCAGTATTCAAGAGCTTGAAATTGAAAGCGGCGCGAAGTGGTGCTTTTGGTAAGAAGAAAATCCCTAAAGCAGCCGTGAAGAAACCACGTGTTAAGAAAGAGTCTTCAGGGAAGAAGCCAGCTAAAAAGTAATTCATGTTTTGTGTCTGAAAATATAAGTGTATGACTTTCAAAAGACTCTTCAAAATAAAGAATTACTTTTAACAACTATTTGTGTTTATTGTATTGAAATTATAGCTCCCTATAATTTCTGTTAAGGTAAGCTTTATTATTTGGGTAGAATATAATGTTGTGTCTTTACTCAATTTGTTTTATGTTCCAGGTATTTTCCTGGCAGTATTCCATAAGGTAAATTTATAGTTTTTGTATTTTTTATTTAGAATTTTGCAATTACGAGTTGAATAATTTAAAATTCCTAATAAAAGACATTTAAAAATATAAAAACTTTATGTATTCATAATCTATTTTTTTTTTCCCACAGAGAGGAAGTGGTGTTAATAAATGGTGAAAAATTAAATACAACATTCTGCTTCATGTAAGTATGTTTTTAAAATTTTACAACTTTACACTATCAATGAAAATTTCAACAAAATATAAATTTAATCCACTTTTTATGTAACAATGTTTGAAAGTAAAGTCATTTTGCAAAGCTGCAAATTATTATTTATATTAAAAAAATTTACCCTACCAAAGCCGATACATGTACTGCATTAATCAGACATGTGTGACTCTGGTTAGGAACATTAAAACATTCCGTGTAAGATGCCTTGTTTATACAAGTCATCCAAGGGTTGAATGTAACATTAATTGTCATAATGATAATTTCAGTTTTTTTTTATTTATTATTATTATATAAATATATGTGTATAATTTTATTGCAGCCATAGCTGATGTATGTACAGAGCTTTGTTGTGAGATTGAGTCAAAAATATCCAAAAAAAACCAGTCACCAACAAGATATATAATATGACAGTGATGAGGGTAATTGCACATCCAGTGACTGGCTAATAGGGCTGAAAAGTTCTCAATTGTGACCACATGACATCTTAGTAAAGCTGGATTTTGATAGAGCAAGACCTATGTTTAGAAGAAGCCTATTCAGTGGACATCTATCAACTATTATGAAGATGATGCACCATGGTGTAAAGCTGAGTAATGATATCACTTATGTAAGTAATTAAAAATGTTGTAATCTGTGTATATAAAAACAAAATTTTACCCATAGGTCCTTTATAGAATTGTAAAATATGCATTTGTACATGTGATGTTCTTTAGTAAAATTGTGCATGAGTTCATGGTTTCAAATTTGGTACGACCAATTTAGCACAGATCGTGCCACTGTCATTCTAAAGAACTTCTTATATTGCTGTGACAGATTGGCGATTTGAATTGAAATGAATGGAGATTAAATGATGTTATTTCGAGTTGAGGTTAATATAAGAATTTATGTAAATTTGAAAGTGATGTCCAGCTCATATAATTAAAATAAATATTTTTTTTTGTAATTCCACATGGATGGAGTTGCAGGGGACATCTAGTTATATTTGACTTAATGCATTGAAACATGGAAAATGTCAACAGTACAAGCATATGTGCATTGTTATTCAACTAATAATATCTTCTTTATGTGCTATAATTTATTAATTCAAAAAAGGTTTGATTGTATGAACTGCATAAAATAAAATCAACTAACCAAGTTCATTGATTGGTCTGAATTTATCTAAACCAAATACTATACACTTATTAATATATAGTATACATCCAGGTCTATGTAATGTGTATTATATTAACAAAAATAGCATTGTATTCATGATGAATATTAAAATAGTCTCGTTCGTATGAATTCAGGTTATGATTTTGCCATTACCAATAAAACTGATAATTTAAAATTTATTATTTTTTTATAAATGCTCTGATTGCCAATTACTAATATAAAATCATTTGTTCACAGGCCTCCAATGCTGTCAAGTCATGATATAGTTGAATTAAGGTATGTGAAATATTTCAAAAATAAGATTTGATTACTAACATTTCAGGACCTTGTTAATTATAAAAAAATGTTATTTTAATACAGCATGGTACTATCACATGATAGCGATACTTTAATGTTAATAATGCAATTAGATGTTGTAATTTATCTACCCAAGCTGATTCATGTTGAGACAAATTGCATGTATAACTTGAGTAAAAGAGCCAGCAGATTAATAATATTGTAACTGCCCACTATAATAACCATGTATCTGACTTTCGATTTGATGAAAATGAAATATTTTTTGGTTAAATTGACTACACAGTTTATTTTTAAATTTCAGTATGAAATACTCACTGGTCATTAAATACAGTAACAGAAAATTAATCTGAATGAATCTTTTTAGATTATTACAATATCAGCACAGTTTTTAAAATATTGCCAAAAACAGCATTTTAATATGATGAATAATAAAATAGTCTCGTTCGTATGAACCCAGGTTGTGATTTTACCATTACCAATTCAACTGATGTTTAGAAACTCTGTAATTTATTTATAAATAATCTAATTGCCACTTCATAACATATAATCTTTTGTTCACAGGTCTTAAACAAAATCTACCCTGATATAAAATCAGATAAAAAGTAAGTTTTTAATATAGTTGACTAATTTTCGATTAAATTTTGAATTAGTGATATCTGTCTCAAAAATATTATATTAGTTACTACATACCGTCCTCTTGAACTGTACACATTCTATTGAATCAGATGAATTTGCCCATTTAAATTTTTTTTGTACCCTACCAAAGCCGATGCATACTTAGACAACTAGTATGTGTGACTCTGGTTAGGAACAGCATCACACTCTGTGTAAGACATTTGATTATTATTATAACCATATGTTTAAGGGTTGAGTGGAACATTTGAGACATTATTTCAATACAAAAAACCACATTTAATGTAATTAATAGTGTTGTATCTACTAAAATATGAATTTTTATACAATAAAAAAAATTAAAATTCTTCACAATAATCATTAACATTGTTTACAGATATACTATAATAACTGAAGATGGCAATATTTTAATATTATTCAGCACATTTTGGTAAGTAGTTTTCATAGTTTTAACTTGCATCCTATTTAATTAATATTTAGGTCCTTTAACAAAAAATACATAGAATGATGGATTTTAGTATCGCCCCTAGCTGTAGTTTGATGATTGATAGTTACTGATAGTCTCTTTATTGCATATGTACAACAATGACATAGACCTTAAAGTAATATAATGTTTTTTAATTTTAGATTTCCATCTACAATTTATTACCGGTGAAGGAGCTAATTGTTATAATAAGGTATGTTTGTGAAATAGTTAAATCATTAGAAAGTTCAGTATTATATATTTGATTTGTATTTACACCTCACAAAGTTTGTTAGTAGTGGTTGATTTTGAAAAAGATACATAGAACTAAACACCGCTAAAGTTTATTAGAATACAATCATTTACACAAATATATTGCTGGTTTCCTCAATCAAGCGACATTGTACTCATTTTGTCACCATTGTTTGCTTCCTATTTCTGCAAAAACCGCAACACTAGTATTATGAATTAAATCACATGATATATAATTTATACATTACTAACTAGTTAAAATGATGATAATTTATCGCCCCAGTCTGAAGCAATGTGTTGATTGATATTCTGACAGAACTTTTATATCTACAATTATTTTACTAAACCTTAAAAAAATTAACAGTATTTTCTTATTTCAGGGCAGCATATGAAAAACAATCAAGTTCCCGTTGATTAGGGTATGTTAATGACTTATTAATTACATTTTTAAAGCAAAGATAGTTTTTAAATTAATACGTTTATGTAATCGTTATTACATATTTAATAAATGAACATTGAAAGAAAACTTATCAAGTTTCATGTAAAGAACTTAATAATATGGAATAATCTATCCAATAATGTACCTATCTATGGAAAATCTAAATCCATGATTCATAATTTATGTAATGAATGCATTGTTTACTAGTTAAAATGATGATAAAATATCGCCCCAGTCTGAATAATTGTGTTGATTGATGAACTGATTACAAGAACTAATGTTAATTATTATTTGTTGAAATTTGTATGTATTAATAAACATTTTGTGTTGTTTCAGATAATTATAAAACAACAATCAATAGTAAATCTAGCACCTAAATTTACTACCAGGTAAGAAAAAATCGAGCAACTACTACTTCATATAGTATGTTAAGTCAATGTGTATACCAGTAAATCTTAGTACATGATACAACAATTTATTCCAATGTTCACATAATACTTTCTCTGTGTATGTGTGTGCATATGTAGAAATTTTTTCGTGACAAAATATTTTTTACTATTAACAATGTGGATATCCAAATTAGCATACACTATATTGTTTATAGATATCAACATATACTTGTTTTTTTTTTCTTTATCTCCATTTAATTATTTTGTTTTATCTGTAATATCATAATAATAATTTAGAAGCTAGAATTAAATCTGCAGTCTTAAAACAATTTTCTGTTCACGGCAATTTGTAATATTTAAAAATTTCTTCAAAATGATGATAAATATAGTTATCCCTGTCTCACAAAATCGTGGGGAAAATATGGTATGGTAACAACTGAGCAAACAACTTAAGTATCATCAATACATTACACCCATCTGAATAGTATATGTAATAGCTTTCCTTTTTCCTTTTGTAGAATAAGTTTGGCGTTTGACCACATGGAAGGCGAATTTAACAATTTAGGTAAATATACTAGTTTACTATTTGGTATAATTTCCAATAAACAATGCAATTTTGAGGTCCCGGAAAAAATATTTGAAACCTATTCCATTTTTTGAATTAAAACAATTGTTTGCTATCTATAAGTGGTATTTTTGTATACATTGAGTATTAAGATTTTAGACAAATCAAAAAAAAAATATAGCAGATATCTTTTGAATATAGATCTAAAAATAAGTAGCATATCATCCATTGTTTAGTATTTTTTATTGGCGGCTAACTTTAATGTTCTTATTGTTGGCATATATTTATCTATTCGAAACTAATAAAGCACCTCGTGGTCCAGGTTCACTTCACTTTTGCGTCATAAGATCGGGAGTTTTCTTTGCATATTGTTTTATCTTTTGTACCAAAAACTAAATATAAGTAGAAAGTGTATTCCATCAATGTGCTTGAAAACAATGTCTGTGTAATAAAAAATGTCTAATGGATTGCGTTACTTTGCGGAAGTCCATTCTAAGAAAAGGACCAATATATAGCTACTTCCGCTACGCAGCAGCAGTCGTGCATTAAGTGCACCGCCCGCCAGCCTGCTGATAAATGCGCATGCGACAAACAATGCGAATTACACAAACTACCACCGATAAATCACTCGAGTGATTTAACGGCTGTTGCATGGCGGAAGTAGCTATATATTGGTCCTTTTCTTAATAAAAAATGTTTTAAATAGGTTTTAATAGGTACATATAGAACTTATGTGATGAATATTTTGACAAGCATATATCTGTAATTTTATTGAAGATAAAGAAATTCTGATATTTTAGTTAGGTGCAAAAAAACATTGCCAAATCAAATAAAAAATGTTGAAATGATTTATTTTTTGTTTTAGGAATCAACATCAAAAGTATAAGTAATATTGCTGCGAAGATTGCTAGAAGGAGAATAAAATGTGAATATACTTAAAACATATGTAGTTCATATATAATATATATACATAATATATCATAAACTACAATATAAAGATTATACACTTTTGACTAAAAATATTGTAAAAAAAGAAATGATAATGAAAATAGTTATCAACCTTATACAGTTAAAATATGATATGGTAACAACAGAGCCAGTAGTCTCCACTATTATTGCTGTACATACTCTTAATAATAGAATGATATTTTAACAATCAAGGTAAATATAACATAAGCACACTACTACATATAATTTCCAATATGGACTGGATATTTAATGTGTTTAAACGATTTTGGATATGACAATTTTTCTTTTTTAAATATTAGTGTCCTAAATTCTATTCAATTTAGAAAAACGTAGTAATATTGAATTTGGATCTATAAATACCTGATTTAAGTTTTTAATAGCAGAAAACCTTTAAATTTTCTTGTTACATTTAAAATAATATTCTTGGTGTATTTTTTTAAATACTTTTATGATGAAATACAAAGTTATCCCTGTCTCACAAAATCATGGGGAGAAAATGGTATGGTAACAACTGATTTATTTTACATCAACATAGTTTGAAAATAATTGCTTAGATTTATTACAAATTTCATTTTTTTTTTTTTTTTCAGAATGTTTGGATGTACTTAGTCTGGCCATAAATACTGTTACTATTCAAAAAAAGAAAATATTGCGTTTGAATTTGGAATCTGTCATTTTTATATGATTGCTTGATGTGTTTTCTTATTTTCGCGCCATTATATTGTTAAATATTTTGTTATATTAAAATGGAGTGGGGTGATAAAGAGAACCGAATCGCTGTGATTGCCTTACATAAAGTAGGTATGGAGAAAAGTGCAATTTTTAAAACCCTCCACCCGCTTGGTATTAGTCAAATGTTTGTTTACCGGGCTATTGATAGGTACAATGATACCTCCTCTGTTTGTGACAGAAAAAGATCTGGCCGTCCACGTACCGTTCGTGTGAAAAAGGTGATTAAAGCAGTTAGGGAAAGAATTCGAAGAAATCCTGTCCGTAAGCAAAAGATTTTATCTCGGGAGATGAAGATAGCTCCTAGAACCATGTCGCGTATATTAAAAGATGACTTAGGACTTGCAGCCTATAAGAGACGTACTGGTCACTTCTTAACTGATAATTTAAAGAAGAATAGGGTGGTAAAATCCAAACAACTACTTAAGCGGTACGCAAAGGGAGGTCACAAAAAAATTTTGTTTACGGATGAGAAAATTTTTACAATTGAGCAGTATTTTAATAAACAAAATGACCGTATTTATGCTGGAAGCTCTAAAGAAGCTTCGCAATTAGTAAACAGAGTACAACGTGGGCATTATCCCACTTCAGTGATGGTTTGGTGGGGTGTTAGCTATGAAGGGGTGACTGAGCCATATTTTTGTGAAAAAGGTATTAAAACGTCGGCACAAGTTTATCAAAATACCATTCTTGAGACGGTAGTTAAGCCTTTAACTAACACCATGTTCAATAACAAAGAATGGTGCTTTCAACAAGACTCGGCACCGGGTCATAGAGCTCGATCCACCCAATCTTGGTTGAAAACTAACGTTCCGGACTTTATCAGCACTGAAAACTGGCCGTCGTCAAGTCCTGACCTAAATCCATTGGATTATGATTTATGGTCAGTTTTAGAGAGTAAGGCTTGCTCTAAACGCCATGATAATTTGGAGTCCCTAAAACGATCCATTCGGTTGGCAGTGAAGAATTTTCCTCTAGAAAGAGTTCGTGCTGCTATTGATAACTGGCCTCAACGTTTAAAAGACTGTATTGCAGCCAATGGAGACCACTTCGAATAAACATTGTATATTTTTAATAGTTATATATTGATGTATTAAACTAACTCACTATGAAAGGAATAAATGTTACGTATAAAAAAAAAATCGTGCTTTTCTTTATAACAATATTTATGGCAAGACTAAGTACATAGGAATGTTCTATTTAAATAACAGATACTATAAAAAGGTAAACTATGCATTTATTATTATTTGATTATATTTACTTTAACATACATAATTTGTTCATTAGGTTTTGTAGTTTTCTCAATTGATTCACAAGTGTACTGAAAGAAAGCACAAACTACAACATACATTGGCCTACTGCAGATCGGATGATGTCGATTTTGTTTTTGGTCGTGATCAGATGGAAGTTTCATTGAATCCTTTTGATTTGCGTGGCAATGTTTTAGGAATGCGTTATAAAATTCACATTTACTTGTCAGCGATCCAACACACGTCTCTAAGACATATTTCCTTTGCCTCTATTTATGGCCAACACACATGATTTAAATGTTTCTCTTTTAAGTAACAAACATGTTTGAACCATTAAAATCAACATTCATTAATTACTAGTTATTATCTCTATAAGTATAAATGGTAATTAAAATAATATTTTAACATAAAATACTTGCAATACAGTACAAACAAGTATTTTTTTCTAAAGTATATGTTTTGGTAGTCACATGATGAATTTTCGACAAGCATATATCTGCAATTTTATTGAAGAAATTGAATTTCTGATATTGTATTTCGGTGCTGACAACCATTTTTATAAATGAAGTAAATAGTTTAAATTTTTATTTTTTTGTCTTTTAGATAACTTGAAGTAGTATTGTGAAGGTTAATAGAAAAATACTCATTAAGAAATGAACATTAAAGAATTAAATGTTATTAGAAAACGTCGAAGCTGGTAGTTAAGACTGATGAGAAACCATCTGTTGTATTTAAAAGACGAATAATATTATTAGATGAAGTGATGTTTCGCCGGCTCCTTCCTTACCTTCGTAAAGCAAGACAACGCCTTACGAAAGTCTTACATTGGAGATGACGTTCTTTTAGTGCACGATAACGCCCGTTCTCACAGCAAGAATCGGGCGCCAGTTCATGACTGAAGTTGGCATTCAGACATCAATCCCATGGAACATTTGTGGAATAATGGACTTAAACGAACGGTATCTCGATCAAAAGTCCGGTACCTGCGAACGTTGTGGAGCCAATATCTCGGTTTTACCTTGGCCAGCAATGAGTCCCGATCTCACCACCATAGCCACGTTAACAGCCAACAGGACCTCATAAACGCGTTGAAACTGTTGAGAACGAATACCCGACCAAAACATCACTCATCTGATTGAGAGTGTTCCAGATAGGCTCAGAGAGTGCATACGGAGCAAAGGAGGTCCTACTCGATACTAAAGAAAAGCTCCCGGCAAGTTTATTAAAAACAAACAGTGACTATAAAAGTTTTTATTGACAGTCTACTTAGTGCTCATTTTCTCTAAAAATGTGTATTTGAGTGTATTGCGATAAAATTAAACAATTCAAACGTTATTTTGTGTTTACTTAATGTGTAAAACCCTAATTCAACATCGACTAATTGTAAAAATTTAATAATTATGTATGCACATAAATTAAGGGGCAAAATGATGGTGGGCCCTATTTTGTTTTGAATAGTATATAATCTAACTTTTTGTTTCTGTTTAACTTTCTCTTTGCATAACTATACTTACCTTTAGTTGCAATTTTTTATGATCATACAATATTTCACATCTCCTGAATGGACTTTAAAAATAAAAAGACCATTTTGATGGTTAAAAATTAGGCTTTCCTAAAATGTGACGTTTTTAATGTACATAGTCTGGGTCAATTCAGAAAAAATATACTCTGTACATTTTATAGTCTTTGGTCACTTGCACACGAGTGTTTTATATTTCAGTTAACTGACCTTATTCGCTTTATTTTATGTTACTTCTACATTTCTGTTAAGAACTCAAAGAAAACAATTTTATAACTAAAATATATTAACTTCAAAAGCAGTGGCTTGATTCGAGTCTCTGCTTACTTTACTTCAATAATTTTTTTAATTTTATTTTAAACCTTTTAACGAATTCTAGTTTGAGTTAGACATTTCTACGTCCCCAATTTCCAAAACCCCCTTTTATACGCAACACCATATACTGGGTTAAAAACACGAGCATCGTGCTAATCTCACTTTAGCAGACATTTTTGAAATCCTATTACGAAGGAGAATTTGCACTTATAGGAATGTTAATTATGGTATACTCTCTGGATAACACAGCCTGCGTACTTAAAGGGAGTCATTTTTGTTTACAAGTTTGATGATTATCGACATCTGATATTTGCATTTTTCCGACAGCCTTTATTTTGGCCTGTCGAAATTAATATTTAAGACATTTTATACTGATGAGTTTTACCCTGCCTTATTAGATTTATAATATCTTCATAACTGACTACAAATAATTATTCTTAAATATTACTTCTCACATAATGTGTATTTCTTAAGCTAGGTCTTGTTCTTTTTTTGCTAATAGACTAAGATATCGTCTTCTGCTTTGGTACGATGAAACCAGAATAATAAATTTTGAATTGTGTAATGTTACATAAAACCGCAATGAATTTGAACAGCTCAGTGTTTACAATGCAAGTCGTGTCGTTAGCCTACAAGTAGTTCGAGTAAAAAAATGATATCTAAGACATTTAGTTTCGCGTTGGTAAACTTTGAATGTTAAGTGGCCGAGAGAGGCACCACAAGATTAATATACTATGCAACGTCTTTTAATAAAGCAGGATAAATACAGGGATACAAAAAAGTACTTTCCTAGTCGCAAAACCGTTTTTGAATTTACACTGTGTAACATAAGTTTGTCTGCCTTCAGGTAAATACGATTATAAATTATTCAAACTTAAGTAACGTATATATATTACATACGTTATATTGGTATAAAAACATCATTATTGCTTTGATAAGAACCTACCAACTGGACTGTTAGTGGGAAAATATTATACAATCTATTTTTACACAATTTATCATTAACCACATCCATTGAGTTATGAGTGAACTAGCATAGTAGGTACCTGACTAGTTCATTTTTCTGCCAGTTTCTAATGAATCGTTAAATACGTAATAAAAACATGGAATACATTCTTGTTATAGAAATGGAATCTCCGGGCGAAACAACGTGTAAAATTAAGGTAATTTAAATATTTATTGCTTGTATGACAGTAAAATTTTGAGTAATCGGTATTACCCGCATAACCATTGTTTGTTTAGAATATCATCACACTTTAGGATTTGTTCAACGACTATTTTTCTGACTGTAAAGATCTTTTTCGAATATTAGTCAAAAATGTTTTGACCAATATCCTATTTGCATTGTAAATTACGTCCCAGATACATAGTATCCAAAACATGCTAAATTAACACTGTGTACCTGATTAATTTCTCTGTAGTCATGTAAATTTAATTAAAATAGTAGGAAAGGTACAGTTCAAGTTCTCTTTACAGAATCTGCCCATTATCTACATGATTCACCTTGAATCATACTTTAACAACTTGAATATTCTGTGCAAAAGAATACAAGATGAAGTATTCGAAGTAGATGTAGAAGGGGTGAAATTGCTATCCATTCTGGGGAACTCTAAGTTCAGGTAAGAATTTAAGTGTTACCGCCATCTGCAGTATAATTTTTGTTTAATGTAATATATTTAACGAATTTTAACATTATGTTCACCAGTTTTCTCTCAGTAATTTCTATAGACAGCGTCATTCAAACCGGAAAAATGATGCTATCCACTAATAATAAATATTTAAAATTGAAGTTTGCGATGGTATTACCACTTGCACAACCCCTTTGAAAATAACCTAATATCAATTTGATTCTATTTACACCAAACTAAACGGCTTTTTAGATGTAGTCTCACAGCGATGTATGAAGTAATTAGCTTCTTCTAGCACGTTTTTCTATGATAAAACTTAAACCAAAATCATATTACAAATTTCACGAAATTATCCATTCTTGGGTCTAAATAGTTATTTCGAAATATTCTGTGTTCTCTCCCAACATTTAGAAATTGTTTATCTAAATCGGTAATAGTAATTAATTGTACTTATTTCTGAATAATAAATACTGTTATTTTGTGAATTTTATATTTTAGTTACAGAGTAATAAGTCAGTCCATGGCCATAGAAGAAACGGCGATAGGAGGTAGAACAGTAAAAATTCAAAAAACTATTTGGACCATGGGGAAATAATAGTTAAGTTGTAATGCATGTAATACAATACAAATAAAAAATATATAAATTTCCCTCTTGATTTTTTTTTAATTTTCTAATGTCAATTCGCTCTGACAATCACTGGGTACCCGGTCAGTAAACAACTCTGGAATCTGAAAGATAACAGATTAATTTATATAACTATTAATAATTTTATTTATTAACTCATGTCGTAAATTATAGCCGACGTTTCTGTTCAATTGACTTTAATTTTATACTTGTATGTTGATGTTAAACTGTACTAATATAGGAATAAAAGCTTGAGGTAAAATCATATCGTTGCAAGTCGTGCAAAAATAACTTATCATCTGAACGCTGTAGTCGTCTGATGTGATATATAAATAAACATTCATCCGATTGATTTAGCATTTGGTTCAATCAAAGAAATTGCTGTTCACAATATAAGCAATGCAGTAAAAGTTTAAGCTAATATATTATACAAAGAAATTTAAAGAAAAATTATTAGCCTAGTAATGTAGTAACAATTCAATGATAGGTGCTTTACTATATTTTTAATTACTAACGAAACTTAAAAAAAAAATAAAATTTTTATTATTGTAATGAACATACCTGTGGTGCATATGCCTCCACTCTATCAAGCAATGTTTCTGAATACCCAGGCGAATAATACCTACACAAACGATAAACCTTGTAGTAAATCGTAAGAAATAATTGTTTATGCAGTTTGCTAAAAATATTTTTTAGTTTATTACTACTAGCAAAGTTGTGTACAAAATATGGGTCAAATAAAATTATAACAATTACAAAAACATACCTTACTATTTCTTCGGGGAAACAACTGTTAATAATATTGATATATTCTTTAAGGGAAGTGCCTGGAACTGTGTCGATCTCCTGTACCCTTTTTAATGCGCCCGTTGAAACAAATAACCTTCGCGCTCTAGCATCATTTGGTAATATCTAAAAGGAAAATATAATAACTATTACTATACCGAATATCTATCTCACTCTTTCTGTCTTTGTAATATTTTTAATGTGTAACTTAGTGTTGAACCGAAACGTTGTTTTAAATATCATGTAAACACGAATAATGGTTAAGAGTCAAGCGTAATAACAATATTTCCTAAAAAAAAACAATGATTTACAACACAAGTAACAAGAATGCACATTAGGGTTTTAAGATGAGGTGTGCGTATACTACGATGCAAAACCTTTACGTTATGATTTAAACAGAAAGTGTATTACATGAACACAATATCATCTTGTCAAAACTTATTTCATGTCACAGTGACAGCTCACCTAATTTTAAAATCACACCAAAACAGTATTTTGAAGTAGTGAATTTGCAATTATTAGAATGCGATATACTTTCCTTAATTACTATTAAAGCTTAAGAATGTCCGGCAGAGGTCGAGGTGGTGGATTATCTTTTACTCATGACCAACTCCAAGCTCTTGGGATTGCACGCGGCGACAATACTGGGCCAATTCTTGTTCCTCCACCGCTTTTTCCAAAGCTTGAAGTGAAACCATTACCACTTAACTGTGACGCCGCGACGGATTACATGCTCATTGTCAAAGATCAATTTATAGAGTATTTACACGAAACGCCTGCATATGTTAAACAGAACACGCGAACAGACGGCATAGAACGTTACTCAGATAAATACAAACAATTAGCTTTAGACGCAAAACAAGGTAAAGTATTAGATTGTGTTTGGGTGAACATGCCAGCTGAGTTACGGCCACAAGCAAACCGAATACGAATGACAACGCGGAAGCGAAAATTAGACGATGCCAATTTATTAACTAAAAAGCTCCAAACTCTTGAAAAAAAGGAAACATTAGATGAAAATGATGACACGACTGAAAATAAGGATGACGAAACTGTGAAAAAAGAAAATGATAATGAAGACGAAGAAGAGTTAGAAGATGAGGAAGAACAAGAGTATGAAATTGATGAAGGCACTGACTACGCCAATAACTATTTTGATAATGGCGAGGACTATGATGATGAAGACGACAATCTTGATGACGGGCCTGTTTATTAGTCTATAAATTATTAGGATTAAAGACAACTAATGACACATAGACTAATAATCCTAATTACTTTTTTAATTTATTATTATAAGTTACATTACAATATTGTGTAATTAAAAGAGCAATTAAAGGTATTGCAGGGAATCCTTATCAAGTATTGAAAAAAGGAATGTTATTCTTTAAAGTATCAAAACATGCCATATTTCTCCTAAAGTTATGTTAAAAGTTCATGAAGAGTTTTTTAATAAACTTATTTTTCTTGTTGACATTGTCTTTAAAAATTCAACAAATCTAGTTTTATCAAACTCAAAAGTGTTTTAAAAGTTATTAAATGATTGAACTTTAATTTTTTTTAAATAGACACGTACCTTGGCATATTGAGCAAGTACATATTTTAAAACACAAGCAGGAGCCGCATGGAGGAGTGGTTCTAGAGCTGGTCTGTGAAGGCAGCATTGCAGTGCTTGCTTTAAACAACACAATGTACGAGCTCGGACTTCTCCTGATGATTTTGGATTTGTATACAGCTAAAAGTAGACAAAAAAATGGTTGCTTTAGTTGGTTTTTATTTAGTACATTTACATTTGTGTGCTAAATCATGAAATCTAACATAAAATAATTAACTTCTAAATATTGAGTTAAAATGGTGGGAAATAGGATGGTAGAATGAGATAAACATGATGTAAAATGTATGAAAAGATTGTTGTTAATACTTATAATTTTGTATTTTACTATTATCAATCTGTTAGATTTATATGTGTGTAAAAGAGCACTAGAAGCTCAAGTAAACTTTTAATTGTTCTTAAATGCAAAGGGTTTTATCAATAATTATTATAGCAAAATGTCAGGCTAAGAACAGATTTATGCACTTGGATTAATGTGGCTTAACTTTCAAGGTTATACTGTTCATTAAAGCGGAAAAATACATTCTGTAAAAATATGTCATTTGGAGCACCAAACATATTCTCGCCAACATGTATCTGGTTTTGGATCTTGATTTATATGAAACATTTATTAACACATATAATATCTTGTAGATGACTGTTTCTATGCAGGTTGCATAGAGAAAATTTTTCATTGATTTTGGTTCGAATCAATCAAGATTATAATTATAGATTGAATGAGATCAACAGTTATGAACAAAATACATTTTGTGATAACCACGTTTTTTTTAGAAATTTTTCGAAAGATAAACAGATTGCTTTTTCAGGAAAATATAGCTATGCCATAACATTTCAATTGCCTTAGAGCCAGCTTCTGCTCCCTTGGAAACCTTCAGTTATATAATATCTCTATCCACTAAACCATCGAGTGGAATATTTACATCTTGAGTATAAGAATACAAACAAAATATAATTTTGATTATCAAAATTACCTGCAACAATCTTGGGAATGCATTAGCAACAGCCACTGCTAAACTATGTTGGGGAGAATGCTTAGCAATGTGACCCAAAGTCCAAGCAGATGCACAAATTTCAGCTTCCTCTGCTGCATTATTCTGAATAATTTCTACCAAAGCTGGAATGGCCTGAATAATAATGGATTATTCATTAAAAAATTCATGATAAATATCAATCTGTTTCCAATGTTTGTATGTTCCAGCTTATAACAGGCTTTCATTAATTACCATTATAAAAGAAATTCACATTGCTGATATTTTTAATTTATTATATTACTAATATAATTTATTAAAATACCGGATAAAATATTTCATAAGCCAAGTCTCTGTCATAAATTAAGATAGGGGACCCTAGAGGTATTTAAAAATTCATTTCAAAAAAATAATTTGTGAACATCTATGAAAAATATTGTATGCAGACTACATTCGATCCTATTTGTAATCTATAGAAAATGTTGGAGCCGAAAGGTTCTCAAACCACGACCACGATGCAGTCAGTAGACCGACGACATAATTAAGGTCAGAGGAAGTCGTTGGATGCGGGCAACGTAAGACCGGACTTTGTGGTGAACTTTGGGGGAGGCCATACCATTCTCGTCTAATAGCTGTTACGATGATAATTATAATTAGTTCCAAAAATTAATTGTGAAATGAATCTTACTTATTCTGGAACATATGTCGTCTTTATTTATCTTCTCAAATAATAAATATTATATACTTACTTCTTGGTTATAATTTAGGGTAAACTCAAGAAAATTGTGATTACATAAGCGTATCCTGTATAATATCCTAATTTAGTAGCCGTCAATCGGCTGACACAATGGTGATAAAGTTATTGATTAATAAATCGAACCTTAGCCTCAATTACGGCCATGGCGAGCTGGTCTGACTGGCCAGCGATGAAACCGAGCGCCATACAAGCAGGCACGCGAGCTCCGCCGGAGCTCTCCGCTAACAACTCTACTAGCGGACCGCATCCACCCGTGTTCACCACCAGTTGCGCTAACTGATGTTAAAATTAGGTATAATGATGACAAATAATACTAAATTACGGTTTAATTATTTTATATTTCTAAATGAAGACTGATGAACAATGAAGAACATTACCAGGTTATTCCCCAAAAAATTACGAAAATATTTTAAGTAATAGCCTTAATTGTTAAAAAAGTTACAAGAAGTCGTCGGATGATAGATCTACGACTCGCGGTGGTCGTTTAACAGTTGAAAAGAAGAAGAATAGTTTCAAAGCTATCTTTTTATTTATTTGACGCCGATGTATAATAATTCTATAGAGAAATTGAAGTCATTTTACAATGATGGATGTTAGGAAATTTTAGCAATGAGCACTTAAATATAATCCCATTTTTTTTATTGGTCAGTTTTCCTGGCTTACCACGTTTTAGTGATTGATCCACCCGGTGTTACTTTATTTACAACTATTTTCAATTTCGTGCCCATTGCGTTTTTAGCAGATCAATGAATGGAATTGATACTAAGTCAAATCTATAAATAGACTTGATCAAAACGTTTCCACATAAACCTAAACAATTTTAATTAAACACCTGCTCGTAACAATGGACACTGCAACTTGTTTGAAACTATAGGAAAAAACAATAATATGTTAAAATATAAGCAATGAATCAAATGATGGTTATATATGTTTTTATGAATCGTAAAAACCTGAAAGTTATGACGTTTTCTTTATTAGCGTAATTCTGTGATTCACGATATCATGACTGTTAGGTATTTGTAACACTTATGCAAAAAAGGCGAAGTCACTGATGCAACACACATACAATCAAAGGTAAATTTTTGAAACCAAAAACAATATAAGTAAACTAAGTGTTAATGAGTAATTTGGTTACGGGTATTTACCCGTTAGCCGGGCGCAAACACATAAACGTTCACAATATGCATAAATAAAAAGCGAATATTGTTTTGATATTTGTGCAGTAAAATAACAAAAAAATGTCGGGGATGCACCTGATCGGGATCGGCATCGGACAGATCTCGCTCGGAGACACCATCAGCGCGAAATGGGCAAAATAGGCAATGTCTCCCTACCATAAACGGGACCTTCGCAGTTGCAAGTGTTTAAGATAGGGGCTTAAACTTCCACTAGCTTTAGGGTCTCTTAAGCAGACTATGGATCGACACGGTTTTGGACTATTTAGATAGCACCACAAGGGTTTCTAGGGTAGCGTTAACAACGCATACCAGAAAAGCATAGCGAAAGGGACAGCGGATGATCCTTAACTTAGGAAATACCGGATTCCTCACTGACGCCTCAGAGAGCGACAACAAACGAGGTTTTAATCGACAGGAATCCCACATAGAACGACTACACCCTAACCCAAAAAAATAAAGACGCTTTTGCATTTTTCTGCACCCGGCTTACTGAAAAGTACCAAAAAAATGTGTTATGTGGTTAAATAACGTCATAGTAACATCAATGGAGTGCTTGACAATGTCCCTGAGCAGGCAAGCGGCGGCGCGTCGCACGGGCGCGGCGTGGTGTGCGACGTGCAGGAGGGCCGGTGGCAGCGCGCCGCCCGCCACCACAGCCTCCGCCAACTCCGGCCGGGCGCTTGCCACCGCGCTCAGAGCACACAGCGTACTGCGCTACAAACGTAAAACGCGATTTGAGTGACAACCCAACTCCAGGTGCTCTCTTGGGGTCATTCTTACCGGGCTACAATATGGAGGGCCCGCCTAAACGACATTAGACCTTGACGGTGTTCTAATCTATTGAAATAATTAATATGAAGGAGCATTTGAAAGTAACTGACGTAGCCCAGCGAAGAGACCAATTGAAGTGCCACTGAGCAAACCACAAAGCACGTAAAACAGATTTCGGTTGGAATGGAGTGGAATCAACAACAAGCGCAATGTAGAACCATGCATCCACAAGGTGGATAGATCTTGTTATGGTCAGCGGAAGACGTTGATGTCAAAGGGTCTTTACGCTGTGCTCACTTTCTCACCTCAAACTCGTTAAAGTTGTGATGCCAACGGGGAAGCATATGTTCATGACATATGATCTTCGAGACTACGAATTTTATAACACGTGTGTGTAAACAAAAATACAAATTAATGAACAATGTATAAACTTTTTTATATTTACTAAAGCATAGCACCGCCCTTATGCATTGTTAAATTTAAGTAGAATATTACCACTAAACAAGTATTTGAAACATGATGCAATAAAAATATTCTATAAATATCTACCTTTAACTTGGGGTCTTGATTATCAAGGCCTCGTACTAGATGACATATTGCGCCTGCATCGACCACAGCTTCAGGCTTGTGTTGCGCTAGATCCACTAGTGCACTTGCGGTTATCTAATAAAGATAAATATTATTTAGGTGAGGCTTCCGTGATTAAAATTGTACTAAGTTTTTCCTCATTTGTTAAAAAGTTTTAAAACTGAAAAAAAACATAATTATTTTTTGGAAAATCAACATCAAAATAATAACCTATGTTCGCGTCTAGGTAAGATTCATTTCTTAATTAAGTTTTAAAATTCATTATCATCATCACAATATCAACTGATAAACGCCCATTGCAATGTATTGACCTCTGCCACAGCTCGCCACGATGACTTGTCTTTGCGCTGCTTGTTTCTAGCAACTTTCCGCAACATTAATTTCATCGACGGTCCACCTAGGGCTTACCCACGGCGCGTCTACTGTTCGTGATCACTATTCATATACCTTTCGGCCAACTGTCGTCGGTAGCGCGAAAGCCGTGCCCCGTCCACTGTTACTTCAGACGAGCGATTTTTTTCTTCGTCGGCTTTGTTAGCTCTTTTACGATTCTCCTCATTTTTGGTTCCATTTCGCAGCGATGTTCTGAACATTGAAGAACCCTCCATTGCTCTCTCATTAAAACTTATGATTTATCTGAACGAGGACTGCACCATTCGTACCTGTTTAAGACTTATTTCAGGTTCTTGAAAAGCCAACACCAGCAACGGAAGAGCGCCTGCGTCCACGACTTGTCCAGCTAACTGTTCATTGTGTTTCCCAATGTAACCTAAAGCCCATGCTGCATTCTCTTTTACCTAAAAATTGAATTAGACTTACCAATTCCTTTAAAACTCTATTGATTAAATTACAAAAATGTATCTTTTACTATTACGTGGTTTTCAATTTTTTTAAATATATTAGAAGCTATCAATGAAACTGTTAGATCAATTAGTTTGTACTTAATAAAACGTACCATTTTCACCCTTGTTGATTTATCTGCCATTAATATTTATTGAAAAATGTTGTTACATACGTATGAGTTTAAATATTTAATTCTCAATGTATGTAATATTCCTTTACTAAAGTTACCTCAGGTTAAGAAAAACATAGTCGTCAACACTAAACGTTTAAAATCGAAAAAAATGGGTTTTTTAGGTTTTAAACGGTTTTTTTCGTTTTAAACCGATTGGTTTAATTCGTTTTAAACCGGCCTTACATCTATAGTTACCTGGGTATCGAAGTCTTCGAGACATGTAACTATGTGTTCCAATGCTCCGAGGCGAACAATCATGGAGGCGAGCTCATCGTTATGTCTAGAAAAATATTTCTACACCATTACAGCAATTTTAAATAAACACCGACATTGTAACCTAAAAAACTAAATTTCAATTGATACATGATTATATCAATCTTTAAATTTTAGCAAGTGATATGTGCCGAAGAAAAAGGGAGCAATAATGATTATTATGTGTAAATTTAAAAAAATTAAACAACTGTTTGAAATTCGATCATTAGGAATTAGCAGTTGCGTTTAAAAATATGACTTCTACTGGTGTATTCATATACCTACACTGTAAAATTGATTTTTTCACCACGGGCTTATGGTCAGGAAACAATGATGGTAAGCTGCAGTCTTAACGCAAATGCACTATACAGTCAGACAATGGAGATTGTTAAAATCCAGACGTTAGTTATTTTAGAATGATCAGTAGCTGTATTTAAAACAGTCATTAAATGTAAATCACAAGTGAAAAGCTAAACGTATACTCACTTTGCGATGGCCCTCAGTAAATATAAAGTAGATCTTTTGTAATACACCTGAAAATTATGTAAAAAAAACCGATCAATCAATAAAAAATATTTTTTTTAATATGATCTCAAAAAACGTGGAAAGTACATCGGATTTTTGGAAAGATTTTTAAACTTTGCTTTGCGCTTAGTGATAATGCATGTTTGAAAGTGCTAGTGGTACCAAAAAAAATGTAAAAAAACTACTATTTTCTAAGTAACATCTATTAGTTATGTAAATATATATTAGTTACGTATCATATTGATAGATAGCTAGATAGTATAATAGCTTTATTATTTATTATTAACTGGAAAAACTCACATTAAATTTGTGAAGGTTCTCTAACGTGGTAGTGACCATGCCCCCATTGAGTAATTGCCTAGCCACTCCCTCGTCGTGTTCGCCCAACCTCGCAGCTGCAACGACAGCACACTGCCGAACTGTGGCACATGCGTCCGATACCAACGGACGGAGCAATTCTGCGAAACCCCGATTTATTTCAGATGGTTTTATTATAGTTTTATGCCGATAAACGCCGATTACAAGTCATTTGTGGGGGACAAAGATGCTCCTTGATCTAATTGAGATATGTATTATACAGGACAGGTTTTTGTAAATAAAATTAAGTCTTTCCTAATTTACAAAATAAGATTAATTTCTTCCTTCTATTTTCAAATTAATCATCATCATCGCCATATCAACCGATAAACGCTGACTGCTGGGCTAGGGCCCTGAGCTTCCCGCGATGTCCGGTCTTTGCGCTGCCCGCATCTAACGACTTCCTGCGCCGTAACTAGTTCATCGGCATTCATACCGGCTCGCAGTCACCACTCGAGCACATTTTGACCCCAAAGACAGTTGCACAAGCGATGTACCTGTTTCACTGCCACTTTAGACGAATAAAAAATATTGTATCCAAAAACGTAAACCAACGTTTATAGAGGGCGTTAATTTCCTTAGTAGTTAATGTTTAAACAATAAAATTTTTATAAATCTGCAGAAAAATATCAATCCTTCTCGTTTCAATTTTTTGAACACAATCGATTATTTTTATTATTGATTATTTGATTATTTTTTTCAATTTTATCAGTTAATAAGTCAAACTGTGCATATAATTTAACTATAAAGCATCAAGAATAAATCAATAGATTTAGTTCTTGGAAGTATACATTTCTAATACAAAAAAACTAAAAGTAAATAATATGGTAAGTTTTACATATTGTCCTCGGTAGGAAGAAGTAATATTCTTTATAACAATTTTAAACCTCTGGATTATGCAAGCAGAAGCTATAAATATTATATGTGTATATATATTACAGTTACATAGTAAAGTAATTTATAAAGAAATATGAAAAAACCTATTTAGATAATTAATGTATAATTTACGTAGAATATTTGCAGGCCAAGTTATCGATACCTTATCTATTCATGTAAATGTTTTAGCAAAAACAATGATTTTCTACAAAAGAAATAGTAATGATGCAGTTTTATTTAACATAACAAGGCAAGCAGGGCTTTTATCTAATGCCTGTGACATGGCAAGTTACCAGGTCTTTAAAATGTAATGCCGCATACACCAAGTGTAAGCGGCATTAGGTTTTACACCGTTCATCGTTAAACTTAAAATTGTTCTTATAAATTTATTTACTAGAGCTCCCACCTAAATATAATATTGTTATATTTATGAACTGAAACTAGCATTTTCAGCCGAAAATATCGTTGCAGTTGCGTACTAGAAGTACTGGATATCAGCCCTGCAAAAGAGACCAATCCAGTGTGCATTTGATAAAAAGAAAAAAAATACCCAAAATTCTTTTTATATCGAAACTTAAGCCTTTACGAAGATAAATATAATTTTCTTTTCACTAGCAACTTTCTTAAGTAGTAGGGAATTTATTACGTATTTTCTGATAAGTTATCTGTACCAATGTAGGCATTAAGTATGTGATAGACCCTTTAAGAAATTTGAGTGAAAACATTGTTTACATATAAGTTCTTACCGAGTGCTCCTGCGCTGTCTAAACATTTTACATTTGTGGATCTCGTCGCCAAATCAGCTATTGACTGGGCAAAGGCCAGTCGAGCTTTTTGATATGTGTCGAACACTAAAAATATGATTTTTTTTACTTTGAAACCCTTTGACTTTTTTCATAATATGCAATAAACAAAAAGCCTGTGTCGAGACTGCCTTAAGTTTTCCACAAAATATATATATGAAACCATATAAAACAATTATTTATTTTGTTATAAAAAGAAAAAAAAATATATCATTTAGTTTTAGAATTCATTTTGTTATCGTCTTTATACTTCAAAAACTAAATAGACGCACAGGTTTTCTTAGCAGTAAATTATACTTTTCCCGAGATATGAATACACAAACTTGCGTTTAACTTCGTTTGCTGAAACGCGTTGTGTTTATTTGATACGCCAGTAAGTTCTTTATAGTTTGTTCGCGTTAAAAATGCCATCCATTGTCCAACGGCTTTGCAAAGCCTCGTAACCAACTAAATGGCTACCATTTAGTTAGTACTAGTACTTTCTAATTATAGAAAGCCAATCACACAGCGATTAGTTGGATACATACTTTAGAATTAGCTAATTTCACTCATAAATCATTGCATTCCTAACGCCATCGGCCTAAGATACTTCGCTAAACACGTAATAAAATGAGACAGTCTCAAAGAATTAACAACTAATTAGTAAAAGTTTTCAAAATCCTACCTAGTTGAATATTCTTCGAGCTGTTCGAACTCATACTATTGAAATTATAGCAGCTCGCTTATTGACTTAGCGCTTTCCTTGTAAATTTCAAAATTTTTCAATAATGACAAAACTGTCAGACAACTCCATTTTTTTAAATTATTGTTATCGAAAGTGTTGATATGCTCTAATCTTTTTATACTACTTTAATTTATTTTCTATATATATATGTAACGCATCACTATAAATAAACAAGCTTTTAATGCTTTTTATTTCTTTTGTTTTGCTGTTATTTATGAAAACTGGTGTGATATATCAGTTTTCGTAAATAATAGCACTGCATATTTTAAAACTCGTACATTACTTTTCAATAAGATTTAAATCGCTAATTTATTTTCGGCAACCATGCTATGTATGCAACATTGTATGAGTCATATATTTTCACCGCCGCTTACAAACGGAGAAGGATAACTCCTGAGGGTCTGGGATGCCTGGGAACCAAAAATTTTTTATTTTACATCAGTCGGTTTTTTGCCCATATCGCCTGGTTCGTACCCATTTTCTGAAAAGGTTTAGGTCCCAGCAGTGAGAAAATTAATGAAATTAAACATTTTGTAGGAGAAAGTTAGAATTCCAAAAGTTTACATAAGTTACCAAAAAGCAAATACCTACTATTGTAAGCCCAACAGATCTTCAAATAACGGTTTCTCTAATACTTTTGCGGTGAGGAAGTCACACTGCATTCACCCGCTTGTCAATCGGGCTCGGCTCCCGTAGTACGGGGCCCGTACCGTATACGTCACGGTTTATAACTGTCGCTAATCAAAGTTCTACAAATACTACGTTTTTCAGAGATTTCTGGTACACGTGGAGTTTTCGTTATAAGTATAATTCTTTTATATCCGCTGACAGTGTCATTATGCGACTCTAGAGAGAGAAAAAAGATCATGACGATATCAGCGGAACGCCTTAACTGCCCACAACTTTATTATCAAAGGCATTGCCGACAATTCTGGAGTAGTATTATGTCGCCATAACTAAGCAGGTACTATACAAATTTGGTTTGATGTTGATGTAAAAATTATTAATATTATAAGTAGTTCCGTTTAATATTACGATTTTCGCTAAGTTTTCCTTTATAACTGTGCGGAATATTGAATGTATTCGTATTTTTGCGCTATTACATAGATATTCACCTTTAGTTCGGTACAGATTTTTATACAACTCATAACCATTATTCGCAATCATAGATGCAATATTACCCGTCATGTTAATTGCAATAAATATTAACAAATTTCTCTTAACTATATTATAAAAAAAAATTAATACGATATTAGTTTCCTCATTATTGTGAAAAGAGGTAAAAACAAATTCTATCATATTGCAAAATCACGATTTTTTTTGAAAATTCTGTAAACGTTATGTACATTTAACAGACTTCAAAATTTAATTAAAGCCCTCTATGTTGATTTTCTAATATATCAAAGAAACATGACATACACAAGAAAAGTTTATTTAAAACAAATAATTAACAGCAAATATTTATTATGATACCAGACATTTGATTAAACTCGCCGGGAGCGTAGGATTCGGTAATGATGTTTGTTTTTGCAAAGCGTTCACTTTGCCAATTGCAATTACCAAGCTGTTGAGGCACTCAACTGCATAAGGTAATGTTAGTGAATAAATAAAATAGATAAATACGCAAGTTATATTTACATCGAGTAGATGGCAATAATTGTAAAAATAATTTAAGACACGTCACCTAAGTAATTACACTATACATAATTTTTCAGAATTTAAACAATTTAAAAAAAAAACTTAATGTTTTAAACATTATATTATTCATTAGGTGAGTAAGTTAATACAAAATTAATTTATTTTAGAAATTTATGTTACTTATTACATGAACAGTCATCAGATGCATAATTTTAAACAGACAAGACAACAACGGCTTGATAGATTAAAATGACCCGAACGCAAGCTGTCCAATATCCGTGAAGGCCAACCGAGGAACGACGTGACGTCATGCACAACCACACACACATTACCTGTACGCTGCACGTGTACACAACGCTATTGTGAACACCGCACGCTCGGCCGGCTGCTTACCTGGCAAAGTTCACTCACATACGAGTGCACAACCTGTAGCGGTCTTGGCCGCGTGCTCGCTTATATTTCCTCACTTTGAAATAAACCGAGCATTGTAAAATGAGATTTGTCATTCATAGATGATTGTATTGTCAACAATTTTGCCGGTGTTAACTTGAGGATAAACAAACATTAAAATAATGCCTTATATAATGGTAATGGGCAGCCTCAGTGCACCACATCTCTCCAAGGACGAAGGTGCAACAGTGTATGGATTAAAAAGAGAAGAACGTGCTACACTAGTGAGGGTAAACATGTCTTTGTTTATTACCAAAACCAGAAATTTCTTGTTTATTTATATTGATGTATTCTTGGAAACAATCTAACAGAACAAGTTTGTTATATATAAAAGTAAAATTTTAATTGCAAGTGCGTTGTGTATTTTAATAAGTCGATACTTTGTACTTTGCAGAAATGTATTTAAACTAATCATATTTTGAATATAGAAAACTTATAAGGATTATGTATTTTAAATGAAAAAGAAGTTGCTAGACGCAAAATTTTATATACATATAAATATATAAAATGTTGTCAAAACAAACCTAATCACAAATAGGTGTAATGACGTATCATTAAACCAATGACTTGTTCCGGTAGTTTAGAATTTTGTTATTAAGATTGGTTTTGTGAAAATATAGTTTACTTTAGTAATAGTATATATATTGAAAAGTACTTAAGAATATATTTTTAAATTTATACTTTATAGTGATTAAAAAGTATTATACAGAAAATTAACATCAAGAATGACCTGAAATATTTATAAAAAAACATGCACACATCCAATGACTAATCTATGGGATTTTTAATTTAAATCCTTATATAATTTTTGTAGCAGCATAAAGGTTGATTTAGAAAGGCATTTTAAGAATAATATTTGTTTTTACTTTTCAGGAGCTAAACTCGTCTTTTGGTATGGCAATAGCAACGCCGTCTGAATTAGAGAGAACAGTACGGATCACCCAAAAAGGTCTAACTCTGATGGTAGTCAATCGGCTCCACGGACTTTTTGGCTATGACGTCGTATCACACGCAATGGCCATGACCAATGCAAACCGCGAATTAATTTCTTTCACTATGTATAAAAAGTCGAGTACGAATTCTCACGGCCACGGACACACTCATGGCACGACGCACAGTCACAGCGCATCGCACAGTCACAGCACATCGCACAGTCACAGCAAAGGGCACGCTCATAGTAGTGTAGTAACGCTATAACGTTGTCCACTCATACTGTATGGGTTATTTAAATAGCCCATATAATCTCAATTTACTTTATGGCAACTGTTACCTATTACACCTATTAATGTTAACGAGACGATTTTAATAAAAGTATGCCTTATGAAAATATAATTTTTGTATCGTTTTATTTGTATACTATAAAAAAAAAACTGTATATCTGTACGCTACCCGCAGAGATAGTACATTTCATTAGCAGATTAATTTCGCCGGTACGTCATTATAATCATGCACCTTTATGTGATCGACAAAAACGTTGCAATAGTGGCTCCCTGACCACTACCGCAATAAACTGACTTTTATCAAAATTATCTTATGTGATAAAATATATCATTTATACTATTCGGTTTTAGCTGCATAAGCATTAATGAATAAAAAAGTCGTAATAAATTAAACATGGTAATGTAGAATCACTAAAGATCTCTAAAACGATTTGTGAAATAAAGCAATATTTATGTGTATTGCTGCAAATATAGCCTAGAAAATTTCTAGATACCAACTGCCGCACTGCAGAACTGGGATACATTTAATAGATTACAAAAAACTTTTAAAATTGCATTACTGTTTCCTTATATCGATAAGTATAATGTCTATTTTAAATTAAATTCTTTAGTTTTTTTTTTTCAAAATAATATATGATGATGTTTTAAGATAAATATCTAGCCTTTGTATTGACCGGGTGACTGGACTTTAAATCTTTAATTTCGTCTATAAGCGATAATTAGCCCATGTTTTAATTATTTTACTTTTTTGGTTATACTGCATGTGTGACATATTTTATTATACTTTTGTATTCTATACGCGCAGTCTTAAAACAAGGCACTCAGAGGGCAAATTAAAGTGTCTAAAATATTATAAAAGAATTTATTAATAAGTCTTAATAACACGTGTATGGTTTTTATTCAAATTATTGGTAAAACTAAGTAAAAAAAAATTATCATATATTTCGAAAGAGTATTTAACTTTTTTATTTTTGTATAAAATGAATATGAAATGTAAATGTGAATTAGTAAACTGGTTATGTATTTTGCATTGTGTTGCTATTAAAACAGAGCGATTTCAAAGAACGCTAATAATAATTGATACAGTTCTATATTTTTTATATATTAAAATTTGAATACAACTAGCTGCATAAAATAATTTACAAATTTAATTTAAATCTTACTCATCAAACATATTCACAAATCTCAATTAAAATTGTTACTATAAAATTTAAGATGTAAAAACTCACAATTTATACAATATATGCATTCCGATAAAATACCTATTTATTTTATGAACTTCTCTACCGAAGGTTATCTTATGAGTATTGGCTTTTTAAATAAGTACACTTTTAGAGGATTGTTACTGGCGGTGTTGTGCCTAACGCTCTTTTGCAATAAACCTTGTGCGAGGGCCACTTCCTATATCATTTCACTGGATTCAGGGGAATCAAACTGAAACATCTCTGAGGCGGCCTTCCATGAAGTAACTAAGCTCTAAGGCCCCCAAAATGATCTCGACTAAAACTGTCCCCGAAATGCGCATTGCATTTAGCATTCCGATTCAATAATGCCCATGAAGGAACTAATCTGGCCCAAGCAGTTGCTGAACTCTAAACTAGTGCATAGTTGTTTTTTTTTATTTAAATATACTGCTGTTATACAAACTTCCCTATGCTTCACTTCCTTGACATCAATTTGTGTAAGTAATAAAAAATTAAAATATTGAGAACAAACTTTTAATATTGTATTTCGAGGTAGACTTACCATTTTAGATTTGGGGAATATAAAGTGGACATCACCTTTATGATAAAGTTCGTATAAAATCCACAGCTTGGAAATACTCTATCAAATGTAGCAGTACTTTGCCTATCTATGTACTGGCAAAAATAAGTAATACATTTATATAAACCATATACTCAAGATGAGCAAGGCATTCACCCCATGAGAAGTGATACAGGTGTAATGCAGGATTTTGAAAAAAAAATCCAACGCGATGGCCCATTTGCGCTTGTTACCATTGATACAGATAGTACCGCTAACTAGCCCAGTAGTTACAGTAATAAAATACGAAATTAAATTCACTTCAAAATCTCCTGATTAATTTTTTGTCTTTCCGCAGCCAACTTTTTTAATGCAGCTGCATATTGTCTTTGTATTTCAATAAGCCGAGTAAATTCTGTATGTAAAACAAATTTGCGTTCCTTTTCGTGATTAAACTTTTCCTCTACTTTTTTTACAGTTTGATTAACCCAATCTACAATGGACTGAAACTGGGTCATAAACTCTTCTCGTTTTCTTACTGATGACATCGCCCTGTTAAAAACGTAAAAACACATTTGAAATGTGAAAGCCTTTTAATAAATCAATGATATCCAGTAAATTAAAACTTACTCTTCATAATTGTCTAGTATAGAATTGAGTAAGCTCAATTCTTTGGATGTGTAAAGTTTAACTTCAATTAGAGTATTGTAAAAAATAAAATATTGTTTTGTTTCTTTGTGTTTGGAAGCAACTGCAACAAACAAATAGGTGTTAATCTATGTTTTAAAAAATTTCTAGTGTTAATCACCCTATAGGCTAAATAGATCCACACCATGCACCTTTGGTCTACAAAAAGAGACATTTAGACCATATTTTACAAATAATGATTTAGTGTCACTGAAATTAATACAACAAATATAATGTAACCTATAACTTACATAAGCATTTTCAATAAAATTATTATTCAACTTTTTTTGCCATTGCCAAACTATAACTGACCACACATATATCACACCTTTTGATATAATGACCAAATGCAAAAAAGGGTGTTACCTTGATTATAAAGTTCCACAAATCTTTTTTCATACTGCAACAATTCTGCAGTCCCAGGAATTTCATCAATAGCAACAGAATATCTCAATATTTGTCTATTCAATTTCCCAAGTTCAAGTCTTGTACTTGTAATAAACGACTTCAACTTTGTTTCCCTCTCTTGAAATTCTTTCAGTTCAGCTTCAGTTAAAGACTTTTCTTCAAATTCCGTGTCTGGGTCTTTTAACTTTCTGAAATATTTTTGTATTCATATTATAATTAAGCATAAATAAAAAAATATTCACTGATGGCCAACTATACCTTAATTCATCCACTAATTTTTGGTGTTCCATTTCTCTATGTTTTATTATTTTTAACAATTCAGCTTTTTCCTTGGCAACATCCTTTAATGATGCATAAAATTCTTTAACTTTTTTGTCACTAAAGATAAATTAAAAAATAATAAGTATAAATTACACAAAACTTTCTACATATGACATATAATAGAGCAACAATTTTTAAAATGCACCTGTAATTTTCTGTATTCATTAACTTTTGATTAATTTTTTTCAACTTTGTTATAGTTTCTTCATATTGTTTTTTGGCATCATTAATTCTCTCTTCATGAATTTTCTTGACTATTTCTACATCTCTCCCTATTGATTCTATACTTTCAGTCAATCTAACAATATCTTCAGAATATTTAATTTTTTCATTTTCTTCAAGCTCTTTTGGAATGTCTCCAGTAAGTTCGGAATGTAGAATTACATAATGCACTTTGGAATCTGCCATTTCATTGCTATTTTCTTGAAAGTTCTTTTGTATGTCAGTCTGAAAATATATCTCTTTTATAAATTAAATGAGGATACTAAAGTAAAAAGATCCTTTAATAAAATATACAAACCTCAGTGGTAACTTCTGAAGGGTCTGCTAAAGATTTCTCATATTCATACTGTAAGAAATAATAAAAGTTAGAAAAACTTCATAGTGAGTTTGATGGAGGTGTAATCACCTGTTTTACAGCAAAAAACTTTTTTCCATCAAAGTTATATTTTGTTAATAATTACTTACATAAATTTATATTAGAGTGTATACCATACATTCTATGATGAGAAAAACCCTACAAAATAATAATTTATACCTACTAAGAAATCAAGTTCTTCATCTCTCTCTGATTCAGTGTGGCTATTGGTGACATGCAACAACATGCGCTGGTCATATTCAGAAAGTACAGCATTAACCTGTTCCAATTTATTAGTGGGAAAGGCCCCTTTCCTTTTCCTAACTCTACAAGGCTGGTACAAATTCTGGAAATATGTATAATTAATTAAAGATAAAAAATTACTTAAGGGTATAATATATATATATATAGTATAATATATATAATATTAAAAAATGTTTCACATAAATATTAAATCCATGACTTCATGTACACATGTCACAGATGGTAAAACTTATTTAACCAATAATTGACAACATTAAAAACTTTCTATACTTTCTCACTTTGAATATCAATAACTACCACTACGCCGATGTAAATTATCTACAAATGTAATACAAAATATTTACCTGTATTAAAGAAATATTTCTTAAAAATCTTTCCTTTTCTATAAAGCAGGCTCTGTCAGATTCAAATATGCTGTCTTTGTCATATTGCATGACTGCAAACCTTCTTAATTCATCTTCTTTGACTTCCCGATATTCACTCGAATATTTAATCAGCCATTGAATTAGTGGATAAATATTTATAAAATCTAAACCTTGTATTTGGTGAGGTTCTATTGTAAAAGGGCATTTCATAGTTGGCAAAATCTTTACAATTTTCTCAGTTAATGCACTGTAATTTTTAATAATTTATTAATAGGATTATTTTACAATACTTATAAAAACTACTAAAAACAAAACTTTATTCTTGTAATTCTAAGATAGTAATAATTTTCTTACATCTTTTTACCAATAGTTAAATTCTCTTCAAACAGAAGGCTTATATCTACATCTATGTCACATAGTTCAATGCACCAGGAGAGACCTCCCACAATTTTATCAAACGCAGAGAGACCCTGTAGCTGCGCGCGATAGTATCCAGCAGCAACCAGCGAGTCACATATTTCATGCCACTTTACTACTTGTTCCGCATCTTCACGTACTTCTACCTAAAATTAAGAAGTGAAAACTGGCTTTATTAAGAAAAAAAGAAGGTACACAATACAAGCTAACTTACTTTTTTTCCTTCATGGTCTAGACCACTGTAAATATTTATAAGAGGTTTACTCCGCGTAAAAATATTTTTCTGTCTAGTTGACATTTTTTTTAAATAACTAAAATTGTTTTAAACAGAACCCGTAAACTACATCAATAAACTGAATCAATTTGTTTTTATGTAATGTCAAAAACATCTTGACAGTAATTATCGATAGATTATATATCTACTAGGCATTAAAAACAACAATTTTATTACACAGGGCATAGACCATATTACCGAATATATTTGAGTAAGTTTGGTATATTTAATTATGTTGCATTTTTTTTTCGACTAAATGTTCATCTGACTTCTTGCAAGGAAATAATAAAAGCTAAGAAGTTAGTTATGGGTGAAAATATTAATTAATTATATAAAAAACAGAGTTATTACTTATGTTTAAATATAAGACTAAACGTAAAGTAACTTTCTAAAGTAGTAGTTTAGTTTTAAGGTGTTTGAAGTTGTGCTGCTAGCCGATTTAATCTTTGTGCAGCTTTATCGGAATTGAGTTGAAGCTGTAAAAGCCAAAACGGCTAACAGCACACATTAACATTAGAATATAGCCATATAGCCATCGGAATTGAGTCCGCGGACACAAGAGGTCCGCGGCCTAGGTAGTTTACATTGACTGGTAGAAAATGCTTAAAGGCATTAAGTCCGCTTTAACAGAATTTGTAAAAAGGGAGAATAAAAAAAAAAAAATTTCCATATATAGTAACTATTTAGTATATTTTTGTATCATTAGAAAACACCAAAAAAATAGTTCATTAAAGTAATTGAAATTCGTCACCTACACTTAGATAATACACTGATTTTTTAAATTTAAACTTACAACAATGTTTGAATCATTGGCACATATCTTAAAAACTCCTGCAATAAAATTAGATAGACATTGATTGACTAAAGACAGTATCACATATTACATACTTTTTATTAATAAAATTATTATAATCATTAATAACATACTATAACTATCAAATAAGTTAAAAATATTATTTGTTTTATTGATTTTTTTCTTAAGTAATAAACTAGCATGTTGTTCCAAAATATGGCCTAAGTCCTTGCCTACTGCTATGCCTTAAATGTTATTTGCATATAAAGTAACACTTGTTCTCTTGCATAAAACAAATTTTATATCAGAAGCATTCACAGATTTGTGTGACTTACTTTTGACTTAAGGGGCACACCTAGTGTGAAATTTTCAAAAAATCAATTTTTTTTATATTTCATATTTCGATAGGTTATACCTTTAAAAATAACATACTAAAATTTTGAATCGATATCTTAAATAGTTTTTGAGTTACAGCCGTTTAAAAGAGTAGCCGCTCGGCAGTTAGGTAGTTGCATTGGCTACGGGACATTCCTGAGCTATTGTTCGGAGTCTACCGTTTTTTCCAACCTTTGCAAATAGGATTCCGTCAACCTCCAAATATACAGAAATATTTAAATATAATTATTTCTGTATATTTTTCGTTTACTGCCACGTCACGTATTTTCGGAGCCAGATACATTTAGTTTTATTCTGACCGTTGTATCGAGTAGTTCGTAAGCGCATTTTATTAAATTAAAATGAGTAAACAATAAAAGTAAAAAATCAAAAGGGAACTCACAAGTACGTCCGCAGAGAAACGATTGCATAATAATGATGAGAATATTGTGATTGACCCATCCCATGGATATTGTATTCTACAGTTTGTCTCAGTTTTTAGTGCAATCAGCAATTTAGTGATGTGCAAAACTTGTCACAAGGAAATTACTTTTAATCAAGCAAGTCCAAGAGGCCTGGGGTTTAAAATAGCTGTCATTTGTGAATGTGGTAATTCGTACATTAATTCTGGACCAATGATCGATAATGCATTGAAATAAATAGACGTCTTGTTGCTGTGATGCGTCTTTTGGGCGTCGAATTAAATGGGATCAATCTTTTTTGCGGACTAATGGATCTAGCAAGATCATCGCCAACGGGCTTCTTCAAAAGAGGGTCGATCATCTCGAAGAAAAGCTTCTTCAGCTTAACAAGACCTTTTTGAGGAAAAGGAAGGTGAATTATATGGGCCTGGAATAGCAGATTAGCTGTAAGTATGACTTTAATCCATTTATAACAGTGAAAACGATCATTTTATCTTTAAACGCGTTTTTCTCGAAACAGCATTTTTCGAATTTGCTGGAGTGATTACTCGGAGACAAATGATCCGATCGCTATCAAATTTTTTTCACATCTTCTCTATAAAGTTTTCCATACGATGACCCTCCAGTTTTTTGATCTGATCAAAAATCGAATTTTGCCATTTTGTCAATTACCAACATGCCGCCATTTTGTCAATTTTTGATTTTTTGGTTCGCCCGAGGGTCATCGTACAGACAATATGTTTTTGTTTAACGAGAATTTTTTTTTTTAGGTTTTATCAATGGAGGTTGTAAGGAAGTTTTTTGGCTGTCACACTAGGTGTGCCCCTTAAACGTTTAAAAATAAGTTATACGTGTACAAAAGCACAAGTAATAATTCCGAATGTCGAAAAAATGTAATAATACGCGCGAGCGTATAATGCATCTAATATTGATACAATCGTGCTAAAATTGCGAAAGATAAGGAATTTAATACATCGTATCACTATAGTCACTACATTTTACTTTGAGAACAACGAAAAGGAGATTTTGCAACAATATATCCATAAACTTAGGAGAGAATTTTGATGTTATACCCGCTACCTAACTACAAGATACATTTGCAACACTTCAGATCATTCTTTTTACTATTTAATACATCATGTTATAAGATTCGAAGGATATTTTAATAATATTTTTGCACTAATACTAAAATAGTGATACAAAGAATTTACTTAAATATTTTATTAAACAATAGAAACTTAAAAAAAAAGTCAAAACAACTTGTTAAACGTTAAGCCATAAACAATACAAGTTTCTTGACAGTAGTCATTGATTTTCTGTGATATTACTTCTGGAATGTCATATTTGATTATTTAACACATTTCATGTGTATTGTGTACAAGTCTGATAATTAAATACTGAAACACAAATAAAAGAAAATATCGCATTATGAACAAATTGCTCAGAGTTTTTGGTTGTAAGTAAAATAATTTATTTCATTATTATTGCCTTACTTCCATGTTCCTAAACATACTGTTGTTCGATTTTTGTCATCAGTATTTTTTTATTTATATAGTAAAATTATCTATGTCAACTGTGTAGGCTATCGGTGTACATAAAAATATATTAAAATCATCTTTTAATTAAAATCATTTCTATACATACATGGGTAATCATCAATAAATGGGCCAGAACATGATATATATTTGTGGTTAATTTATTTATATTTACTTATCGTAACAGACAGGTACAAGCCTGCAGAGTTTTTCAGAAAAGCTTTGTGTAAAAAATTGAAGAAAGTGTAAAATGTCTCCTAAACATGGTTTAAATATATCTACGGAACATGGAAGTAAAAATAAAATCATGTGACCTGAACATTGTACAAATGGAGCAATTACTTTCAGAGTTCATTGGAAAACAAAAACTCTGATTCAACATCATTCAATATGGAAAACAACTCTGATGTTGCTAGTTTAATATCATCATATTTGGATTCAGGGAACTACAAAGAAGTCCTTAATGTGCCACATCTTGATAAGTTTGCTAAGAGTTTTAAAGATAATTGTGGGGACATAATTTCAGTAATAAAAAGCAAAATAAGTGATAACACTATTCTCTTAAAACCTTCACTGCTTGGAGCATGTGAGCAAATGTTGAACCTTATAACAGAAGAAGTCACTCCTGAAGAAGTTTTGTTGGAGTTTATTGAACAAATTGAAGATGCAAAAAATGATGCCCAATTTAGCCTTATTTTAAATCCATTACAAAAAGTTTTAAAAAAATTGACAGTGAAGCGTGGACGAACCTTAGAATGGTGTCTCAATTCTATTTCAAGCTATATTGAGGAAATACCAATACCAGAATATAATTTGGAAGAAAAGGAGCGCTTGCTACTGGAATGCGATGATAATATTAGAAGAATTGGACATGTGTACTCTTTGGTTGAAACTTTTTATAAGGCCTTTATGATAGAGTTCCATAGTGAGGACATTGACACAAAAACTCGACAAGTTTTTTGTGCATTTCTAATTAGTCTTATTGGTAAACCTCTTATTTTTATTGACTTGGATCCTGCTGCAAATGCACAAAGTGAACTAAGACATATTTGTTCCCATATAATTAATGATATTTGTTCATTAGAGAAAAATGTACTTACATTTTTAAAATATGTTGAAGAATGTAGCAGAGAGAATAAGTTATCTAGGTTAAACAATGATTTAGAAGAAGACAAATCACCTTATGATCATAGAGAAAAAGTTAATATGACTTCACTTTCAGGATTATTCTATGTTTTATTTTCTGGAGATTTCGAAATAATTGATACGGCAATTCCACAGGTTTATAAACACAAATATATTGTTCATACTGTTCTTCTTTCTGTAAATCATTTATTGAGTTTTACAGAATATGGGCCACAGATGAAAGCTGTAACTTTGTGTAAATCACTTTTGATTCTTTATCCATCTAATGTTTCACATACGGCACTGTTATGCCCTGTCCATTTTAACTTGTTAAAGGGTTTAGTAAATGTTGCTATATTTTCGATTTATGAACATATACGTAAACATGCAACTCAATTAATAAATACACACATAAATAAATTTGAATACAAAGGTAGATGCATGCTTATTAGATATATATTAGAAACTGCAAATCATTCGGGAATGATAGGTTATGCAATAACTCTATATAAAAATTCAATTAATGAAGCTTTTAATAGCCCTGCAATAGATGAATGCTTTACTGGTGCACAAATTATGAACATGATAAAAATAATATGCCATTTACCACACAAAGCAGAATCAGATTTAGTGGAACTAGCAGATCAAATTATCACATCATTAAACTTCCTAAGATATCTTGTTATTAAAGATACATTAAACCTAACTGGTATTAGAGATAATTTTCAATACATTGAAGAAGAGTATTTAGAAAAGTTAAAGATTGGTTTAAATATGTCCAAAGCTCATTTTGAAGCAAAATCCAGAGAACTTGATGAAGATAAAACAACATCAACAGATGCAACAGATATATCCATAAATGTCAGTGGCAACATGTTGGATAGCATACCTCTTGAAAAGAAGAAGGAAATAGTGCACTCATCATTGAATGCTTTACATTTGATTGAGAGCCTTCATGCTAGATTGTCAGAATGTATGGAATTAGCCAAAACAAATGTTAATATTCAAAAATAAATAACTTTCATGAACTTTTGTTTTTCTTAGCAATATACCATTTCACTCGTCAATATTATCATTTACAATATGTTTCCTAGTTTTACTTTTTAACTCATCAATTTAATTTTTCTCTTAACAGCTGTGAGAACAAACAACAGAGCTGTGCTGCCTCTTACATTCACTTGTTTTAGAAATAATCAAAGAATTATAAGAAATTACTGCCAAAAAAATGAAACCCATAAAGGAGAAATAGTTATTGCAAATTTGTCATCTGAACAAGATGAACAACAATATGAACAAAATATTAAGGATAGTATATTAGCAAAGGCTCTAGAATTTGTTCCCAAACTTGGCTGGTCTGTAGAATCATTGAGTCAAGGCGCAGAAGCTGCAGGTTACCCTGGAATAGCACATGGTCTATTTCCAAATGGTGGCGGTGATCTAGTGCATTATTTCAATATTAAATGTAATGAACAGTTAGTAGACGAAATGAAATGTGTAAGTTGATCTATTATCTAATATTTGTCATATTTTATTAATGGTATTAATTAAACTTTTCTGTGTAGTGGCCAAAAGAAGACATAAAAGACTCAAAAGTACCTCTCCAGTACATTGAAAATGCTATTATGACTAGACTTTTGATGATACAGCCTTTTAAGTGAGTGCTTTTTTATGTGTTTTTAACAGTATAAGATAGAAGCAAGTTATTAATGAGGATACAATTAAAAAAAAAAATGTTTTTGTCTTTAAACTCTTAGTAATGTCATTAACTAAAGCCAGAATAAAGAAGAACTCTAAACATTGTAGTGTGGTATTTGTCTAGATTGTTTAAATACTAATAAAAAATAATGATTACATTTATGTTACCTGGTGCATCCTATAAGTTTTTTAAGAGAACTATGAGGGAGCTGAACATAGATCACCAATGGACATTTTCTTCCAATTAAAATGATGATGGTGACTAGCTAGTGGAAGAAATATAATTTGAATTTGTATGTTGTTTTAGAAACCCTTTTTTCTATAAAAATCTTATTTAAGAATGCATTGTTTCAGGAGTACATGGCCTAAAGCGATGGCAATACAAACTTTACCTAATAACGTACCCAATTGTTTAGCAACATTACTTTCATTGGTTGATGATATTTGTTATCATTCAGGTGATCGAAGCGTCGATGTAAGATTTATACTTGACTTTATTTCTGTTTTAAACATTGTGAGTGTAAGATATTGTCTGTTTTGTTATAGAATCAATAAGTTTAATATGTGTTGAATTTTTAGTTCAATTGGTATATTCGACGAGTGGGTGTTGCTGGTATATATAAAGCATCAGAATTGTTCTATTTAACAGACAACAGTCAAGATTCTATTGGCACAAGAAACTTCGTGAAGTCTAGAATAAGAGATGCAGAGTTAATTCAGACTGCACTCAATATGAACCCTGTGTCAGTTGCCCCACAAACACTGACGGCGGCATTTGTGACGGTAGGCCAACATTTTTTACACTAAAATAGAGGACATTTTACTGTTTTTTTTGTATTAATTTAAGCCAATGTTATAAAATCGACTTATCAGAATGAATCGATGATATTTAATCAATAAGGGATGTGTGTATTTATTTAAATATACATTATTCACCATAGTCATTAAAAACCTCAAACATTTAATGTTTCGCATACCTTAATAAATGATGACTAAGCAGTCCATATAATTTGGAATAAAATTTTTGTTTTTCCTCCAGGCAAAAAATATGCTGGGATTGAACACACTGAAGTAACAAACATTTTGTCTTTGATGACTACAAGTTCAGTATTCTTATATTTTTGTTAAATAAATAATCTTAGGTTTTTTTGGGTTTCATTTGTGTATTTTCATTATTATATTTGAAGATTACAAACAATAACATTAATCACAGTACAAGTTTTAATTATAATTATTAAAATAGTTATCTTTTTTGTATAATTTGTATAAACACTGAGATAAACATTTGGATATGTCTTATCTAATATATATTTGATATAAATAGTGCATTAAAACTTAAGGCACTGGTTTATTGATGGGCTATGATGGAACAATATAATCACTTCCAAATGATACATATGATATAAGATTTGGTGGTAATGGTAACTTATGCCATACATTTGTTGAAACTGTTTGTCTTATTACAAATCTGCAAATCATTTGTAAAGAGTCTAATCTTGCAAACCTGAAAAATAAAAACATTTTTTTATTATTAAAGTATAGAAACAATTTTTTTTATTACTGTGTACATAAACATGCAAACTTATAAAAGAAAATAGGTAAATTCTTTCAAATTTTTAAAAAGTGAATCTGATGCCTTTGTGAGATTTTTTATATATAAAAAACTCAAATATAAATTTAGCAGGCTTTTTAGTCTTTTCTCATAATAAAATAATATAAATGCCAATTATCAAGCCATTATATGTAAACAAACAAGTACTCCAGCTGAACAATCAAATTTAAGGTAAATTTATAAAAATATCCTCAATGTATGCATTAAAAAGGCTGTTAAAATCAATGAAATAACTTCTAAAAACCTGGACTTGAATGATTTATAAAAAATGTTGTACTTTAACTTCAAAGTAGGTTCAGTAATAAATTTTTAAACCAAGTTTACAATGTTGTTCATGGGACATTTACAGATTCTGCAGTAATAGTAAAGAGATATCTTTAAATTATCTAAATGCTTACACCTCTAAACACTAATAGGACTTGGACTGAGTTACATAATGTAGGTTATTATCTATTTTAAATCTTAGGTGATTTGGTATTAAGTTCTGACATATCAATTATTTGTTATTAATTTATATTAATATTGATATAATGTATTACCTGTTCAAAGGTCTTGCCAATTTTACAGGCATTTCAAACAGATTTGTTTCCACATCAACTGTAGCACAGTGTTCTGATATTCGGTTTGCAGGCACAAATGTTTCATTGTTTAAAGAGAAAAGTCCATTAGCATGTCGAAGACGAGCATGAAGCGTTCGGCCCACACAACGAAAAGATACACAGAGAATATGTCTTGAATCATAAGAATCTCGTACAAGAAATACATTGTCATGCTGACCAGCTAATAGTTCTTCAGCTTCACTTGATGTTATACCTCCCCAATACCATCCATGTCTAAAAATTTATTGAGAAATGAAATAATTTAGAAATTAACACAAAAACATAAACCACTTTCTTTTTTAAACAATTAGTCACTACAAAATTACTTAACTGGGTGAATATAATGTAACATTGATTTAAAAATTAAGCCTACTGCTTGAGTGAAACTTGAACTAGCCAAAAGATATGGTTGACAATTCACCCAGGGGTGAGTGAGTACTTAAATGTGTGATTTTTAAATCATACCTAAAATGTTTGTATAAGTTTTGTCTACTTGTAATACCCAGAATAGTTTAAGACAAAATTTTACAAAGATGATCATGTCATTTATATCTTTTACATATTAACATTTTGAACAATATCTTACTTAGATAATTGACAATATATTGCACATGTCTCCATAGACGCATGTTGATGATGACCTCTAAGAACTGAATGACCCTCTGAATGTTGACATTTTGTTATAAGTTGATCAGTATGAACGTCTTTTTTAATATCATAACTCGCATCAGACATTCTTTTCTCCGTTGATGTACACGGATCTGCTGATTTTTTAAAATTGCAAATGTGTTCACCTTCATTGTTCTTATTTCTAAAATATCTTTGTAAAGATCTGACACTGCCTGTAAGAAAAAACTTATTTTTCCAAAACTTAACAAATTTACTAGTTTTCCCAGGAGTTTTCCGGTCTGGAAGAATGACACAATTCACTATATCAGTGTTATTGAAATCCATTTTATTATCAATGCTTCGTTGTAAATGTTTACATTCCAATGGTTTCAACCATTTTCTGAGACAACCAGACGCGAGCCACTTTCGTCGATTACAATATGAACATCTTTCGTAATTTTTATTCATTTTAGTCAAATATAACGAGACTAATAATCATTATGAATATATTTCAAACAAATTATATACATTCAAATAAGATCGTAGTAGATTAACCTTTCAAAATAAGTCATAATTAATAACATGAAATCGATGTTGCCGTTCTGTTACTAATAAAAAAACTGAAATCTCGGAAACAAGAACAAATTTTAAAACTTTACAAAAACTAAATCAGTTGTTATGCGATTTTCTAAAATTTCTAATATCACAGTTTTATATATTTTAAATTAAAAATAGTGCATCAAAAATATAAATTACGGGAAGCATTAAATGAATTACTAAACTTATTACTTAAAAAGTATTTATGTATTCCTTAAAGATATTTGAAATATATTTTTTAATATTCTTAAGTGCCGTTTCGGTTGTCATTTTTAGATTTTCATCAAAGAATGCATAAAAAGATCATTAACATAGATCGATATTATAAATATATATAGATCGATATTATTAAGGATTTACCACAACGTGTTAAAGAAAGTTTCGCGTCTACTTATTCATAGATTCAATTAATATCCCAAAAAAGGTTACATTAGGAGAAAACCTATTACCGAAGCTTTTTACACTAGTTGTAGAACATGTATTCAAAGAACTACACCGGCAAAATATGCAAAGAGATTATAATGAATATTTATTATCGTTGTAGACTATGATTACTGAATTGCATGCACCTTCACTAAAAGTTGACCTCGGAATGAACCTCGACAAAAGTAATATTTAATGAAAGCAACATAACAATTAAAGAACGTAAGAAATATACAGGTTAAAAAGTGTGGACCTGGGTCAGGAAGTGTAATTAGGACATGAAATTAAGTGTTATGAGTATGGCAGGAGAATGAGTTGGGCAATATTTTCGACTTCGTTTTAAAATTAATCCAACAGTCTATTCAAATATTTGACCGATACGTTCTTCACGTTCTGTTTTACCTGATTCGTTACAACGATATCGTGTTTCTTAGGAATTTTATTGATTAAAATATTTTTGGGATATAGCTTCGCGGGATTAGTATTAGCAGTAGTAAATATATACAATTCCAGACAAAGACTAAGCTGTCAATTTTATATATAACAAACACCTTCATGGAGCAACTGATAATAGTCTACATGTAATGAATTATTTATTCATCTACGGTTTTTTAATTATTATTTATCTAGTAAGCATGCTCTAAATTATTGATTCGTTTTAAAAAATTGCACAGTAAAATAAAACGTCTAACATCAACAGAAGTCTACGTTATCTGTACTGTAATTTTAATTTACTTTGCAATTGTCAATCTGTTCTGTAAATGGTGCTGTTTCAAGTGTTATGGTGAATTAAACTTAATGCTATTCTTTAATAATTTATTATATTAATAGTTCGTTTGACTTTCTTAATAATGTAAAATGCAATGAAATGATTGCAATTTTGGCAATTAAAAATAATTAGTGGAAGGAATATGGGTGTCGTTTTTGTTGATAGTACATAAAATACATTGAAGTAATGACATTAAAGAAAATTACAAAAATGTCAACAAAATCACAAATCACTACAGAATTAAATGGTATGATGTATATATATAATTCTAATTATAGAATATTTTATTTATAGTTTTAAATAAATCATTATCATAATATATATTTTTCTTATGTTTTATAGACAGTATTAGTAACGTTTTGGGAAAAAATGTAAAAATACTTTACAAATCATTAATTCGCATGGAATCAAGAGGGGACAAGGTTGACAACAGGGTTCTAGTAAGTAAAATTATAATATTATAAGAATGAACATAAAATAATAATGCCATTTAATATATTTTAAAAAATAAGAGTTAATTTTAAAAATTAAAATAATTTGCACTTTATATTTATTGTTACTATTAAAATTTGAAAAACCGGCATATTTAAAAAACAAGTGAAATAAAAAAATATTTAAAAGGCAAGATAAGAACATTTTAAAATACCAGTGCCCAATGATAAATATCTGGACAAAAGCATGAGTCACTTAAGGTGTGTCTCATGAACTGTGCATTGTCTAGCAAGCTGTTTCTGTATATGTGATAGGGTCATTCATTCAAACCCCTAAACCTACCTGTAGTTTATTTTGATAGTATGAGTTTTTATATCATTATAAAAACACAACATTAAACAAACTACATGAAATGATTTTTATAACTAAAGAATTCTTCCTTTTTGAAAATTTCAAGCAGCTAATGTTATCTTACAATTCCATCTGAGTGGTAATAAACACATTCATTCTCCATGGAAACATTAAAATGTGAACGACAATATTAACCAGATTCTACTCAATTCATTTTATTGTGTATAGTAGAATTATTTTAAAATTAAAAATCTTTATATGGTTAAAAGAGTATAATTCTTATTTTTTGTTAATTATAGGTCCTTGGTTATTTAATAAACTGAATGTGATGTTTTTTTTGTGTTATGAATAGTAACAAAATATTTTAATTTTTATAAGCTTGAAGTGAATAAATTAAACAATTATTATTACTCACTACAATTTATTCACTATATGTAAACTTGAACCTTTTTGAAACAAAAAATTTTTAATTGCAAAGTTGACTATTAAAGAATTCATGTTTACATTATTGTGTGTAATTTACTTCTTTTTTAATACTCATTTTCAGGTTGTGACTGCATTTAGAATTTTTATAACAACTACAAAAGTTCCTACAAGGGTAAATATCATGTTTTGAATACATAAAAAAATGCTTATTTTACCCAATATGTTTTACTAGTTATACAGTATTTTTGAATTGCAAAATGTATGTTTATCTCATAATGACCAGATATTTTATTACCTGTAATAATCCGACTTTACAGCATTTAAATCGCCAGACAATGAAATATAAAGTTGTCTTATTAAGGGCCTTGAACATAGATTATTTAAAGCATAATTAAAATGTGCGTATATAAATGTACATATTAAGAAATTAATTGCATCTTATAAGAACTATTAAAATTTTATCTAATATTGTAATTTGTATTATAATTCTGCAGTGTTAATAATAAACTGTTTTTTTATGTGCAATGAAATCACATTAATATTTTGTTAGGTTGACAATGGATTTCACTTAATGGAGATAGAAGCATTGGAGAGTAAAAAAGCTAATCATTTGTCAATAACTTTAATACATGAACATAAGCCAGTCTCCATTCTTATTGGTAAGTTTTGTAAAAAAAAATCACGATTAAAGTTATTGAATAACCTCATAAAAATTGTTGTAGACTCAACATTTTTTGTTTAAGTAAGTAATTTTACATGAGAATACAAAAACCTCCTAATAACTAATACAGTAAAATACCATTTTTGTTACACACACACTCACATATATATGTGTATATATATATATTGTTTGAGGAAAGGATATGCAAATTAATAATTAGAATGACAAATGATATTTGACAAAGAAATATAATGTAGCATTGTTTTTTAAATATTTAGTATTACAAGGTGACTCATTTCTATAACCCATTAAATTTATTTTATAGGTGTTTGTTTTCTCTATTTAGTAACAGGTTGCTACAATATTTAGAGAGTAGGCAAAGCAATTCTTATTAAATCTTAGTTGATAAAGTTAATAATAGAGCTGGGACAATCTCTGTATATATATTTAAAGGGGGTATATGAAAAAAGAAATAAACTATTTTTACAGAAATTATATTTATTAAAAATACTGATAAATAAAACTACAAAATATGTGCTTTTGTTACCAATTTGCATTTAGTTTTTGATATTTGGTTTTCAATAATTTTGATACATAAAGAATGATAGTACATTTTTAAAAAAATATAATAGTAAAATCAAAAAGGAAAGAGTAGAAAAGACTTCGGTGTAAAGCTTTAGCTACCTAAAGTTTGATATTCCCTTTTAACCATAGATAGAAATCAGTTACTAAAGAGTAGACAGGTTATGGACGTTTACAAATGCTTATTTTTTACCTGTTAGTCACCTTCAAATTGAACGAATACTGCACAAGGTTTTGTCTTATAAAATTTTATTAATAATTTAAAAAACCTTAATTTTTAAAATTTTTCTTAATTAAAACTAGCGATTTATTTTGACAGTACATATAGTTCGGTATTGGGGCGTATGTGCTCAGACACTCCATGGAGATCCAGTCTGCACTGAAATAGTTTTAAGACTAATGTTTTGTTAGAAGTAACCAGTGTATAACAATTTCCCATCACTTCATTCTGTGGTTTTTTTTTCTTATAAATGTGGTTCTGGCTAGTTCCCCCTCTCGCTGGAGTGTTGTTTCTCTTGTTTCATGCCCCGTATTTGGAAGCGTGAAAGGTCGCTGTTATTTAGAAAGAAGTATTCCGATTTTGAACTAGGGAAGAAATGACACTTGTGCGCGCTTGAATAATTTCGTCATCCAAACTATACCTTCGGAATATTTCAATATCCGTTAGTGGTATTAATAAGTCGTTCCTCCTCGGTCTTAGACGTAAGGTACATAAATTGATGAGAAGAGTTCACTCCGAGTTAAGGTCTGACCTAAGTCAGAAATTTAATAACCGGTGTAGTTGCATTTGGTATCTTTAAAGGTGTTGTTTTTTATACTTAACTTAACGTTTTCATTGATGTTTTACAAATTGGTTCTGACGAGCGGTTGCGTTTATACTTTGTTCTAGGCGAGGAAGGATCATCAGATGGTGTTATTAATGCTATACACGCGTTAGCCGCGGCTTTTGATGATCTGTTTCCTAATGTGGCGATGGAGGACATTATATCCAAGGTCTGTATATTTAGTGTCGTTCACCGTTTGCTTTATATCTATTTATAGAGTTAATTTACCGAGTATGTTCCAATTAAGCGGCTGACGACGAGTTATTATTTTCATTTGCTTAATTAGTTCACTTCTCTGTCGTTAGAATGGCAGAAAGTAATTTTTATTTCTGATATTAGATATAAGTTTTGTTTACGTTCATAGAAATTTTTATGATAAATCTTCCAAGAGATCGATTAGATATAAGTTGCCTAAATGTTTGCAACAAATAAAATTTAATTTTTGCTTATTTGGGCTCTAGTAAGCTTTGTATAGTATTTTATGTTTTTTTTTCTTTAAGTTATTAAGTGAATTTCTTTAAATATGATTGATATGTCTATTTACAAAAGATCTTTGTGCGAATAATCTAATCCGATAAAGATACGCCTGCATAGAAATGGGTCGTGTCGCAGGACTGATTTTGCATTCGAATTAGTATTACATAACGTGTCGCGTTGGTGGAAGTTTCAATCGAGTGACCAATAAAAATACTGCGCTCAGATATAACGATGTAAATTGTTGTAATAAAACTATTTATACCAATCAAACTTTGTGACCAGCCTTTGCTATTTCTTGTACTTTTACACCTCAAAAAAGTCTCATTATTTTGGCTTAATTAGTTTATTATATTTGCTTATAATTCCGAATTAAACTTGTATAAGGTAAACGAATAACTTATGCCAAAGATATTTGTTATCGACCCTGCGTCGCATTTTTTGTTCTACCTCTGACTTTCTCTTATATTTTATTGCATTATAGTGCTCGAGCAGTGGTAACGGACTGGGACTTTAGATGATTTTAGGCCGCGGGTTCGATTTCTGGGATACAATCTTACGTAATTCACACTTTGTGCATTCATTGGCGGAGCGTTTTGAAACTGATTCGGTTATGACTTGAGCGAGCAAGTTTCGGCTTACGACATGGTCGATACTCTCATGTCGACAAGCTCGGATCGGGTTCACAGTTAGCCGTTAACTACCAGCGGGTTCGTATGCGAAATAGCCTCGTAGCACGCAGAGAGCCGTCTCACGTGTTATGCACATTTCTTAGGTACTACTCCCCTTTACTATACAGAGAGCCGTGGTATACTATGTAACGCCACAAAGTATTATGAATGTGTCGTGGTGTATCATTTCCTTTTATTTCTGTACTGCCTCATGAATTACTAATAGTATCAGTTTAGAGCATCCAGCTTCTTCCGACAATTTTGACACGGTCGTCTATCCATCTTGTCCGTAGCCGTTGATCATAGACCACTCTATGGGGACCGCTCTATCAACCAATAGTACGTCAAATATTAAACCCTAGCGTTGTCTCGTTCGCACAGAACCTGCCTAGGGTTCACGCACTCACTAGTTGTATAAAAAGCCGAAAAAAGAAAGAGAAAAAAACAAAGAAGCGTAGGAACAAGCCGGAAGAGTATCAAGAATCAAATCGATTAGCAACAATCTACTAGCGATATTGTATACAGTGTTTCTTATACGTTCGACGAACTTTTCATCGAGGACCAACCTCCTACAAGTTATTGATAAACAATTATTTGCAGGTCAATCTTCCCTTTCAAATTCAACCAGTTAGCGGTACGCGAAAACACTCCACGTGCGGCGATTTCTCTAATCAATACGCTGCCATGTGCGACCTTTGTCAAACACCCTTTAGGTAAATGTAATGTTGAGTATGAACTACTAATATCCCTATTCAATTTTTGTTACATATTCGATTGTATTTTTTTTAATTTTTTAGGGCAGAAGTGGCCTGGGATATCGATACAATATATTTGGCGCACGATATTAGAATGTTGCATTTGAAAGATTTCGATCATCTGGATCAAAGGTGAGTTAGATTAAAATGTTAATATTGGAGATAAACTATAGAAAAGGTTATACTTATTGGCCTTAAGTCTCTTATTTGAAAGAATAAATAATGAAATTAGCGATACTTTGTTTAATATTGGAGGGAAACTATAGAAAAGGCTGTATTTATTAGCTTTAAGTCCCTAATTTGAAAAAAATGATAGATGAAACTAGGGATGGTGTGAATAATTATATCTGATAATTGTACGTATTTACGATTTTGAAAAAAAATATGGTGGCTTAGCAAACACATTTCACAGCATTTCAATATCTTTTTACATTAAGGCATGTATCACTTTTGTTTTGCTAATTACTTTTGCATCATTTAAAACAATAGGATAATTTTCCAGTATAAGTGTAATGCTTAATTTTTTTTATTTGTTAAGACAATTTTAATTTTATGTACATAATATTTTATTTTAAATTATTTGATAACTTTACTGTAAATTATCACCTTATTCACCCACGAGTTCATTACTAATGAACATACTTTGAAATTTATTTTATAATAATTTCGGCTGGTACTACGAAAACAAACTTTGTTAAACTATTATAGATTCTTAGCAGGTTCGGACTTGTACATTACCTAACTTATTACAACATCTTGTAACAGTATATTGTTACTCCATAGCCCGATATAATTTGGCTTGCAACTAAAATATGTACCCGGTTAGAATCTAGAACGCTCGCTGACTAATGTTCTGTAAATTATAGCTGTAATGTTTCCCTGTCAGAATTTATAATGAATTAATTAACTAGTGTATTTCATAAGAACTCACACGAAACCTTACAGCGAAATTATGGTTCCTTTAAAAGTATTTTTAATACGTTCCGTACTGCAGCAATTTTTGAATATTTTCCATTCAGGCCGCGTAGGGCGTATACGACCCACACGTCAAAAATTAAAAAAGCCGTTTAAGACTTATGCTATACACTTTTTTAATACTGCATAGCTATAATTAACGGGAAAAAGTTACAAATTTTTAATATGCATTACGTACGCGCATACGCGATGTGAAATTATATATATTTGACCCTACAGTTTAATTTTTAAGAATCCTTTGTTTTTATAGAGAATTGCAAATGGCCTGAACAGAAAGTGCAGCGGGAATCGTATACGCTCCACATGGCATGGAATGTGTTAAATAATTGAAAATAGTTTTAACTACCTTATATAATTCAGTAAAAAAAGAATCATGTAATTTTATTAAAGTCATTTACTTCTAGTGCACTAATGTAGAACGATTGTGTGGATGGATTAAATCATGTATTGCTACCGAAACAGTGGTACCCTGCGTTAGGTATGCGCCATGTGAAAGGGAAGGGGAGGGAAGGGCGACGGAGGCGTTAGTACTCATTTTTCGCCAGCCTCCTCCTCGTCGCCTCCATCTTAGGCACAGTGTAGTTGTTTCGGTAACACTATAGTAAAAATTGTTCAATATACCCTCGTAAAGTAAAACTTTTAAATCAAAAAATTAATCGCCTAATAAAAATTTATGATTAGCTGACAACGATACATTAAATATTTTTAACAGGCAGTACCTATTGATTATGATTCAATTATTTATTTACTTTAAATTCTTAAAATAATATCCACCAAAAGATCATGTCATGATGAAGCTTGTAATAATTATTATAATGACACTTCATAGTTTGGAATATCTGTGAATTTTAATTTCGCTTAAGCCAAATAGATTAAAGTTTATATATTTCAACCGCTGCGACAATAAGATGCACTTTTTTAATTTCTGAGTTTTATGAAGCTGTAACAATAATAAATCGCAACGAAAATGAAGAATGAGATTTGTTGGCGAACATATAATGAAATTCTGACTTTTTTGAATGAGAATTACCATAAAATCGACCAACATTTTATTGTAAATAAAATTGATTTTCGCGATCCTAATTTTTTAAATTAAATTACGGTGGGCATTTATTCAAACTTCTACGCAAGCTAAGCTTTAGTTGTATCTCCAAATTAGAATGTTGCTTAAGCTATTGTTTTAGTTAGTGAATGCTAAAGTGCTGGAGTGAAAAGGGACCTCTTCAATACGCGATAAGAGTACCAATTAGAGTGCTCGATCTTGTATTACGGGGATCGTAAAATAATTGGATACGCCTCCTCCAACCCTTTATTAATAGATCGTAGCTGACCACTCCTTGGCGAAAAAAATATTTGTACCAAATTTTAAGTCCTTAAGACAAAGATTATATATAAATAATACCTTAGTTATAAATAAAGATTATAGGTAACTAAGGTTACAAGTATATCGTGATGACTCATTAATATATAAGTGGAAATCTCTTATGTAGTACATATAAACGCTTTAAGCGCATGCTGGTGATTTGCCACCTGAGTACGTATTTATTTTACCTCAATCTCAGATCACGTCGGTGTCAAAAATATACTCATTTAGCGGGTGGAAATGAGTTTCCATCGGAGTACATATTAGTTAATTCTCGATGACGAGGACATGAATATACTTCCATAATATAATGTGGTGGGAAGAGACCGAATGACAGTGAACGTAATGACAGTGGTCCATCATTGATGGCTTCCGATTTTCAATCGTCGTTTCAAAATTGGAAGGCACAAACATGATTTAACATAAAGCCAATCAGTCAAGGAGCCCTTGAGCCTCTATACTTTATGAAAGCTAAACTAAACGGCTAAACGCCCTTAGTGCCCTGTCCTCTCGCACTCGCGGAATCTGCAAATGGCACTTGGGCGGTAGTGTAAGTCAAGTAAAAAAAGCACACTCACAAAAGTACTGTGGCCGTAAGTACTAGCAATACGGAGCGTGAAAGCTGCACAATATAGATTCAAATTTTTTTTTGCAGAGATCTGATCCCGTTGCTGATCGCTCTACAACATAACACGTGGTTCGAGGGTGTTTGCGGGGACGGGGTGCGGGTGGGCGGCGAGGCGTGGGAGGCGCTGTCGCGGGTTGTGCGCTGTTCGGCGCCACCACCGCAGCGACTCAGCTGGCGCGCGGCCACGCTGCGGCACGACCACGCCGCGCGGCTCGGGCACGCACTAGCACGCGCGCGCACGCCGCCCGCCATGCACACCATCGACTTCTCACAGAACCACATCGAAGATAAAGGTCCACTTTATTCATTTAATGTGAAAAAGATCAACAAAGACCTGTCCTTAACAAACTGTAGTGGGATAGCATGTTAAGTCGTTATTGTTTGTCTAATATTAGAGAGATGATCACATATGAATATTTTTATAGCGGTGGAAAGACAGTCGTTTGTACATGTCTTTTTATATGTTCACAAAACAGAAAAAAGAGGTTTTAGGCCAGACGCTATTAGCGCTCTAATGCCCAAATGCCACTTGGGCAGTTATATAAGTATGGTTAAAAAACAAGCAGCGACCGTGCCTACCACACGGTTCGGCACGGCTTAGATATAAGATATAAGGATAAACTAATGTATACCTATATATTGCTTTAGGCATGCCTTTTTGAAATTAGTACATTTGCGTCAATAATGCAGTCAAATGGTTTCAAATTAGTGTTCGAATTTCAAATATTCTCTATGAAATTAACTTTCTAATTTGTAGAAACAAATCATGATTCACTTCAATTTCTCGTGAGGTCTATACATAATATTCTCATCATTTAGATATTTTATTCTAAATGTTAATGGAGCTAGAGAAAGTGCCACGGTTATTGATCATATCCTGCACCCTAAATGTAAACCTGTATGTATTTAACTATTAGTGTTAATGACATAGTTAAACATTTATTTCATACTGCAATGAGACATACACGTTATAACAAATATTTACAAAAGAGAATTTAATTAAAGCCAAAACACAATTAATAAAAATATTTCTAATGATTAAAGAATAAGTTAATGTTATCAATTTAAGTAAGTGAAGCAGTATTGTATATTACATATATATCACTGGTTATATTTTCAGGTGCTATTAGTATACTGACAGGACTTGGGAATAACCCTGAGGGGCTGCGACATATTGCGTTGTCTCAGTGCGGTCTTACGGGGAAGACAGTCACCCATCTAGCCGCTATGTTGAACGATAGCCCGGTCCACCTGTCCACGCTGTCACACTTAGACCTCTCTAATAATAATTTAAAAGACGATGTACATGTAAGTAATAATTTATAAGGCATATTAAAATAAATCGCATCATAAATAAATACTTCATTATTTAATTTTAATGTATACATAAATATAATAAATACATCTCAGGTCAACTGATAAATGCCCGCAGGCATAGATCTCCTCGATAACCGGTTTTACGATGCCCTCACCCAGCGACTTCCAGCGACTTCCCGCGACCTTGACTTATCATGGATTCACCTTGTGGTGTGTCTACTACTAGCCCGGGCACTGGCTCGTGGTCGAAAACAACCCTTGTTTATAAATTAACCACTGTGTTATTTTTTTTTTCAGAATCTTTACAACTTTCTCGCACAACCGAACGTTTTGACGCATTTAAATTTAACTAACACGGAGACAACGCTCGAAAATGTTAGTACACATTTATGTTACCGTGATAATCCCATTGTCTTTCTATTTATACTACATGCATATGTATATATATATATATACATACATATATATGTTTATAAACACATATATGTATATATTTATACATATATTTACTAATAGTTTATAGTAGTAGTAGTACATAGTGGCTCGAGCTGAACCCTCGAGCTTCGCTGCCTTAATACAGGTTTTTGCTAGCCGCTCTACCCATTGCAAATGCATAATTTACAATTGCTACTTGAGATGCAATATAAACCTGGTAAAAAAAATACAAACCAACAAACCACTAATAGCCCTTGCGCTCTAGTCGATTCCGCACTAGTTAGATAGATATATATATATTTTATTTTGTATTTTGTTATATGAAATTACATTAGTTTCATATAACAAAGTAACTAAACTAAACTTTTATATTGCTATTGGAGTGTTTATTTGAAATAGTCCATTTGGGTTCAGAATCCAGTTGCTTATCATGGTCCACCGGCCTAGTGATATTTCAAATTGTCGAACACGACCATCATAAAGTATAAAAAACTTTGGAAACCTGTAGTAACGTCGTGAAAAACCCTAGTATTCCAAAGGACTTTTTTATTATTTGAATCAGTAATATCATCGTTCCATATAAATAATGCTAAATGAAAAATCGCTAGGTTAACTACAGTTTTAACTTGTGTATTTTAACTTGTAGACAAATATTTAATGTTGATATTCTTTGTTTTAGAACAGTATTTTCTAAACTTTTTTTGTTTGCATACCCTTTTATTAAGCTTTTTATAAATGCACATATTGTCAAGGAGACTTTTAGAAAAAAATATCGATAGATAGTTAAATTTTTAGTATTTTATAATTTAGTGTCACTTATCTTATAAGGTTCATTTAATTCAATTAAATTGATAAGTTTCACCATTTAATCTTCTCTGATTTTCTTATTCTGAAATACTATTCTAGTATTGTTTCGATGTGTATATATACGTATAAAATAAATGTTAATATTTAAAATGTGTGTTCGTGTTAGTAAAGATTTGGTTGTGGTTAGATCTGGGGCGCGCTGTTGCGTGGGTGTGCCGCTCGGCTGGCGTCGCTGCTGGTGGGGCGAAACCCTTGGGCGACGGCGCGCAGGCCTCGGGATCCGCCGCCCTCCTTCCGCCAGTTCTTCACCGCTTGCCTTGCGCTTGCTGATCTTGACTTTTCCTACTGTAAGATGCCGCCGGATGTCCTCAAGTAAATAACCCATTTGTTTCATAATATCGTCTTTGTTAGCACTATAATGTTTATATGTGAGACATGGCATAATAATTCTCTACGATTAAACATACACTGTTATCTACTAACATGCCCATCCGACAGTAATCTTAAAAGTTAACAGGACTTACCAAAATATAAAAAAAAATTAAACGTTCATTGGGGTGACCACTTTATTTATTGATTTAGATACAAAGTCTTAAACATTCTGATATCATCCGAATGTACGGATTCATCCATCATTCGTAGCTAGACGTTGCTTTTAAAAGTATATCTTAACTAAGCATCTTATGCCTGACAGTCGCAACCGGTACTTGGACATCTGTTCCCCACCTCCGATACTTACGGTACTTCTTTTCGGAACAGGAATAACTATTGCCGTCTCATTAGCACTGTACCTGTGTCTCTAGCGGAATAAACAACTAATTTTCAATTTAAGTCTATCTATTTAACAATTATTAGTGGTAACCCAGTGATGCACGACTTTAGACTAACTGAGGTAAATGTTGTGTGTAAATTATAAACAAAGGTCAAATATTCATATCTATTGTTATACATAGTTGAAGAACTTGTTTATTATTGAAAAAACTTTTAAAGAATTGTTTTACTAATAGGAGGATGATGTTACCATAATCTCTTAGACAAGAATAACATTGCAAAAGTGTACATTATAATACTCTCTTCATTGGTCTAAATAAATAAAACATCTGTGTCGTCGAGTGCCGTGTATTCTTCGTTTCTTTACATCCGGAGAAACCGCTACTCGGCCTTATATTCTTTGTACAATAGTGTCCAATATCCTGTACTTTCTGGAATGATCAACCTGCAAAAAATAATATAAACAATAGATCCCTCTTACAACATCCTATTATCAGATCACTTAGTATAATTGAATCAATGAGTAATCTTTGAGTATAAGCTTGTGTGATAGAGAAAATTTACGAGTAAGTTTTAACTTCAATGATTTATCAGTTACAAAATAAAGTATTGTGAATGTAAATAAATAAGAATCAAAAAAATTCTGGCGTAGCATGAAGGATTCGACGTTTCAAGTGGCAGTGGGCACATCATGCAACCAATGACTGTTGGGGCGAAACGTCTCCGAGTGGCGACCAAGAGCCAGTAGATGTGGCGATGGTAGGCCCTCACTAAGTGTACCAACAACATAGTTAAGTTCGCGAGAAATCACTGGATGCGGATAGCGAAGGACCGATCATCTTGCTGTGAACATCTGTCGGCTGAGAACAAGAATAAGAAGAACCAAAAATTGTAAATATACTAATAATGGAATTGCATCATTCAAGGAGCTTGCTGCTTGGGCTAGCGTGCAACGAGAGCGCAGCTGGTGTGAAGCTCAACTTGTCCGGCGTGCTCTCGTCGTCGCAGGCCGCGCACGTGCTCGAGTCTTGCATACATGGCGTTCGCTGTCTCCAGTCCCTCGACTTGTCAGATAACAGTATGATAGCTTGAAATACGTCCATACACATTATAAATTAATTCAAATTCAAAATATCTGTATTCAATTTATCATTTACACGCACTTTTGAATGGTCAATTATTTTAACATTATAATAAGTCACCTCCGGCACAGAATGCCGATCTGCTAAGAGCCGGCCAGAAACTCAACAATTGCTCTTGTTTAAATAAAATTTAACAATATTTAATGTATAATATAAATCATGCAAATGAGTAAACAGATTTCCACACATTTCTATCAATTAAAAACTATTGAATGCTATTAATAAGATTTATTTAATAAAATAGATTTAATATTACATTTAAAAAACTAAAAAAAGGAAGGTTTAGTATATCTCATGGAACTATGTGTACTCCTATGAAGGATTTTTTAATTGATCGACGATGAAATTTAGGCATTACGAGATTATTTTTATTTCTTGTATTTATCATGAGATCAAAAATTTCTAAAACATTACCTTCACAAGCATCACAAGTGCGATAATATGTTTAATCGCACGTTCAGTCTGTGGGCCACGTCATGGTAGATACCTATAAAAAACAACGTAGAATCCCTGAAGATATGGCAGTAACGATTTCTAGAATGGACTTATTCATATTCTGAAGAACATTGAAACGTTTACTAATAGAACTTACCGTTCCTTGGCAAGCAATAATACATAAAGTCCACACAACTAAGATGAAAAAATACTATAACGTAGTCACTGAAATAACAAGAAATAAATTCACAATGAATTCATATGCACTACATACTTATAGATGAGAATGGGAAGCGTAAAATCTCTTTATAACATGGTGAATGATTTAGATCCGAGGTAACATCGCCTCATATTTGGAACGGATTTCCAAAGCAGAACAGAATCATTTAAAATTTGATGAGGACACCAATACACTGCAAAAATAATCCCCAGCTTCGAGTACTTCCTACAAAACGATAGATTCGGAATAGTTAATCCATGGAATGTTAAAAAGTGACCTCTGTAATGCTAGAAATGAAAACTTCTTGCTTCCTGGGTCGACATGAAATTCGATGTAGATGACAATACCATTTTTTAGATAGTGTGTACATCTTAACGAGTTTTTGCATTAAGAAATTGTCATTGTAGGTATGGAATATGAGCTATCGGGTATCGTGAGGGCGATAGGAAAGAATCACTCAATCACCCATTTATCACTCAGCAGATTGACGGGAAAGCGTTCTTATGCGCCACCATTAATACAAGTAAGTTATTTCTTGAATAGTTTAATATTAAAGAAAAAAATATATAGTGCTACCGAAACCCCTGTACCGCGTTTTACATTTGCACGCAGAGTGACGGCGGGGAGTATCAGTCGCTCTCTTCCTTTAGTCCGCCGTTAACCCTTCTTTGCATGATTTTTACTATTTTTTTAAAATAAATCAGGGTGATGTAATTAATGCTCTAGATTAAAGGAAAAATATTAAAAAAAATCCTAGTGTGAATAAAAATATGTATTATGTAAAAAACAATATGATGGAAATTTACATCATCATGCAGTTTCACATATTTAGCCCGGTACTAAATAAATAAAAAAAGTTGTTTACTTAGTCTTCTTTATTCTTAGTGATAATTCAAAAAACAATAATTATTTTATTTAAGCACCAATTGACGCCACATTTATTACACGAAATTGTAAGAATAGCCTTTACATTTGGGAAATTTGCACCGGGGTGGCCCACCTAATTTTAGTCAATGTTCAGCACCATCTTTTCTTATGTCTTTTGGAGGTGGTGGAGCTGGAGAACCTTTTCTTTTTTGATTGTAATTCTTCTTCTAGTACACTGGTACCAGGACGCCCTCTTTTAGCTGCTTTGGTGGTTCCTTTGTTGCATAGCACAAAGGACAATTCATTTCTAAATTGGCCCATTGTAAGCAGAATCTTTTTAGGTTCATCACTTTCTTGAGCATTTTTTTTTATAAACAATCCAAGAGTTTATAATAACAAGATCAAATAGATGAAAAAAATACGCAAATACCACTTTTTAGACCCCATTTTTATATGATTTCTGCCCAAAAAGCTATCCATAAGATCTACTCCTCCCATATGTTTATTGTATTCTTGGACAATAAACGGACAAGTAATATCAGTATGTATACCAGTATGATCTTGTGCTAGGAAATTTGATTACTGGCATGTATAATAATATACCAAAGAACTTATACAAATCATATTCTGTAAATGATATAGATGAACTGGGATTACTCTGTTTTTTATATAAATTTGTCTCCTTTAGTAATGTTTTGAAAAATCTTCAGTGATAAAATAGTTAAAACATTGATATGGAGTTTTAGGTGTGATAGACCACCTGAAGCAGCAGAACTCCCCAAGAATATAATTTTATCTGTGTCACACACCAGATTCCTTTTTTTCCAAATCAAGTTTCTTTTGTCAAATGGAAAACTGGATGAAGACTGCAAATTAGATGAATTTGATGTGTGAGAGGGTTCTTGATCGTCTGGTTTTACAAGAGGAGGTTCAACGTCAGCAGTTTCATCCACATCGTCATCATCATTCTCCTCCTGCAACACTTATAATTTCATCAGCATCGTGGTTTTCATCATCGGAATCTTGGTCATTAAGGCCATCTTCTGAGAGCCGACCGCCTTATAACTTACAAAGATAATTTGCAATATCTCTTTCATTCAAGTTTCCCCAAAAAACAACATAAAATAAACATTTACAAAAAAAAAATTCCCATACATTACAAGTGAAGTTACTGCATAGTGATGTAAATTTCTATCACAACGTTTTGAGAAATTCATTTATAGTGTTTTGATATAAATTGTACATAAAATAACAAAAACATGAAAACAAACCTTTTTTCCACTCAATTTCATTTTTTATTGTATTTTATATCTCCCTTTATTTCCATAAAACAATTTAAAATCTCGCTCCTTTCTTCCAGTCTCAACAAACAGCAGAATAACAAGTTCTAGGTCTGGTAATTCACAGTGACCTTTGCTATTTTTCGATAACCGCGTTTTGTTGTACGCAATAGTCGCTTAAAAAGTTGCGAGCAACAACTAATTTGCGTTACAAGGGTTTTGAGTATCTTTTTTTGTTGACTAAATGTTATGATGGAAATTTCCATCACTATGCAAAGAAGGGTTAACGCTAACATTTCACTGCGCTTTCCAAACGCTCGGTGTTATAGCAATTTTAATAGCGCTTTAAACAAACAAGACCACGGCAACAGTTTATAAACTACACTCTTATCTCGGCTCAGAGTTAAAATAGCTCTCTTTCAACCCCATTTTTTGTAAGAAATTGAAAATAACTGGTGATTTTATTGGGCGTCAACATTTATTAAGAAACATTGAATGTAGTGTTATTTCAAACTTAAGACACAAATTAAATAGAAATCAGTATTACAATACGTAAATAGTAGACTAAAGAATAATTACCATATGGGGTAAGAAAGAGTCCGAACCATTAAAACAATAAATACAGATGAATAATTCGCCATTGTAAACCTATCCTCACCACGTTTTTACTAGTCAATAACTGGTTGTGTTTTCTGCTATTAATTTTAAATTCAACATTTATATTAAGTTGATGTTATCCTTAACACGCGACATTAAATAAAATAAGTTATTAATCAGTGTTGTCCTTATTTATTTTGCAGGCACTTGTACATGTTCTTCAGGAACCAGATACAGCTCTGACATCATTAGACCTCAGCGATTGTAAACTGAAGGTTTGTATTTTTTCTTATTATATCGTTTACGAGTTTGTTGGATTTTATTTTGTGTTCAAAAACAAATCTAAAATAAAATTATGACACATTTGTTTATAATATTTTACGGAATCAGTGAATTTATTTTACTTCAAGTTATATTAATTGTGTATGGCGTGTTAATATTCTCAGAGTTTTTTTTTGCAAAAGGAAAATTTTAATTTTTTTATATATGAAAAAATTTACAAAATATTCGTTTATAAATGTCTTGATGATCCAATTTAAGATAGCAGAAATAATTAATATTTTTGAAAACATGTTTGAGGTGTGGCATCATATTTGACGCTATCGTAATTGTAGCAAAATGACGCAATTGTGTATTGTTCACAAGAACAATCGACATTACGAGTACTATGGTATAAAAATGAATGTCCAAATTAAAAATCGCAATATTACACTATAGTATGTGTAGCTAACACCACACCTTGTCATACGTTTATATATACTCTAGGTACTCACTTGTGTCTAAAGTCATAAAGAATAAAAAATTATCAAAAAAATCTGTGAGAAGTTAATATTTATAATTTATTATAAATCAAGTGTGTGGGTGTACCCATTATGGAATATTATTCTAAAGTAAATGAAAAAGTTAGTACTTAAAATTTTTTGAATTCTGTGGGTAATTGACGTTATAATGAATTGTTCGTTTTATCATTAAATTCTCTAAAAGAAAACATTAAACTGAATAATATAATAGTGCAGTGGTAGCGTTGAATTAATCTAATTGAGTAATAATTGTTTGTTTTCGGATGAAGACAATATGATACATTTATTATTCTTTGAGACCTAAATTTGTGTTTTTATTTGTGTCGTATATTTGAGTCTTATTTTGGACTCTTTTAATTAACATCCCGAGATAAATTTCTAGGTGATCCACGTGACTTAATATTTTTATCGTTACTAATTTTTAATAATATGTTTATCATTCTTGTAAAAGTGTAATTTATTTTTCTAGGCCTGTTGTAATAGAATAACGTCTATTGTAGGGTGACCTGTACGGGTTGTTGAACGCATTGGGTGGAGCGAGACGGCTGCGTTCGTTAGATGTAGGCGGTAACGTGGCGGGCGATGCGGGCGCGCGACTTTTGGCCAAGGCACTGCAATGCAACTGTACTCTTCACACACTGCACATCGACCGCAACGCGTTCAGCTTGCAAGGTAAGCCATGTTAATAGGTAAATATGTAAATAATAATAAAAAGAGAAAAACTTTAAAATACAAAAATGTCATATTGTTATAAATGTGGCGAAAGATGGAAAGCGGTGCAAGAATAGTGTGTGGAAATGAAATTCAATTAAGGTAGAAAATAAGAAGGACGAAAGAGGATTTAAAATAAAATTAAAAAATGAAATAATTATTTAGATACAAAAAGTCCTTCTCCTAAAAATATGATAGGCCGAAACAACGAGGTCCCAAAAATGGAGTTCAAACGACGCTCCGCAGAGCAAAAAAGTGTTCGGTTGTTATTTAATTTTTTTTTATTTAATCGTTTGCTAGAATTGACGTATCAGTAATATATAAATAAAAATTAATGGCCAAACGTGATGCCCAGTGTAAAAGATCGACTCGACCGATTTTGCATTTTATTTAAGGCACGAGGTTCTTATGAATAGTACGAAAAATAATAAAAACAATACTTCTCTTTACGAATTATAGTAAATTAAAATACCAATACCTACCCTAGTTGTCGAAAGTTCAAACAGTCAAAACCAAAATAGAGACGAGTACGTTTTAAAACATCACAATGACAACATAACCGTATTATTACTGCCTTTCTGTGTATGAAATTGGAAACTTCTTTTTTAAGCAGTCATTGATTATTAAGACATTTAATCCAAAGAAAAAATATGATTACTCTGAAATAAGTTCTATTTTATTTCCAGAATAGACTGTGACAGACGTACTATAAATTTCATGCTTATCATCAATTATATAGCATAAGTATATCCAGAGTATTATTTCTTAAAGGAATCCCTTCGAAGGTAGTAAGTCTAAAGCAGAGTCTTCAATAAATCATAATCATCTCTTAGGGTTCGGGCCTGTACTTTGGGTACTTCACATGAACATATATATATAACTGTTTCTTATAGATATGTTGTAATAGTTATGTTGTGTAGGTTTAACGGATATTGCGACTGCACTGCGGCGATCGGTAAGCGTGCGTCGGGTGGAGTTCCCGGGCTGCGATGCGGCGGCCGGGGGGCGCGGTGCCAGCGAGCGTGTTGCCGCCTTGTGGCGAGATCTACATGAGAGGTAGGTATTTGTTCTCCCAACGTGACAAACAAATCACCAATGTGCATGTTTAAATTTATTACGAAAAAATAGTAAAAAATACTTCTCTATAGTCATACATAGAACAAAATTACTGTGAAACATTTGACGTTAATGAAAACCAAAAACGGGCGTTTTAAAATGTAATCGAATAAAAACATTTAAGAACCGTAGTCTAGAAGTGACGGAATAGAAAATTTATTAGGTAATTGTTGTTTATTGTAAAGATATTTTAATTAAAACAATATAAGCATCATTTCAGGACCATTTCAACCACTGCTGGAAATAGGCCTCCCACATAGATTTCAAATCGTCTACATTACCTTCATGTCTACCGCAGGACGTGTCTCCTCTATAGATTTGCAGTAAGACTCATTGAAAGCAGCCTGTAAACATTATATTCGGACTACCTTAACTTGTTTGTCTGGTTATCTTACGGGTGGACGTCCTGAATCTCCAAGGTAAAAAATAATATAGTGATTAGTGTAATTTTTTTTTATTCTAACAAATTAAGAGATTAGTGGATTTGTGTTTGTAATACAGATTAGCGAGCAATAGCACGGCCGCACAGTCGCACCGGCTGCGTGCGCTGGCGTTGGAGCGCGCCTGGGCCGGTGGCGAGGCGGCGGCGGCGCTAGCGGCGCAGGCAGCGGCCGCTCTGCCCCCGCCCCCTCTCCCGGCCGCCCTCGAGCGCGCCGCCGCAGCCGCACATCACCTGCTGCATCAGTACCTACAGGTTCGAAAATTAACAATCCTCATCCGAATCAAGGTTGGCTGGTGTATCACCAAGTCCACCAACCTCCGAACATTCTAAATATGGAATGTATGTTGTAATAAACATTGATATGAATATCATCGACTTCAACTGGGTGGGTTTGTTTGATTGTCGAGCATTTTTAGAACTAAACCCGGCAAACCAGTTTTAATACTGTCTTTCTTGCTTTGAAGGTTTCAGCGCCTTATATGGCAAATAATTTTTATATTTGCGATGCGTTTTTGTCTTTTCGAAAGTAAGACAGTAAAACATGTCTGAAGCGTACATTTTATATTCCATTTTTATTTGGAATAAAAACAAAACTAACGCACTAATCAATGTTATTTTTTTTTAAAAAATTAAAGGCAGGAGTCCAAACAATGTGGAAAAAGTATATGTTAGATTCTTTGATTACGATAATAAAACAAAAATGTAAAGTCCATCTATCAACAAAATGCGCAATCACTTAGTTGCCTACCCAATAGAATCATTATTGGAGTTGACACTCACTCCGGCTAGTCACGCCGGCCTAACGATCCGGTGAAACTAATATGTAGCGACTCAAATCGATGCTCCACAGGAAGTCCTCGAGCACTTTAATTTTACTGTGGTTGTATTTGATAAATAAAAATATATTTTGTTACGAGAATGATGATAATAATAAAATAGTGTATCAATCGTTATTCGATTAATATCTAAGTCGTATGTGTAAAATGGACACCATTTTTAAATTACTAGTTCACATTAAAAGTTAAGAAAACTTATTATTCTATGAGGCCACTTGTATTTTAGTTATACTCAATAGAATGTAGTAAAATTTTAGTTGTGTTTAATATAATATAATAGAATACCTCTATTAACGTGTAATTAGTAGTAAGTGTAAAAAAATAAATATTTATTTTTGATTGCAGCGGTGCAGCGAAGTGTTCGCGGCGATGGGCGGGGCCGGCACAACCGGCGAGCTGGTGACTCTACAGGCAGTCCGCGATGCAATGGCGCCTTGTAATACTACGTTGCAGGATTTACTTAAGTGAGTATTGCAACAACGATATTGCTTACCATTTTTTTTTCAACTTTAACCAGGGAATTAAAAAAAAATCAAATCCAGTTGATACTCATGATTATAGCAATGAGGCCTTAGTTACTGTAAAGAAGTCTAGGCTATTCGCTCTGGGCGCTGTTCCACCTCAAACAAAAAGTTTTAAAGCCAGTCAATTTATGGAGCATTTCCACCATGCGGGCCCACAACACCCCGAGAGCTTTGCGATGCTCTCATATGAGTTATATCCACTGACTGGGTGTGACTGGTGAATATAGATGAAAAAAATCTTTAGCGCCACTGCTAGCGTTGACGACGGACTAACAGAACGGAGCGCCCCCCGGTTGTACAGCGAGTAAATCTAACGCGTGGTACGGCGGTTTCGGTAGCTCTATGACGTTATTACTTGCTCCATTATACTCATGGGAACCCGCAAGCTTAATTACTGAAGAGAGCACCTGAAACCTGGTGTGACTGTGCCTAAGTACACTAACGGATCTAAAGAAAAAAACACTGGATTATGACCCTTTCAAGTTGTATTCTAGATAAATATAAACATATTTGTAATGTTATTGTCTACTTTTTCAATCTATCTAGCGAGATTAAATTGATAATATTTATTTGATAGAATTTATTTATTTGCAAGACATGTCGACAACTTTAACACATTCTAGTAACAAAAGTTATGTAAGAAGGACTATTTGACTAACATTTATATTATTCACAGACATGGACAACATTTATGAGTCTATTATCAATCGTAAATTATAACTATAATGAAAATATCAATTAGAGTATACATTAAAATGTAATTAAAAATTTATTTAAAATGAAATATATAATTGAAATGAAGTTAAAGTACTAAAGGTTATTGTTCAAACAAAGTTATCACTAATGCTGTAATGCCAATTACAAATTCAAAAGTTTTGTTTTTATTGACTTATTATAAAGGAAATATTCTAAAAAAAACTACTCATAGGGGTCACCATGTAAAGTTGTCTTTTTTAGATGCGATAATTTACCGGAGAACATAGATAATATTTGTCGATTTTATTAATACAGTGGTCATAGTATTATCAAGTCATTGACAATATTGTAAATAAATGTCAATCAGTACTGGTTTTCAATTACAACGATTCTTGCAGCGAGGCTGTAGAAAGTTTAGCACTGGCGGCTTGCGAGAGCGTTGACAATGTAGACACTGACCCCATGCCGAGTACCGAAGCGGACATACCGGACCTACTCACACCAATTTCTCACTCAGGGGTAAGCTTGTGTTTACACGGTAAAGTGTTATTTTCAATTTAATTTTTAATTGATTAATGATCACATTAATACATTATCGTTATTCTCTCATGCTAAGAAATTGGATTACTTAAATTTGGTAAGCAAAAACTTTACTTATTAATCATGAAACATGTATCATAAAAATTTATTGTAAACCAGTGATAGAAAAATCGTTTAATACCTTACAAATAGGTGAAGATACGCTTATATAATTCTAGCTCTTGGTGTATGTTTCAACTTGAATGTTTTTCTGTCTCTTTTTCTATTAAAATGTTTAGTTTGCGAATTATCGAAACCACAATCGAATCTTATTACTGTTTATCTATAACATTGTTTGAGAGAAATATGTTGGTTTATTGTTAACTTCACCAAATATGTGCAAATAGTTTTTTATTCGCTTTTCTATATAGTTTGTCGCATTTACCTTAAAGTATTTATTTGTATATGTTCCTGCTCATTGTTACTGACACTTCTTCAATTTTTTTGGTCCTCTAATGAACAGTTTCTGTAATGTTAAGCAATATAGCAATCACGAAGCATTGTATTAAAATCTCTTAAGTTAATGTCTGTGATTTCTGAAATGTTCTTTCAAGAAAAAATAGCAAACCTCGGTTTAATTTATAATTACATATTTTTTATAAACAAATATTCTTTATTTCTGTCAATCATTTGCGATGTAACTGTTTTATTAGTGTTGATGATAAATTACAAGTGATAATTGAATATTGTAACAACGCTATGAATATTTTTTATTCAAAATTAAGCGAATTTTTTAAACTTAGATGATGTAGTTATAGTAAATAAATAATTAGTTAGAAGCACTATTTATTCAGATGTACACTTTTGAATTTCATCTATTAAAATAGCTATAAAATATTTTAAGTGTTAATGCTAAAAATTGGGATTATATCTAAAAGTATTCGACTATAAAACCGCAAAGTCAGAAAAACATGTATAGCAACTTGGTTATATTTTAATCGTTCATCAATCAATTCAAAATCAACTGAGTGTTTAGGCGTTCAAGCAACTCCAATATAATCCTTGATATTAAGCGACGTTTATCAAGATTTTTCCCTTTAAAATAACATAAATAAAGTACAATAATTTTAGATAGCTTTTGGTATAATGGTTGTTAAATGGAAGAATATCGATACAAAGTAGGTTTAAGACATAATCATAGAAGAATTGTAATAACAAATTATGTACACAGCATTTGCATGTATGTATGCGTAATTCATGTACTCACCAATTTAAGCATGTGTTTGAAAGTAAATATAACATTTGTTCATATAATTTATTATTTTATTAAAATTTAGACTGCCTAATAATTATCTCTGCACCATCGCATTATTTCCGCCGCACATACACATGCCGTACGTACATATCGAATTTCCCTGATTTACAATTTGCGTAACAAAATAAATAAATAAATCGCTATTAATATTTTACGACAGGCGACGCCACTGGGGTGCCGTCGTCGAGAGCGCGGCGGGCGACGCGTGCGGCCCAAGTCCGTGGCCGAGCAACAGTGCAGCAGTAACGAGATGCTCTCGCTGCCGCCGCTCCACGCGGAGGCGGCTGATGCCCTCGCAGAACTGCCCGCGCACACCTTACGTCATCTCGTCAAAGGTAACCAAAGCTACGACATTGTAATATATTAGCTGACCCGAAGCCTGCATTCACCGTTTCCCGACTACATTAACAAAGTCGTCTGTCTACCTTGTTCATACAAATTTTAATCAATAATTAATTAAAAATTGGAAAAGCTATTATCTACAGGAATTGACAGGTCATTGATTAGACATAATAAAATATGTGAGGTATTAAATTTCAATCGACGTAAAACTTACAGTTAATTTTTTGTGATAAGCCATATTAGCCAACCTTCTGACATTTTTAACGAAAGTTCCATGAAAATGTGAGCGTAATAAATAAGTTGTAGGGGCAAATTGCGTCATCATGAGTAGCGCATCGGAAAGGGGAATTCCACACAAATAAAATAGTTCATTTACGTCGGTATAAATAGGGGCGTAGCCCGAATGAATAAACACACTTCTTCGGACGTCGTGTTGTTACTACCACCAACCAGATCTACCATCCCTAGGAAGAATCCCACAAAGTATTGAACATGTAACAACTAATCGCAGTTGATATATTTTTAGGTCTGTAACACTCAATAACTAGACAAGATTGTTATCATAGTTTTACAGTTTTTTTTTTCTTATTAATATTTTCGTAAAACATCTACTGCATTTTTTTTATTTCAATAATTTATTTTACAGGACGACCCAGAAGAGCAAAAACTAGAGCCCCTTCTCGACCCATCACTGACCAATCTCAAGATATTGATGAAGGTGATGTAAATTATAATATTATTTTTGCATCTACTTTGAATTATTTAAATTTTAACTTATTTTAATTTAAATATATTTCCACCGGCACCAATGTTTACGTGATTTTTTGGAGTACCTATAGCGTCCCCCCTATTTAATGTTAATATATTTTAAATTAAAGAGAAAATATGTTGTCTTGATTAACCTATTCTGTTAACACGTTAAATGTTACATAATACAAGAAAATTGGCAGATGATAATAACCATTTTGATGAAAAAAGACATTTTGACCGAATATATCCTGGAAGTAGCTTTTATTGTCGTACGATAACTTTTTGGTATTAATGAATATTGCATTAAATATAAGAGATGTGTCTAAAGATAACAATTTTATATTTATTCCGCCACAAACCCGAGGGACACGTGGACTATGCCAAATGGTAGTGTAGCATTATATGTACATTATTAGTAATTGAGAGTACGATGAAATTGTGCATTCCTCAACTGCCGCGCTTTGGAAATTCTGTTATATTGCTACTGTTATTTTTGTCCAATATAAGATTTTCTGATGAGTTTCATATTGGTTTCACGTTATAAACATGATGAGATTCGTTAAAGATTTGTTTATTGAAAAGCGATTGCTCTATAACTTAAAATGCGATCAAAGTTTAACCAATCTGATCCATCGCACATCGGTTGCGAAACTGTGCCATTAGGCTAAAGGTAAAGAAAGTGCCGTCGACGTCACTGCTGGTGAATAAATATATATAAGGTTGTCAAATATCTCCCTTCCGCTTTTTGCTCTTTATTCAATGCTTTATAAAAAGTGTTACAGTGATCGGATTTAGTTCAAATATGCGCCGTTTTGTTCGATAATCTGTTTCCATCTAGACGGCAACTTCATAATACCTCCCTCGTAGAAGCCCCCCCTCCTTATTTGCGAAGAACTCGGACAGCCACTTTTCACAAACCTCTTTTGAGTTCAACTTTACACCACCAAGGGCGTTCGCCATGGACAGGAACAGGTGGTAATCACTTAGCGCTATGTCCGGGCTATATGGTGGATGTGATAAAACCTCCCATCCGAGCTCCCGTAGCTTCTGACGAGTCATCAACGAAGTGTGTGGTCTGGTGTTGTCCTGGTGGAACACTACACCCTTCCTGTTGGCCAATTCTGGACGCTTCTGGTCGATCGCCTGCTTCAAGCGGTCCAGTTGTTCGCAGTAGATGGTAGAATTAAGCGTCTGGCCATATGGGAGCAGCTCATAGTGGATGATTCCCTTCCAATCCCACCAAACACACAGCAAAACCTTCCTGGCCGTCAATCCCGGCTTGGCCACTGTTTGGGACGATTCACCGGCCTTCGACCACGACCGTTTTCGCTTGATATTGTCGTATGTGATCCATTTTTCGTCACCAGTCACCATTCGCTTCAAGAATGGGTCGAGTTCGTTCCGTTTCAGTAGCATGTCGCAGGCGTTGATTCGGTCCAGAAGGTTTTTTTGCGTCAAATCATGCGGCACCCAAACATCAAGCTTTTTTTTGTATCCAGCCTTCTGCAGATGGTTTAAAATGGTTTGGTGACTAACTCCCATCTCCTGGGCGATGTCACGAGATGCCACATGCCGGTCTAACTCGATGTAGTCCATGATTTGATCGGTATTTGTCGTCACAGGTCTTCCGCCGGCTGGCTTATCCATGGTGTCGTTTTCGCCGGCTCTGAATCGTCGAAACCATTCCTCCGCGGTTCGAAGTGATAGAGTACCATCCCCCAAAACACCATTAATCTCACGGAACGTTTTTCTAGCGGATTTGCCTTTAACGAAGGAAAACTTTAAAATAGCGCGAATTTCGGCGTTAGTGAACTCCATGTTTACACGTCTATAACTGTTGAACGCAATATCCAAACTAATCATGCATAGCGTCGTTTTGTAGGTTATGTCAAGACCTTTCAAATTATGTATAGTATTGCCAGGTACGAGCTCTGTAGCGCTTTGTACATAGCCGCGAAATTCAAAAGACAAAAAGGCGGAAGGGAGTTATTATTGTATTATTGCGTATCAGGTTGATTTATATATATATATATATATATATATATATATATATATATATATATATATATATGTGTGTGTGTGTGTGTGTGTGTATGTATGTATAACTATAATAAATATTAAATCGAATTACTGTAATAATTCCGTCAGCTTGTCGTAAGCAACAGTTTCCGACTCTTCGTTTTAAATGCGCAACGGTTCCTGATCATCCTAATATCAAGGGGAAGGCGTTCCAGAAAAGTATAGATTGTATTGCGAAGGATGAGTGTAAGAAGTCGGTACTATGGGGGTGACATCTAAGTAGACGGATTGCAGGAGGGGCAAAATGTTTTTCGTGTCTACTTATTAATATCTTTTGAAGTACCTAAGAGTTATAAAAATAATTTATGATTGATTCGACAGGACTGGATGAGTTCTGGCGCAGTTGCCGCACGCCTCCGGGAAGCGAGGAGGCGTCGCTGTCGGCGCGCACGCCGCTCACGTCGCGCTCGCTCCACTCCCTTTCCTCTCTCGCGTCGCCCTCACCGCTGCGACACTCGCCCACGCTGCAGCGCGACGACACCATGTAACTACAATTTACCTTAAGAGTCATTAACCACTTTTTTATTCATGTAGCCCGGAATGTAGGAATAATAGCTATAGGGTCAGGTAAGTAGATTTAAATTAAGAATAAAAATGAAGTATAATTGCAAGTATCAAAATAAGAAGCAAAAGAAAATAATGTATTGTGATAAATGTAACATCTGTGTTAGAAATAAAAATTAAATCGTTAGAATAATAAATATTGTGATGAAAACCCTGTAATAAGTAATAATTGAGGAGAGAATGGGGGGCGATGCATAGAAGGAAATTAAGAATAAATGAGAATGTAAGATTTTGTGATGTATAATTGAAAATGAATGAATAAAGATATAAAGATCGACAAAAGAGAATGACAATAAAAAGCAATGTCAAATAAATATAAAAAAGAAAATACTCCTATTCCCTAAAATAAGATAGAGGGTGTATGACAGGTCCCCAATAACGGGAGTCTTGTAAAAAAAACTTGTCATCCTATTATGATATAGAGGTGATATTCATCATCTTCATCAACATTCCAGCCGTCTACCTTAAAATGGTCACCTCTCAATCTTGTAGGTGGACGTTTAACGCCGCGCTTTCCGGTTCCTAGTTTCCATTCCAGAACTTGTAAGTCCCCAGTGTATATCATCAATGTTCTTTTGGTTTATTTACTTGATAAAGAAAAATGTCATAACTTAGCCAGTGGAATTCAGAAGGTATTATCGTCATCCTGAAAATTGATTTGCCTCATTGCATTTACGCAGTTATAAAAATTATATACCTAATTAAATAATTGCTTAATTTTAAATATTGTCAAAAAATCATATTATTATTACAGTCCTTTTTGTTATAGGTACAGTGTGACGTCGGGTGAAAGTACACCAGTGCTACTAGAATGCGGTACGTAATGAAATTACATCTCCAAATCCACCACCAATGATATATCTTTCAAGTGAATAATAATGGAGCACAAACATAAAAAAAAATCACTGCCTACCTATCGAGATTTATTATTTTACATTTATTATACAATCGACAAATATATACCACGCATTTGAGTGTGTGCGTCAATATGGACCATCACATGTAAGCAGTAATAATTAAAAATGAGTCGTTGTAGGAATGTTGGTAAACGTAAAACACGAGAACCGTTCGACTAACTTATTTTATATTTTTGTAAGCGCTAGAAACCAGTAAAAACTCAGCACCTTTACCTATGCACATATGTACGCGCAGAGTTAGTTTAAACATCTAACCCCCAAATATTTAACGTCAAAACAAAACACATATGTTACTGCTATTATTGAAAAAAAAAATCATGTTATTACTAAAGCCTAGCAGTGTACGAAATAGAAAATTTATGTTTGTTAACAATCGATGTTTATTATAAAGACTTGTCATAATTTTTTTAAATAAATTTTTTGCTGGTGGACTGTGAAGTCTGAAAGTGAAGTGTATGTCCACATACATCCAATTAATTACCTATAAAATGGTTACTTTATATCGTCTCCAGTGTTATTTTAGTTCATTTATATTTGACGATATTTTGTGCTGTCATTCAAGGCTTTTTGAATTAAAATTAAAAAAAATTGTTCATTTAACATAAAGCAATGAAGAGGTAAAACATATTTTTGATACGTGAAGTTAAGTTCACCACCTTTTTCGTTGATAAATGCCGCAGAACTAAGAAGAAGCAGCATAACAAACTCGACGGAAGTGATATTTTTCTTAACAGATTATAAATTTACATATGTAAATAATGTTGTTGGTAAAGTGATTAGTAATTACGTCATGTTATGTTAGCAGAAGTGTCGCGTTGCAAATCGTCGGACAACGTAGGAACTCGAGCTCCGAACACACCGCCACCGTCGCGCTCTTCCGACAACGTTAACACAATGGGTAAATACAAGCGCTTTTTTGTCGCCGCGGCTCATTTGCTTTAACACTGTCATCAACGAACAAAAGCTGGGAGATAGTTCAGATCACAAGGAAAATATTTTTTTAACCCTTAAAACCCTTTAAATACACGATGACGTAGTCAAAGATTACGAAATAATTAAATAAAATTGTCTATTCTTTCACACATGATTTTTTTTGTCTATGGCTATTAATGAGCATAAAATATTCAAGTAGGATTGATTGCCGTCGTTACATTTAAGGGTTAAAATGAATAGTTTATCAAGGTGAGTGATAATTTGGCTGAAGTATGGTAAAGTACACCGCTTCAAGCGCGTCACGCATCAAAGCATAACTTAAAGCAAGCTTAAGTCAAATGTGAGCGATACGCTGCTTCATTGGGTTCGAAAATGCAGATGTATTTACGAATATTACGTATTGCAAATTTTCATATAGTACACTTCAGAAATATTTTTATTTATTTTCACTTTGTACACAATAGATAATAAACTAAAAAAAGAAACAATTTATATGGAGGCGGTCTTATCGCTCGAGGCGCTTTCTGCCAGACAATTTATAATTATAATAAGACATATTTACTAACGTAAAAGGATGCAACAATTTCTATATGTATATGAGACAACACTATATACTACAATAATTATATCATATAGTTATATAGAATAAATTTTATAGTTCTATTTTTTTAAGTTGCTATGTATGTCGTTGTATAAAAAAACCTGCTGTCCTCCACCCACTTTGCGCGGCTCTGAAAATAAAAAAAAACCGGGTAAAATTTCAAATACCTGACTTAATTTTTAGTCTCTGAGCTTTATGGTTCCAGAGATATTATAATCACTACATAGGTAGAATATCTCTGGTATACAGATAGATGAAACATGTTTAATCAAACCCACTTGAAAAAATTACTGCTCCATCTTAAGTGTCATGACAACTATTCTTATAATATATTTTGAAAAATTCATTAATTCAAATTCATAACATTTATATAACAAATTCGTAGTTGAACTAATGGTACTAAGAAGGAGATGTTGAAGAGCATTAAGGTGTTAGGCAATGCTTTATGTGTTATTGTAACGTAACCGGTGCGCGGGCGCGTGTGTGTGTGTGCGTAGGCAACGGGTGCGCGCGCACGCCGGGCAAGGCGCGCCCGTGGTCCGTGGCCGGCGTCAACGCGGACAACGCGACCGCCTGCGCCGCCTGCACCACAGGTAACAACTGTCCCCTGCTAACGCTTGCCCGACCCATCTCATTATTAAATTATTGTAACTAACACAACACTTACCTCAAGTTTATGAAAGGCCAACCTATTTTGGTACTTTTCAGTTAGCCGGGTACAAATATGGCTAGTGAAGATCAGCTTCACAAGCGCCAGCGTTCATAATAACCATTTTTTTTTTGGATTAAAGTGTTTTGTTTAAAATTTAATAAGTATTGATTTCATAATAATAACGACATAAGATAAATATCTAAAACTAATAAAAAAAGATTTTTCTTTTCCTTATTGTTCAGATGTCCAACGATTTCGAAAATATTTTGAGATATTTATAATCGTCATTGATGTATATTAACGGTGATCGTCACTTATTCTTATACCCATATTTGGTTCATGACACATTCTTAGACATTCCAATTAAAAACACCCTAAAGGTAACTGTAATTTTTCTTTGGCTATTGGCATTTACCTCAGAAAAAAATCATGTGTTTGGAGCACAGCACATACTCCATTTAGAAATGTTAGAAATATTGAGAAATTACATTTGGTAACTTTTTCGTTTGCACCCGGCTAACGAAAAAACTTCCAATTTTAATTTACTATTCATCTCTTGTTAACAATTTTTAACATGATTTGGGTTGCCAAAACGCCTGAGCACAACGTTAAACGATAATCAGCCAGTTTCTCAAAGGAATTTTACTTGATCAACAAGTTGTCGAAACTTTGAATAGGTAATCAGTCAATTTGGACGATCCGTAAAGTCAAAGTCAAAATAATGTTATTACATGAGATCATTTATAATGGTGAGCCTGGAATTCAGTTGACGTTACTTCGTTACGCGCAACCTACTGAGAGGACTAACAATAAACTCAGTGAGGTTGTAAACTCTTTATTTTCTTTTTTTTCATATTACTGTTTTACCAAAAAATACTCATAGTTAGAACAATCATTTCTTAATATATTTATAGTAAATATACTATAAAATGGAGTTATATGCCTTTAGTTTAATATAGTCTTCATTTTATTTAAAATTTCCATTTTAATTGGGAAATAAACTTATTTTTTTACATTCTAAGGTATTTCATTGTTTATTAGAGACAAAATTTTTTTTAGTCATTTTACATAAAAATTGTTACAATGATTTATACTTTTATTTTTAAAAGATACATAGCTACGCTATAGACAGAAATTAATAACATTTTTTGACCTAAAATTAAACCTTATTTTTAGAAGAAACATTCAAAAACCAAAGGCACTTTCATATGATTTTGACTGCTAATTATTTCTAAGATAATGTTTTGATTGATGCTTTGATGGACGACCTTTTAGAATCTGGCTGTTTGATATTAATTTCTTTTTTTTATATATATTATTTACAAGATCAGTGTCGACGATAATGCAAGTTATAGTTTATAATAAAAGTAATAATTAGTTTTACAAAGTTCATACAATTTTTTCTTCAATATATAAATAAAACGCTTGTGTTTTATTTTATATGGTTTCCACGCCATTATTATTTGTATTTATGGTACTATGTGATTTGATTCTAATTCAAAGTCAATTACAGTTTATGAACACTAGAAGATTCAAGCGATAAATAAACATCGACCGTACTGTTGCGTATAGTAACTGTACTGGACGTTCCGGTCTGCATGTTAAAAATAATAATTTTCCTTGTCTGTATGTTAAAAAACAACAAATAGGAACTAACAATGTCAATAATTTTCTTTTATCAAATTGTTTTATACTGCACTTTTTAATAATTGTGATATTTCTTTTAACTTTAACAATAGAAAAATAATGTAGTACATTTTCTGATATTTTAAGTATTTGTGTAAAATATGCACGTTTTAGTAAAATTAAGGAGTACGTGAAGAGGTAGGTTGGGTTTAAAATTGGTTACAAATTAATTTTGTTTTAAATTCTGTTCACAAGTTTGAACACAAGGCTCAACATTAGGAATGATTCACTCTGTGCCCGGTATACGACGGTGTGTGTGAGAACTCAATACCGGTGGCGCACTAAGAACCACATAAGTTGACAGCAGTTACATTATTAGAGAGCATATAGTGTTGTGTTGAGCGTTGTGGCTGATACGCGGTGGCGGTTGACAGAAGGCGTGGAGGCGTGCGTCGGCGGCAGCATTGTGGGCATCACCCCCGGTGCCGCACTAACCAGTAACCAACTTTCTGACGCTATTCTGTACTGAGCTAGTCCATGTGCCGGCTGCCTGCATAGGTAAAACGTCCGCTTGCTGCTTTAAATGTTATCATACATCCATGTATCATTTAACACATCTTAAGTGGTTGTTGTGTCGCAAATCTCTTATATCTGTGTGGTCTAAGTGCAAATCCGCCACAGTCCTCTACCATGTATTTTTATTATAACCACTAATCTCACACATAGCTTCATAAACATTGAATTAGTTGTACCTTAGATAATTTTAGAATGCGCGTTATAGTATTCGTTATAATTTATTATTTTAATAAAAAATATGGATAAAGGCGGTTTTGCATGCATTATTACAGAATCTTTCAAAATGTAATATACAAAGACGGGTTTTTAATCTCTTAAATTGCAAATATGATATTGTTACACATACACGGTATAAGTATTATTTATCGAACTTATAGTTTTGTTGTGCTAGTATTAATATTATTTTGTAACACATTTGTATTTTGTGGACAGAGCAGAGAAGGGAAAGAAGTGTGGCAAGATAAGTGCAAACACTCAAACCCCTTCAAACATTAAAATAAAATGATTGCAGGAACGCAAAATGGATGATCAATGTTGTACAGTGCCACTACATCGTGGAATATAATTATTCATTCATATTATACATATAAAAGACACGGTAACGTGAAAAAAGTTACCGCTAATTTTATTTAATGACTAGTCGTCGTCGTCGGCGTTTTCGTTTAAACCTACAGACACCTACTGCAAGGCATAGGCATCTCCCAAAGGTTCAAGTCGTAAGTCCCAGTCCTCTGCCGCTGGGCTACGACTGCTCCCGAAGAGACAATAGCACAATATTCAACAATAATATATAATTGAACAAGTTATTGCAAGGGCTATACAATTGTTTTTATTTATCATTAATAAATGTTGTTTAAATGTTGATATTCACAGCTTCAAAAATAGCAGAGCGTTGAAGGCGCTTAGTCTAGACCTCTTTACGAAAAGGCTAGACCGATACATTATTAGTGTCACCGAATTCAGAGGTAGCTAGGCTCTTGTGTAAAACGGAGGCTTCTCAATTCGACTTAGTTTTTAAAAGAGCACAGGAGAGCTGAACCTTGATTCGATTTGATATTATTGAATTATAAGGCTTCACGCTTAAGATGTGTTATATACTGGTCAATGTTGAATGAACTTGTAATGTTCATCTTAACCGTTTCAATAAGGTATATTTAAAAATTCTTCGCACGTTGTCACTAATTGAATTATTACTATGTTGCATAATTTTTAAGTACAATTTATATAAGCATGCAATGTCTGCACGGTACGGGACATGTATTTGTAATATGCATGATTTATACGTTACACTTATACTATATTAGTAAATATATATACCGATTGTATATATGCACGTATACAATGTGTATAATATTTTAATAGGTAATTTTGAAGTCTTAGCAAATCTTATCAGAGACATCTTTGTAGAGTGTAACGATGAAAATCCTAGCTATAAATGTGTACATTAAAAATATTCAAATTACTATCTATTATATTATCGTTTTTATTATATCCAGAGGTCGTGTAAAAGGATGTATATTTGATAGAAGTAATCGTTAAAAAATTATGATGGCGGCTTTAATGCGTTACATCCTGTTTTGGTTTCTATTATTGCTGGTCAATGATTCTAGTTTTATTGGCTTTTACAACTTTGTACTCGCCGTCACGCACTCTGAATCCAAGTATCACAGAGCTAGTAATAAATAAAAAGAAATATTCTCGTGGTCTGTGCTCCAACAGATGTGTCTCTTACACTCGTCCGTTTGTATTCAGAGATTTTTTATACAAAAGTATTTTATATTATAACCAAACGTTAAATATACATCCGAGTATTCGATCGCAGATCAAATATACAGCTTGTTTCGTATAAAATTGATAAAAGCATACAAACGCAAAGTTGAATATGATATCAATGTATTTATGCATGTAATTTGTATTTATAATCTGTGATTATTTATTGCTACTGAAATAATTAGATGCTTTATTGTCATTCATCTCTTAAAATTATGTATAATATGTTTTTTTACGTTTCCTGCAGGCTCAATGTTACGCGATCACCCATTGACTCCAGGTTAGTTGCTATTTATTTTTGTTATACACATTTTGAATACCATTTAATTCAAGACATATTATTGAAGTAATAACATTTTCTATTTCTAGAAGGAACGGAGGCTTAGGCGATGAACACAATAGTAGCAGAGATATTTCAGTGATAAGTTGAGCAGGGTTTAATGTCCAAGTGTAAACGGTTAATGTGGATTATATCCTTTACAGCTCACGATTGTGCCAGTTAGAATTTTAGACGATCTAGACTAAATACTGAGGTTTTTTTTAAACAGTTTTATTTGTTTTAACTGTTCTCTTCAACGCAATAGATACAATTCCAGCTATAATTGAAAAAGTTTTTAAAAGCAATTTCGTGAATGTAATTTAAAATTTTTTGGACTAATAATTTTGTTTTAAACCAGTATTTCTAATATCACACCGTGTTGTGAGCATCGAAACAATTCTACTTTTGTCACGAAAATAATATATCTATTGCAAATAATGGTATGTGCATAGACTGTCTACTAACAATTTTAAATTAAGTTGCAGTTAAAGTTATAATTTTAACTAAAATATTAATCAAGTCGATATAAATATGAATAGGGCTTAAGGTTGATTAATTTATGTAATCGTTTCATGTTTACTGTGATTTATTTAGTAATAAATGTATTTAGTTTATTCAATAATTGTTAAAATACCTATTTATTCATGAATTACTTTAAAGGCTTATTGCTTGATTAGTGTAAGCACACTCCCTTTACGTAGGGTGATGTGCTTATCCGTTTCTTCCAATTTTTAACTGTATTTTCTTCGCAACACTGTGTAGTGTTAGTTTTTATGTCTTTGTTTGATGTAACCGTGGTAAGTGTAACTGTGAAAAAAATTATTGTATTATTCTGTATTTCTTGGTAATTAAATTTTCTAATGTGTATTTGAGGCTATGATGAAAAAATTAATAACACGTTAAGAAATTATGACGCGAACATGAAATCATACAACCAATTACATATAAATTTTGAAATTTATTATTCGGTTTGTCAATGTTTTTTAACAAAAAATAAGGTCTCAAATGATTAAAATCAAATATAAACGACGGACGCAGACAGTTTCAGACTTGGTGAGTTTTTTTTTTTAAATTAATACAGCAGTACATAATTGTGATTGTCTGGTAACAGATTCTTACATCCTATAATTCATCTAAAAAGTTCTGTCGTCTCGCCAGTCTGCAATTGATGCAAAATGATACAGAACATCACATTATTTGAGAGAGAACGTATTAAGCATTTGTTTGCAAACACATTCAGATTGTAATAAGCAGTTGTGAAATGTATAACTCAAAAGTGAACAATTATTATCCAGGCCTCAGAATGGTGCGATCAAAATGCTCTATGAAATTCTCAATGAATTTATAATTTAAGTTTTCGATAATTATAGACACCTAGTCAAATAGAATGGCCTACGATTAATTACGCACAAATTTAATTTAACTCCAACGTGATAAGTTTTATATTGAAATCGGAAAGAAAGAGACCCAATATAGAATCTTCCAAATATAGTAACATTCCTTTTATATATACAGATTAAAGATTAGCGTTCAAATGTTAATAAAGCAGGTGTGATTTTAATATGAAGTTCAAAGAAAAAGGATACTTGTTTAGTGTAGTTACGAGGTGATGTAATGTTCAATTTTACAATACGATTTAGTAAAAAGTAGATTGCTCCCGTTATCTTAAGTGTTCATTAGAATAACTCTTTGTAAAATCAATTATTATTCTCTCATCTCTCGAGTGTAAGGCGATATTGTATTGGAGTTTTTCTTGTACGTAAAGTATAGTTACATAGTGTACTATCGCTAAATTATTTTATAGTATTTTTATATTCATTCCAGTTTGTGTTATAGCTTCTTGGTACCAGACTGATTTTAGGTACATTATTTTATGGTGCAATTTATTTTAGAGCGTTGTGATAATCTGTTTTAAGGTACATTATACTATACAGAACCATTTTGATGTTTTATTTAAAATCATTTACACCTTTTATCGCTTGAAAATTAATTCATTTAGTATCGTTTGCTCTCAAAAATGTTAAGAAACCAATTACCTGGTATAAAATGGAAAAAATTAAGTTCTTTTTTTTTAAATAAGCGAAGTGTCACGTGCCGAATTTTTTATCATTTCCAGCATGCTAATGTCCATGGCTAAACAAATTCGCTTATTATGTACTATATAGGTGTTAATAAAACAAATTTAAATCTAACAATCTACTTATTGAATGAAAAACTAAAGTCCATTTATTGACCTGGTTTAGTTGGTCCGGATAAATAAATTATAAATATAGTTTGTTAATGGTTAACATTTTACATATATTTAAACAGAAAAAAAAATGCGTAAATATTCTTTCTAGACACTGATAATGTACAAGATCTTGTATTAAAATAAACACCAGCTGGGTCAAACACCGAAACTTGTTTGGCTTGTAAACGGAATTATCTCCACCGACTAAGTCCTTCTACAACACCGGGTTCACTAAGAACTAGCTGTTCTTGGAGAAGCTATTCAAGACGATATAAAGATACGCAAACGCGGTAAATTTTGATCACCTCCGGACGGAACGGCCACCCCCAGAAACAATAGGCGCGGCACATCAATGTCGGTAGTACTATATTTTTATTTATTTACGTAGATGCCTTTTAATCATAATGAGGACCTAAGTATAATTTATTATACTGTAAAATGTTGCGAGATATCGTGACTATTTTCCCGCAACTACCTGGATGTTTAAACTATAGAAGATGCTACTGTGTTAAGAACCCCTTTATCATAATTAACGTCATTTAACATTAGTCTGGTTAATCGAAATCGCTTACAAAATCCACCAGAAAATACCTTTTTGGTGTAATTAGTTTCTCAACCCTCTCCTGGAGCCAATTATTATGCAAGTCAGACTAGATGAATAATATTCTGCCAAATAAGTTATAATGAATTTTCAACATGTTTTAAAGTACAGTTATTAATAAATATAATCGTTTATAACGCCTTATGAGTTTTGCAGATGGAACAATTATTAAATATTTTAAAGTTGCCAGTTACTGCAATCAAATTTAAGGTTACCGCCACAGCAATAAGTTGCTAAAATCTACATTTCATGTAACGCAGCAAATGATTGATCTCAATTAATGAACACAAGAGATCAAGTAATGTCAACACTGATAAATTGCAGCTCGTCTTAGTAAACGATTCAAAATGTCAGCATACTGTATGTTTATATAAATGTTGTAGTGTGATCGGTTTGAGGGCAATGCCTACATTGAAATATTTCTTTTCATTATCTATTATAGAAACAACTACACGACCGATGCATATTTGACTGTTGCTAGTCGCAGTAATTGACACCAAGTCGCCACGAGCTCTCTCGAGCGCCCTTACATTGGGAAGCTAAACGGGTATTATTGACTGACTGCCACAGCCGAGGTCCCATCGTGGGGTCTCCGGGTCCTAGTCAGTACATGAAGCATCAGTCGAATCGATCCAAGAGCTCGACGGCCTGTCAATCCTGTGAAATAGTAGTATGTAGCAGCCAGTGGTGTCGCTCCCCCGGGAGCCCTCGAGCTTTGCTTCGCCCTCTACGCCATATCGCCTCAGGTCTGCGGAATCTGCAAATGCCACTTGGGCAGTATTGAAATTCCGTTCGAAAAAAACCGCGAATCCGCTTTCACTCGTGCGCACATCAAGCTCTATACATATACAATATTCGTAACCAAAGATATGTTCAAAATTAAAAACAAATTGCATAATATTATTACTTATATTTTACAATTAAAGGTAATATTTACAGTCTTATTCGTTTCATACAAACGCCCATTATACGCGAACATATATTTCTCTGTTATGACGCATACAGCAGAAATAAAATTAAGATGGAAGAGATGTTTTCGTCAAAATTTTAATAAAATTGATGTTGCAGTTACAAAAAATATAGCGGTCTTCTGTACAAAACGTCACAAATATAATCTATCGAGATTTAATATTGTAAAATTACACCTAGCTCGAGTGGCGACCACGAGCCAGTAGAAGCGGTGAGCGTTGGTCCTCCACTAGGATGTCACTGTATGGGCAACGCAGAACTGGTCATAGTGGCGATCTTTTTGGGGAGTCCTGTGCTTACAGTGGGCGTCGTCGACCGAGAAGTAGATACCTAGCTGTGCATAATTTCACTGCGTGGGATTGTATTAAGCTATATTTTACAGTTAAATGAAACTTAAAAATTATATTTATTCGCGATAAACCTGTAGTTATATGTATAAGCAATACATATTTTTATATTCCAAATGAATAATAGCATTGATAGCCGATAGTACATTGTTTAGTCCTAAAATTCAATTATAATTTGTGTTAAAATAAATGAAGGTATAATGTTTTGAAAAGTAATATTTTGATTTTAATACTGTATAATTTTTTTGTAGAGAATAAACACATCAGATTACAAAAATAAAACTGTTCTGTATGTACTTTGTAAAATATTCATTATGCCATATTTTCAGAATCTACACTATTGAATCTAATTTCTCATATTAAAATACAATATTCTGCTATAAGAGTAAGGATTTTTTTTTGGAAATAACATCTATAATGTTTAGTGATATGTGCAAGTATATACATCAATAATATATCTTGCATAGCAACTACCAGAGACATATTTGAGGTTGAGTATAAAAAACAAATCCTTTAGCAATGAGAATGCAAATCATAGATTTTGTCTATATAGAAGCTAGATGGTGTTAAGCATTATTACATCATTTTTCCCAAATTTGCAACCTAAGGCGCTGCTTTTTAAAACATGCTCTATATCGAACCTACGTATTGCTACGTATTTTCGTAAATGGTGACCTAAGCGCTTTAAACCTATCGCTAAATGCATTAATAACTTTGGCCATAAGTTCTGTTATAAGTGTTCAATTTATAAAAAAAAAATCTAGTTATGGTTTGCAATACATGTATGCATTATTTAAGAGTGATTAATTGAAAATATTGCACGTTACTTTTTTATTACAGTATTAGTGTGATAATTTACTCAAAATGTTTAAATACCGGTCATGTTAGATCCTTGGAGTCTAGGAATTTCATTTTAAGTAGGTGTGTAAACATTGAAAACAGAATCAGAAGACTGCCAGTGTGAGAGTTCCAAATCATACAACAAATAGTCATATTAGGTCATTAACAAATAAGTTGGTATTGATTACTGGCATCTGTTTACTTTTGACATCACATTAAAACTGTAATTGGTGTGAAATTAAACTTTCCTTACTTTTATATTGCATAAATATTATTTAACAGAACTTACAGCTAAACTGAGTACATATTTAAATGGACCCCGCGCTGTACAAGCTTGCAGTACCCTACTTGCTTACATCTATCACTAAAATGTAATTTAAAACAAGACTATGACATTGAAAAACAATCCTCTTAAACAATAAGACATGGTAAGAGGAATTATGTGAGTATACACCCCTACTTTGACTGCTATAGTCTAAGGAACAGTTGTATTATTTAAAGTACAACAAAATAAATAAAACAGATTCAAACCTCTCATTACATTGAACCACTGTTTATGTTATGGTAGAAACAGTCCATCTTGTCATTTATGTATGTACAAAAATGTTTGCCAATTGTCACTTTAAAAGTGTTAACAATTAGAAACTCCTGAATAAAAATTATACATTATTTAAAGGTTTTTAAGTTAAAACGTAAAAATTATCATGATATTCCTTATAGATACATAAACGACCAATTAGTCATTACTATAAAATAAATTAACCTAACATTGTAGGCAAATCCGTTTTATGTATTTTATTAGAGTAAGTATTGTGTATTCATTACTGCTACTTTCATAACAGTAATGGATAAAATATGTCATTATTATTATTGTTTCAGACTTTTCAAGAGTCATAATGTTATTATACAAATATATAGTAATGGTCAAAGTATTTCATATGGATTATGACTTTAAGGACTTTTTTGAAAAAAAAAAGTATGCTGTGTCGTTGTCTATAGGACATAATACATTTAAATTTATCAGTAGGGTTAAAGTTTTGTTTAAAGAATGTTCTACATATTTTGCTTTTAAGTGTCATATAATCAAAAATTAAAAAGACTTGTTTACCTAGTGATAAAAACCTAAGTCACTATTTTTATATATGATGTGACTTAATAATTTCTACCAAATGTATCAAAAAAATCTTTAAAGTCAGCACTTTTCTAGATGTGTTATGAATTATTCCATTAATTAGTTGCAATTATCACAACTATAATTACATGCCAACAATTTTACATAATTTGTACTTTGGTCATGTGTTAAACTTATGCTTCAATATCTATGAAACCAGCCAAAGTATTTCCTTAAACAAATTACAATTCTATTACCTATTTACCAACCTGAGATCTAAACACATAACTAGCTTTTTATACCTGTCTAATAATATTGACAATGACATCTATAAAATGTCGAAGTATTATAAAAAAAATTGTATTTCTATTTCAAATGAGTTTTTTTTTTCAATAAATACATATGAAACACAGTTTAGTGAACACAAAGACATGGTATAAAAGTACTGAATAGTATGAAAAAATGTTTCATTACATCCTAATCCCACCAAATATTATGGGTAAAGTTCCACAAACACTTGTATTTCAGTGAGTGCACAAAAACTTTTAGTGACGCATTTCACACCTTGTTTTCTTTCTATACCGAGGCACCATTACGACAACTCGAAACCTCCAAAGGATATACGATCGTGCAGCGTCACTTATCGCCCGGATCAAGCATTGGGTGTCACCTCTTTTTTAGGTTCCTCTAAGTTACTGACATTTTTTACATCATCCTTTGTATCTTCATCTAAAAATAAATAAAAATGGTAATAATGCTTTTCATACATGCAAAAATAAACGAATCAATTTACATTTTGGTCTATAATGTATCCAATCATTTGCATTAAATTTACACTGATAATGGATAGAATTTTTTCGCTTCATCGTTTTTTATACCAAAGTGAAATGACCCAGCATGGATTTAACCTGATAGCGAATAATTTATCAATACGAAATCCTGAATTACATGACAGTTTGGCCTTTTCCACCTTGAGCATATATCTGGTAAAGCTTGCTAGGATGCTACAAATATAGACACCCTGATATTTGATGATTGCCTCTATCAATAAAACTTTGTCATTAGCATTCAAATGAAGATTTTTCTTAACAGCTGGAGTTATTCAAAAAGAAACAATTTAATACATAAATTCGTAAAAAAAAACGAATGTACTGACTGTTAGTGTCATCCTTGTGGTGAGCAAGGTCTTTATCGAGACGCGGGCGCTTCCTTTGCGGCGCTCGGTACGATCGGTTGTCACGTCGTCCACCCTCACCTTCGTCTTCAGAGTCAGAGAGCTCACCCTCTCCAGTTATGCGTTTGTCCTAAAAAAAAAAACGTTTTTAAAAATATCCTATAACAAAGCTTTGATTTTATTTATAAAAGTTATGGTATTGTTCATAGCTTTGTAAATATTATTACGAAAGAGAAAATAGAAGCACGGTAAGGACATTTAATAGTCATACATACCATAAACCACCAGAATGTAAACCATTCAAAAAAATTATTATACCTCAATAAAAAAGATTTGTTTTTAGTAAACAAGTGTAACCTAACATTATGCTGCATGGACTATTGCGTCAAGCGAAGAACTGGTCGTTTACGACATTATGGCTAGGCCTAGTATAAATGCAGATGTAACTTTGACTGCAGATTTTTGTCATCATGGAACACTTCTCATTTTATATTTTAAAATTGTTTTACTGTGTTCCCATCTAAAAACACTGCACTGAATTAATAAGCTTTTCAAATTACATTAGTCCTTAACAATTGTTAAAGTTTCTCCCTTGTCTGTTGTTGTATGAAATTAAATAATGATCATTATTATGTACCTTTTCACTTTGAGGTAGCCTTTCGTCTTTATCAATTTTATCTTCATCATCAGATTCATCATTAACAGCATCTTCTGGAATGGCTTGTACCTATAAACAATAATCAACAAATAATGAAAATGGACAAACAACTTTATGTAGTTGAATTATTTTGATAATTAGGTACTATTAGTACCTGAACACCAGGTGCATGAGGCAGCATTCTGAGGTTTTCAAACAATCTGTTTTTAATTTTTTCCAAATATTCAGGTGTGTTCTGATTTGACATGTTGCTGGGTGAAATGTGAAGTTTAAAATCGGGCCCAAAATACTCAAAATAGTCATTGTAGGGCAATTCATTAGCTATTTCAACACCTAGTGCAACTGAAGTCTCATAAGTCCAGCAACGGGAAACATTGCGTATTGTATACCTGTGGAGGAACATATGTTAAGGTTTTGTTAAAAAAATATAGTATTCACCTTAAAACAGATCTATACTTTAAATAACCTACAAAACATAGACATACTAAGTGTTCATCTGATAACAAATGGTAAGTACAAAAGATTAAAAAATCCTCCTTTATCAATTCAAATCAGTGTGAAACTGAATTCACTGGTTGCAACAACATTTTAAAGATCTCCTAATATCATATAATAAGGACAGTTATGCTTACCCGCCGCCGCCAACAAGAAGGAATGGCAAACCAAACCTTTTTACCAATTCTACACATCGTCCATGACCACGCACTGTTAAGTTAAAGCATCCCAGCCTGTCACCTGCGAAAAAATGTTTTTGATTCTTGTATAGAAAATGATTAAGAAATCTGTTGTTTTCTTTCTGATGTATATTTTACAGATATAGACTTGATAATGAAATTATAACTATATATTTATTGGTTAATTTTACTCCATTAAATGAATTGTTCTAACACAATTTCATAACTCTTCTTGTGTACGTAAATCCATAACAAACATATTTTTATTTTCTTTAAACATGAAGTGAAGGTACATAAAAATATTTAAAAAAAATTTTTAGAATCACTATTATATTACTAATCCACAAAAGTTATATACATAGCTATGTTTATTTTCCAAAGAAAACACTTTAAACTACCACTGTAACAAAGGTTAGACTGTATGAGGAGGTAAATTTTTATTGTTTTTGTTAGTTATTCAGAGTACATTTATAACATCTCTTCAGAAATTTTGGGTTAGAAAGGTATGTGTATACATATATGCAATTAATATACCTGTGAGGGAATCAGCACCACATTGCAAAACTACTGCACTTGGCTGGAATGTTTCCATGACTTTAGATATAATAGGAACAAATATAGATTCATAGGATTCGTCATCCATGCCGTCGCGCAGGGGGATGTTCACAGCGTAATATTTGCCTTTGCCTGCGCCAATATCTCGCAAGTCACCTAAAAATAAGTAATCAATAATAAAATATTATCACACATAATTATATAGATATACCTATCCCTTTATATTAATAAATATCAGTTTTTTACTTTAAACAATGTATGAATTAGGTTGTAAAATCACACTTTCCAACTTAAAGAAAACTGGTATAAATTTACAATGTGCACAAACATGATAAATTTGCAACATAAGTTGAATAATCAATTTCGACATGATGATAATTTAAACCTATTAAAGGTTAATAAAAATAATAATAAATGTAAAAAAGGGGTTATAACATAATGTTTTAGAGTTTGTTGGCTAATGAAAAATTACAAAATCATTCTGTAGAAAACAGAAGCTTTAAAATAAGCTTTAATTTTACCACAAATTAATGAAAGTCCTAATGGATTATAAATTTGAATTAATCATCCAAGTATTACTCTGTAAATTTTCAAAGAAAATTAATTTAAACAACTTCTATTATATATATCTCTCTTTGGTATGATTCAATTGCCACTTGCCTCTGCCAATGTAAGAGACAATATATATATATATATATATATATATATAATAATACATATATACAATAATATATATATATATAGTTTTTTTTTCTATTTGCAATTGATTGCTTCCTGTAATCAATCATCCTATAGATTGTAACAAACATTTTTACTCACTTTAAACAAATTTAGGTGCAATGTTTTACAGTCTATTAAGAGTGCTTTCAAGAGTTTGAAGTGTATGAATAATTAAACACATTATTAGGGTTTTTTTTCAAAGGTAAAATTATTTGATTTTTTATCTTTTAAGATATATATAGACAAAAACAAATTATGCATACAAACCTGTGCCGGGGAAGTATTCACCATACTTATGGAAAGATACAGTCATAACACGATCTGTTGTGTAAAACGCCTCCTCTACACCATCTCCATGATGTACATCAATATCAATGTATAAAACTCTCTGGTGGTATTTTAACAGCTCCAGAATGCCCAGTACAATATCATTAACATAACAAAAACCAGATGCTTCAGATTTCTTAGCATGATGGAGTCCGCCACCCCAATTAATACAAATTTCTGATGCCTAAAATTATAAAATAAAATTCTGCTCAAATGAAAATGTTAATAACTTTTATTCCAATTATTGTCAATTAATAAGATGATAAGTATTAGAATAAATATTCTGAGCACTGTTCTTGTACTAACATCTTGGGACATAATAACACACTAATCACACCAGATGTTATAATCTTTGTCTTAGTTAAATAAATAAATAAATTTTAGTAATGTAACATCAATATTAAAGTTTTCTGTGTGAACAATATTGTAATGTAACAGTTTTACCAATGTTAATAAATTTATTACTAGGCATAGTAGTAATAAAAATAATATATTTACAATTTGATGTTACCCTCTAAGACCAAGACATGATAGCTCATAACTACTTAGGATTGAAGATTTCTGTGTGAAATTATTATTAGGTTAACTTAGGTCTCTAGTACAGTAAATTTACTATTTAAACGTTTTTGAGAGATTGATGTGGTATGTCACTATTTCAATTAATTTTTTAATACATGTAATTTAATGATATTGTATTGTAATGTCTAAAAATAAAAGGTAATACCTGTTTATTTAATTTTACAGCAGCAGCTACAGACCCACCAGCTGACAATTGGCAAAATTCATACAGCCCATCGAAGACTGGACAATCTTCACCAACATTAACTAAAAATTAAGTACATATAATTAAGTAAATAAAGTATGTGTACTTGTTTGTAAAATTATAAACAATTGACTTAGTGTTCTTTGGTAACCAAGTAAAAAGGAACATTAATACATTACATGTGTATTTAAGCTCATACCAAATAAAATGCAATACAACTTACATCTTTGCATTTGTTTGTTGTATTCTGTCATGTTGTCTGGTCTTATCGAACGAAGAAAACGGATATAATCATCAGAATGAAATTTAGTCATTTCATCAGCGGTAGCTTTGTGTGGTCGCTGTTAATTTGAAAAAATAGTATTAATAGAGTGTAAATAAAAATGCGGAGTTTGCATAAACTTCAGATTCTAAATTACGTACGTAAATCTCCATTTTTCTATAAAGTCCATAATTAAGTAATAAATTATGCGTCATGCGTATGCGATGAGGTTTCATGGGATGCCCCTGTCCATAATAATAATTTCCAATATCACCTTAAACAAAATAAAATGAAAATATATTGCAATATCAATTTTAACTTCTTATGTGTATGTTATTCAATTCATTTTGTAGCTTGACAAATTTCAGCCTGTACTCCTTCAAGCGAAAAGCGAACAACACATGTCGGACCAATAGCAGCGAGCAGCGCGATACAGACGCTATCAACTGGCTTGACCAACAATCTTATAAAAATGTTAAGATGAAAAATAGCATTATACATTAAAGTAAGATGTTTCATAATTGTTATGGAAAAAATACTGTAGACATATTTAAAAAAGGTTTAAGCAAGGATGTAATAAAATGTGATTACAAACTATTAAGATTAGATACTTACTGTCATAGTAATAGCACACTCGTTTCTTACTGTGAGGTTGCATGGCCATTTTTTTTAAAATAAGTTATGTATAATTTACACTTAAGAATTACGATTACCTCAAATCTTTATATCAAAGATAGAAAGGTAATATAAATAAAACTTTACTCTATTAACCGCGGCAAACACAGGCGCGAGGTAACTTAAACGATGAATGAATGAGAGTTGAGAATGAAAAGTATAATACTCAATGTCATATCTACAGATATATATAAATCATTCAATATGCTCCATGACTTCGTTTATTATAAATTATAAGATTGACTTATTATTACATATAAATAAAGCTATTTAATTCTTAAAGCTCTTTTAATTAAAAAAAGGTTTTCTTTGTTAATAGTTAATTATTGAATGATCTTCAATCCATTCACTCCATCCATTCACTCCATCCATTCACTCAATCAATTTAGTTAGTAAGTTCTGGTAATAGTTCTCTTTTGCTAAAGCAGTGGTCGAGGTGAGACGTGTTAATAATTGTTAGGTTCTGATTAAGTGTAAATGTAATTCATTTCCACTTTAAATCTTTTACATTTTTTTTATTTTTTAAATATTTTAAAGCAAATTTTTGATTGGAATCGCTATAATTTGTGTGTTCATTTCAGTGCCCTGCTTCAATTGAACCGGACATAATATCTGAATTTATCATAAACATCATTAACTAAATCACCACCTTAAATATGTAAGTATTAACATTTTTCATAAATAGTGCTTTCAATAGAAATATTTCAGTACTTTATGTTATATTTCTTATGTTTTACGACACGTCATTTTTTTACTACACAGATGGCTTATTTCTTTTCTTAGGTTAGAAACAGTGTTGTAATAGTTTTTTTTTTTAATTTCTTTTATCTGATATATATGGGTTGGTATAAGTATGGGACTTGTCTAATGAGCAAAAATCGATACGAATAAAGTTTGCCAGCCATGTTGTTTGCTCTGGACGAGGTATTACGATATTTTTCCCAGCTCTTTGATTATAGATCAGAACACGCTATTAAAAATCGCGGCGTAATTAAGTATTAGTAAGATACATTTTACCTACAACCGTGTAAAAATCGTTAAGTAGTAATCGTTAAGCATGGCGGCTGAAGTCTGCGCATGTCATGGTGTATCGATTTACCGTTTGATGAAGTATTGTTAATGTATTGTTACTATTGTAACAAATTATCAGATAATTCTAGTTTATTGTAATCATGACGTGTTTATATCAAATTGCATTCTTTCATTAAACTTAATTGGTATAAAAAACGTATCTGAAATATATCATAGTCGCCATTTTGATTTTTTCAATGGTTTACGTGGTTAAAACCCATTGCGATTGGTTACTGCTAGACTTTCGAAAGAAGTAATCCTTTCACTTTTATTCAATTTCTTATGATAAAACTTATTAACTCAATTATGAATACCATTTATTTATATCTTAGTTTAGTTCATCAAACATGAAGTACAGATCATATTATTATTGCTTTATTTACCTAAATTTTTAATCAGGTCTGGAAACTGGAACAATAGCCGCGGTGGAAGTGGCGGTTCCAAATTTGGAGGAAATGGAGGATCTAAATTTGGTGGCGGCGGTGGAAGTAGGTTTGGAAATTCTGGTGGTTATGGAGGAGGTAAAAAAGAATTTTCAGGCGGTCAAAATATGCGTCGCCCAAATTGGGATTCCATGTCCCTGCAGCCATTTAATAAAAACTTCTACAATCCACCACCGGAAGTTTTAAAAAGATCACCTTATGAAGTTGAAGAATATAGGAATAAGCATGAAATTACTGTAAGTGGAGTGAATATACCAAACCCTATCCAGCATTTTGAAGAAGGAAATTTTCCTGATTATGTTATGCAAAATATTAGCAACATGGGTTACAAAGAACCCACACCGATTCAGGCTCAAGGTTGGCCTATAGCAATGTCAGGCAATAATTTAGTTGGAATTGCTCAAACTGGTTCAGGGAAAACTTTAGCTTATATATTACCTGCAATAGTACATATTAACAACCAGCCACCCATACGGCGTGGAGATGGTCCTATTGCACTTGTGCTGGCACCCACTAGGGAGTTAGCTCAACAAATTCAACAAGTTGCTTGTGATTTTGGAAATGCTTCGTATGTGCGCAACACGTGTGTTTTCGGTGGTGCACCTAAAAGAGAACAGGCACGTGATTTAGAACGTGGAGTAGAAATAGTAATAGCTACACCTGGGAGACTCATTGATTTCTTAGAGAAAGGGACAACAAACTTGCAACGTTGCACATATCTGGTATTAGATGAAGCTGACCGCATGTTGGACATGGGTTTTGAACCACAGATCCGTAAAATAATTGAACAAATCAGACCTGATCGCCAGACATTGATGTGGTCTGCAACATGGCCTAAGGAAGTAAAAAAACTTGCTGAAGATTATTTAGGAGACTACTTGCAAATTAACATTGGGTCATTGCAGCTATCTGCTAATCATAATATACTACAAATTGTTGATGTTTGTCAAGAACACGAGAAGGAGAACAAGTATGTAACTTAATTTCCTATAAATTATTGAAGTGTAAATATTTGTGATTGTGATGATTTGTTCATAGTATGAAATTTTTTGATTAAATTTAAATACAATCCTCTAAGAAGATCTGATTGAAGTTAAACTTAAAAATAATGGTGTAAACATCTCATTTTTAAATTTTATAATATATTGTTCATTTTAGGTTAAATGTTCTGCTACAAGAAATTGGACAAAGCCAAGAACCTGGCGCTAAAACCATTATATTTGTTGAAACAAAGCGGAAGGTAGAAAATATCACAAGAAATATAAGACGGTTTGGCTGGCCAGCTGTTTGTATGCATGGAGACAAAACACAGCAAGAGAGAGATGATGTTCTCTACCAATTCAAGCAAGGCCGTGCAAGCATTCTTGTAGCAACTGATGTTGCAGCCAGAGGACTTGGTAAGAATTGTATAGTGTGATTAAATTACAATTAATTTTTGAACTTACCATTGTTAATACGTTGGTTATTATACTCTTATATTATTAAATATTTATTAATGATTGTTTGTTTATACTTTCAGAGGCACTGGCGGAAAGTTATTGTGTTCTATCTGAGTATTGTCCGAATGAATGGACAACTTACTGCGGATTTGTAGATAAAGATAACACTGTCTGATGCGGTTGTAGTTAACTACAGAATGCAATAACTCGTCATTTATATGGTGCCTCAAAAGTGCCTTTCACTATGATTGGACCCGAGGCCGGAAACTTGATGGTATGTCCGTGAATATACGGATACACTTGAGAGTAATGGAAAACCTGGTGATGCACTGCATATTTAGTTTGAATATAATTATTATATAATCAGATAAAGAACTTTGGGTGCATCGTTGAAAAACTTGACCACAGGTTGAGATGATCGGCAAGAGGTCAAGGGTTTTCTGTTTCGGCCATAAATGGAGTTTGGAAGGGGCAGTCTCAAGTAGTAATGAAAAATTAGTTGTTGTGCCCTTACAAGACTCCAGGGTTTACTCAGTGAGAGGCAAATAAATGTTGTCTTTTATTTGTTCTGTGTAACTCATTCATGTAAGTAATACTGTGTTATGAGTTACATTTTGTATTTTTAGCAAAAGTATATTTTTTATTATTCAATACCAAGTCTAAATAAATAATTGAATCTTATGTATTTCAGATGTGGATGGCATAAAATACGTTATTAATTTTGATTACCCTAACTCTTCGGAGGATTATATTCACCGAATTGGAAGAACGGGACGTTCAAAATCAAAAGGCACATCATATGCCTTCTTCACACCTTCAAACTCACGCCAAGCTAAAGATCTCGTCAATGTATTACAAGAAGCTAATCAGGTATTTTTTTTTTTTAATACAATTGCTTGATTTACAATTCCTCATACCTTTGGCATGGGTACGTTTCTTAATAGCGTGACATGAATGCAAGTATGAGGTACATTAAAACAACTTCATGCCTTCGGTGTCCATATTATACATGTATCTGGATTCCATCCTCAAAAGTTGTCACATTTTTTCCTATTACGAAATATAACTGATTTTGTTAATTTCTTTTTATAACTGTTTTAATTTTGTTTCTAGACCATTAGTCCACAACTGCAAACAATGGCTGATCGTTGTGGTGGTGGAGGTGGGGGATGGAACAGAAGCAGATATGGCAATGGACGTGGAGGTGGTTCATTCAGACGTGGAACAAGTTTTGGCAGAAACAATGGAGGTGGTGGACACAAGAGATTCAATGAATATTAATTAATTTATAAGTAGCAAATCCTCATAGGAAATAATGATTTGTACAAGAATGTAGAAAATAAGACTTGCCTAGCACGATTCTTATCGTATTCCATACTTATTTAAGTCCTACTTCTGATTACTCCCAAATACTTGAAACACTAGATTAATCAAAGATTGTATTGTGAGTAAATGCTAAATGTGAGTGTGACATTTTAAGTTATTCTTAGGCGGTATTTTTTTTCTGTGATATTTTAGTGAGGATTGCTAGTGTTCTCTTGTCTACCTTCCATTGAAGATTGTAAATTCCTTCCAAGGAATATCAAATATAACATCATTCCAATTTGTTCATTGATCTGCTGAAACTTAAAATAATAAATTAAATATACAAATAAAAAATTTGTTTTTATTCTTATAGACTTCCTGTTAAAAGTAACTTTAAATGTAAGGCAATAATCAATAATACGGATATCAAAGCCAAAACTGACCAGTCTACGTAATTAAATTTAGCCTATTGAAGTTATAAATTCATTATTTCGTTCATGAGCTCAATATATGTAATTAATGTCAGAGTTTTAGGTTCATACAAAAACGGGAGGAATTTTAACCGAAAAGTTTAAGGTAAAATCTGTAAAGAATTAAGTTTATTGATATCAAATAAGACACTCATCGTCATGTTTTATCCTACAAATTTCAAAATTGTTTCTTTGTCATTGTTATTTTCTATTTCGTATCAATAATGAATAGATCAATAAGAAAATTTGAACACATCCTACAAATTTATTTTTTTGTTTTTTTTTTAGTGTACAAACAGCGAACACTAAATCCTGTAAAATGATTTATTGCCATAAAATTTTAATGATTACATACAATATATCCTTTTTCTACCTGATTAACTTTCGTATATTTAATAGCATCGCAAGATATTTTGGCTTAGTTATTAAATAAAGTTTGCATTTTTCCTTTAAAGGAAATTAAAATTTTATATCGCCTTAAAAAGACCTAATTATTGAAAAAATTATAAATTACGCATCACTTGCAGTTCGGATCCTTAAACTTATTCCAGCCCAGTAACAGATCTGAGAAACGTTGGAAATAAATTCGCGTACTTGCGGATCGGCGACCTATTTCGCTCATTTTTCACCTCGAGTACGCGTCACGCGTCCTGCTGCTTCAGATAATTAGATAATATGGCGGCTCCCAAATAGTACGGCCAGAAGTCCTAGCCAAGTGAGCAACTTTTTAAACTGGTTGGATAATTACCGAACTTTCGCAGCGACTTTTAAGTACGCGTTCTTAATTGAACATCGGTCAGCATTTTATATGTAATATTATGTAAGCAATATTTTTTGTATGAAAATTTGAAATTTATTTTGACTAATATTTCTGATTTAATTCATGTAATTTTATATTTTCAACTAGGTTTCAGAATAGTCATCATGTAACAAAGAATTTTTGCTTATAAGCCACTTTACGAATGTACTATACAACATTTATACTCTGTGTTTGCTTAAATAAAATGACTGGAATGCTTACATTTTACTCTGTGTTTTTTATGAATTTGTATTCTGTATAATATTGCACCATATCGTTGAACGCATGAAAATATCTGCGGCGCATTTATTTAAACACTGACGTTTAGTAGTAGGGTTAGGTTCTAAATGTATTTAGGTTATATCGATTAATCAATAAAAATAATGGCATTGAATACACTAACTGTAACAATTTTAAGAAGAAATGGATTTAAACCGTAAGTACGTTTAATTCAAAACGAATAGCATTACTTACAAATTTTACTATATCAGAGTCATTTAATTTCAGAATTTTCCAAAATGTTAAACATCTACAATTTCATAACAGTCAAACAAACGTTTTAAAAAACAATAAATATCTATCTTTGAGTTCAAACGGTGATAGTTGCGTTGCTTCTGGACTTAGAAGAAATTTATTTGAAAGTAAATTTTATTCTGTAAAACATGCCCAAAATGATCTTGATTATTACAAGGAACATAAAATAACTGTAATCGGTGATAATGTTCCTAGTCCGTTTCGAGACTTTGAAAACTGTGAATTTCCTGAATACATAAAAACTTTTTTGAACAAGAAGGGCTTAATTAAGCCCACAGTAATTCAATCACAGGGCTGGCCTGTCGCATTAAGCGGACAAAATCTTGTCGGCATTGCGCAGACAGGCACTGGAAAAACTTTAGCTTATCTTCTACCGGCTGTAATTCATATTAAAGAAAAACAGGGGAGAAAAGGAAAAGGTCCACGAGTCTTAGTACTTGCACCTACTAGAGAATTAGCAAGGCAAATAGAAGATGTTGCTTTAGAATTTAAAACTTTGTTCAATGTGCGGTGCCTGTGTATATATGGTGGTGTTAGCAGAGCTCGACAAGCAGCAGAATTGCATGATGGTGTAGATATATTAATAGCAACACCAGGCAGATTAAATGATTTTATTAACAGTAAAACAACAAATTTAAGTCGGTGCACTTATGTTGTATTAGATGAAGCCGATAGAATGTTGGATATGGGTTTTGAGCCTCAAATACGTGAGGCATTGGAAGGAGTTCCATATGAGAGGCAAATTCTAATGTTTTCAGCGACATGGCCTAAAGAAGTAGAGCATTTGGCCAAAGATTATCTAGGGGAGTTTGTTCAGATTAATGTTGGATCTACAGAGTTGTCAGCTAATCATAATATCCAACAAAATTTCCATATTTGTGAACAAGAGGATAAAATGGAAAAGTAAGTTCTAACTTTTTAAATAACTATACTTATCACTAGAACTGATGATACTTATTACTAAAAATATTTGGAGGTGAAGTTTTTTCTTTACAATTTTTTTTGGTAAATTCTAAATGAGAATCATATCCTAATTAATTACAAACTAATACCTTAATCTAATATAACTCTTGATACTTTTGTAAAGACTTGTATAAGTGCAATAAAAAAATTATTATTTGTTTATTATTAGACTCGAGTTATTTTTAAGGATTATTTGGGCATATGGAAATTACTAAATATTACATGTATAACAAGAAAATATTTGAACCAACAGTTTTGCATGTGGTATACATTTCTATTGTATATTACTTTCAAGTAGGTTACCTTACAAGATAGATTCTAATTTCTTAATTGTATGGGTTCTTTGATAACTTACAAAGCATTAAACATAGAAATATGCAATAATAAATTAAATATTTTTGATACCTCATATTATGTTGATTTTATATGACATTGTCTCTCTGACCAAAAAGGAAGTTTTTGGATCTAGGACCTGTGTCATATTCCATAAATGCAAATTCATTAAGTGAGAATTTTTCATGTAATATTTATCCCAATTTCAGATTTAAAGAAATCATGCATGACATATCTAGCCATGGTTTAGGAAAAATACTAGTTTTCACTAACACCAAAAGGTTTGTAGATACATTGGCGTTGACATTAAAAAGAAATGGCTGGCCAGCTGTCGGTATTCATGGAGATAAAACACAGAATCAAAGAGACGCAATAATAAACAAGTTCAGAAATGGCAATACCAATATACTTGTTGCAACAGATGTTGCCGCCAGAGGTCTTGGTAAGTTAAAGATAAAACAATTTTTTTGAGTATAGTTTGTTCTAATAATGTGACATGTTTTATTTTTAAAAAGTATTAAATAAACCTTTCCGTTTTTTTTTTAATTAAGAGCCCAGCAGCTTACTATTTTTACCACTGGAGGGGTATTTATAGCTACTTGTAAAAAATCAAAAAAATAATGGTTAAGACAATTCATCAATGTTTCTATGTTTTTAATATAATCTTGAATTGATAAGGAACTGTCTAAACAGATGCCATCAAATTTTAAATTCATGTTAAAACAGCCTTTTTACCTACAAACATAGTAAAAAGAGCTGACCTGTAATATTAACTATATTCACTGAAGTGGATACATTAAAAAAGTATAGTAATCTTTGTTTGGTAACATTGGTTCACCCCTACTGCTTCAATAAATATATATGAATATCCTGTATAATTGTGAAAATAGTTATATTACCGAGGTGCCAAATGAATTAAGCAAACCTAAAAATGAGCCTGTGAGAAAAACTTTAAATCAGCAAGTAACATAAAGATTAATTTCTAATTTATGCTTCAATATATGTAATTTTTCATTACTTATTTTGATGTAGAGTTTGGTGTCATAATACAGTAATATGCTCAAGTTATATACACCTTAAGTTAATATCAATAATTGTAAAAGCTTATAAATATTTTTTATATTTTATTGTATAAAGTTATTAAGGAAGTCTCTATTATTTACTTTGTTATATCATACATAAGTATTAAAAACAATTAAAGAAAATGTGACGCAATGATATTAAAGTGACTTTTATACAAAGTGATAAAACAGGTAAATTATTTAGTGTACTGTATAGTACAGAGTTCCCCAAACTTTTTTGTGTCGTAGACCCCTTGCCATGTTTTTCCGTGTTGGGTAGACCCCCTACTTACCTGATATTGATTTCCTGTAAATTTCTAACTGTAGTGAAGTTTAGTGTTAAAAACTTAAAGTAAAAACACATGTTAATTTAATAATCCTACAACTTACACAATTTTATAAACATATACAATATTTTTTTTACTTTATAGGTACTTCTATAAATGACGTAAATGTTTTGATATTATAAGATAGTATGATGTAAGTAAATAGGTACTATCAGTGTATGTGTTGGGATCCACTATTGTGGACCCTCATTTTCATTTCATGGACCCCCAAATTTTTTTCCCTGATGTAGACCCCTTGCAGGTTGTCATAGACCCCTAGAGGTCGATATAGACCACTTTGGGAATCACTGGTCTAGTACATGGAACAGATTACATTAAATAACAAGTATATAAATTTGAGATTACGAATTTTCAGATGTTGATGGAGTCACCCATGTCATTAATTATGACTTTCCTAACACAATAGAGGATTATATTCATAGAATAGGGAGAACTGGTCGCTTGCAGAATAAAGGTGTGTCACACACAATTCTAAGTGAAGATGATTCAAGACATGCAAAGAGCTTGGTATCTATTCTCCGTGAAGCTAATCAGGTATTTTAGGCCATTTTTTCAAATAATATTTTATACATTCATAAATTTATTTCAGCTCATGAATTTATTTCCATATTTTTTGTAAATAAATTTAAAAAAAACTTATTTCAATATAAAATGATTTGATTTTTTTGTTTGTAGGTTGTTCCACAAGAATTGGAAGACATGGCGAGAAGTTATAGTTTAAGTAAAGAGAAGGAGCAGCAAATGAAATACAACTATAAATCCAACTATGGATGGAAGTCGAACAAACGCTGGAACAATTCACGTAGTCGCAACAATTTTAATAGATACGATCGATATTAATTATAATTTATTTTTTATTAATTTAACTAATAGTAGATCAGTAGGCTCTTTAGTTTTAATTACTTGTATAACTTTTAATTGTAAATAGAGAGGAAAGATAAATTAAAATGTATTTAACAAAGAAATTGTTTTATTAATTTACATTTTCAGATTTTTATTGACTCAAAATTATAGTTAAACTCTTCATTACTTAAAACCACGAATAACAATATTTTTCAGACTTTTCATGCGTTTCTTTAGATAATTATTAGTTTTTAGTTGCATTATTTAGTATATTTAGTCTGTCTTACATCTTTAGGAACTAAGTAATATTAAATTGATATTAAAAACGATTATTTTAAAGCCTTAAATTCATTTAAACAGATATCTAAAAATTTTTGTAAAAAGTTTAAGAATAAAAAAGGAAAGATGGTTTAACACTTTTTCCCTCTTTTTAGAAGCTGTAACCATGGCAACAATATTGACAATATTTGCGAATTGCAAGCTGTGCGTAAAAAGTGTGGTTTAAATTTGTAAGAAATCGTAGTATGTTTATTTTTGGGAGATGGCATTACCTGATCTCGACACTACGTCTATATTAGATATCGTGGAGGAAAATTTTCAACGTGTTGGATTGGTTAGTGATAAGTGGACATAGACTACCTATAAAAGTTAAATTTACAGTTTTAATCAACTTTTATTAGAATTTTTGGACTTTTACGGTATTCAGAATGAAATTGATTATGGATTACAACAGTATACTAAAATTGCAGTCATTCATAACGGAAAACAATAAAAAAAAATATAACTCTAACCATATTGCTATAAAATATTGGCATGCGAAATAACTTTAAGACGCAATGAATATCAAGATAGTAATTATAAATCGTTTACTTCTTATAATATTTACGAGGCGACGTCTTCGTATCATACCACGCTTTTTAAACCATACCCTTAGCTTTGTGGGTTACAATTAATTAAAAGGAAATTTTGTTCTTACGAATAGGACAGCGGGAAGAATATTTGAAACATTAGCCCGTAGATCATAAACCCATTCTCAATAGAGTAAGATCATTTAGTTGCTAGAAAGATTATTTTAATACTCATTTTGTAAAGTTAGTAGGTCGCATCTTATCCACCCACACGGAGAAATATAGGTCGCATTCAACCGACCCTATTGGATATAAATGGGGAAGGCTATGTCCAGCAGTGGACTGCAGTTTTGCGGCTGAAATGATGATGATGGCGTATAAATTTATAAGCTTGTGTTTAAAATTCTAGCAAACCTATGCCATTCGTATGATCTATGCAGGAGAACACACTGTAAAAAAGGAAGAAGTAATTAAACTCTTTGCAAAAACTATGGCTGATGTTAACTCTAGTTATTGTGAAGTAAACGTAGCAGGATTGTTATTGGTGTATGACAATTATTTTGTCCATGTTATCGAGGTTAGTACCCAAACATGAATGTTTAGTCTTTGTTTTAATTTCACGATGTATTTTCTTCCTAATGTATATAGAATATATTTTAAAATTAGCAGGGGTGGTGAATATAGGTAACGATTTTAGACTTTGTTTTTCAAAATTCTGTGCTTGATTGAACGAGTATAACAAAGCAGTATATATAAAAATATTAAAATTTAAGACGGTAAATTGTTTAGTAATAGGCAGGTTATTATTAGGTAATAGATAGGTTATATAACATGTCCATTTTAAGCGTTTACAATTAAATTGCAATATTTTCAAGTAGTATTTATTTAACAACAACGCAAAAATTTGTCAGGGATCCGAAGACACGGTGCACCGACAGTTAAGGTTTCTCTTAAATCTTGAATCGCAATGGCTTAAACAAATGGAGGAGGAGACGAATAAACTTAGAGAAACAACTATCGACGACAGCACTGGGGAACCACTGCCAATTACGTTAGAGCATCAAGATAATTCTAAAGTCGAAAATAAAATTTTAAAGCGGTTGAAAATGTTACTGGTTTATCATTCTATACAAACGGTATGTATTCAGAAACTATATTTATAAAATAGTCCTAAAATAAGAACTTTTATAGGTATTTATTTTAGGTTTTCTTAATCTATATCGATAGATCCTACTCCTTTTTCAAGATATTAATAACCGTATAATGCCAATAAAAATGTTTAAGAATATGATTGACTTTAGGTTTCGTTATGTGGATAGATGGCAGTTACCAGGTGTGATTAATAAATTTGCGACCGTAGTAAAATAAGTCGTGTCGAGGTGACTGTAGATGGAAACTTGAAATCGTGGCTTTTTTATTCAAATCGTCCTACTCCATAGATTGCGTATTGTCAACATTTTGTTTTGTCATTTCGATTGGACTACCGTTGGCAAAATAAATAAATACACTGTGTTTCAGAGAGATCACTTTATTGATTAAATCAATAATAGAAGATGACATTTACGTACAAAAATATACTTTATATTTCATACAACGCCAATCTAGTTATGTGTTTATATTTTTATTGTATTTTTATAAGGTATAATTTTTTTATTGCACTATTACGATATTTTTCGGTTTTGATTAACGTCGAAACGTTCAGCACCTATGGATAAGCATTTTGATTTTCTCTGTGGTTCGCGTGGAAAAAGAAGTGTTGCTTTGATTTTTTGCTTTAAAACTTTTCTCGTGTCTTAATGTAAATATAAAAAATAGTCGGGCCGATCTCATGATTTGTGTTTTATCTATGCATTTGGCGATTGTTTTATTTATTTATATAGGTACATATAGCGTTCTTCTTTGTATAACGAAAAATTTCGTTATTAGACGAGCTAGTTTTAGATTCGACGAAATTATTAAACTTTAAATTACTTCTTATTGTTGTTCCCTTAATGCTTAGCTTATGTTCAGTGGATGGCGAGCTCTAACTGCGCGACCACCTTCTCTTGTCGGCGTATTCGATGTTTATGGACCTATTTCGGACCACATGGAACAATTGCGAATTTTTCTTGAAAAGATGAATAAGCTATGCGTCCTTGCAAAGAGTGATGCAAATGTAAGTACTTTGTTTTTATACACGATGACTGTGTAATATGTGACATATATTTATTTTGGTGTACTTTTCAGCTGTCTTTTGAAGGTTTGAGTGCAGGTGACCCGAAGATTGAGACTTTACCGGAGCTCACTTTGTTGGATTTTCTACTGGAATCTCCACACATTTTGGACCTTCGTCGTACCATCCATTTACACAGACGAGTAGATGACTATGTTTTTTATTTTGGTAAATTATGGTTTAATTATTGTAATCAAATACAATTACTACAAACGAACAATAAAAACTATATGAGGTTCTTAGATGTCATATTGTCTTAATGAAACAGAAAAAAATTATGAGAAAATCATACATAATATTAAATCGCGTAATTAATTTTCTGTGTAGGGATCATGCGGTTAACTCTATGCAATATATGCAGCGCTGTTTCTTCTGCGCAGAACTCAAATTTACTCGCGGCAATTTAATTTCTCCATAATTGCAAACACAACAATATTTTAGTTACACAATAAATGTCAACATTAATTTGAATTCAGGATACTACATTAATATTAGAGTTCAAAGCGGCCAGTATTTTGCATCGGCGGTTTAATCGGTGTAGGCCTATCATTTACTAGATAGCAGTTTAGCAAGTCCTTAATATAATTCAATAATTATATGAGTGTTCGTTTTAGCTCATAAATCACAGCAAGGCATAGGCCCCCTCCTAAAGATATCTGTGGAGGGGTATACCATAATCTCCTCACGCTTGGCAAGCGAGTTGGCAATCGCAGTGCAGTATTATGACACGCAGAGGACACTGCTGCCCATCCTCTTCAAACTTGTTAGTGAGCAGTGTTTATAATTAATGCACAAAGTGCGAGTTATACAAGATTGTATCTCGGGAACGGAACCCGCGACTTTCCATCGCAAGTCTCGGTTCTCTACCGCAGGGTTACTCTTTTTCATCATATGAGCACAATCATTTTATGTACTTACTAAAGAAACATTAATATTGTTTTAGAAAAAGTTTGGCCTTTACCTACGCATTACACTCCACGCTTGTTATACAAGCTTAAAATTGACGACTCGTTCGTGGAGCCGCTACCGGTAATGCCGTGGGAGTTAGTCAAAAAGCATGTAGACGAAGAGGGAAAGGAGACAGAAGGAGAAGAGGAACAGAGTGAAGGCAGTTCAGACAGTGATTAGAGCCTCTATAACGTTTTTTGTTTCTTTCAATTATTAAAACTGCTTTACGTCGATATGTTCTAGTCATTTTAAACAAGTACATTGTGTCAGTTTTGATCTAATCATTTTTTTTAGTCGAATAAAAATGTAAAAATATTTTTTTCTCTTCCTTTTATTTTTATTGACGTTATAAAAATATAGATTACACGACACTACACTATAGGCTTAGAGAAAATTTGGTCTGATTACCATTTGGTTTCAGATGTATGTTTTGTTGAACAATTACTAAAAATTCTAATAACTCTTTAACATTTTTACTGAATTTAACTTTTTGTGAACATCAAATGATTATAAATTGAAATAGTAATGGTTCTATTTATTTTTAAATTTTATTGGACAGTAAAAAAAGTGATCGCTTAGTTGAAAAAAAAAGTTCCTTAATTACATTGGTTATTATTGTAGTTAAAATGATTAAAACTGCGGTAAAGTTCAACGCTTGAACTAAATCTTACTTGGAAAAGATTAATTTGAGTAACCATGGTTATATTGAATTAACAAAGTTTGTTCTCATAAAGTTCACAAAAGGTTTAGTGCATTCCTAAAACGAGATGGACAAAAGAGCATTATTAAAAAAACTGTCTCGAAAATCAGGTGTCAAGCTACCACCAATAGAACAAAGTGATGATCACGTAAAGACAATTCTAGACGTTGATCCTGATTTTTATTCCTTAGTAGACGGAAGACCAATTCGACCAGATACGTCGATTCGTAAGTATAAACAGAACATTAAAGATCTTGCTTTAAAAAGAACACTTTATGGATTTATCTCCGATGAGATATTGCGCGTAGAAAAGGACATCAAAACTGAGGCGAATATTTACAAAATAGCATTAAACAATTTTAACGAATGCCAAGAAAGTTTCAACAAATTTTTAGCAGATGATAATAATAAAACTATAACCGTAATGAAAAAGTCAGACAATTTAGACAAAGAATTAGCCTATCAAATAGATGAACATAAAAAAGGAAGTTATGAATTAGCTTCTCTCAAATCTAAGTTACAATATATAGAAGATACTTTGCAAATATTACTATCCTTTCAAAGATTTCTCTACAATGCCGCCCCGATATTGTGGCAACAAGCACATAAATTTACAACAGGAAATTTTCAGTTTTTTGCCATGGAGTCCGACATATTTTGTAAAATTGATGTTGAAGTAATAAAAGAAAAGTTAAAAGAGTTGCCGCCGCCTCAACTGTATTTCAAAACTTCCCACCAAATTATGGCAATGTTTCAATCGCTAGAAACTCATAACTTGAACTATCTTTTAAAAGCTGAAGAATTACGTTGTGACAAAAATAAATTTATGGAATCAGTAAGGCTTTTTAGAAATTTGATTCAAATGGAATTGGATTTCATTCAAGACAAGGTATTTTTTATTTAAAATTAATATTTTACAAAAATGTTCTAATACAGATAAAATTGAAAAATTGATATTACTCTTTTATAGATTTGTTTTTAATGATGTATAACAGTAATATTCAATTATTTTTTTTAAAAACCAAAAAGAAATATAAACTTTTATGTTATTTTACAGATACATGGAATTGAAGATGATATTTCTAAGAAAGTTGAAAGAGAGAAAGAATTAAAACAAGAGTTCTTCAAGATACTACAAAGCAGGATAAAGTTTCTGGTTTCTTCAGAAATGGTATTGAAAATTTCCACCTACGTAGAGTTCGTCTATGAACAATTAATTAGTCCTAATGAAACGAAGCTTACTACTTTAGATCAAGTGCATGCTTTGGAACAAGAATACAACACCATAATGTTGGATTTGTCTATATTTGATTTAAATTATATTAAGTCCATAGAGAAAAAGACCTACGAAGAAAGTATAAAAGAGATAAAACAGGCAAAAAAGGCTGCCAAGTTGTTAAGAGATGTTGATAAACTTAACAAAAGATTAACTTTGTCTTACGACCTCAACAAAAAGTTGTAAAATCATTTTATTAATTGATGTTAAGTTTAAATCTCTTTATTTTATTTTTATAAGGCAAAAGTTTGTATGATTAAGTCGTTGAAATATATCAAAGAAATACACGCCTTATTTATGATAATAAAAATTGACTAAATGTTAATGTTACTTTTTTTTTGTGTTTTTTTTAATCACAGATGTTGTTTAATTTAACAATAAAACATGTAATAAAAAACCTTCGTTATAATATTAAAGTCATGCGCTAATTTTGTATTAAAATAGTCTTATAAATTTTAATAACCATCAATGTATCTCAAAACGTATTATGTAATTGTATGTTATAAAAATAGATATGTCGTGCTCGAAATTATTTTAAGAGTAATGTAAAACCACAGATTTTTGATATGTAAAATTAATTTTTAAATTTCAATTAATTAATTACTTCCAGGGAAATGTTTTTATACGACAGAATGAAAGTTTGTGATTGAAGACTTGGATTTTAATTTAATTAGTGCTGTATTCCGCTGCATCTTCATTACGTTTGAGGTGATCATGCGTAAAGGCGCCTAAGTTCTCTTTAGAGTAGATTGTGAGTACCCTCGGTAGCCAGGGTTTCGACTGTTGCATAACCTATTTCACAGCATAGGTTGGCCTACATGTTCTTAGTTTGTTTATGCGGACGCTCCATCGCGTTACTACGCGAAAAGGCCCACGAAAGTGTACCCAAAGTGCTGATTCAAGGGTCCATCGATTACTAATATTCGTTGTTCAGAAGGATTTTTATAGCTTACGTTATAATCACTTAGCAAAACACTGTAAGTAACGGAAGTAATTCGAAGACCGCATTTGTTATAACAAACGATAACACAGTTTTCCGCATTATCTTATTCTGGTATATAGCTATAATTGCCGCATTCTTCGGAAGATCAAGTACGTTTCTTTATATCCAAAGGGCGCAAGACTTCAGGAGGCACGGATTGTGTGGGGCACTAACAATCAACAGGTTTATGTGGTTGACGACAGAGTCAAAGTACCGTTGTGACATATTTAAATTGAATTGAGCTAAGACAGGTATCCCACACACGTCTTATGAGGCAGTGTACATTTTGGCGAGATCCCCTCCATAGGATCTTACGGCCAAAATCTAAGCGTTTGTCTATTAACGGCCGAGCTACATTCTTAAGATTTAATCCCGCCGAGAAAACGAGAATCGTGGAGGTGCCACACTACTATTGTCGTAAGAATGGTTAAAGAAAGGTTAGGTGATCCAAGAGCAGGCAGCAGTATTGTAGAAGTTGTTCGTACGGTTTATATAACTCTATGAACAGGAGGCGCGGGGCAACTTCAAGATGATGATGATGAAGCATAGATGTGTTTGTAAAAATGTGTACTGAACAGGAAGGGAGCCGACCAGGTATATTCTTGACCTCGGCAAACGTTTGGGGAGTGTAGAACTTGTGCTGAGCGCCGAGAACTCGCCCTTATATTGAGGAACAACATCTCGCTGCTAGCTGTCGCTACGGCTATAATACAGAAAAAAAGGTCATGGAGCGGCAGTAAAATTATGTTAAGTATATAAGACCATTAGAAGAGGTTATTCCAAACCTTACTCCGTCGACGGATTCATGGTGATGTCCTGAGATCAGTGCTGTCAAAATTACGGTAGTCGTGACGTGTGTTTGCAAAAGCGTACCCATAACTTGTCTTTTGATTCCTTAGGGTGACACCCCCAGTATCCTTTATATTACGCTTTAAGCCGCCTTCACTTTAGTTATAACTTCTCTGGTTTGTAGAAAATTTCATACCAATATGTTTGATGATCGAGTTCAAAATATAGGAAACATACATGATATTATGTAAAAACCCAGACTTACCTTTAGCTAATGCAGAATCCGACAAATAATTTTAGGAGTTCATCAAGTTAGTCATTTGCTTCGATTCGATAAAAAAGCAAGTAATTTTAATTACTTGTATATTTTATATCGTTTTATTAAATAAAGAAAAAAAATGTTAGGTTATTGAAAATATGTATACTCATCCGAAGCAATGATGTAAGGAGGTTAAGAAAGGATTTGATTGTCGTTTTTACTGCCTTTGACTTGTCACTGCCAGAAGAGTAAATACCAACTAGTAGATATTGGTTTTATCTATTTTGCTTAACATTTATATTATATTTAAAGTTTATTCGTTTTTGTTATAAAGTTAATAAAATATTTTAAAAGTAATGTCGTGTCTTAACAAAGAACGCAAACCCATGGTACCTTTAAAAACGTTGGATATAATTTTTCGACGCCGGTATGTTCCGAATACTCAGCATTACTTTACTAATCGCCACCATGCAGTGCGAGAAAGAAAAGCGAAGAAGAAATCGGCACCGTTTCGACTTCCAAGGTCTGACAAACTTCTTTCCTATATTAAATATAGTGACCAACAAGAAAAAAATTACACAAACAAAAGATTATCACAGCCATTGCACATGAAAGACAATTTACGTATTGCTGCAACAAGAGATATTTCGGAGAGACTGTTCATTGATGAAGTAACTGATGACGTGAAAGCAGTTGTAGAGATTCATCCAGAGTTTTATACCGTTATAGAAGGGCGACCTTTGCGCAGCTTCGACGATATAAAGGTATATTTAAATAATATTCGTAGTTACGCTATGAATCGCCAACAAATTGGATACCGACGAGATTTGGTTTTAAATATTGAAAAGAGTATTATGGAGGAATCGACGGCGCATAGTATTATTGTACATAATTTAAAGCAACATATACAAAATTTTCAAAAATTTCTCACTGAAGACTACAAAAAAGCATGTCAAAAAGTAGCAAAAGGAGAAAAAGTTTATGCTGAATTGGTTTCCAAAAACGTACAGTTTTTAAATTATGTATCGGCCGTTAGTCTTCTCAACAATGTGATCTTTAAACTGGATGCGATAAGGGGAATTTTAAAAATTTACCGAGAATTTTTGTTGTTTGTTGCTCCTTTATCGTGGAGGCAAATTTATGATGAAAGTTTAAGGGGTCGAGTACATTCAATACAATTTGAATCTGGTCAGTTTGCTACAGAGAATGATTTAGTTGATACTTTAGATATAGATAAAATAATAGAAATGGCAATTGTAGAATTTAAAAACCCTTTGCCGGCGCATATGTATTTTACTAAATCAGCGCAGATGATTTACTTATTTCGCACAATGGAGTTACAAAGTAGAGAATATTTGATTCAACTCTCTAAAACCCACGCACCGTTTCGGTTACTACAAGAAAGAATAAAACAATTAAAACAGGCAACAAAACAAGAGCTTGAATATTTTCAATTTTATATTGACAGCATAAACCACGAAATTGCTCGTGAGAATTATAATGAACACCGTTTACAAGAAAAGTTTTTCCGAATATTAAATGATACATTTTATGAAAGTGTTGCTAGTCCCGACACTTTAAAGCTGAAAATTTGTATAGAGTACGTTTATGAGCAAATATTTGGTAAGTGTGAAGAGGGGCACGAGAGTTTACACGATCCAATGAAAATTTTAGAAGTTATGTATGAAGACTATAACTTGCGGTTAGACTCTTTAGACTTCAAAATTGTTAATCAAGCAAGAAATGACTTCTTTTCTCAAGATTTAAAAGCAATGAATAACGCTTACAAAGCACAGAGAGAACTAAGGGCGTTCCGCGAAATGACAAATGCTATGAACAAGGCATTTTTACCGCCTGCAAAGTTCTCGAGACCACCGTCTGCTAAAGTTAAGAATAAAAAAGATAAAAGAAAGCGTGTAGATAAAACAAGCCAATCTGTGCCAGAAAGTAACGAAATGGTTAAGCCTGCGAAATATAAATTAACATTGGAAGAAAAGAATGCTCTAATATTTTTCACTGAATGGTGTGAAGGAATGGATCCTACGCCTTTCCTTAATGATTATAATAACTTTGTAAAGCCTGTTTTTGAAGGATGTAAAGCATTAGAGTAGTTAATAAAGTTCTTTCTGAATTTAAATATGTAAAATTAACAATGTGTTTCACAAATCTCGAGGGTTTCTTTTTATTTATTTACATTTCTCGTATTAAAGGTTTTACGTCAAATAGTTTGTTTCTTATAAAACTATCCTTTTAATAATGGAAAAAGACCCACGTTCGGTGATTATAAATATATCCAAACAACGAGAGTATTTGAAACAAGGAAAAAGTGCATATGTGAAACATTTTGTTTGTGGTATTCCGAAAACAGATCGACGTCGAGTAATAAACAAGCCATCTGAATCAACTTTGAAAGTATATACGTTACCTGAAGATAAACCGCTCCCAATATTTAAATTAAAAAATGATGTTATGATGCTTTCCTATAAATTTTATTCGAAAATACAAAATGTTCGAAGATACAAGAAACGTCTCGCGATACCTATTTCTGATAAACATAAAATAATTAGTACTGACTTTCGTCAACGCCTATATGTTAATTATTGTCCAGAAAAAATAAATACCGTTTTAGATATAGATGAAGATTTCTACAGGTGCGTTAATGGTAGCACGTTTGCTCACACGCATATGCAATATAAGTTGTTTAAGATGTATTTAAATAGACGATTACGAATAAACCAGCAAATCGGCCAAGTAAGAGATTGCAGCATGAATATAGAAGAAAATCAAAAAAAGGAAATGGAAATATATAACAAAACTTTAAGCAAAGTAACAGAACAGGCTAAATACTTTGATCAATTTATTTCCGAGGATTATAGTCAATCTATGATATTATTAGACAAAGGCGATAAATTAATTTCCGAAGTCGATAAAATTAACTCGGAATTAGAATCTTTAGCGAGCGAAAAATTCTTCATTACATCTAAACTAATTGGGTTAGATTATAGATACAGTTTGCAACAAAAGTATGGCAGATTTTTATATTATCTATCTCCCCCATCGTGGCGAGCGAAAAACAGAGATTTTGCTAGATCCATTGAAATAGAGGCCAAGGGTTTTGATTTAGGTATTTCCAGTGAAGAAGATACGTTTACAGTTATTTATGAAAAAATGCGCAAAGAGTGTTGTAGTAAGTTGGTGAAACCAGCGCTGTATTTTACTGAACCAAAACATTTAATGCATGTCTTCGAATCAATAGAAAAACATCAGTTGAATCATTTCACTCACGTTTCGCATTTTTCTCCAATCACTAAAATACTTAAAAATAATATAGAGTCTTTGAAGGACGACATAGCACATGAGAGTGTGAATATTTCAGGTACAGTTACGTATTTTAAAAGTCTTGTAGAATTCAGTGAACAAAGATCAAAATTTCTGAAGGAATTGTTTTTTAAAGTTTTACATGGGTTGTTTTTTGAAAGTGTAGGAGCGTTAGATGTTTTAAAATTGTTTTTACATCTTGATTTCTGTTATGAGAAAGTTTATAACGAAAAACCAATAAATAAGGATATTAGAGCAGTGGCAGCTGCTTTAGAGATATTTTACACAGAATACACGAAAAAATTAGACGCATTACACAGTGACACCGTTCGCCATGCAATTAACATCTGTTTGGATGCAGAGCGACAAAAAAACAAAAATGCTGTAGAGGCTGCAAAAGAATTGCGACTTTATTATAGATTAGAGAAGGAATTACTCCGTGCATATGGACTACAGTCGAAAATTGATTCACTTTCTTTGCCTGGAAATAGAAATACAAACAAAATGTCTTTCACAATTCAGCAAAATAATATTAATACGAAGAAATCCTTCAGTGTACATAAAAAAAGATCTCTTTAAAATTTAAACATATGGAAACGAAGAGCTTTTTGGTTATCTATTAGAAATATAACTCTAAGGACAAGGGTTTTTTCCTCTATATTTACAAAAATTAGGAAGTAATAATATTAAAATCAAAATGATAAATTTTTGAAAACAGAATTTATTACGGCAAGTATGAAAACCGTCCTTTAAGATACAAAAAACACAATAATAATTTGATTTTGTGTGATTAATAAAACAATAATTTTTATCAACAAAATGTACATAACCTACTCGTAATATAAATGTTTGGTTTCTTGGTATTGATAAATAACTACTTGGAATTTACATATTTACAAAGTGAGTAACACAAACTCTGGTAAAAGCTTTTTGTTATTACAATGTATTTTCTTAATACCTATCCTTAAATTCCTATAAGTAAATAAATAAATAATAATTAAATCCTTCTCAATAAATATGAAAACAAATTTTCGCATTATCGGTAAGCTTTTTAGTGGTTTCATTTAATGAAATGTACATATTATGACAGAAAATATGTTAAATGTTATATTTCGAATGTAAAAGCCTGGTTTAATCAAATAAATTACCGAAATATTTTTATTCTTTCTATCGCAGTTTGAACTTTGATTTTAGCATAAAACTATATAAATAATTGAAATTATGTAGTTGTTACAAATTTACTACGGCTTGGCAAACATATAAAAGATGAAGTAACTGACAGATGCAACAACATTTTGTGAAAAATTGCGGTTGTAATAATTTACAGAAACACTTAAAACCACAAAGGTGCATTCACGGGTTTGAATGTTATTTTATGTAGGAAAGTAAAATGATTAAGCCACTAAATACACATTTGATGAAAGCGCTACATGTTCTACACAACTATTATTTTTAACATAATAAGCGAAACACGTATAGACATTCATAGATTATAACTTGAAATCGCATTAACCTAATGGTCCCACTAATGTGAGCCACATAATGTTGGTTGGTAATAAATACATACGTGATTTATTTTCTTTAAATACTTGCAGTTAAGGAAAGTAATGCTTTTCAATTATTGTATACGCTAAAAATGGTATAAATTTCAACGGAAAATGTTTTTCTTAACCATCATCCCGTCTAGCTATTTTGGAAAGGAAATGACTAATTGCTAATTTTAATTTATTTTTTCGAAATATTAGTTTCCTTCAAAATGTTCAATATGACTTGAGCAACATTATGATGGAATATTTTTCATAAGACGTTTTACATCAATGGTACAAACAGTTTTACGTTTTATTCGACGTTATACTATATTTTAATAAACACCCACAAAAATTTCATTATAGGTTCTCACAATGATTTCTGGTGATAATTAAACCATATAGTTTATTCACTATGTGTATGTAACGTTTATCTGACCCGCTTTTTCTGTAATTTCGCTAATTTCCTTCGTTTGAGTATCATTTCGTACAGGGCTTCGAGTCCTTCGTGGAGTCCTTCACCTGTGATTGCGCAAGCAGGTTGCACATGCCAGGCGTGTGCGTCCCGAGAACCATGTGGAGACGAAACTAGTTCATGCAGTCCCAAAAGTTTCTCCAGCTCTCTAGGTTCTTTTGCGCCTGGTAAATCTTGTTTATTCGCTAATACCAGTATTGGTACACCGGCGTTGTCTGGCGATTTCGCTGTTCGTATAAGTTCCATTTTAGCCTCTTCCATCCTTTCTACATCTACTGAGTCGAGTACAAATATTATGCCGTCCGTGCATCGTGTGTAAGATTTCCACAGCGGTCTCAGTTTTTCTTGACCACCTACATCCCACACTAAAAAATTCACACCTTTTGATTTGCCTATTGTTCCTTTCACTTTTTCGCAATTGAAACCAATGGTTGGGACGGTGTTGAGGTACTGATCAAATTTGAGGCGGTACAGCGCAGTGGTCTTGCCCGCAGAGTCGAGGCCGAGCATGACGACGTGCAGAGTGCCCTGCGTGGAAGGCAGCGCATCCAGCAGGCTTGAGTTCTTGCCCATGTTTGCACCCATACTGTATTGCCACGCGGTGGCTATCTCACGCTTTCGTTTAGTTGCAGCATTACGAGCATCAGCTCAGGAACCTGGAAACATAAACAAAAAAGTTTAACCAATCATTGTGGACATTTTATTTCGAACAATTTTCATTTATTAGCAATATTTTAAATATAAATATAAAAAATAATTTCATTTCTCTTTTAAATATTTAATTGTAAAGGTCAACGCTAAGGACTTGTTAATTATTTAGGTCCACATTTATTTCCATGTTTTAAAACCAACATAATTTATATTAAATCTTTTATTGTGTCGCTCAATTTACAATACCGAAGAACCTATTACTATACAGCTAAAAAACTATTATAAATGACTCGGGACTTCCATAAGCCATAACGGTCCTTATGTAGTAAAGCTAATTATTATACGAGTTGCCACAACAGAATACATACTGTGAAGTTATTATTCTGTCCTATTCCAATTGCGATTATAGATCGTTAATTTTATTTATTGATTTAATGTCTTTGTAATAAAAAAAACGTTCTTTATTTTTTTAGATCGCTTGCAAAATATGTTTTTATTGTAATTTAATTGCTTTATGGTACATGACATTTTTAATTCATGCTAACTCGTCTTTTTTCGTTTTGACGGACCTCAAGTGTCTGGCAGAGCGTCTTAATTTATTATTATTTATTTTTTTAATATAAAAGATTTTTTTTTATAATCGAGTGTTATTTTATTCACAATTTTTACATCCCGAATGCCTTAACGATGATGTGACAAAAAATCATTCGACCATAAACTTTTATTCACATATAAAAAAAACTATTTTTTATGCCCATTACGAGTAAAACGGCACACGTGTTTGCTACATGTTAGTAATGTAAAACTGCTTTTTGTGGGATACAATTCATTAAGGTTACTGCTGCTCAGAGTATTTGTTTGAGGTACGGGTGACTGACTCGGGCCTCTTCCGAGAGCGGAGTAGGGACATCATAAGGAACACAATTTACTACCAAATTCTAACAGTTACACATTGGTTCAATACCGCCCGACCTTCGTAACTTACTGCATTAGCAATGAAGAGTCCGGGATGTATAAATTTAATACTTTTATATTTTTTCATTCGTAAAAGTTGACTGCACCGACTACCAATGAATACGAATGTGGAATACAACTACACTGCCAAAAACGTACAAATAAGATAAAGAAACCACGAGTATGTCACATTTATCACAATATATGAAATGCCAGTATTTAACTATATATTGACACAATGAATTTTATAATGTTTTCATTTAAATCTGTTTTAGTTTATTTTATGGTTAAATATTATGAATGAACTGGTCATATGAATACGATTATAACTAAATAGAAAAAAATAAAGGAAGCTTTTTAACTAATTTTTAAATTTTGTGGATGTTGCAATAAATACCAAAATGTTAAAATTGCTGACAACATGTAGACGAGATAAATTGTTTAGGAATTTTATGTACTTAATTTATACGTTCAGTGTAATGATTGTTTTATACAAGTCTATTTTCAAAATTTATCGTATTATAAAAAAAAAGTTAAGCAGCCGTAAAGTTACAAACTGTTAATTTCTATAGAAAGCGAGAGCAATGAGCATGTTATTTTCGTCATTAACGAACATTGACCTCGTGTACGTTGTAGTTTCAATTTATAGTTCATACGGATTTCAATAGTCTTGAACGTATTAAATGATGATGGAAATACTTGTCATTATAATTAATAAAGGACAATTTATTTATTCTCATCATCCACGACGAATCTAAATAAGTACGGATGCGGGCCTATTTCGCAATGATAGATTATTTTTATTTTTGGACTAGAAATAAAAAATACTGCATGACGAAATATTATTTAGGTGAAGTTTTTTTAAAATAAATTGAAATTATTTGAATCTTTGATTGGATTTGAAGCCTTCGTAGGTCTACTATTATGGCATACTAAAAAAACCACTTTAATAAAATGTTAATAATATATTAATTTATTACTATTAAAAATTAGTCAAAACAAAATCCAGTTTTAGAATCCACAAAATCTGATATATATATATATATATATATATATATATATATATATATATATATATATATCATACCGAACAGTTTTTCTCAGTGCATAATTTTATTTATACACGAGCAAAATATTTAAATACGTAATATAGTTGTCGCTTTTAATGCTTCAGGTTACAAGTGAATGATCTCGAGATAAGCCACACCCTCGGAGGGTCGAACCTTATAAGTGAAGAGAAAGCAATGAAGACGAAAATGCTTGGCCCTTTACTTTCTCTCACCGATTTCAACACACTGTAACCAAATATCTTCTTAACATTTTAAGTAAGAGTTAAGATAATTTAAATTAGGTAAGAATGCTAATTTATAGAAGTCCCAGATCTATATTATATTTTATTGGCCTGCAAATAGGACACCAGTATAGATATTGCTCTCCGCTTATCCGCAAAATTAATTAAGCATTTTCGTTTTATCTAATTAAATAAAATTTTTATATAGAGTAGAGGTGGACAAGCTCATTAACAGTACGGGCCGTTTTTTTTTTAAATTACAGAAATTACATTTATATAAAACATGTAACAAGTGATACAACATAAATGTATTGAATTTAAATATTACATACCTTTGTATATATTTTAATTTTCATGATTATTCTATAAAATTAAATGTATAATTGGTGATAGTACTTATCAGTAAATCTTTTAAACTTCAATAAATATTAATACAAATAGTTTATTATCTTTACCTATTTTTGGACGGATGGTCACTGTTGCCTGGTTGATATTAATAGATTTTGCGGACGTAAGGAGGTAGAGCACACAGAGGGCACGAAGCCTAAATCTCTTTGATTTTAGAAAATCTCGAGGGCTCCCTCTGGAGTCGCTATAAATTTTTGTAATTACCGAATTGCTTTTACTCCATTCATCTTTGAGCCCAATACTTCGCTATTTCGCTTTCACCGTTCGCATGTTGTTTTTATGTTACATTTAGCTTACATTTATATTGGAGATATTGTGAATGTAAATTTAATGAAGTCTTTTTGAGTAAAATAATTTCCGATTGTCATTAATTTGTACTAATTATATTTATGGATTATAGTTTGCTAATAGCCCGAGTTGTCCAGTTATTCGTGTTCCGCTAGTCAACCTGGTATTCGATGCAACAGGTCCAGGCGTCGGTCGCCGTATCGGACACATGGCCACGATCTAATCGGCCGGTTGGCTATAACCCGGTAGTCAATTTCCGCTAATGTGTATTGTGATTTATTTTCCCTATTTACAGCTGTCCATTACTACTGCTAAACGATACCATGTGCAACATAAATTATTTGTAACGTTACGCCGCTAATGCTACCTTTTTGTAAAATAATCTTCAATTTCTTTAGATTAAACAAACGAGTGCTTAAAACTTAACAGTTGATCTGTTAAATATGATCTTATTGAAATAGGTATTTTTATGTATATATTTTTATACACTGAACATTGAATAACATATTATAAAACACAGTCAATACAGTCACATTTGTCACATTTGTTTAACAATCTCATTTATAATCGAGATATTGTGGTTTGTCTTATTTTGGTTTTCAGTTTATTAGTACAAAATTTATGATGGTTGTCGAAGTGTGAACATTTTATTGGAAAGAATATTTTTCAGATTAGTTTAAATTGTGATATTCCATTTCCATTCCATTCCATTTTAAAAGGCAATACATAAGGGTTTATATTTTTTATGCCTTAAGTAACAAGTTATCTGAAGTTTTGTAGTACGATACTTTTTATGATTTAACATTTGTTGTTATCACCTAGACATGGCACGTATGGTGCCGGTAATGTTTTTGTAATTCTAGAAAAGTAAATTATTACTTTTGATATACGACAAATGGTATATTAATTCATGACTTTTCATGATTGTGATGGTTATTAAAAGTAAATAATGTAATTTAATTGTATTGCAAATGAAACGTGAGAACGTAACAAACTATGTAGCGGTACTAGACGGAAGCCAATATATGTACCGTACACAAATATTGAAAAGGCGTTTGCAAATTTGAAAGAACGGTATATTATTATATTTGGGACGAGAGAGAGTACGTGAATAACAACTACAATCGAACAATTTATATTCAATAATGAATTAAGTGTTCGGAAATGGTAGACATTATTTGCTTATATATTTTTATGTAACAGTAATTTAAAATTTTAATTATGTTACTAGCAATTTAAAATACATTTAAAACAAGTGATTGTTTATTTATGTATCATATATTATATACACATTTATTATTCGCTATATTTATCATTATAATTTTAGCCGCGGGATGTGCACTGCTGGAAATAGATTTTCCTCTAAATATTTCCAGCAATATCGATTGGAAGCGACCAGCATCCTCCATCATCTGCTAATGTGAGCTCCGAAGTGAGATTTAGCATTTATTAGTTAAATATTATTTCCTTAGTATTCGTAAAATAGTGGGAACGAGGACATAGTTAAGATTGCGAGAAGTCGCTGAATGCGAGCGGAACATTTATCGAATGATATGATGATGATTTATAAATAAGTGATGACTATAAAGTTATAAATAATACGTATACATACTCACAGAAGAAAATGATTCGCTACAATGCTAAGACTACGAACACTCTTCAGTCTTCCAAATACCTGAAACATGAAAAAAATAATCTATGACTTCTCATATATATTTTTTAATTAAAAGCCACATCAATGAACAGTCGCCAAATATCTCGAGGCGTTAAAATGTTAGTGTACAGAAAACTACTGAGAATATAATTGACTGATATATATCCAAAGACAAAGTGATAGAGACGAGAGAAAGACGTGTTGAACACAATCAAAATAAGTACACAAGTTGCAGTATTTTAGTCAAGCGTAACAAGATATACTATTTTCTGTGATAATGAAAAAATATCAAAACCAGGTATATTATAAATAGGCTTTGTAGCTGAGAAACCTCGGCATTTGGTTGTCGATGAGCATCAGAACGCTATTAAATGTAGCGTCAAATATCAACAAACAAGACTTGCCGACATAGCAACTCTGGTTGGAGACGACACTATAATAACTAGAATTCAATATAATTTTGTTGTAAAATATTTAACTGTATTGTGCCTATTTTTTGTTAAATTGTCAAGACACAACAACCGAAAAAAAAAAGTAATAACAACGTAAGACGGTTGCGTTGCTTTGACAGGCTGAATAGAATTCGTGCGGACGATGGCGGTCTGCAATTTCCGTGTCTTCCGCGCTCACGCTTCTTATGAAAGCCAGATGCGGATACAACCTCTACAACCCTTTAAGAACAGAACTACTAAAACGAACTCTATGCTCTATTTGCACAGTCTTTTTGCTAACGCTTTAATTTAACAATGCTGTTTTGTTTTACAAACTTTTCATTCGATCTTTCTTTTTTTTAACGTACATTTTATTCATTGTGATTTATCTGTATTGTTTCCTTTAAAAATTATTGGGATGCAGAACTCGTCGCTGTACAACTATTTGTGTTATTTGAATCTATCTTCATTTGTCATAAATGTGTCTTCATAAATGTCAGATATTCATGCAACTGACATAAATTCGTTTCAATATTGAAAGCATCTCTTTGTAAATAACGATCGAAGAATTATATATACCATGCTAAATTACATGTATTAATATTATAATCAGGAATAGATATTGTCCAAAATTCTTTATTTACAGCACAATACAAACGAATTTACATACTTGAATATGTAAAAATATGCATAAAAATATAATGCATTTATTCCGGTCGAAACAGGAAGATTTACTGTTTTGCATTTGTACTTAGTCAAGAAATTACAGCACTTAAATTTTCTTTAATACCGTTCACTAATTAGTAAGTAAACAGTCGATACAGCAATTTATATAAATTTCCGGTAAGAATCTACGAATACATTTATGTTCTCGGATATATTGAATTTGTAAAGGAAACATACATCTTTAAAAAAATATAGGCACATTTGCTAATTAGCGTTCAGGCCTTGAAGGTTGAAAGTTCGTCCAGCTTGAATCGAAATATGTAAACAGTTTCGTAGATGGTTTGAGTCTCTTAAGAAGTTCGCATAAAAGAGGTTTAGATGACTTTTGTTAGTCGAGCGTCATTGCCGAGAGTAATTTGCACTATGAAAAGGTATTCATTATCGTAATAATAACATTTTTTATATTCGTACCGGTGTATAGATGTTTAAATTATATAATCATATTAAAGCTTTATTTCATTCGTTACAATAATGAATTTAGACAGTATAAATCATTAAAAATTGTCTAAATTATAACATCATAGATATAAACTGTGTATCAAAAATAAACCTAGATGTATATAATTTAACTAAGCTCTTTAAGTTCGTTTATTTTATATTTTTTATTACATCAGTTTATTACAAGCTTATTTTTGATAAAATAACACCAGCACAAGATCTGAGGTCTCATTTGCGAAAAGGCATCTATTTAGATACCACTGCAATACTCGTAGTCGTTGTTAAAAATACTTGGTTGGTATTTGAAGCCGCATTGATAAACGCGGAGTTAATACTATTTAGTATTTTATTAAGCACATTTCTACAATATATAATAATAAAAAACACAATTATTAATTTAAAAAAAATATTCGACATTAATCGACACTGTTTCTAACAGCTTGTATATATCTAATAATATTTCAACATTATATAAAATTTCATGCCTGATCTCGTGAGATACAATTTCCATGCTCATCGATTGATAAAACAATTCATTGAGTTAAAAAGCGATTGCAGTACGTGAAAGCCGTGACTGGCGCGACTAATACAACTCTGCAAGTCGTAGGAAAGTGAGAATCCACGTTTTCCATTGCATGTAACGCTGGGAGAAACTTGTCTAACAGTTAACGATAGCTTATGAACATTATTTATTACCAAACAAGCGATTGTTAGATTGAATTACACTGCCATGTCATCTGAGTGATATTGTGAGAAGATTGTCTACACTTCTAAGCTTTCTCGCTATTATATTCATCTAGAATTAATATATTGGTGCGTTGAATAAGTCCGGATAATCAAATCGGCTGACATAGGTATTTTATTGTATTTATATTTGTTCAATTCACAAAAACTGTCGTGTAAAGTAGCTTCTCGGGAATTGAGCGAGTAATAGGATACGCTAAACGTCACCTGTCAAAGCTGCATCCTGTTGATTAACAGATGCTCTCCTCGAGACGCAGTTAAGAATTACTTCTAGCTACGCTTGACAATACAGAACCAAAGTATTTGAATACGTCTAGCATTTAACCGAAATTTAATTTTTATTTGCATTCTATATTTATTATTATTAATATAAGTAAACTTATTTGCATATAATATATATAATAAAGTGTTTTTGTTCAATTATCATCATTCTAACCGCAAGACGTCCACTGTTGGATATATGTGCTTCCTAAAGTTTTTAAATAAGACCAGTAGGTAGCGGCTTGCATCCAGCTTTTTGAGACGACCTCAAAAATGTCATCTGTCTATCTTCTGGGCGGACGTTCTAAGCCGCACTCTGCTGTTTCGTGATGTCCACTCCAGAACAATAAGACCCCGGCAACCATTTGTTCTGCGCACATATGAAAATTATTTATTACCATATATTTTAACACAATATCACTTTTGTTTTTATTTAAAAAAACCATTACTTTTCGCGTCCAAAATTCCTCGACTAGCACTTCAGAACAATAAGACCCCGGCAGCCATTTGTTCTGCGCACATATGAACATTGTTTATTACCATATATTTTAGCACTATATCACTTTTGTTTATATTAAAAAAAAATTCATTATGTTTCGCGTCCAAGATTCCTCGACTAGCACTTGCAACAATTTTCCTAATTTTGTTAATTTTTTCTTGATTAATAATGTCAGTACGCACTCCTGATATTACTGGATTTATCAGCGGGCTAACAGAGGTGCATGAGAGTATGTACCATTACTGAAGGCAGAAATAAGTTTCTACGACAAAAATATTTTATTGTAGACGAAAATATAAGTAAATTTAAGCAACTTTATCTAATTTGACTTGTTTAACTTGGAAGAGATAATACTTGGACTATTTTACTTCATATTGGAAACTAAGATTTTTATTTAAAAGCATATCAATGACAAAGATGACATAAAATTACTATTATTAATATCATAGCTTGTTTCTAATTAGCCTATGCATTGCAGTGGGCACCTATAGGCCGAAAAGAAGAAATAGAATATCATTGCTCATATCATTAATTGAAGCTATTGCATAATACAAAATTTGTGCATTTCCTGGAATTTTATCTAGCGAACAGCATATTAAAAGTTATATATTTTTTTAAATATACAGCAAGATTGGGTACAGGTGTATAAGCTTTAAAGAGGCGATTGTATAACTGCATTTGCTGTCAATTAATGTACACTCTATAATAAAGCAATGGTTTCAAAAATTATAATTAGATTAATGTTAAGTAGTAAAAAAAAATATCTAATTATTTTGTTTAATAAATTATACGTATTAAAGTAGCGTTTTTCAGATGTGATTTCAGGGTGATTTAGAATAGATATAAAAAACTTTGCAGCTTTTCATCAATCACCTATATATTATATAATAAAAAGTGTTCATATTTGATTCTAAAGAAATAATCAGTTCACTGTCTTTATAAAAAGAATTTATAGTGATAGAAATTCGGAAGCGCGCTCTCGATGTAGAAACCGCAGGCGTGCAACGGGATATCAATGTCTCACAGACTACATGCTCATACGTATTATTTATTCAGTAAAATAATTGAAATATACCTTATAAGTAAAGATATATATTAAATAACTAAATATTACATGACAGAAAACAGACAGATATACAAATAACATTGTTATACTTTTTATTTAATTATTAAATTACATTTTATTAGATATATGTATATTTCTCTTACAGTGTTGCTATGTTGGTTAGATATTTCATGTAAATCATAGTAAATTTATTGTAGCAAGTAGCAAGCACATCTGTTATTTTCACTGACTTAGATGAACTGATAATTTATTAATTAAAATGGTTTGGAGGACACCTTATTATTGGTCAATCGTATGATCACTGTTGTTCAGCCACGTTGTGTTCCATTATGATTATTTGAGCTGTAGAACATTTATTGCCATCATGGGATCCGTGGTCTCTACTCTAGAAAATAAAGGTACCAGCGGCCATCAGTCCTGTGATGTCGAGTGCCTACTGCCACTTCTAATTGCATATCCACTGGGCTATATCGGTTACATTCTTTAGATTTTATAGAGAAATATAAAGCATAGCCCTATCAACGGTTCTTTGAATGATTGTGAGATGTATGAATTAAAAACTTTAAGAATCAAGCATGCACTAATAATGATATTAGGGAGGACGATGTAAAGGCGATTCTTATTTATAATTTTAATTTGTTGGAATGGCAACAATGACCTTAGCAGTCAGGTATGATCTGTTAGGAGTGTGAGCCAAAAAATGTGTATTAAACTTATTTTTTAACATGCATTTACAACAAACATAAATGTAACGGAAATACTCAAATTTTATCATAAGCCATAACTAATACGCCGTATCTAACGGATTCCATTTCGTTTTCTGCAAGTATCCGTTAAAGGCAAGTAACACAAAAAATGCATGAAAATATCGCTAACTCTAATGTAAACTATACACAACTTTGTAATGATTTGTCTATTGTATTTATATTATAATATTAAATTGCATTTAATATACTTTATTAAAGATAATAATAAAAATATTGTTAATTATAGCCAAAGTATTTTCTTTATCAGATTTAACAGTATTAAAACAAACAAGTGTAAACTAAGTGAAGGATTCAATAATTACTAATAACTTATTACAGATTGATTATTAATTTTGATTGGATCCTTATTAAAAATGAAAGAGAGTATTTAAAAAGAGAGACGTCGTTAAGCTTTTCTTAAAATTCAATCATCTATCGCATCGCATAGTGTAGACTGTTAGTGAAGAACATGTTCAAAACATTAAGTTCGCGCGCGAGCGATGGCTTGTGTTGTCACGGTTTGTTTCAGCTCTGAGCTAATAGCTGTGGCGTAAGTTGTGATTACAGCGTACGTTCATCGTGAGTGTACGGTTCTTTCCGAATGTAACGCATTTCTATAAACGCGAGGAACATTTGAGAAACTCGCGAATTTTACGCAACGCTCAGTTTTCTTAGTAAAGCAGCAAAAGTGATTGTTGATTTAGTAACAACGTGCTTATGGGTTATTTAATGCGTAAGTCCTTTTTTGTCAGGGATGAGGAACTATTTGATTGCTGGTTAAATAACAAACTGTTAGGATTTTATAGGCCTATGTGGGAATTAAAAAAAAATTGATTGATGCCAAACATGGTTACAAAATGACGAAATCCGTGTCAAAAAACAACAGGCTGACAAATTGGCAACAGTAGATATACATGAGATAGATAGAAACTATTATGTGAGACACAAAGGACGGAATGGTATTTAAATGGCAAGCGAAATCGAGGAAGACTACTAGACAGACGGAGAAATTAACAAAGAGAAAAATTGAAACAAAATTTATAACTGTGTCCATATTCTTGGTAAATAGATTACGTCATTGTGTGGCTAACGTAATTCTGCTATATCCTTCCATAGTCAACATAAAGCTTTGAACTCATGGATTATTTCTTAATTATGTAACTTATTATAAAACATTTTACAATTAAACAATTTATTAAATTAAAAATAAAAGTATGCTTTTTGATGTATATCGTAGTTCTTGACTATTAGTACTAATTATGTCTATTATTACCACAATATAAAATAAATGTAAATTAATAAATCTATCATGGCAGTAACCATAACAATAACTTTTCAAATACTAAGGTTAATTAGGTTTCGAGGAAGGAATCGTTTTGTAACGCTTTGCGGGGTGTTTCAATGAATTGTATGCTAATGTGTACACGGCTTTATAAAAGCAAAAAGCGTGGGATTAACACAATAGAATATACCACGTTTCGTCTTATTATTATGTTGTTTGAGATTTATAACGAATGTACTATTGTTAAATAGTTTATCATCATACGAATTATCACGCTTGAAATACGAATAAACTTGTGCTATGTAATTAGTTTTACGAAATCAGTAATAATTTTTTGTCGTTGGTCTATTAGTTTTATTTCGATATACTTTCCCAACTTGTATTTACAAAAAGAGATTTACAATCAGTGAAGCTTACAGATACTATAAAATATCAGTTAGTAATATTGTATAAAAATTGATTAAGACTGTCCTAAAGCAAGCACCTTTAGTTAGATAATTTGTTGTCGGCGGTAAGTGTATTGTCGTCTTTACAATAATGGAGATGAAACGTTGATAGTTTATTCTTTTATAAAAATACAGATGAAGGATGTTGGTATTGGAATGGTTTAAAACAGTTTCATAGTTTTCTTTTAAAGTGGAAAGGTTTTTATAAAATTGTTTGCTGGCGACGATGTCGCTAGTAACGGGGGTGCTAGCTTTTTCTCTCGCACAAAGGATAATGATCCTCGCGCAGGAAATGCAGGTAACGTTTCCGGCATCCACAAGGGAAATTTGATTTTAATACAGTTTTTAATTATTTCAAGTTTTAATTTAATTAATTTTACTTTATAAATTAAAACATGATAATTACAACTATAAAATAATGAACATGTATTTTGCTCAATGTTCCTTTGTTAAATTATCAATTTATATATTTCATCGATTATGAGATTATTTAGTCTAGAGTGCTTAATATTTATCGAATTGTTTTAAAACATTACCAGATATGATTGATTAAAGTTAAATAAAAATATAAATTGTTTAAAAAAAAACTTAAATCTCATTTACGAAACAACGGGTTATCATTATAGGCGTTATATTTTTTTTCTCTATTACAGTTTAATCGTAACATTTGTGTTAGTTTTGGCATACGAAATGCTGGGTCGTGTTCACATGTCATGTACATTGAACTCATTTCGTCTGACGGTACACTGAGGCGTGAGGTCTACGTATTGTGGTATTTCGTGACTAATGCACTAGTAATGGGTTTTTGTGAACATCAATCTACGGTTATCTTGAACTTCAATGTAATGAAGGTTATTTAGTGAAGCAAGAGCACGTAATGTTTTGGTTGTGTGATTTGTGGGAGTGTAAGGAGATTAAGTTCTCAAGAGACAGATACGTTTGGACTTTCTTTTTTTTATTCTAAAACATGAAGTTTCACATATAAGTAGTAAGTATTTTACATTATAAGGGCTTAAAGTTTTAAAAGCTAGAATGAATAGGTTATTTGTCAGCAAAAATCTGTATAGTTTTAATACATAGTTGTTTCCTCTATAAAGCGACCACTCTGATATATCACATTATTTTATTTTTCTTATTCGAATGCAATTAGCCCATAACTATGGCACTACAAACTGCACAGAGAAATAATAAACAATAATTAATTTTATTACACATATTCCAAATTTGAAGATGTCTGACTATATCACCATTTTCATATTTTTATCTTTAAACAATTGATATTTGGATTAGCTGTACATACATCAATGGACAGTAAATGAGCTATATATTCATCCCTTTAAAACTTTCATATCTGTAACCAATCACTTAGTTTCAATATTTCAGTTCTTATTGTAATGTAAATTATTTTTCTCTTTCGTGTGAAACGCAATGCATTATTACTTAGAAATGATGTGTATAATAAATCGATAAAACTAAAATAAAATGAATACACAAAGCGAAGAAAAAATGTGCATAAAAAAGTAATGATCGCTGATAATTCAAGCATGTATTTATTGAAAGTTAATTAACGTTCGTTCACATGCTTTCATTAAATGGACGATTAAAATTAACTCTTGGCAACGCCATAACACGGCCGATGCAGATACTGCATTTGATTGCACTGCGAGATAATAATAAATATATGTTGCTCATTCCTCTAACACAGATAAAATAATCGAATGATTAATGTTATAATCATTGCACAATCGTACCCTATAAATCTCTTTACTTACAGTAGTGAAATAATTGAAATTGTAACCTTTAAATTGATGTTATTTTAAATATTATACAAAAGTTCTTTGTTTAATATTGTAATAATGCTTTTCCTTATAATTGAGAATCACGATCTTGTGGATAGGGAGTAATCTTTATCTTCATTGCGCTGCGCTTTCTATACTCGTCATCAAGGATCGCAGCGAAGTTTTGATTTTAAATGTCGAGAGGATTTTATCCGACCATGTGATGGGAATGCAATCTCTCAGACGTTTACCCTCGACTTTTGTACTCATCATCAATTGTTCCAGGTTATGTTCTCTTAGGTTTTGTGATCACTCATTGAGAACGATGGTAAAAACCCTGATTTTATATGTGAGATGGCTTAAAATGGATTTGGTGGCGGAAACAAATAATAAATAAAGAAATATGCAAAAGAATAGGTTCAAGGTCGTAGCTTTTTATTTGATTATTTCTAAACAGTTCACAGGGTTGAGGTGCAACCATGTAATGGTGAAGTTTTGATTCAAAAATTTGCTTGTGTTTCATAATTAGGTATATTATATTTAATTTGATATGAAAGCGATTTATTGTTTTTAATTAAAAAAATCTATGAGCAATTCATATAACATTTTTAATAGTCATAAAAAATAGAGAACTAAGAATTGTCTGCTTTAACAAGAAAAGCTTTTAAATATTAAAAACATATAAAAAACACAAGATTAAAGGGTATAAAGTTGCAATTTTATCTCGTAAAGTTTTTATATAGCAATATTTATTATCTCGTTGCACTTGTATAGTTAGTATTTAAATAAACGACTGCAATCAATGTAGAAACGCAGTATGTGGGATAACTAAGTAATAAAGTAAAAAATTAATCATCCAGGGTCAATCCTCTCGAGGAATAACCGGTAATTTAAAGAGGAATGTAATTACGGCAGGAGAGTATAAATCTTTGGATTTTATGGTGAAAGCTGACAAATAAGTTTTAATAGAAACAAGTTATGTGTATAATTTGTTTTATCGTCAAACCTCCACTATTTATTTTGCCGCACTACTACTAAAAGACTATTAAATATGGAATGTATAAAAGATGTGACTGATAGTATAATAATAAGCCGTTAATAATTCTGATATCATCGACAAAAACGTAGAATTTATTCAGTCCGTATGTTCTTGTATGCGGGCATTCGATAGCTTTACGACGCTGTCACCGTTAGTGGAGCTGACCTACCGACAAATTGAGGCCGCGCTGGCGACGTCAGTTTCATTTGCTTTCCACTTGCACTTTGTTTCAAATAAAAAAAATATGTGTGGCCGCGATCATATTAATATCGTTGTGTTTAGATCAACATTCAAGACGAAATTAATTACTCAAAAATATTATTAGGCTCACCATTATAGGTAATTGTTTATTTATTTATTTACGGGAGGTCATTGTTTGCTTTAATAGCATTACAGTTTTCATTGGTGGCAGCGCTGGGGGCTCTGAGCCTGAACTTTAAGTACAAGGCCCCGGGACCTCAGTAGGGGACCTTACATAGATATTTCACTGGCTTGAGAGACTGTTCGAGTGGGCCATCTCAGCTGAAACGGTACCAACTATCCAACTATCTACATCTAGTGCCTTAGTAAAAAAATGTCTATTCGGTCTGTTTTATACAGATAAAAGTCTAAATACGTCGTTAATCAATAATTCACAAGAAGGTTGCCGAGTCTTACAGGATTACAGAGTTGATAAAATCTTACATAACCATGTTATCTTTAACTCGGTTCTGCAAGTGATGTTCATTTTCAAACTCTAGGATAACACCATATTGAAATGACCTGATGGTATCATTTGCTATCAAGTGAACTAATTACTCGTCTCGTCACTTTGTGTAGAATACAGAAAAAATGATTTATGTGTAAAGAAGAATTGTAATTAGTTTAACAAAATAGATTTACTTCTGTAGAGAATTTACAGATTACATTATATTAGATATGCAGTGAAGAGCGGTTGACAGGATAAATACAAATGCACCATTCATCTGGTATAAAGTAAGATGAAATGAACACGATTCATGTGTTGCAACAGGGAAATCAGAATGTAAGACAGCGATTAAAATGAAGTCAAGCACGAAATTGAAATATAATTCTGAAAATGGAATAAAAAATAAATATGTTAAAATATTTCTATTGCACGTATTCACATATAACAATCGACTTTCGCTAGTTTCTTTATAAATAATGCCAAGGTCATGCACATCACAACTCGTTTCTGGCATGCCGCGGACGAATTTAGACGCAGTTCATATTTGCTGTCTCAATATCCAAAAGATATTCGGTTGGCGTGTGCGTTTGAATTTGTGGCTCTGCCCGCATACATTGGACCGGTTATTGTGATGCCGTTCCACATTACCTGTTGTGACGGGTCACCGTGTCGATGTCACTGTGGCATTAAAAATATTCATGTGGCTGTATATTTAAATGAACGACGATACATATATTTTCGGAATAAAACATCAAACTTATTATTAATTGACAAATATCAAATGTTTAAGTTCAAGGAAATTGAAATGTGGACAGGATGAATACATTTTAACTAAAAAATTAAAATATTAAAGTGCAGAATAATAATAACCTTCTTTACTTACTGTTTTAACAGAAGCATTAAAAAACAACACAATTATTATTTACAAGTTGATCTTGATTCACATAACTTTTATTATTTACGCAAAAATGGTAAATATATAACGTATGTAACGATTATAATTTTGTTCCTAGCAGCACTACTGATCTGTCTGTATGCGAATTTGTTTATAACTTTCAATCTTTTATCGCGACTACTTGAACCCATGGCTCGTTAGGTAGATAGGTTAACGCTGGTAGGTCGATGCAGTACTCCTGTTACCTGCGCGTAATTGGATAGGAGCGATATGTCATTCGATGCAATTAATATATAGTGCGTGTATCGGATTAAATGCAGGCGTATCCAATAATTCACATTTATTTTTGATTCTTTGTCACATATCTATTTTGTTTCCTTCACAGACTATACAAAACTTTTTCAGTTTTCATTTTTTTAATGCATATTATAGTTTGAAATTTCTTACAAGGTCGGGAAGAGTTTTACAAAAAAATAATCTCTGTCCTAGTGTAATAGAATTTTAAATATAATTGTTTTATGCTATGTGTGTATACGTGCTATACATAATAGCAGGAACATATTTTTTTATCTATTGTATTAATACACTACCTTACATAATATGAATAACAAATTTGTCCTTTAATATTTATTCACTATTTCTTTGATTGACTTATCTAGACCGTGGCTTGCACAAATTTTTACTATAAAGATGACTTTCACCTTAAACTGGATTCTTATGTGATGTGAGTTGTAATTTCGTTTATCCAAATATGTCTTGGGTCAATACCCACTAACATAACCTTTAAATATTTTATACTTATAACATTGGTTATGTTAGAAGTATAAAATCTTTGAGAGAGTGAATGAGTAGTTCATTTGCCAGCAAAAAGATTTAAAGCTTTTATACCAATCACTATATATAAAGTGACCACTACAAAATATATTAATTGTTTTTTTTTTCTATTGTAATGCAACAGGCCAATAAATTCTGACATTACAAAGTATACAGCGTCAGGTAGTAAACAAAAAATTATTTTAATTTGTAGTATTAAAAAATTTGGAAACGATTTTCTTCCTATGTTATCGTTGCGTTGTTTATTATTTCTAAAACCAAAGATGTTTGGAAAGGGTGTACCGTATATTAATTGGCAGCAAATGAGTTATAAATTTAGCCCTTCAAAGCTTTTATACCCATAACTTATTTATCTGTATAATGCAAGGTATAATATATTTATTGTAAAATACCAATAACAGTTTATGTGGGTCAAAAAGATTTCTAACTTGTTTATGAGGAAAGTGTAAATGATAGGTGGGATTATAACCCAGGTCATCATTTTCTATTGCAACGTGTAATCTCGTTTGCAAATGACCTGCGGCTATCGAGCAGGTTCGCGATTTGGGGTCATTGACACGAGAAATTGCACCAAGATGTAATATAAACTCTGATAATTCTCGTGTACTTTTATTTTTGAAAGACTTTAACGACCGTCTGGCAACTTGTTAAGCAAGTTCAGCACGTTTGCAATTATGAGAAAATTGCTTTAATTGAAGTCGCGCAAGCTTTAGATGCTCTGTCCTTTAAGTACGTAATCGCAGCTTTGCATACAGTATTACCTTAGGATATCTCTTTTTCACTTAACTTACGTATGATAATAAAATAGAAGAAACATCATAATTCCATTATAATTTTTTTTTGCCACATACCAAACAAGCTCTTTTCTAAGCCTATAGTTTGTATTAAATAGCAGTTATTTAAAATAATTTATACATTGTAACTTAAAAAAATGAATCCTTATTGGTTATCCAATAGGTGTGTTTAAATTTAGAACGCTCTAAGTGAGAATGGTGTTACGTTACGTTTTCATTCTCATTTTGATTTTAAGACGATAGCTTTTTAATTAAGAACATGGAGTAAGGTTTTTTTATTTAATTTCGGAGTATTTCTGACTTTAGCTGCCAAGTTAGCCTTCAACATAATTATAGGCTTAAGCTAGCTTAACACAAAGATTATCTAAAGAGAGTCAAGGTCGATGGACGATTGCACGTTGGATAACAATATTTGATTGTATAGTGCAGGTGCGCTCACTGTACCTTGAAGCGCTTTGCTTGGCCAATTGTCGAAATGCGAGGAGCAATGAATGTAGTGGCAAAATTTAATAATGATAATATATTTCTTTTGCACAATAATTACAGTAATTTAGCTTATGAAAGTAAACACAAAGAACAAAAAAGGGAAAGAAGTATACTAATAATAAATAGACACACGCATGTAAACATTTCTTAATAGCTCTGAACGGAATGGTATCCGTGTGTGAATTTGTACATGTTTAGTGTATGCGTGCATATATTCAGGATGAGACCACGGATGAGCCGAGTTGCACTGGTCTTCCACAAGCCCGTGGTGATTAGTGTTATAATTAATTTGTATTTGATTACCAATTCTTTTTAATTTATAATGTGTTTTATTTATCAAAAACCTGGCATCATCTACTTTAGATAGTCCGGTGAAGCAATAACATCATAACATCACACATAATTAAGATCCAAGCGTATCTATATTTATTAATCTTTACTTAAAAAATCTTACACATATACTTCACGTATGATTCTAATATTTTTTGTGTCGAATGTTAATGTTGTAACGTTGAATGTTATAGTATTAACCCTATTTCGACATTTATTCCAATTAACAAAGTTTTTTATCTTTAAATTTAAGGCACGGGCTTAAAATATATTTCAGAAAATAGGCATTGCCAAATTTACAAAAATTGAGACGTGAAGATCTTGTAAACAAAAGATTTTTTGGTGGGGTATTCTGAACTTTGATTTGCACTACCAGGAAACGTTTTTCTGTAGGTCGTTTTTTATCTTCTTTTTTAATGAATTGTTTTCTTGATTTAATTGGTGCATTGGTACAATTTCTGGTATACGATTCGTTATTGGTTGTTTTTATGTACGACCTTGTTTGGTTAAGTGGCAAGTGAAAATTAAATGCTACAATGATTGTTACAAGTCTTGGGTCGAATTGTAACTAACTTCACGTTTTTAAAATAAAAAAGGATTTAGTTTTATAAAAGTAAACATTAAATAAAGGAGTTCTATTTCTTTAGTAAAATTGTCATCATTGTACAAAGGAGAAGAAGACTATTTCGTTATTCTTTTGCGCGGTAAAGGAAATTATTAAATGGCGGTAAAGTCATAAATCTTGGCTTGTAAGTTTAATGAGGTACTTTGTAGTTACGCTTATAATCGCGACCTGAATGTGGTCCATTAGTGACATGAATTGCGTCGTTATCAAGCTCTACTCTTTAAAGTGTAAATAAAGAGACTGCAGAGAAAATTGAGTAATTAGCGAACTTAAATAAATCTTTCATAATGAGGAGAGGAAATAGGAGCCTGAAATTAATTGTTGGTTTTTAATTTCGCAGGATACTGAAGCAGATATGTAATAAATAGATTTTAATATGAGTATATGTGTAAGTAAATTTCTAATCTTGAGCTTTCCGCATTCAACGACATCCGGGAGGCCAAACGCCGCGTCTACCAGCAGTTTAGTGGTGACCACAGGTTCGTGATAAAGAAACTTTCGACACCAATTCTACAGATGATCTAAAGATTATCTTATGCTTAATTCTGTTTTAATAAAAATACACTTTTTAATGTGGCTAAAACATATTTTTCTTAAAAAGTTCCGCGCACTGTTTTACACCCGAACATACAAGTAGTAAGATAGTTATAGTTTTGAGATGTATATTCTTGTATGGTATTTCTGTCATAATTAGTATATTTTCATACACAGCAATGAATTATTTATCATTGCTATAAAAATACAATAATGTGAATGTAGAACGTGTAAGTCATTTAAAATAACATAAAACAATACCCTGTTATGCGCAACGTCTTATCACATTTGTATACTACAGTTCTTGGTAAACAAAACACTTAATGTTATCAGTGGTGTGACAGCTGCATGAGAGCTGAGGGCAATGGTTATGTAGTTTAATGGAATAATATTATTTCCTCCTTTGATATATTATTAATAGACTTTATTAACTAATATCAATAACACTACTTAATTGTTTTAAAGAGGCACGCGTGAAAGTACGCTGAATAGTTAGTTTGGACGAAACCTTATTTGAAAACGGTAATTACGGACAATGAGAATTCAACTATAATGCAGTACTGTGTATTACTAGGTAGGTATTTCTAGTAATTACGCCGTAAAATTGCTATTTCCATAAAAATACGCTGTTACAATATAAAAGTAGAAATATTAGAAGTGAGCATTTTAAGCACTCTCAAGGACTTCATATTTATGCATTTGAAAAGTTATTAAGAAATAGAAGAATAAGGAATTCATAAATATTCAAAGCTAAATGAATGTTAATAAAAACCTTGCAATTTTTTAACTTGAATATAGAAACGTTTTCGCGTAAGGTTATACATTTTTAATTTTAAACGGGTTTATTTAAACTTTATGTTTGAAAATTGATTACACATTTTGTTAAAGAGAATAAAATCAACCATACTTCCTCCAAAAATAAATAATACATATTTTTATCGGAAAATTTATTTTAATATAGAGAAATATGACATTTTCAAATAAATTTCTCGATTACTATGCATATTATGCGATAAGATAAGCAAATGTTTGCGTTGCAATAATAATGATTATAGTGTAGTATGTGAAAAATTGTAACATATGTGTTTTAAAATAAAAAAAGAATATTCTACTCAAGTTTATACAACTTTTACTTATTATGGTTCTTTTACTTATAAGTTTTAATTACTTGACTCTACCGCTTATTCCAGACAGTCATTGTAAGATTCTTGATCGCCATTTAAATTCATTGGTTTGTTAATAAAATCGGTACTGGGCGGTTCAAAATTAAATCCTAATTTGGATTCAAAATCCAAGCCTCCATTATGGATTTGAACAACAATTTTAATTTTAGTGGGAGTCATATTATTATAATACCACAAGAAAATTTAAAAAAATTATATCTTTGACATGTTATGTCTTCAGAGTCAAATACTGCTTAATCATCGTTTAATAGTTCTCTGTATACATTGCCATGCTAAAGTAAATAATTTAAAAATATGTTCTCTATAATCGTGTTGCTTTCTTCGTTTAAGCGATAATACGATGGATTTTGTATTTATCAATATTTGTGAATTTTTTATTCAAGAAATATCAAGAAATAAATAGCAAATATTAATGAGGCAAATATAAAAATACTCTTGTGCAAATTTACCTATTGGTTAAGAAAGTAAATATTGAACGGGTACACATAAATTTAAATGATTTCGTGTAATCAAAAACAGAGATTAGGAATATTAAAATATCTAGTGATAATAAAAATAACTAGGGTAAAATGTCGTATCACCTAACCCTGGCATTACGTTATCTGCGTTTGAATAACTGCGCAATTTGTTTGAATAGCACACTTCTGCTCTGGTGTAAGTGTTCTTCACTTTATAATAGAATTTTCTTATAAGTTTAACCAATGTGAGCATGACTTCATGATATTTTAGAAGATGGGAACTTTTTATGTAAAATGTCATGTACTTTTTATTGTGTTACTCAGTTATGAAATATTTCAATTGGAACGCGAAAGGTTAATAACTTCTGGCAGTACAAGGTCTGTAAGGACAGATAATAATAAAAGAAAACAATAATTAATTATTATATGTACCAATTGGACCTTAAATCCATCGCTTTTTCTCAATATTTTATTTATTTATTTAAACACTTTTTATGCATTTAATGTATATCGGCGCACCTTATGCCGATGGCATTCTCTACCGTCTGTTAGTTAACCGTGTGGGCGGTGCAAAGATAAATTAAAAAAGGCAGGGGAAACAAGCATATAAAAGTAAAATCAAATAGAGAAGGAAAATAATCACATAAAAACACCTTATATAAATACACTAATGGCTACTACTTAATATAATTATATATTTTAGAATTGTGTAATTTATTATTTTTAAATCTATTAATGTTTGGACAGGGATTGATGTACTAAAATAGTAATTAAGCTAAATGTTTGTTGATTCCGATTACAATTGGAAATTAGCGAGGTAAATTAATTAAAAGTTTGGATTTATAAATGCCCATAACAGGAAAAATCTTCGGAGAGCAAGTAAAATGTATGTACATATTATAAGGCACATGTGTTAGCCACGTTTGTCTTGAACATTTATAATTGATATCCTATATATAGCTGTCATAGTGCCATTGCCAATTTTTTTTGTTATTCGAATCAAAGTCACTTGTATAAAAGTCGAACATGTCATGATAGCCGTGTATACGTGTATTGTCACTATATTTTCCGTCCACGTATACAAGGCGCGTTCTAGAACAAGTGTAGCATCGTGTTGTATCAATAATTCATTGGGATGACAGATGGCGGTCCATAACTCTGGCAGATTGCAGCTGCGGGCCTGCGACCCAGTTGGCCGCTCTCATTTCTGTCCCCTAATATCCGACCTACTTATGCGAGCCATCCCAGTTGTTTTTATGCAGCGATAAGCCAGTACTGGCTAATTTTGCCTTGTACAACAATGAGTTAAACTGCGAAAAAAATAATATCGATATCGATTTATAAAGGTGTTGATCATAAAATATTAGAAAAAAACAAATCAAAACTCTTAATTAATTCTCTCATCTGTTTGGTTTTTAATATATTTTAGCTCGAGGATTATTTTTAAATAATATAATGCATATAGAGACAAGGAACTGTTTGTTTGTGGAACTAGACGATGCTATATAATTTATCCAAGTGGCATCATAGTATAAATGTAATTAGAAATTTTGTGGTTAAATAGGAAATAATTTAGAAAAATTGTTACATAAAAAATTAGGAAAATTCAGAAATTCTAAGACTAAACTGTAAATGTAACTTTGATAAAATTTATATCCATAGCTTAACAAAATAAAAGTGACAATTAAAACATTGAGGTTTGGCGAACAATGATTTCATGCCGCCCATTGTTAGGTTTTCCACAAGCGGCTTGCTGCGGACGCTCGTAAAATGAATGTTTTACATTTCACCACTGAAACTTTTTAAATAATATTTTAAACTACAACTCCTGTTTGCATTGCACTGTAAACGTTGTTTTTTTTTTACAAAATAGTTACAGTTTATCGTCATATTCAAATGTAAAGAATAATACTCAAGTACTAGAATTAATAATTAAGTCGATGATTTCACAACGACGACTTTCAGAAATGGTCAAAACGTTGCAAAAGTGTGTAAAAAGTAAATTCAGGCTTTTCAAAATAAATATTGCTCATTCATACTCACTTTACCAAATACCGTCGGAGATGTTTACTTCTACTGAGTAAATTTTATGAACCCTTATTGAAATTTTGACTTATAGTAAAAATTAAAATTGGGTCCGTACTAGAATTCTATTTACGGTTTTTAAAATCTAGGTAATTTGTGTATCACTTCTAGTTGTCATAGTTACGAATGCAAATGTTAAATAGCTAACGAAGCTACGGGCTGCGTTTCTCACAACGGTATATCTACGGAATCTACAAAGGTGTCGTCATCTATTATGATTACGTACACGATATTCTCCTTTATTGCATCCAACACGAATGGGTTTCCGTAATCTTGAACCTGTTAAGGAAAATTGAATCCAGTTGGAAAGGCGATATGTTAGCATTTTAAGTAAATAATAGGCAACAATAAATTTGGTAAATAAAATTAAGATGACACACGCGATATTAAACGTCGTTTGTCGGCTTTTGGTAATTATTAGTTTTTGACAGTTGAAATAAGCTTAATATGAAAATTTTTAGTGGTTATTTATAATAAGTAAAAATATTCAACACATTTTTTTAAACCAGTGATGCAGATACATCAATAAGGTTAATATGATACAAAAATTTAATGATTACATTCTTTGCTCTATGGATAAATTTAGACATAACATTGTTTCTAGGGTCTTAAAATCCTGGAATGTAGACTGCGGACCTCTAAAAGAAGGACGTCAATTTTTTTATAGTCTCCGTTATTGGGGACCTTTTGTACATCCTTGTCTGCTGTATATTTCCTTATTTTATAATCACACACATTTTTTCACAAGATTTTAAATTTATTCAATTATTTCCAGTTTTTTATATATATAAGTCCATTGTGGTCCAAGTGTCCATTAAGGCGAACAGAAAACATTATTTACGAAGATGCTAGCTGCAGGACGCTTTCATTCGATTCTATAGGAAATCTACGGGAGAGGCCTATATCAAGCAGACGTCTTACAGCTGAAATGATAATGACATTGTAGTTTTAATTGAAGTGTTAATTTTTGTAATTAGATACTTTAGTGCAAGTGAAATATTCCCATAAATTAAGGTGTACTAATCTGATTGAAGATCAAATAAAATCATTTGTTCTTTGTTAAAAATTTAGATTACATTTACCCGTAATTTTTATTTCTCAAACAATGAAGTATTTTATGTCATCATAAAAGTTCTATTGTACTCCGTACAGTAGCGTAACAACAATAAAATTTGATTCATTCTATTATCTTCGGCTCGCGCGGCTAATGCAAACATCCCGTGTGTTCTCTGTAAATTATAAACAAAGAGGTATAATATGAAGCACATGTATTTGTTTTGTTTATTAATTTATTTCATTTTATTACATAGCATAAGTTCATTGAGAGGTGAGACACGTGAAATATTTCGTTTATTTTATGTGTTATTCACATAGGGTTATTTACAGTGATTAACGCACACAATGTTTTATGTTATGAGAAATATACTGGAATAACTCAATTTGGTAAATACTATAATCAAAATAATCTCCACTGTTATGGTATCCTGTAAGTTAAAACTTTCAAACGCACCCAGACCTGAGAAGAGTCCACAAGAAAATCGGTTTGCTTAATTTTCTAGTCGATCAAATTTTAAGTAATAAAATAATTAGCGTTGTAACGAAATAGTGTCAGAAAACTGAATCACTATCAATTATAATAATTTGAAAAGAGTTTTTGCTATTACTTTAGACTTTTCTCCTTATTTGGTGCTTAATACTAAGCTTGACTAGTTTATAAGGAACGAATGTAAAACCTGCATGTATTTATAGGAATTAAAAAAAACTTTATTTGAATTCATAGTTGGTTTATTAAACTTTAAAAATATTAGAATGAATGTTCAACTAATAATATATTGTTTCAAGTCATATATTGGTGATTAATCAGAAACTAACGTATATATATGTTTATTGCGCGTCTATATGAAGAGACCAGGGGGAACCAACCTGCGGCTCTTTTATTATTTTAATCTTAGGAACCAAGGCACTTATGCGAGTCATTTTATTCCACTTCAAAATTTGTGAAATACAAACACCTATCAGAATAAGAAGTGTCACATATTATTTACTAAAATTTTCGTGTTTTGTACTTTTATTAGTATGTTCGTCGTGGTTTCATTCATTGACGACCACTGCAAGGTGAAGGCTCTTCCCAAAGATAACAATATAATCGCTTGGCAGGCGGGTTGGTGATTGCAGTGTGGTATTATTGTACACTGAGGACGCTGCTGCCCATCCCCTTGAAATTTGTTTGTGTGCTGTGAAAACTTATATAATTAACGGAAATGTTAATTATATTTAAGAATGTATCCCGGGAATTGAACCTGCGAAGTCGATGACTTAGACTATAGCATATGAGCGTATAGCTGAGCTACTACTGCTAGTATGTATTAATGAATATAATTTTTGTTAATATTTGTAATATATTTATTTGATTTTTTAAACACGTATTTAATAATGCTTCGTGAAAAATTTCAAACCTTGATTTCAAGGCAGGCTTGCCCACCCCTGGAATGAACTAGTCTCGGAAAATTGTTTTAAATACGTTTCGTTACGTTTTATTTTAGTAACGATTTAATCCTTAATTCGTTTAAAAAATGAAACGACTGACTTTTGTAATTCGACGCAAATACGTTAAGCCCTAACCTTCAATTCAGATTATTCGGGCGTGCCTGTGCGGAATTAGAAGCGTGTTATCGCGATATTTACCAGACGAAATTTTTGTATAAAAATAACATAAGGTGTGTACATATCTAAACAAAAGTATTAAAAATATATATTTCCTTTTAATGATTGCGAAAGAGAACGAGATAAAAATATCACGAATATCAAATATCACGAAAAATAAACTTTCCGTTAACATTTTTAACCTTGTTATTTGCAATTGTTAAAATAATTTTTATTCAATCAGATTAATGGTTATCGTTCAATCTTATTGATTGGTATATTGACGTAGAAAGTAGATAGCGTTGTGACCGAGACAGATGTCAGCGATTATTGGAAGATAGAAAGAGATATCAATATTATTTACGTATTTACAGTGAGTATTCTTTAAAATTATCATTCATTTTATGTGTAATGTAATAACGGCACTGTATTTTACATCTGGATTTGTAAATGTACATGTTTGTGTGGAGGGTATGGTTTATGACACGACTAAATCACAAATATAAAATGAAACGAGTAACGCCCTGCAGGAGTGATGAAACTGTATCTCATTTACCCGCGTCACATCTGCACTTTGCATTTTAAAGCGAGGGTGTGTTCCCACACCCCACATGTGCAGCAAAACAGTATTGAACGCGCCACCACTGTACATTGACCTCCTAGTAATAGAAGCGACTTTGCTTCATTGTACGGAACATTGACGCTCTTTGTTGCTTTATAGGTCTTTTTAGTTGGATAATATTCATGTGAACGTATCGCTGCCGCGTTCACACACATTCCCTTTGTACGGGCGATACGGCTGTAAAGCCGATTTGACTGGAAATTCGACATATTCAAATAAATAAGCCTTACTTAAATAAATACCAATAAATTAGTGATAATTATACAATTTAATTAATGCTATATTTCTTTTAGTACGAAAAACACATAAAAACTGATAAATATTATTTATTCCAATATATTAATTGATTGTCAAGGATTTATTTTAAACATAATTTTTTTCATGCCGACGGTTTTATGTGTAGAGAAGTGTCTAAAGAAAAGAAGCGCTACAAGAAACTTAAAAGGCAAATCTTTTCTGAGAACAGAATAAACTAATATTTTTTTTTACCTAAATGAACGTTACGCAATAAACACTATTATGTGTTAGTTAACAATAGTTTGTTAACTCAAGTGCTTAAATAAATCGTTATGTCAGTGTGTATTGTTATATTGGCAATTAAAACTCTGTAACCCTTCTAACTAATTACGTTTGCGAAGCTTTACAGTTCACTGGTGCAGGATATGGGTCGATACGCACATTTGCTTATTTGTTCGTAAAAGGTAGAATATCGAAAAACATTACATAGCTTTTCATAGCAACATAAAGAAAGCTTTACAAGACTTGGAATATTATTACTGTTTTCTACGCTCTCACGGAGACAACTGATGGAGAAATTAAAGAAGCAGTTTTACAACGAATTAAGATTAACAATGGAGAATCAACACAGTATAAGACTTATAAGGGTCGACTTTAACTGCCAGATACGCAAAAGAGAAAAAGGTGATGCAAATTTTTGGGACCATATACAACAGGAAAACGAAATCAGAATGGTCAGGCTAATAGATTTTGTTTATGAACATTTAAAAATTAAGAACCTATTATTAAAAATTCATTATTGGTAATAAAACAAAGAAACGAAGAAATTGAATAATCTGAAAGATCACGTACAATTTGCATGCGGCTTTCTCATAATACGGTTTATCGAATCGTATAATCCGATGAAAGATAAATGAATTTGACAACTGGCTTATCTGCATTATTTCATATAAATTTTCGAGTAAAATTGATTTCAGATATATCAAGTGGGCCAATTTTTTGACCTTCAAATGATATATAATTTAGTTATTATTACAGACTTACGTTCCTAATATATTGTATTATACAATAAAATAATATCAATGATAATGTTATCGTAAATAACCAAAGAATTAGGGAATGCGATATGCCTCGGCGTGTATTCTTTTGCATCCATAACAAAGTTTAATTGATAAATTTTATACATCGGGTGATTGGTTATAGGTACAAAAGCTTATTGGCGGCATTTATTGTGTCGGTATATAATAGAAAAAAGCCCGTCATATGAAATTTATTGTTTTGGTATATAATAGAAAAAAGCCTGTCATATGGAACTGGAAAAACGGATACTAACGCTGGTGATTAGAGATAGCAAAAACTCCTTTCCTGTTGGCATTTACAGTGACGACATAATCTTTAGAGGGGTGAATGTATGGTTTATGCTATCCAAAAAACAATGTTGCAGTAATAATAAATAATGTAATCATAATATAATAACAAAAACAGTATTAAATAGCTATATTAAAACTAACTATTGTTCACTTTTCTGCCTGTTCCTGCAGACTGCGTACTGGCAGAAGTTATTGGCATGTGCATTTCAATTTAAAATAACATATTTCAGATCGATCACTTTACGTGTTGATTTAAAATAGGTTTTTAAAGGTTTTCTGTCAAAGGAACTATATATTTACTTCAACTAACCATCTTGTATATTACAATTTTGATTTCACGTGCTATAGCAAAAATATATTTTTTCGCAATATTAACAGACGGATGGTATATTCATTAACATAAACCAAAACATGACGTCTCATAAAGTATTCATTAAAATAGCTGTGTGCAGCCACGATGAAAAATGTGCTAGATTTTTCATTACATGCGCTTTTACGGGCTTCGTAAAATATATTAATGAATACTTTTTACTTTCGTTACTGCATATGTTTTTTTTTGTTCAAAATTTTTAATAAATGTTGAAATGTTCTTTAATAACATCTTTTAGTAATTAGATAAGATAGTACATAGTTTTAAATAGTTGTAAAATAGAGTCTCGTGCCAGTGAAATTTTTGAAAAAAGGATATCCTTTTGTACTAATAAAAGTACTAAATAAAATGTTTATTGTTCGTTAAAAAGCCTTTAATTGTTATTTAACAAGATATTAATATAAAAGCTTAAGCTTTTAATAAACTTAGAAATATTAAAGAAGATGATTTTTTCACATTTATTTTATTTACTAGTTGAACGTTGATGGTTGACTAATAAGAAATTATTTTTATTTTAATGGCCAAGCATAATGAAAATAGGAGAAATTGAGAGTAAAGCCGGTTTAGCTCTACTTTTATGAACTATAAAGTGTAGAGGTAAGCATTGAAATACAAGTTTCTCGGCGACAATGCGCCTGCGCCCTTCTAAGATATAAGATGGTATATCTCGTTAGCTCGGTCAATTCCTGGGCAACTACGCTCCTTGAAAGCAAGCGACACTATTGTATACTACCCGTCAATTAATTTGGCACATCGTACATGTACTACAACTATATATACGTACGGTTCAGTATGAGTCGTGTTAAATTAAATGCCAGATTCCATTCATATAGAGAACTTACTATACCCAACTAGAAAGCAAACTTAAATCTGTTGAACTATTGCAAAGCTAATGACCAAAAAACATATCTATAGAAGGTAAATAATATCTTTTCGTATAACTCAGTTTGTTCTGCAATACTTTGGTTTTTTAAATATTCATTAGACTATCTGACCATTTTCTCTCGAACATCAAAAAACCGTTCTCTTTAAAGCGGTCAATGAGAATTACGTATCTTTTGACTCTATTAAAAGAAACGAAATAATGATGAAAGAAAAGATGCAATCATTTTTTTCTGAGAAAATCTTAAGCGTGTAGATGACCGTGTTAAAATCAGATCTGTTAAAATTTTACAATCGTGACTACGTTGATAATTAAAGATTTCATTTGTTTACATAGAAGAGGAAGTTAAAAGAACTCTCCGTGACCTTAATCATTATTAATCTTATTCTTGTTATATTGTATAAAGCAGCAAAAGAAAGTTTAAATACAACACTTCACTCATCTGCTCTTGTATATTCCCGTTTCAACATTAATTTTCCTTTTTATTTTGTTCATTTTGTGTATGCTTGTCAGTCTGTCAATTTCTTTCATACAATATATTGCATAAGTCTTATAATAAATAATTTATTGTTATTATTTATGTAAAAAAGTTCACACAACGCGGTAGGTAAACGTCGCGGTAGGTAAGACTTTAAGACAAAAATCAGGAGTTTCTGTTTTCTTTGACATTAACCAACAAAGCGCCGTCAAGCAGTTATTTTATGACGGTGTTCTGTGAAGGCGTAGCTTTTCCATAGAAGACGACGCTTTGTAGCTAAGTAGTAAATAGTAAATTTATTTAATCAAAACTCGAGAATAAATTCGCGAGAAAAATAGTAAAAACTCCTTTTTTGACAGCTTTTTTTCTTTTTTTTGACAGCAGAAAGCTGTCAAACAAAATAAAAGAATGCGAATTGGTACTATTTGTCTACAATTTTAAAACAATAACTTTTTGAGCAGCTAGTCGTAAATAAACAAGGAAAGTACAAGTAAAAAGTAAGTCCTATTTATCTTTATTCAATTAAAAAAATATTTCGTAGAACAAGGAATTAAGTACGCGCGTAGGTATTACAAGAACGAAAAAATACTGTTGTTTGTGTTATTAATAAACGTCAGAGATCGTGATCTTACTTGCTCATTGAGACGTAACATCCAACTCTCAAAGGAAAGATTGTGAACAGTACCACAAAATGGTGATCGGTAATTAGTGTAAAAGCTATAAAGGATTTAATATATACCTCATTTGCTGTCAACTAGTATTTTAGTGCATCTATACAAAAATCAAACTTTTCAATAATAAATTAATGATGTTGTAGTAAGAAAAACCGTTTTCAAAATTTAAATATATTGCCGAATCGATTTGTAGTAAACATGTTATAATTTATTACATTAATCATAGTTTACTAGTAGTTCCTCCAGACTGCTGTCAGAAGTTATTGACCTGACCCATAATCACTTTATATATATATATCTAATTTTTAGTTAATTTATTACGTAAGATATGAGGTGTGGTAGAGTGACTGAATACAATAAGTATTGTATATACAAAAGCATAATATTTATCAAAGTAGTTTTTTTTATAATTTCAGGAAAAACCGTGTCTTATGGTATTGGTATTAAATATTAATGCAGCAGCAAGGAAAAATTATAACACTATAGTGCAAGATGTGTATTTCTGATTTGAATAAAGAGAAACATAATAAACGAGTTCATATATTTTATAACAAATCTGTTAAACGACTTCGAAACAAACTCGGCTAACTTTTTAAAAGGCTTCTTGGCGTTACAGCTTAGTTTTAATCTCAAAGGGATTGCATCTAAAAGAAAGGTTTTATAAGTTTGTTTTATAAACCATCTTATAAAAATTATTTCTGTTCTTAATCAAGGGGAAGGTAAAGAAAAGAATAACACAGATATAGACAGAATATATTTAGGTAAAAAAAGACATGAAATTTTTTAAATAAAAAAACAGTAGTTACATCCTCTATGTTAAATATCTCTATAATTATAGATTTTTAACTGAGACGATTTCGGTATTGTTTATACATATTGTGAATCACATAATGACGTCATTTGTTTTACTTTTGTGCATTATATGGTATTGTGCAACTACAATACGTCTGTGGATATGACCTCCAAAGAGGAGGGATTGAGCGTTCTAAACGGATCCCCAATTTTGTTCAAATTTATTTTAAAAGAGACAAAGGCCAGCCGACCTTCATACTAAAAGTCACGGAGGGGAGATGGCGCGTCCTTCAATGAGATCTTTTATTCATAACTAGCGATTTATTCTCGTTAATGTCGTATTTGATTTATAATTTGTAAAAATATTTTCGATGTTAATTAACTATTAAAAATCTGCCTTCCGTATACATAATATAAAATAATTTTAAATAACCTCAGATAGAACCATATTTACATTCGAGTTATGTACCACATTTAACATTTTTAATTATTCACTATTATTTATGTAGCATTTAAAGAAATAAAAAGGTTTTTATTTCTTCATAATTATTACACAATAGTCAGTAAACAATTATATTACTTTATTTAGTTTAATGATTTATTATGATTTTCTAAGGTGTCAAACTTAATTCAAAAACCAAATCAAGTGAATAATCCACATCTCAATTTACATCTTATGAACGAGTGAATACAAGTAAATAGTAGTATATACTACTGTGTATACTACTATTTTACAGGATAGTTTAAATTAAATTAGGTTAAATATTTGTTTCGTACGTATAAGTAGTTGTGAAAGGATCGATAACACGGTAGCTAATTATGACGAAGCATGAAGGCTCAGCAAACTGCATGACGGCGCACGTGCCTTATTTCCGGCCGGCCGCCCATCGCTCAGCGGACGGTGGGGCCCGGAAGCGACGATACTATCCACAGCGGAACACTATATTATTCACGCATCCTATAATCTACCTCGGTGCTATAATTGGCACTTACTCTCTTCCTCCACACGTATGGGACATGAGGACGAACAACAATTACATAAGAGTTGATATATTCAGCGAACATACAATTGCTTATTTACCTACTACACATGCCACTTGGGTAGTAGTGTAATTATTGGATAAAATTAATTTGTAATTAATTAGTTTTTACATTGTTAGTATTTTTTATTGAATGAATGACAAAGAAAACAACAAATTTCTGGCGTTCCAAGTAGATCTCTTGGTAAATGAGTACAATACCTTAACTATGAATGTGAAAGAAAACTTACAGTATTGTGTGGTTTATCGCGAAAGCCGCAAGGAGAAAATGCACTACTCATAAAACACGATATGTGAGTGTTTCATTATCCATCGTAATTCTTACGTCGTTCCTTCAATGCGGAACAATGAAAACAATAGAGTGAACGCGCGGCAATAAAGTTTCGATACGTTTTTGTACATTTATTTTTTCTATACGTCGTTAACGCGTATCGTCCTACAACAGTTTGCAGTTAGACATTGACCAAAATCACGTGGGGTTATAACTGGCGTATGTACAGAGAGTAATTGGAGCGTCGTTCCGGCCTGCTCTGTTTACCTCACTTTGTTATTGAAATGCGTTTCGTTTTATTCCTTCTGAAATGTATAAACATGAGGTTTTGTTTTGCACCAGGCGTGAAGTGATGTTCCAGTGCTGTGCAGTGAGGAATGACATTCGGTCGGCGAGCTAATTAACATGAATAACTATTTCGAATGTAAATTATAATTGTGTTAATTTGTACTTTACTCACCTGAATTTTTGTACATGAATGTCTAACTAGGGATTTGTATGTGGTCTATCACTAGGGCCTCAATGACAAGCTCGCAGTTACTCAACTTGTGAAATGTCGAGAGGGTTAGCTATTTCTTTTCGAGATTGTATCAGAAATGAGGAGATCCGTAGACGAACGAAAGAAACGACCATAGCCCAGCGGATAGGCAAGTTGAAGTCGCAGTGCGCAGGCGACATAGTACCAAGAATATACGGCCATTGGGGTTAAATTTCTGGGGTGAAGACCAGATACTGGCGAACGCGGCGATGGAACACACAGGATACTGGCCGTTTTCAACCGTTCTTATTGGACATAGATTTATAAGAGAAGGCCTAGGTCCAATTGTTAATGTATAGCTCGTTTGTCAGCAAAAAATCTTAATCTTTTACATCAATTCCTAACTATTGTGTATAAGGTAATCGCTCTGAAATTTTTCTATTGAAATGCGACAGGCTAATGACATTTGGCAGGACAACTCTGCAGGGACAGTTAGTAAACAATAATTAAGTTTAATATTTAGAATCTAAACTGAATTTTTAAAACGCTTGCTATTAATATATTATTACTACTGTATTTATTACATCAATTGTCAACGTATAAGCTATACATACCTCTATAAAACTTTTACACCTATCAGCAATGAATGCTAGCTCCTGAAACTAATAATCCTATCGTAACTAGCGATTGCGTAGTAATTCGGCTCCCTCAGACACCCTCGACTTGAATGCTAAAAACGTTTTAATAGGTATTTGATTATTTTACTTAACTACGTAACCAAAAATTAAAACTGACTAAGCAAAGACAGGAAGCACTATTAACAATCAGTTCAGCCTTAGTTCAAGAATATTGTGATTGCAATCTTTACTATGTTACCTAATTCTTTTTATAAAAAAAACTTTTTTTTTAAAAAATACACAGCACGATTGAATTGCAAATTTCACACATGTTCAACTTGCGGTTGTATTTTCTATGAGAGCGTAGAGTTTGATGAAAAATAAGTTTATATTGGAAAATAGGTCACAGAGTATGTATGTATGTAAATCCTGCTCACGCCCGGCAACGGGGGATTAACAGGGAAACCGTTTCGGCTCGGGGATATCAACCTTGTTTGTCTCATATTCAGCGCAAACAAGGATAACCGTGAATGAATTTTCATATTAAATTCTACGACGCAATTTTTATCAGGTAGTTTTAGATTATGTAACAATTGTATAAGATAAGCAATATATATTAATTGTTATATATGTATGTATATATACATGTATATATATAAATACATATATATATATATATATATATATATATATATATATATAAGTGTGTGTGTGTGTGTGTATATCGCAGCCAACGAATTTACAATACATTACAATATACGACACAAAACTTATACGTGGGCCAATAAACGTAATATTATTTCAAGTCGTAGTCACGAAAAAAACGTCGGCCAACGTCAACATCATCATTGGATCCGAAGGGGGTTCACAACTGGACATAGATAGATTTTTGATTTTTTTCACTGATAGATTTCCAATAGGACCTATTGGAAGAAGCCTGCATCCTGTGTCTTCCGACAAGCTTGGCAAAGTTGTCTGATCACCTTATGAGTGAACGTCTTACATTCCGCTTGGTTGTACTTCAGACTCCAATCTCTAGAACCTAAAGGTGCAAGAGGTTATTCGTTTTGCGAGCTATTTGGCCACTCAGTAATTTGACAAAGAAACTAATATAATAATTTTGTATCTTGTCTGCGTCTACGAATCTCCTCGTTCCTGATTCCATCTTGTATAGGGAGGAGTACAAAATATTGCATAAATTTAATTGATTTGGTAATGACATAAGACTTGCGAATTGATCTTACGCATTGAATACAATTTTGATTACAAAAGCCACACACAGAAATAATAACAAAAAAACCCCTGTAATCGTTAATTATTACAATTACATCGTAGCTTACTTATTTACCGTGATACAATGAAATCAATGATAAGTAAGGTCACATGCCACGACAGCTTATATTTTTTTTATTATTACGAATGCGGTAGCGTAGTCTACTCAATAGAAGCTAATAAATGTAACCGTGACATCTTTTACCGGTTTTGTTACAAAAATAACATTATAATATTTTGCAATAAAAATTTTTAACATAAAAAGTTTATAATTCATATATATTATTCATATAAAATTTTGTTAATGTAATGCGTTTTTTAGTTTTATATACCGGCGAATTTTTTCTCATTTGATCACTATACTGTACTATAGTCACACTATGTAAATAAAATTGTCTTCTGATTTTAATCAGTCGTATTCAATAGTTACATATAGTATGCGATATCTAATATTTTATCGGAGTGTAAGAAAAACAAGAAGATATGTCGTGTAAAACTAACACTTGGTATTTTATTGTTCTTAGGAACAACGGCATGGTGAATCAACAAGTCATATCGTTGATAAATGACTTTAGTTGACTGCCGCATACCAGGGATGGACGCATGAAGTGAAATACTTTCGTTCGAACAATGTCTTGCTGATCGGAATGTAATCTTACGGCATCATGTAGTTTTATAGTGCGAACTGAGCTATGACTAATTAATTATCATGACTCGAATTCTGAGCTTTGTTACGTTTAAAATATGGTAGTTTCATGTCACAAAAATATCATACATACATTTTAGCGACTATTCCATTGAAAACAGCTGGTTACCGATAACTAAATGGTTCTTTTGTGGCAAAATAAGTAACATAAACACTTAAAGTTAAGATAATTCGAATGTCGCGATTTAAAAGGACTAATTAATAATGTCGTCAATAATACATAACATTGAAATTTCTGAACGCCGTGTCTCTCGTAAACCCTCCAAATAGAAAATTCCGTCTCTATGAGAATTCATGGCATAGCGTTGTGTAGTGGGTGTGAAATTATAAATATCTACCCTCGTCGATCTCGATTTAGGGAGCTCAATGTCACTGGCTTCATTCTTCATGATATTTTTACTTTACAAACGTAAACATGTAGGATAAGTCTGCTCGTATGTTACATGCGATCAAACACACCTTATGAGGTTGGAATAATCATGAACCTCGTTTACAATAAGGAAGATTATCGCGTATTTATTCCTACATTCGATTATATAACGTTCGAACTTGATATCATTTTCTAGGTCAAGTATCTTGGTTATACAAAGTTTACTTTCAACAGACTATTTGTTTTCAATTTTCATAAACTGATTAAATGGTTATAGGTGAAAAGTTTTAAATGCATGAATGTTTAGCTATATTACTATCAATAAATATATATACTTTACGCCAATATTTTTTTTCAGAAATAATAAATAACGCCATACATAGTAAGAAAAATGTTTTCGAATTTCAAATTACTACGTTTGTAGTTAATAATTGTTTACTATCTGTCCCTGTAGACGATGTACTACCAGAAGTTATTGGCCTCTAGCATTAAGATAGTTTCAAAGTGATCACTTTGTACGGGTGATTGGAAATAAGTCTAAAAGCTATTGCTAACAAATGAGCTATTCATTCACCTCTTTTAAACTTTTTACGCGTGTAATTAATCATCCTTTATAAATATACACGTTTTTAATGTGTTTGCAACATTACACTATTACTTCAAGTGGAAAGATATAATAGTTCTGCGTGCAAAGCATGAAGAGACCTCTAAATTAAAGATACAATTAGAATCTATTTTAAAATAATTGCGTGCCAAATCTCATATGATAAAATATCCAGCTATTACATGTTGCATAGTTCGTAAAGAGAAAGGTTTAAGCGATTTCAGTTGTGAAATATAATCTACTCGTATATTGGTTCGAAAGCATGCGTCGAAACTGAGAAGGCGGACGGCGCTATTAACAGAGCACCGACGCCACTTGGGCACGTTTGGTATCTTCCATAATGCGGGCGCTGTCGTTTAAGACAATGAACGAGGAAACCTTTTTAAATTTCTAGATCAATAACCCCTGATCCAGATACGGATCGATGACACGACTGTTTTTAGAAAATTCAATAACTTAATTCACATTGTAGTTATTATTGATATATATTAAATGAAATTTTAAAATAAAAGCAATCTCTGTAAATGTTATTTTTCCAAGCTTTAAACTTATGTCATTTAGCGGCAGAGATTAACATAGAAAACATTTTCTCCGAAGCTTTTTATTTACAATTGCACTTAAATGTTTATGCAGATATGTATACCTACGTTATGAGTAAAGATTTTTAAGTCTGTACAATATATATTCCTAATTTTATTGTGAATGGGCGAAATAACAAAGTCAGATCGCGTCGCTCACAAAACGCCGACGTGACTGTTTGAGTGCTGTTGAATAATAATTAACTCAAACTGTTCTTAGCGGATGTCGCTACTTTAAATGCGTCTCAGATCGTCAAATTAATGTTACTGTTAGACTTTATGTTATAACCTGAAGTTTGTTATTTTGACATATTCAGACCCTCGATTTTGATTGATAAAGGTTAAGTAACACTTTTCACCGAATTACTAAGATTTACTTCACGAAAATAATCGAAAGTTATGATAGACACCTAGTAGCTAATTTCGTATTGCAGTTTGTAATTTAAACATATAATTAAAAAAAATGGTTTAACTGAACAAAATTAAGTGTAATTACGGAAATGTCTCTCTTTTTCCGAATCCAGTTTAATAGGCAACATAAAGCGTTGCTAATTTTCTTTAATATGTAACACATTCAGACAACTTTTATAAAAATGTGTAAATATTGCGTTAGTTAAAATAATAGTTAAATATTTTTAGTCCAAATTGTTTGTAGGTTATAATTAACATCCCACATGTCTATTTTAAGGAGAAACCAGCAGTGAACGACCGAGTCCCACGTCTTTTTGACTTATTTATTAATTACACGTCTATCTAATTCGACGTGACTGGAAGTTTAATTATGAGTGACTGTTTTTAAAAGTATTAAGGGCATTCACTTACTGTCCCGTTCGTTCTAATAATAATTCCATTTGACTGTTGATTTATGCTAGTAGACGACAATCAATTCAATTGTTGGAATTTAGAATTTATGAACCTATAAATATCCTGATCTATGGTAAAGGTCTTATTTTTACAAAAGTTACAAAAGACGAATAAATTTACGAAATATAAAGAGTGTAATGACGAGAAATAAATAACCATTAACAAAATTTACGTCTATCCAGCCTTGTTTTTGTATAAGATTCAAAATAAATTCGTAGCGAAACAAGGTTAAAGAAACTAGGTCAAAGGTTTAGAAATTTTATGTCTAGACTAAGTATATCACAGTAAGTAATATTGTTATACGCATTCTAGATAATTTAATATAAGATAAAAACGAAGTCACAAAATGTTAACCTTATTATTAGATAAAATAGGTTAATCTTTACTTGTTAAACTTGTTTTTGTGCGCATATGTAAAATGAAGTTTAATAATAAACAAATTTATCTGACGTAGATTTGACATTTCGATTTTATAAGTTAAATTTATCGCCTTATTTGAACACGAGGCGAAAAAGATTTTTTCGTACAGATTAAAATTCAATGGGTACATTAAAAACTTAATGAAGACATTTTACAAATTTTTCAAATTTAATTTATTTTTAACTAAATCCTCATTACCCTTATTTGACTAATTAAAAAGTTTATTTATAGCATAAATATTGTATCACCTATTGAATCAAATAGTTAGCATGTATAAATGTATTTGAATTGAAAGTATAAATTAATTTCTAGAGTTTTTTAGATAATACACAAAAATACTTGAATAAATAGATAAGATAAGAACGGATCTTAGTTTTATTTGTACTAAGCTTCTAATTGAATATAAATACTGATCTGCTTGTGATAATTTTTACATGATTTTTAATAAGGTAAGTCACTTAAAACCTTATTATTAGTGTATAACTAATTGTAAACAGGATTATCATATTACAATTAAAAAACAAACCATTACTTTACATATATTTTATTGTGTTTAACATATCATTTTTTTATTTTTAAGGCATACATGATTATTTTCGTAAAGTTGTTTTGGGAATAAATGTAAATGAGATTTACAACGTTCTGTAAGAATGGATTTCATTTAAAGCGGTAGACAATGGATTGCGTAACATCCGTTTATACAGTGATGGTAACATCGCCACATACGGTAATGTTCCTACAGCGTTGTTACTTCAAGAGAATATTTTTTTTTACTTTCATATTTACTTACCATAATGGTACAGTAAGGAAATAACGGCTTAGTGTTTTGTGCGCAGACCGCAAAGTGCATCGCACTTTAGTGTCATGGCTATTTTGCGAATTTACGGCTTTTGGTACGATTTTGAGCCTTCTGAATGAATTGCGACATGAATATTAACATTCGAATGTTGTATTAAAATATGTAGAATAGTAAATCGACAGATAAAAAGTTTAAATATATTTAGGTTACAGTGATTAGATCTATCCGGTCGAGTTCTTAACATCAAAAGTCGATAGCAATGCAACACCCAGTTTAGACTATTCGTTCATGTATATGAGAGTAGCGCTTAAATATTTAGTGTAAAAAAGTGTAAGGGGCGTTGAAAACTCTTCCCACCTCCAGCGTCACCTTTTAGATCGATACGTATGACGGAAATGAGATTTTGCAATCATTTTAGATTACAGAGATTCCTTAGCGATTTGATTCCCTTGTAATCTATTTATAGAGATTTTTCAATGTTGATTTAAAACAGTTCATTCATTTGAGTCATATATTTTAGTTAGCTGTTGTATGCCATAGCAAACTATTATTAAAAATAGAGTAGTCTTGTAAATGATTTGACCTTACTACCGATCTAACTAATAGCATTATGCAATGGTAAACGCGAACAAGTTCGATGAACAATAATAAACGAGCCCAGTTCATTATCGCTTGAAAATAGGGTGATTTATTGTTCACTAATATCTCTCAACAGAATAGGCCTAGTCATATGATTTATTAAAATTGCCTTTTTTATGTACGAATATTACATTATTAAATGAGTAATATAGACTGTTTTTTTGTAAATTGTTTCATTAATTAGAAATTACAATTACAAAAACAGATTAAATGATTGCAATTATAAATTAAATATATGGTTTTAAATACACAATTTTTATAATAAACAAACAAAACGTAATAGAAACGTAAAAACTGGATGGGTAATAAAAAGCATACCAATAAAAAAGAAATTTCGCATCAGAAAAATCTACAAATGTCAAAGAAGTCATCCCGAGCCAATTTTGCGTTAGTAAATGCTAAAAGCTTGCATTTGCGGCGTGCCAGATTTCTTTTGTTCTGCAGAAATAACTCTTTTGTTGGTACCTTCGAAGGCGACGGAATAATGGCGGCTGTTGCTCCTATTTCAAATGATGCGGGCGACACTAGTTACAGAGCAACAATAAAACCGGTAAACCGAAGCGTAAATTTTCAGTGCCACTGCGATTTTGGAAATGAATTAATTTGCTATTAATTATTACTTCGAAGCATTAAAATATAATCTACACAAATTTGTAGTTATAAAATTTGATAACAATATGAGAAAAGAAAAGCAACAGAAGAACGTTGTGTACAAAAGAATGTTGTGATAAAACCATTCAAAAGAATTTTACAATTTTAATACAAGAATTTCGACAGTATAATACAGAAAATAAACGAATAAATACATCGAAATACTAATATTTCAATGCATTTATTCGTTTCTAATAAATAAAAAACTCAATAAATTTCCTACTTCGTAACAGTCCGAAGCAATTTCGACGATTATATTTTAAATAAAATTCGTCGATATTTAATGTAAAATAATGCCATTTTAGATGTTATCTTTAAATCACTTAACAACTGAACACGGCATGTGTGGGTAGTAGAAATATCGCGTGGGACAACCTAATTGTAGCCACTGACTGTCGTTATTCTGACCGAACGACCTCCAAACTAAATTAAAACAATCAAAATGATGTGTTTTAGTATAATAAATATCTGGTCTATTAGTTAGATTTTATTTGTTATCATTTCTATATAATACACATACGCAGGTTTTTAATACGTGGGTTGAAAAATTGTAAAATATTACAATTTTTTTTTTGTTATTATTTGAAACATGGAAAACTTGGTATATCAGTTATTTTTATAACCAGTCTATTGTATTTCTTATATTTTTTGCATAAACTTGTAAATACTGTAAAAAGCTATAATTTTTTAAAAACATATAAATGTTACAGTTGCGTAGTAATGTAGCAACTGAATAAAATACTGCTAACAAATATGAAGGTTAAAGATACATTCGATGTGCTTATTCTATGAGGCACGAGGACATCCGTTAGTCAAATAGAAAGCTGTAATGATTAAACGCCTTAGAAATTGCTTTCTTGGTCCAGATTTTTTTTTAATATAATGAAACTTTTATATTCATTTAAAAATTTTGGGAAAAACATCATCTTTTTATACATCCAGTTATATAATTATAGAGATCCATTAAAGTGGATTTTGACGGGATCCAAGTTGCAGGTGCAGGTGAAAGCTGTTTAGTACATACATACACTCTCAAATTCTTTGAACATGCCATTTCAGGTTATTTCTTATGCATATTATTACATATTCTTATTACATTCATACCGGTACCGGCGTTTGGAAAAGCTATTATTTTTATATTTTCATATCTAGTACGTTATAAACAATTTACAGAGATTTTCATTTTAGAGAACTGATATTGGGCGAATAAATTGAAACTAAAATTTATAATGCTATTTGAAAATTATTAAGTTGTTTATGCTGAGATCTTCGTTGATGTACAGAGCTCTGCCTAATAATAAGTCGTTGTTTATTACAATATAAGCGCACGTTGCGTAAACATAAAGTGAAGTGTTATGTTTAAAAAATCGGTAACATATACTATGTCTAACAATAAATATATTGAAAAGGTCATCATAAGTAAACACGAATGGAAAGATTAATGCGTAATGTCTGCTAAACGATGCGCCGTCCTTGCGTACGAACCTGTTCTTTTCAATCTAGTCATTCCACGGACGTTTGCGGCTACGTATATTTATTACGAACAAAACGTTCAGGATAGTACAGTACAATCGACTGGTTTAAACCCGTCGACCACAAATAGCAACTTCGGTCTTTAGCCAACGTGGAATGTTGGTACCAAGTTCTTTAACGGATTGATTTGTTATGTTTTAGACATTTATACAGTGCTGTTATAGGGAAAGATTATCGAATCGAAAATATTTTTACGATCTTATATAAAATACGCGGGTCATGCAAATTGATTTTATTTGTAAGTTAGATTTAATTTGGAAGTGATTGGTAGTGACATCAAACTTTAAAGGTACCGTACAATACACCAGATAGTTTACGGACCAAGTTAACCTTAATAATATTTTCTGTGTAATATATACAGGAGTTATTTTAAACTAGTATTTGGTATAAGCATCTTCGACTTTATCCATGACAAAACCTGTTATAACGGCTTTGTGTATTACCACTTTAAGTGCGTTGATAAAATTTTAAATAAAAATATCTTTACAGCGGCAGGGATAAAGGGTTGATGAATCATTGGGACCAAAGGAATTTCCGACCACAGTGAAGTTGCTTTAAGCGATTCAAAACACGAACGGGATGAATCAGTAATGAAAATATTCAAAGTTAGGACAACATAAAGAAAAAGACAATGGCCTGTCACTTTGCAAATACTTATTTAAAAGATACTAAAAAATATTTACTATTCAAATAGTTGCTGCAAATAGGATTGAGAGAGGTACTATTTTATAATGTTGTTCAGTAAACTACAAATATTTGAACTTTGTACTTTGTTACCAGTGTTTACGGCATATTTAAATTAATTAATATCTAAATGGGTTATTGACAAATTAGCTGTAAATTTTTATATAACCCATTTCTCAGCAAAAAGTTTTAAAGCCTTTACACCTGTTTCCAATTACTTTGTATAATCACTGAAAAATGTTTCTTTCGTTTATTTTTTCTACTGACATGCCACAGGCCAATGACATCTGGCAGTTTCTAAGTTTCAAGTTTCTAAAATACTTTTTCTTACTACATTATCATTACGTTAGTGATTATTTCTTAAATCATTAATTTTTGGATAAGGCTTACCATATATTATTTTATAGCAAATAAGCTATACGGAGTGAAAAATTTTGAGAAGACTTTTTTTTCGTAGGTTCAATTATTCGTGTGCAATACACAAAAAGAACATTTAATGACCATCACATCTAAAAGATTATGTATAAAAGCAATTGTTACAGTTGGTCACTGTAAAAATAAGTCGGGTTAGCCAACAGCATCTGACCTTGTCGCTATTATGTACAAGAGGTGCTATAGTAGTTTACTACCAACTGCCAGTTGAATAAATTTTAACGTGCACCTAACTTAGATAAATAATATTTACGATGATATGGTTTTAAAATAAAAAAAAAATACTTTTAGACCAGTGTTTTCGACTGTACGATTTTAAAATGTACATCATAAACATGTCAGAGCCGCAGTAGCCCAGAAGTTAAGACTGATACTTGCAATCTGTAATTTTGTATGTAATTCACACTCTGCATTAATGATATAAAATTATTGCTCACAAATAAGTTTTCGGGGGATTGCCAGCAGCGTCGTCTGCCTACCAAACCTTATACCACACTGCGATCGTCAATTTGCCTGCCAAGCGTGTCGATTATGGAAAATGTCTCTATGCCCTGGCCTATATCTTACAGTGGGCGTCTATGGGCGGAAACGACGACGACGAATCATGTCGTCTAATCCGATAATTAGGAGCCACTTAAGGGAGACCTCGAGCTTAGCTATCAAAAACGAAGTTATGGTTTAATTTCAAACCCACGGAATCTAAATAACAACAAGTGTTTAACGATAGATGTAACATAAAATTTAAATTAAATTTTTGCGTACAGCTATTTACATTGATTGTCGTACCAACTCTTTTTCTTACATATCTTAATGTAAATAGCTAGGTTATGTTAATAATATGTTATGTTAATACTTTGAGTTAAACTAGAAAAAATATTAATATATTTTTAAAATCACAATATCACAATTATTGCAAAAAAATCTGAGATTACTAGCGATGGTTCTATTAAACGTATATTTAATACAAAGCGGAAATAATTGATGTAAATAATAAACATCTTTATACATTGCTTTGTTTTATTATAATAATTTATTTAAACTTTAATCGACAACTTGCTTTTTATATGGAGATGAATTTTTAGTAAAACGACGTGAATCGACGGTGTGTATATGATGCAACCAGGTGGCGAAACTGGTTACCTTCCCCCTTTGCGGTCGGATGTGCTTTGCAAATGCGCTTTAAGATTTCTCCCATCTTATGTTACTTTGACACCCAACACGTTTAAAGTACCACCTGTTTTGGCTTAATGTTGCAAAATCATGACACGCGTGAACGTTTTTGGAGGTCTAATGCGTTGCAATCACAATGTTGCAACAGCTAATTAACGATCTATTTTGCATCTCATTAATTCAATTAAACCGATTTCAATTAAATACATGTTAGGCACAAATAATACACAGGGGGATTGGTTATCGACGTCCACCCACACGGAGGACAGACGACCTTGTTAATGTTGTAGGAACACGCTGAATGCAGGCCGCTTCCTACCGGTCCTACTGAACATAGACTGTCAAGCAGTAGTGGACTACCTACAGCTAAAAATTTTGATAATGATGACAATGATGGGCGCACGTCATCAATCTGAGAATATTATATAATGTATATAGTGTTATTGATGTATAAGCTTTATATGGGTGTATATATAGTTTATTTGTCGGTAAATAGTTTAGAAGCTGAATTATTTGTATTGGAATACGACAAGCCAATAATTTCACTATTATTGAAACTTGATTTTTCGATAGGGTTTACTATACATTAACTAACAGCAAATAAATATTATCCCTTCAAAGCTTTTACTTCTATAACTCATCCTGTATATATAAAGAGCTCATTTTGTTCAATGACTAGTTGTGTTTTTCCTTTCTATTGCATCTTATTCGTATTACACAGTGTTTACTTGCTTTATATATATATATATATATATATATATATATATATATATATTACATAGTACAGTAGACAAAGCTGGAAATTGTGTATAATATACTTGTCATGTTGATATACTTGTTTGTTATTCAAATAAATAAATAAATCAATACCTAATACGAAGTTTAATGGAAGCATTAACGACAGATGTCAAATCTCGTCCGTTTTAAAAGTCTTTAAAATATCTATGGGCTTTATGTGCATTACGCAGCAAATTTCGTTCTAGTGGGATTGTTCCAGTAACACAATCTCACACGCAAGGTCAAACAGGTAGATGAGAGAACCCTAATATTTATTTTTATCGTATTGTAGACCTTATTTGGAACTATGATATCTGCAATGTGTAAATACAAGTATCATAGTTTAAAATTGTTTCAGGTTGTTAATATCTTAGTCAACGTGCTAAATGAATTTCAAAATTTAGTGTGTACGATTAATGGAAGATTAATTTTTCAATTTGCCATTTCGTTGGGTACATCCTCAGCTTGACTTCTGTCCGCAATTAATAATGCGAACGTTGGAGGTTAATTGCCATTTACAGCTCCTCTGGTTTGGGATGACAAAAAATCCGGGATAGATTTCTTTACAGTAACTAAATTAGAGATTTCACTCGTTAGGCTAGTAAGTGATCAAAGAAGTAACAGTATTCCGATTCGATGTTGTCTAACAAGGCCAAATCAGCTGCTAGTCTAAGAAAAACAAAAATGAAAATGTCCGCAAAAAGTTTACCGATTTTCTCAGGAAGTTTGATATTACACAATGTGAAAACCGGAAAGCTGGTATATACCAGCTGGTTTTTATAAACGACTTTATGTAAGATAGCACGATTTGGAAGTGATATATTTGCCTAAAGATTATTTTAATAATAATTAAATATAAAATTATATAACCTTAAAACAGTCATTATTTTTCGCGTGTTCTGTTCAAGTGTGTGGCATTTATCCGAGCAGGTGGTAGACTCATCTTTACGACATCATCTTGACATGTATTTAGAAAGCCTGGATAGAATTTATAGAACGCTCCAAAGCCTCAATGTAACTCTCATATCATCTATTTGTGGTATATGTAGAACAAATGTTATTTTCATTGGATCGAACTGTGACTGTTGCTAAAATGGCATCTTCAGATTCCGAGGGCTCTAACGCAGCAAGGCACAGAGTGCGCCTCGTCTGAGGCCTCTTTTAAAGTGGCGAAGTTCGAGGGTTCCCGGGGGAACCTCGGTTCGGACCGCTACATGCTACTATTTTACCGGATTGAAAGGCCGACGAGCTCTTAGATAGCTTCAGTGGAACGCTCCATGGAGTTATTACCCTTTAGGGCCCCCAGGAGGGCCTCCCGGCATTCCGTGACAAGGATGGCCGAGAGGGCCGTACCTCGGTTTCTATTGCTTGGCAAATATCAATGCTACCACTTCGAAAAGCGTTAGCGCTGGGGGAAGAAGTGGAAGAACAATCTTGCAATGCTTCTATCTGGTATGACCGGGGTTCGCTCCTCCTGTGATATACGATCCGACTTCGTTTCCGACGAGGTCGGATCCCTTTGATTATCGAATGGCAACGATGACGGTGTGCAGTGTACATGGTTTGTCTTATAGTCATCGCGTCGTCTGGAAACTCGAAAACGTGTGTCGGTCTCAGGACGACGCGACGTTTGAATGTACCGTGTGTGATCGTATAGTAGGTGGCAATAGCTACAATCAATGTGTTGAGCGGCAGAGTCTGAACGAATTGATGCCCGTCTAACGAACCAGACGATTGTTGGCAGTTTCATGTCAACGTGCAAGTCTGCATTGCGTACGTACCACGGCGCCCCTGTTGCCATACGCATGAATCTTTTTTGTACGACCTGGTATCTGTGAATGACGTGGGGATTAGCATGCGCGAAGCACAGACTAGAGTATGTGAGGGTTCTGATTGCAGCTTTATAGTGTCAATTAATTCGACAGTGATATTTAACGCCCTTTATTTAGTAATGGATAGATGCGGCTGAGTATTGAAATTGGTTATGTCATCCAGAATGACACTCAAACAGCGGAGTTGAGTCACCGAACTGTCCATGAGTGTGGTCAGAACAGATAGAAGAGAGCGGTTGTGCTCCAAAAACAGTTGCTGCGCTTTTGAAGGAATAATATTTAACCTCCATTTTCAGAACTATCATCACAGGATGTTGGCTACGGTGTGGAGAGGCTTAGTGTTAGCGTCGGGCGCGACACCAGAAGTGTAAATACATGTGTCGTCTGGGAATAGGGCGAGCTATACACCCTTGACACGAGGGATGTCATTGGCGTGAAACGTGTATAGAACCGGTACGAGGACCGATTCGATTTATAGTACAAGTATTCACGGTATAAAAATAAATTGGTACGTTGTCATGTCGATTTATTGGGCAACGTTTATGTTTATTTTTACGGACATTTCTTGGAACGATGGTTTAGCCGGTTTCAGTAACAAAACATCGCGACCGACGCTTGTGTCATCGCTCGATATACAGCGGCAATTTGCTGGTAATACAGTCTTTGTTTGCGACTTAGGACTAAATTATTGATCAAGACTAAAACGAAATGACACGTTAATGGATTGATTGTCCGGTAATTGATATTTCAATGTCTACATATTTTTTATCTACGTAATAAACTGTGTTGTAATATTTTTAAATAAATGTTTCACCAATAAAGGAATAGAACGTTTTTTAACAAGTTTTACATAGATAGCCGATAAGGGGTTTTAATGAAAAATTCAAAATTATAAATAAAAGCGTGTCACTTTTAAATAATGAGTATCTCTGTACTACTAATTATAATTTTTGGTACTAGCGTTCATGTATATTTTTTCTAATTTTTCTTAATTTAACATCTTAATATAACAATGCTTTACATGTTAATGCAAACATTGTTAGATCATGTCGATTAACATCTGATTACATATGCTCTTGATGATAGAAAGGCTTCATAAACGTTTCCAAAAACGTTAAATTGCTACTGAAATAATAAATTCATAACAAAACGAAGTTATAATATTGCTTTCTCTTTGCGATGTATAATGTTTTGTTCTCTGTCATTCAACATTGCTTGTGTTTAAATTTAGCATTGGCGTGTGCAAATTGTACTTCTATCTTTACACCTGGTGGTTACCTCTCTCGTTAGAGATATCTCGGAAAAACACACGCTTGTTGGTACAAGTGCGCGGGGAAGCTTATGTGACGGTAAAAGCTTAATTAAAGTTGTATTTATAGAAAATGTTTACGTTCAATTCAACTACCTTGATAAAATTGTTGTTGTTTCATATTAGGCTAAATAAGCCTTTAATACATTTACACATAGACATTTAACCTTGTTTCCATTTCCTAGGTAAATTAAAAATTAAGTAGTTTAATTACTTACCGCTCTCTGAAATATCCAGTGATCTCGGCAGAGAACTAATCAATATGCAACCGTGTAATAAACCTCACAGTAAGAGCTCTCGGTTGCTCGCAGCTGGGCATCCATTCGATTATTGATTTGCATGCTTCCCTTTACAACAAAGATCACTTGCACGCTTATGGTCCAATGACAAAACATAGATGGGTCATCCAACAGATGAATGAACGATCAAAAGTTTCACTTGTCAATAAATCACCTCTTCGTGTACGTACTTCCTATAAGTACAAATAACACATTACTGTTTTAAAGTATTACGCAATTAAATCGACAGATGTAGTGCTGTAGGCCATGCAGATTTGCATCAATGTCGTATCGATTCTAGTCGGATGGAATTAAACAATGGTTGGCAGAGTCAAAACAATATAAATGCGAGGCGCGCACCGCACGTGCCGCCCCGCCCGCGGTCACCTCCGGACTGAACGAGCCAAGCATCGAGCGCCGAACCCGAACGCAGCGGAGTTGGTTGGATAAAGATTGTGTGGCATTCGGGTGCATTCGAATGTTGTTGGATTCAGACGTCTGCGAGTACCAGAGTAACATAAGTTAATGGTGTTTGACTACGTTAAGATGCGTTCGTTTTTTATCGCAGACGCATAAACATATGCTTTAAAATTTCATAATGCACTGAACAGTTATAACATCTATACATGTACGCGTAAAAGTTAAAACTGTATATACAGTTTATATGTATATATACATAAACTATATACTAATTAATTATTTTAATAGTATATTTAATGTATGTATATATTACACACACTATGTATATGAAAAACAAGTAAATAATATTGACATAAATGTTATCAGTTTTGTAATGGAATATGTGATGGAACTGAGAAGATAAGGGTCAGAATTAACCTCGTGACCCCTATGCCGATTGGTGGTTTTCATAATCTCTTGATTATTTGGTTCTATAATATAATATTACGGTTCCCACACAACATAATAAAATTGCGTTATGGTGCACAACGAAACTAAGTTTTATTTTGAAGTCAATTGGCCTCGTAAAAATATACAATTAGAGTACTTAATAATTGTTCCCTGCTGTCATGAGATTATTAGGAATCTCTGTAATTGCAATAATGTATTCGCAAATTTAATTATGCTTTATTAATTAGTTATGCAAGACATTAAAACTAGCAGGAAATAATTGCTTTCTTGTCACCGCCGCTGTTCATAAGAAAACGTCATTGGCTTTTGATGATATACAGTAGTTAATTTTTACAATACGAGCTCCGTTAAATAACTTTATGACTTTTTGTATTTTCCTCGCGGAAACTCGACCTCGCGGTCTACTGACCTACTGATAGGATATATTGTCAAATTTTGAGCAAGCTGCGTCATCCAGTTTGTGTTTGACTACCTTAAAGTTTGGAAAAATGCCAACAAAAAAGCAAAAAACCTCGAGAATTTTAACGAAAATTATGGTTTTTTGAGAAGTATTTCTTTTCTAATTTTTTTCAAAGTATTTTTGCTTACAGCGGCGTATTCGAAATAAAACTGTTATTTTTTATTTCACTTAAAGGCGATAAATAAATATGACTGTAAATTTAGATTTCAATATAAAAGTAACCAATTCACTAGAGGTCAAATAAATAATCAAAATTTACTTTAGACTTTAGATACATCAAAGTTAATATACGAACAGAAAAATAAACAATCTTCTTCTTAATTGCATTCAAATAAACTGCTAACGATGGCGACAGGCCGTTCCAGACAGTATTCACACGCTCTCACAAATTAGCAAAGTAAACATAAATAATAGCTCTTTTGTTGTATCACGAAAACGTAACTAAACCCATGAAATATAAATGGACCGTTCATTGAAGACATTAACAAATGGCATACAGTAAGGGTTAATAACGATAAGAATTTTGCTGTCTTATAATCAATAATTGCAAAGAAATTCGTTAAATTTAAGTGATAAGAATTATGTAGAATAATTTCAAGCTTTTTAACCGCTAAAATTAATTAATTTAACTAAAATATATTCAACCACAAGAGCCTAGTTCTCTCAATCGTAAATTGCAAAGCAAGTGACAGATGATTGTAGTGGACGTCAACAATAGTAAATAAATAAGACGTGTTTATATGTAGTTTTTTTTTTGAAGGTGCGTGGTAACAATAAATAACATGTTAGTGATATTAGTTTTGGATCGACGATCTGCACAATATTTTTTTGTATTTATTTAATTAATATTATTTCATTTCTAAATAACAAAAAAACTTCTTGTATAAAGTATAACGGCGAACTAAATATCGAACGCATTTTCTACCAGTTAATCTTGAAGACCATTTCACCTCTGTATAACCGCATCCTTACCACGTCACTTGTAACCAATGACAAAAATTTTACAACTTCTGGCATTAATTGTATAGAGTGTTGCTATGGCAAATCAAACCTGTAATATCGCAGAATGGAGCGGCCATCGAGCGTTGCTAGCTATAAAAGAGGATTACGCTAAGCGCTATCTACGCCCTGCTCCCTCCGACCTGCGAAATTGTAATTGCCATATGGGCAGCATTGTAATTCAGACTCAAAAGAGCTACGGCACCTAATTAACTAGAACCTTTGTTATAATGTTTCCTCGCTTGTGGATAGACTGACTGTTCCTAATTGCTGTAATGTTGCAAGTTAACGTCCCATAAATCTTAGGTAAAATTTTAACCAAAAAAATATAAACACGAGAAACATCTCATAAATTCCAATACAGCAAAAAATTGTTCAACCCTTGGCGGGGAACGGTACAGCTCAAGTGGCGTAGGATCGTGGAATTGGCTATTGGTTCAGCGGATCTTTGTTTTTATAATAAACATTCCAATGCGCCCGCGCACCAGCCACAGCAGTTTAGATCAGTGCTTGGGAGAAGGATCCTGGCTTCGGTCGCGTTCACTAGCTAGGTGTCGCCTCACGCACCGATGCACACTTTTTGTGTCGGTTGCGTTCACCAGCTACTTGTCGTCTCAGGCACCGGGGCCAACTAGAGTTTATGTGGGCATCATTTAATTCACGCCACAACCTTTACACCGCCTCGCACACCAAAGGGGTAAGTGTTGAACAAATATTATAAAGACATTAATATTAAGTAGCGTTTAGCTCAACGTTTTGTCTGTGTCCATAGTTTCATCATTTTGTATTCACTATTACTTTTCAATTTGTTTATTTACTTATCTCTCCTATTTTCGTTTTACATTTTTAACATTTTGTAACTCCGTTCTGACAGTAAACAATTACATCAATTGCTTTCGGCCTTATCCCTTCCTCCATCGCAAGCCATATCCGGGTTTACTGTCAGCGGAGCAAATTGCACATATATCTTATATGTATATCATAATTATGACATTTATTCACAGGTGCGAGTTTTATACTAAAAATTACCTACTATCATTGAGGTTGAATTTATATCACCTTTCACCGGAACCAACACATCCTGTGAACTACCGGCGCTCCCTGCTCTCGACTTGCTGCCGCCTGACGAGTCCTGGGAGATCGTGCGGCTGGCTACCACCACCATCAGGGGAGTACCGAGCTGCGGTGCAATATCAGACCAGGCCTTCGCCCACTACCCATTTTAATTAAATAAATATATTCTTCTTCTGTTGCCGAGTTGCTGTTTTCTTTCATCTACCATCTACAGCCTCATAACGGCACATTGCATAAATTCACATATTTTTTATATGTATAATAATAAATTCTTTATTCAATGTACGGATTATACAATATATAGATTACATCTCTTGTTGACTTTAATTTGAGTCTACACTTGTTCATATGATAAATGCCTTAGATCTGAGAAGAACAGGCGAAAGAAACTCAGCCAGACTATATACTTATATCTTTAAATTAATATAATAGTGTATTGCATTAATAAACATTGAAACAGCTTGGTGGCGATCACATAACGGTGTGCTATTTTTATGAAGTCATTCTCAATGTAGTAACCCTACTGCACAAACGTTGTTTGACATTTTTTTTACATCTGGCTATAGGAGCTTAAATTGCCTCTAGAAATAATTGCTAACCCGATGAAGCCGAAAACTTTATTTTTGTTTCCAGCATTAATATTTTCAAATTAACACTTCCTGGGATCACGGTGATGTTTTTTGTGGACAATTAGCTTTACTTAACGTGCCATTAGCAATATTAGAACTCCGATTATGATTGTTTTATCCGAAAATCTCCTTTTTTACGCAAATTTGGCATTTAGTCCTTTGTATATTACAGGTATATTTTAAGGTTACACAAATAGCATTAATGAAATAATTCACATGTAAACTTTGAGTGTCGTCGTTAATAAGTCATTTAACAGTTCTATCATACTCACTAGTGGAACGATAACGTAATAAGATATCCGTGAACATGTCACGTGTCGGTAAGAAAAGTATAAAACTCGTGACACCAACTAGGTCTTCTATACTTGCACGTTTATACATGATTTCTATTTTACGCAGTGTTATAGTAAAGAAATTATAAATCCCTAATAGTCTTTTGTACGGTTCATCGGATTGGAGGTCTAAAAGACCCCTCGCTAGAATTTTGATTGCTGTGCTGTCTTACGTTGTGCTGGATGCGATATTAAGTTCCTTGTTTATTATTAAGATAATTATGATACACAAACTATTTATGGCTAAAAGTTTGATTGAATGGTATGATAAAAATAAATTGGAGACTGATCAGGTCTCATACGCACTACAAGCAATTATAGCTTATGGAAAATGTCGATGCAGTGAGCGTGTTAACCATTGGTTATGTTCGATTGTTGCTGGGTGCTGTTAGCCGTTTTGGCTTTTACAGCTTCATCGGACTCAGGGCTCGCGGAAGCGAAATCCGCGAGCTAATAAATGAAAAAAATCTACATCAAATGCGTCACCTGACGTATTGTATTGACTAATTGATATCTACTCGTTTTTTGGAAGAAAGGTGTGATCCTTTCCTCCGAAGACATTTTAGCTAAATAGATATCGGAGCTGGGAGAGGAACGGTTGGAGTCGCCGGTTAATCATTAACACAGAACATGTAATGGGAAGTGAAGTAATACACATATCCGACTAGAACTTTTATTACCTTTTTTTATTGAAACATTTATTTCTAGTTACCATCCGACTTGCAATATAATAATTGTATGATTATTAGGACATCCTTATCTGGGTGCCGTCTTGGCGCCGCGCGTCTGTTATCGGCGTCAATGGGCAATCATCGTAAAGGTATAGCAAAACAATTTCGTTCATTATTTATTTGCTAAGTGCTAATATAATAGATAATATTTTAAAAAGAGTTTTAGTAATTAATGTTAACTATTTAAAGAGAGTCGAATACAAAGTATATCGGGTTGTAGAAATAACTTGTTTTATTTTATAAAATACAGAGCCTAAATTTGAATTTATTTCTCAGCTTACTTTATAAAGGTGTTATGGAAGCAGAATTCGTGTTTCAAATTAATATAAAAAAGGATTACTATAATTATACATATATTTTAATGAAAATTAAAAAGAAAAATTAACCGTATTTTATTTTTTAAACGTTATGTTGTCAAAATGCTGACCATCAAGTTAAGCACACTCTTGGAATCTGGCCTCAGTACTTCGTGCGACTCGCTGCAGAAGTGATCGTGGCGTAGCACTAAACTCGCGATTATTATTTTATTTAAGCGCTGACATGGTCACTAGGTTCGATTCGTTGACTTTACTCTTGAGATACAAAATCCATAGGGGTTAGATCCGGGGACCACTTGGTCAGGGGATGTCACCAAAAACGACTTATTAATTTTTCAATTGTATAAATAAAAATGAATCATCAAGTGTCTATCTGAGCCTAATACTGGAGTACGACTTATTTTTTCGACGATTTTGTTTATACATATGTTCGTGATGTCAAGGATGGTTCTTATGGAGAGAAAAAAGAAAAATCTACTTTTTTATAGCTGTAAAACATAAAACGTCAATCAAAACCTGAAAAAAACCTGTTAAGGTGTAATCGAACAAAATACATTATGTAACAGAAATATTTTTTCTGAATAAATTATTACATTATTATAAAAGTGTTGCGGTATATGAAATGAAAAATTATATTTTTAATTAATTAGTTGTTTACTATTAGACATTAGATTAATAAAACGGTTATCGTTCTGAAGTAATATTTTTTCTTCTATTGTGACAGGCAACTTTTGACAAGTCTATCAGGACGGATCGTTGTATAATAAAATAAATTTACACTTATGTTATAAGTTTAATGGTCATTGAACACGTGGAATGGTTTTGAAGTACATGCTTTTGTTTGATCAGCTGATTATAGTGAGGTTATTTTGTAGCCACTCTCAGGAGTCCTTGTGCCTCCTAGCTAATGTATCCATCCGAGTCGAGATTCCGTAGGGAACCTTCAAGCACCGTAAAAAGAGGTTTTGGTGATTATCAGGACCTTCATTCACCACAAACAATAAATGCGAATAATGACCTACCGTCAAACACGACAAAAAAGTATTGTACTAATGTAATATTTTGATACGGCAAAGTTGTAAAAAGATTATTAGCATCATTTCTCTACTAGAGTGTACTTCTATAGGGAATACTGGAATTATAATCGGATGTAGTTACACAATTATTAAACACTTGTTTTTTTTTTTTAAATAAATAGCGCAGTTTATTTCGTATCGTCACGGAGCATGTCGGAGCTATAATAGGTATTCGTTTGAGGCATTCGTTTCGTTTATCTGCGGGAACGCTATATCGACGCATCGAGTGACATTGATGTATCGCTCTCTTTCGGGATGACGCTCCGCGATGCGACGCCGGCTAAAAATAAGACGTTGATAAATTATATAAGCACATGATACTGTTACGACGCTCATTGGCCCATTCTTCTCTTTATATGAAAATTGTCCGCTTAGAATAACTTTATTACTAACAACTGACAATAATTGTTCACTATCCATTGGATTCTTCTTTTGTTAAGTTTTTTTTATTGCTGTGGTAACAAGTACACTTTATTTATGCAATATTCATATTCTAACAAATTATTGAAGATGTATGGTATGATTATTCATGTTTCATTGATAGCAGTGATTTTTGTTAATTGTTAATAATAATTTGCACCTAAGTTAGACATTTTTCAGAGGTGTACACAGTAGGGTGGAAAACCGCTTAATTGTTAGCTTACATCATGAATTCGAATGGGGTTCGCACCCCATAGCAACTTAACAAACATGTACTCACTATACGTAGTTACAACTTTACTTGGTTTTATTTCATAACCCTACCCTCGTGAAAATGATATCCACCTATATGCGTAGTTAAATTTATATTTTAAAACATTTATGTAGCTTTATTTGAAGATTAATATTGGTAAAATTTTATAATTTCTTGAAACAATTAACGATATGTCACATAAAGCTTTATTAAATATCATATTAAATATTGAGATACTATTTTTCAAGCCGGTGCTTGAACAGGTATTACACCTGTAAAAATAAATAATAATAGTTTACTTCTTTTTGAATATCGACAAATCAAAAAAAAGTCATTATATCTGGAGTCTTTTTACGCAGTATTCAATAAATGGCTCGGTCGTAAATTCTACTCTTCCTGGATATGTATCAAGGATGGTCAATTTCGCAATTTTTTTTATTAACATGTTTTTGCTCTGTAATTGTTCCGGATGTAATCATTAATTCTGTCATTTCTTCTAAGTTAATTAATTTATAGATATTTTTATTGACAAGTACATTTATTTCATTATTAATTTTAGGTAATTCTGGACACTAAGTTTAATTAAGTTTTTGTCAGTGTATGTAAATATTTATATTTTTGGCTAAATGAAACAAGAATAAATCTTTACATCTTTCTAAATATTCGTATCTATTTCGTAGGTACATTAGAAGGGACTAATGACCGTCCTCTAGACACGCATTTACCTGGGTGGTCCGGGGATTCAATAATTACGCATAACTCCTATTTAACTCACGTCGTTTGAAATATTCTACTTAATTTAATATTATAACGAAATTCAAAGTAAAACCAAAAACGATATAGAATTTAGTAGAATATATTACGATTTTTCTGAAGCTTGGCAATTGAGTTAAGTAATGATAAATATTTCAAAAGCTTTTTCGCGTTTAAAATTTAATAAGAGACTCACTACCAGAAATACATACGATCATTATCAAGCCACCACTTTCTACCGTAATATAATAGATGACAGTTACGCGTCAAATAGTCAATAATGCTTTAGTTTACACGTCCATAAAATTTGTCAAACAAATACGATTTGTTCAAATACCTTTTCTTTATGTCAATGTCAACAGGGCCATAAAACCTTAATGACCTCAGAGGCGCCAGCTCTGTTTAATTAACGGCAAAATGAGCATGCCGTAGTCACGAGCTTGAGTAATGCCAGCAATATTCTTTGATTTCTCACTTGGAATTAACAATTGTTGTGTGTTGGTCCGCGTCATTTTTGTTTTATGTTTAATATTACTAATTTAAGAAGAATAACTTTTTACAAAAACAACTCAAATCTTGGAAATTAAACTATGTGAGGCTATGTGAATATGAAATTTAAATGATGAGCGAACGTCATAAATTTCTTGGCTTAACATAAAATAACTGCAGACGTTTTCATTTATTGCAGAGAGATTAAAAAAGCTCTCCTTTCGTCTATATCAGAGGTAGTGACAAATAGCAGAAAGAAAGGAGAAATCTGTAATTGATTATATTTGGTATCAAAAGAAACTCTATTTTTTAACACGTGATTCATCGAATTATATTAATACTACACATAATCAAACAAAACTAATATGTAAACTCTCTCATATTAGGTAGGCAAAAATGATAATCCGTTTTGACTACCAAATGTTCAATATTGAATAGCTTATTAAGAATAATTAAAGCTTCGGTTATAAATATAACAAGGTAATGTTTTCATGATAACGTCTTTTCAATTATTATAATCTTTTTTACTGTATACATCTTTGATAGATTTTGTGTAAAAATCACACGAATAAATTATTGTCGTATTTACAATAACTATCATGTATTTAATTAAAATAATATTGTCTATGTTATTAGATTACTTAGTGAAACTATACAAAAGACTATTTCGGAATAAAAATTCCCTCATTTTCCGATTTATAATTTTATAGTCTCAGCATAATAGATAAATCAAACAGTACAGTTTAATTCTGCTTTGTACATTATATATTACTTCAAGCAACTGAAGTACCCTTTGTTGTTTTCCTAGTCACCTAGGTTACTCCACGCTCCTGCTAGTTTGTGTCCATGCATATGTTTAGGGTAAAATTTGGAATTTACTTTTATGAAAGCTTTTAAAGTTTTGTCTTTACACGACGTAAATTATACTTTTTTTATTAATTCTAATTTGTATCGCTAAGGTGTTATGTTTACAAATTTTCAGCGTATTGAGCGCAGACTTTTGGGAGAGGGATTGCCGCTATTTGATACGGTTCTTTCTTCTCCCTGGCTGTCACGGCAGCGTTTTATTATTATTTACAATTTTTATTACATGTAAATACAGCTAAAGTTTATATGTATAAACAATATAATTTAGAAATTTACTCAATTATACATTAATTGGTGTATTATTTTATTTCAAATCGCTGCCCAAGCGTTACGTAAGTGATACTGTATTTACTTTACTGATTTTAATGGCTATATGGTAAATTATTTAAATATATTATCGTTTTTGGCATACATTACATTAATTTTTAGTTTGCATATGTATAAAACATATATCGTAAGACGAGCCAATTACTGAGGGAGTCTTTCCATTCCTGTTCTTAGAGACGACAGCATACTTACGTCATGTCGGAAGACTTGAATGCTTGTTGTCGGTGGAATAATGAGGTCTGGTTACATCGTCAGATTATTTAGCATAGATACGTATATGTATACGTATGTACTTCTGTTGAAAAAATGTTTTTTTGTGAAGGGAGGGGAATTATTTAAATAATTATTAGCATCATTTGAGAAGTTGAAATTTGACAGTTAAGTAAAGTATTCTTAACCTTCTTTAAGAAATAAGAAATTTAAAACAAATTTGTTTTTAATTTTGAATTTTAACATACAATAACAAGCCTTTTTATGGGGATTTTCTTATATGTAAAGATATGATTGATGCTATGATCGAACTACTCCGTATACTTAGTATATAAATGTATTAGAGTTCATCGGGCCAATCGGTTACAACCTTTAATATAATTTGATTCATGATGAAAAACTTTTATTCAGGTAAAGCATAAGCCAACGATAAAGATGGCCATGTGTGTATTCCAATGTATGTGCGTGAAGTAATCAATTATGCCAAATTTGGTAGTTATGTACGAATACAAAAAAGTATGATGGGGTGACATTGTATTATTTATGTGACGAGTGTGAACGGCTAACAGTATAAGAATACTAAAATTAGATAAAAAAGTTTTATGTTTAGTTAAAGCAATTAATATACTGTCTTTTTGTCTCTCTATCTTTCTCTATCTCGCTCTCTTCTCTCTCTCTATATATATAACACCAAGGTACATATATTCATATATATATATATATATATATATAAAAATATATATATATATATATTTATTTTCAGTACATGTGTAAAAATCTGTTACACATGCATACACACACACACACACATATATATATATATATATATATAAATATATATATATTTATAAGTATACATAGACTCTTCGCGGTATCTCCCTAACTATAAGGTTCGGAGACTTTATACTTAGTAAATTTAAAGATAAACTGATGTCCTATGCCGAGTTATTTGACCTGCTAGGATCGTCTATTAAAAATGCATATATTCGAATAAAAGGTCTTATATGTTTAAAAAATGTAGTCAGAATATTATTTTTTGCATTTGAAAAATTAAGAACCAACAATATATTTCATGAAATTACACCCACAAAATATAGTGCGGATGAATCGGGCGGGGGAGAGTTTGTACACAATGAATTTATTCTGTTATTATAATTCCTCATAACATTGCGTAAAAAACATCTAAGCGGTGGTAAATAAATATTAATTTTATTTTCGAACAAACATCAAGCTTCAAATATAATTGATTATAACTTTTTAATTAACTATGATTGTTTACAAATATAGTTTCTTAAATACTTCTCACCACTGGTTCTTTTCAACTTAATGTTTTGCAAAACTATGAGTAGAATGTAGTGCTGAAAACCTGGGCACTCAAGTTTTTCTTTGTTTCTCGACATGGGGTATTCAAGGCATGTTGTATCGTCGCACAACGCACACAAAAGCGAGGCTACTTTCGAGTAACTTTTGAAAGCATTTTAAAGTTGTTCCTACAGTTGTATCTTTGCATATATCTCACGATATGGATTACAAATATACCATTTTTTTAATTAAGTTCGTAAATATTATTATCTGTGTATAATTAAATGTTAGTAAAATTAATATTTATTGTTATTTGTTACATTTTATCATTTTTAATTATATGAATCCATTTCAAATCCTTGGCGTCGAACAAGGTTAGCAATATAAAAGACAGTGTCTCAAGAGAACTCATCAGCAGTGGTAGCATATCGGTAGAGAACTGAGACTTGCGAACGTAAGTTGCGAGTTCGATTCCCGTAATAAAATCTTATATTTTATAAGTCACGCTTTATGCATTAATTATATAGGATCGCCACTGATCTTAGGCAAGTTTCCAGTGGATGAGCCGCAGCGGCTTCTGCGTATCATATTGTCACACTGCGAATGCCATCCCGCCTACCAAGCGTGGAGATTATTGTTTATCCCCTCGAAGATATCCTTGGGGGATGATTATGCCTTATAACGGGAAATTTTGAAAACTTTTTCTGAGGTGCCAATTAGCTCGGAAGATGCCGGACGCTAGCCCCTGTCGACCGATCAATTATTAAAAATCTATGAGGGAAGCCTATGTTCAGTAGTGGATATCCTCCGGTTGAAATAGTGATCATGATGATGATAATTGGCTTTAATACGTTGTATGGAGTAAGTATATTACTTTCACGCCAACTTACAATTTATGGTTACTTACTCAGATCACTACATCTTGCAGCGTCAAGAACACCAATTACTTTTCTGGAAACTATAAGCTATAATTTAATGTACTGTTATTCTCTTGGTCACCCTACTGTTTTATCCTTCTGGGTGGTCTTTTAGCGCATTAAAATTGATGACTCTTACCGCTTTCGATAAAAATTCGGAACATTTTTACACATGTAACTTTAATTGTATAAGATATTACTCGAAATTCGTTTTTTTCCCCGCAAACTGCTAACAAATAAAATTTACAAATTAAAATATTATAAAATAACAGAAATTTATAAATGTTTATTTAGTTAATTATTAAAGCGTAATAATTTATTTAAACCAGGCAATTAAGAGATTATCTCCCTGTTAATCACGTTCCCTGAGCGCTCCATTCAGATAACTTTGTGACTATAGAAATCTTACGATTATACTACTAATATTCATATGTAACATTTAATTTTGTTTTATAAATTACATCTAGACTTATTATTTGTTTATAGATTTATTATTAATGATATGAGAAGTAGTAGCTGAGCGGTAGAGGACGGTGACTTGATGACTCCCGGAACACAATTTCTTATTATTCACACTTAGTAAATTAATTATATATTATAGTATTGCCCCTATTTACATACAAGCTTTCAGAAGATGGGAAGCAGCCTCCTCTGCATACTATAATACCACAGTGCTATCGCCAACCCGCCTGCCAAGCATACCGATTATGGTATATCACGCCACAGATATGTTTGGAGGATTCCTATATGCCTTGCAGTGGGCGTCTATAAGCTGAAACTTCAATGACATATCCATTTTAAAAAAATTTTTGATTAATATAAAGTATTGCGTAATATCGAAACGAGAATATATTATTCTTTTTTAATAATTTCCCCTATTCGTAAACTTGAGTTGATATAGAAGATTGATAATATAATTAAATTATTAAACGCGGTTATATAATAATGATAAATATTATTGGAGATTCATTGCAAGTATATAGCATTTTGGTATATTAGTGATAATTTTTACTTAATGGTTGTATTATGAAGCAACTAGTTCTTTCATACAATTCAAAAATACCTTTATTTTTATTTTTATACTCATTATAACAGTGTTATTTAAGGGCAATGTTTTGCAATCAATGAAAAATTTACTTTTGATACGAGCAAAGAATCAGAGGTATTAAAATTATGATGAGTATTATTCTTAATTTAATATTTAACTGCTTTTTTGACAAATTACCTACTAGCTGCATTTGCTACAAAGCGAAAGATATTAAAAGAAGTTTATTTGCTTTAAAAAATCAGTCAAGCTTCGCTTTAATGCCCAGTGGAATAAAAACGGATTTTTTTCGTTGCTCATTTCGCCTCTTGTGAAGGTAATTGTAAAAGAAAATCTTTTTCTGTTACCGGAAAACGACGGAAATGAACTATTTTGTTTAACCTCTTATATACATTATGTTAGAGCGTAAACATAAGAGTACCGCAATGTGAGGAGTATAGTTGAAACCATATTTTTGACTTAGCTCAGGATTAAAATATTAACGATATTTTTTAAAAAAACCTTTTATGTTAATCGCTGGTTATAAATACAGGTATAAATTAAAAAAAAATATTTAAGGTACTATCCCATGTTGCTAACTAGCGCTAATTAAGACTTTCTGTATATGGTTTTCTATTATGAAACAAATACACTTCCTCTCGAGCGCTCTTCTGTCAGAATCCTAGGCGAGGATTGTCGACGGGTGATAGTTTAAGTCAAAGTCATCTCGTAGGGTCTTTAAGCCCTGTCACTCCATGGAACGTCCAGCGAAGTGATCCAAGAGCTTATCGGCCTTCCAATTGTTCCCAATGTCCGCTACATTTTCGAGCGAAGGTTCCCTCGGGAGCCTTCAAGTTTCTCTATTTTAAAAAAGGTCTTAGGATAGGCTCACTGTATGCCCTGCCACCTTAAATCCGCGGAATCTGCAAATGCCATTTAGGCAGCAGGGAAGGCTAGTAGGTAAGGTTAGGTTAGTCCAGAAGTGGATGATGTAATACGGCTGAAATAAAATAAAATACATCTCATGAGTATCTTTTTTTTTTTTCAAAAAATTGTTCGCTTATTTCAATAATTTTTGAGGTGAACAATTTTGATACTTTGCTTATGCGTTCAACAAACTCTGGACTTAAAGAGACGAAGTACGACGGGACAGAGGCTGGAGGTCGCAGACATAAAGTCATTTACCGTTCATCACAGTAGTTCAAGATTAACGATTTTTACGCAAGCTGAATAAAAACGTTCAATAATATTTTTCGTTTTAATAAACTCTAAATAATATTCTGAACCTACATTTTTAGTAGTTTTTTTTTTGTAGAGGCACACAATGCCCAGTCGAATGCAAATAAAAGACGAATTTGAAAAAATGTCAATATTGGTAGCCCACATAAAAATTTTACATATTTTTAATAGTGTAAGATTACTATTTTAAATTGGTACACACCTAAGTAAAAATTCACGTTTTATTTCTATATTTATATATAAAACAATAAAAAATAATTTAATTAGAATTTTTCCTCAAAACACAATGACAAGGTGTGTACACAAATTATAAAGTGCGTCCAAAAAAGCCTTGTTTTTAGTAAATTAATAAATGATTTATACATAAAGTTTTATAAATTTTGTTTAGCATTTTTATACGCTGTAGGTCTAAATAAGAAAAGACACATGGCTGCAGATAATTAAGAAGAAATTAAATATGTACAAAACCTGGCAGTTGCGTTGACTGCGCCTTTAGTTCTTAAAAGGACACGTATCAATGTTGCTAACTATACGACAGATGTTGTCCCAGAATAAATTCATACACCTTGCAGTTGTAATCCTATACCTCTTGTACGTTAAAGATATTATATACGGATTAATTGAGAATATGAGTAAAAGCTTTAAAGGGATAAATATAACGCATTTGCTGTCCATGTATACTATCTCTATAAAATAGCTACCACTAACTAAACACTTAAAATAAGTTATCCAAAAGTCAATGGTTTCAGAAATAAATTTTCAAAATTCGAATTACGGCATTTTAAATAAATTTATTCTATGCTATCCGTCTGTGCAGACTTTGTACTGCAAGAAGTTATTGGTCTGTCATATTACAACAAAAAAATAATGATTTAACATTTTTTAGAGTGATCATTGTATGAAGGTTGATTGGAAATAGGCGTATACTCTTCATATTTTTTCGCTGACAAACTAGCTATTTTTTCACCCTTTTTGAACTTTTCAACCTGTCATCATTCATATATGCGTTACTATGTGTATATCTGTACAAGAATTTTCTAATTGTAAATAAAAATGTAAAGAGAACTTTATTTAACTTTCTATTGTAAATAACTTGCTTTATCAAAACTTGCTATGTAAAATTAGTTTTGGAAATCTATAGTGGAGGTCTACATCCAGAACTGGACGTCCGACAATTGAAATAATAATAATGATGAATAAAGCTCACATTGTGTGTTTGTCGGGTATCGAATCTGCGACCAATGTTTGTCATAATGACTTAACATCGGGCTAACATTGCCCGTGAATGTGCAGGATATTATGTATAATTTAATGCGCTTGCTGTCGGCGTAGGCGACAGGAAGCAGTGTTTTATTGAATGAAGAGGAAATCACACAAATATAGGCCATGGCTGTGGCTCTACACGCTCCCGGCATTAACTCAGTTTATTGCTTCACGAGTAAAAGCTTTAAAGGGAATGGCAACTAAATTATCCTTAACCGATGTGTAACCTAGTTCGACTACTCTAAGATATTTTCTCTGCAAATTAAGTTTCTATAAAAATATCTCGAGATGTTAGGTTAATAGGAAAAACGTAATGAAAATATTACCCAAGACATGAAAAGTTGTTGATTTTTAACGCTGGGCAGACTGACATATTTTATTTAATGGTTTATAATTATGCTAACTTATGCAATTTATATCTAATATATTCTATTATATAATCTAATAAATTGTCGTGTCTCTTATTTCTTATTTTCGTGAATCTTAGCGTGCATATCGGCCAGGGTGGAGAAACGGACATCTTTTTTCCCCCTAAATGTTAAGGGTGGTCCACCTCTAATTTTTTTTTATTTTAGACAAAATTTTTTGTTTTAATTTTTTTTATGATACAGCATACAAAAATATATACAACGGTAAATTTTCACCCCTCTATGATCAACCCTTTAATTTTTTTTTGTAAAATTATGTTTACGGGATCGGCTAGTTTTCTATAAAACAGATTAGTTATATAGCATATAGCTTCAATGTTTTTCAATGGCCTCCGTGGCGCAATCGGCTAGCGCGTTCGGCTGTTAACCGAAAGGTTGGTGGTTCGAGCCCACCCGGGGGCGAAGATATTTTTTTTAGCACAAGCTGTAAAAAGTTCAGTCATCGCCGAATGTTAAAAAATCATTGCATTTCAGTACAACCTAAAAATAACTTCTTATTCAATTTATTAAGTTCACTACGAGCGGATATAACACCAATAAATAAAATGGGAAGTTAAACAATGTATAAATAAATGTTTAACTTAAAAAGAAGAGCAGGTATAAATTAAGACTATAGTATTTAACGTTACTATATACCACTATTACCATTATCATTTTTTAATCATTGAGATTTCTTTTAAGACCCGTTGGTAGCAGCCTGCAGCCAGCGTATTTCGATTTATTAAGGTCAACAAGGTCAGATATCGTAAGGTAAATAAATAAGCACCAAATTTAAATAAAGCTGTAAGTTATATTAGGCCATTTCGAATAAATTGTAATTGCTTTATAATCTTAATTCGTTTCGTTTTTATTTGTTTATGATTTAACTACTATAATAACTAAATTTATTTTAATGAGGTAATATGAGCGTAAAAAATTAATCTCTTAAAATTATACAGTTTTTAATATAAAATGAACTGTATCGGCAAGCAGTCGTCTTTCAGTCCTCTCCTCGAATAAGCAATAAGACTGAGGAAATTTTTTCGTTGCCCGAAGGCCTGCGTAGCTTGACAACTGCCTATTTCTTTGTCCTCCCCGTTTATAATGCGAACAAGAAAAGGGATGGAATCACTCGCCGGTTTCATTGTTCTCGTGTACTATGCTTAAAGAGAAAAGTGATTAGGCTATTACCAGGCTGGTTCGCTTTTCCATTGCGAACTACATCCGTACTTTGGCATCATTAAATGAGATTGTCTGAATCTTGCCTATTGTAACAGAAATGATATATCGTCTTGGTACTTAAAATTGGTAGCAGATCAAACAGTACTACATATGATTTATCCAGTATCAGAGTACTCGCTATAGTGTATTCGCGTTTAGTAAATTGTGATTACATTATCTCATCGTCATCACTCGGCTTAACCGTACCATTGTTCAACAGGTGAGTTATTCATTTTTAAATTGACTAAAGACATCTGCGTACTTTCTGAAGAGCTAACTCTAATTGATAAATGTGAACACTGTTTTCTGATTTAATACAATTCAATTGATCAAGTGTAAGCTAAGTGTATTTGCCGGAAAAAATAGTTACAAAATTAAAAACTAAAGAAGTATTTTTGTAACTAAGGCGCGATTTCATCGAGGTAGCTTTAACGTTATAACGCGTGGGAAACTTCCAATGCTATATTTTTATAAAATGACAAAGATAGTTTATTTGCTAATGGATACTACATTGAAATAAACTTCATAGAAACTAGCACGCCTTGAAAATGTTATATTTCTCTCCCGGCTATTTCAATGTTAGTATATGTAGTTTTATATTATTTTAAAATTTTTATAGGTGTTTTACAGTCTTATTTTCAGGTCTCAAACATTTATTACTTGGACAGATAATAGACTCAATTTGATGTTAACATCGTATGTTAAATAATGAATTTTTGAATCTAAATTTGAATTAATAATATACGCAAATTTACCAAAATATTATACACGACGACGATAACGAGAAATTGAACACAATGTCAATTCTGAAAATTGTCCGACCTTCTAAGTATCTATTAGAGTGATCCCGCGCTTTTAGGGACTTTGAATAGGTGCTTGTATTGATCGCGTGACAACGGAGCCCCAGACAGGTAGGTATACATCGAGCGAATACTACGTATTGTATTCATGTTTTCATTTCCATTTCGTTAAATTTTTCAACTTTATTAGGTTACTTCTCAATTATTAAATTACATACATGAGAACTCTAAGAAACAAAGTATTTAAAAAATGCTAAATTAATATCAATACTACATATGTATTATATTGTCTTTATTTGGTCATATTGGCTTTATTTATTATATTTTTTATTGAAGTGATCAAGTAACCAATTTTTTAAAGATTAGTAATCTTGATGGTATTAAAATACACTATGTAATATCGCGGAATTATTATGTAATACGTTTAAAAAGTTTATTTTTACTATTACAACTTCAAATATTAAAAAAAATCTGTTATAGCGTAAAAGATTATTTATGCGATAATTAAGCTGGGAATGAATTATTCTTATACTTTGCAAAGAATGTTGTGATGTTATTATTTCGATGTGTACCTTTGAGTAAAAAACTAGAAAAGTTTTTTTTTTATTAATTTGAGCTATCAATATTTAGATTTTTGTCAAGTGTATCCTATAGAAATAATTAACTAGTTTAGTGCTATGCAATTACTTCCCAATTAGAAATTCATTACAAATTTGCGTTGTAAATTCAGTAATTAAATCTTCATCTTCTCTTAAACAAAAATCAGTAAGTTTTAATAGAATTCTGTTTATCTCTTCATTGCTTAGAGGTCTTTGTAAAACCTTAGTTAACTTCTATAAATTCATAATATAAAAAAATAGAAATCTGTGAATTACAATAAGATAACATTATAGAGGCGGGTTTATAACAAAAGTAGTTTAAACATAAATATAGTATAGTTTAAATATACTTTCTTTAAAATATGTTTTTGGATTTTTCTTTGGTGACATAATATCTAAAGTGACAAGGAATTATATTTACAATAATAATTGGCCTTTAATGAAAGCTAAAAGCTTGTGTACATTAACACCCTTGTAGGGAATTTAAAAAGTTATTTTCCGTTTATATATACGTATTTGTATACACAGTTTTAACACATCGCTTATAAATTATTTATCAAGGTACTATTTACTAAGTCAATATTTTCCTTTTTTATTAACACGTTTTTCACACTATTTGGTTAGGAAGTGTTTAATTTTTTTACATTCTTTTTAAATAATTTGTGCTTAAATTAGTCTGTTGTTTAAGTGCCAGGGTATTTGTAACCCTGTGGTCTAAGATGGTCTTATCATCGATTAGAGGCTCAAACCGCGGTTGGCGTAAACTGGCATGTTCTACACAAAAAGAAAAATGATCATAATAAAAGAAATCTGATAATTTCAATTTCATACTGTATGCATATATTACATGTAATTCGTATATATACGTTGTATTTAAGCTCTCTCAGTTTCTTGTTATATTTATATTTGATCCAACTTTGACTATAAATTATTCGCTAGTTAATTTTTGGTGCAATACAATATTACACAATTAAATGCTATTTTGCATTTTGACGTCAATGTCGTTGCACTACGTTAAGGCTATTTGTAAAAGTTTTCTTTTAAATTTTAATCATTATGACATAATTGAATCTTGTTCCTATGATGCAGGTAATAAAAGGGCGTTGCTGCATACCAAAACTATTATTTAATTGTACTTATTGAACTTGTCCTGCTGATTTTCCTAATACTTAAAGCAATTATTATTGTACTAAATTAATTAATGGAAAATCGAACTTTAATTGATAAGAATAGCACTTTGGTTTTTAAAAAAATAAATGATAAAACAATATTAATCATTTTTTTCCTTGTACTATGAGCTTGTGTGATTTTACCGAAAGCGTAAGTAACAGAATTTTTGTGGAATTAGGACACCAGCAGCATTGTGTGAAACGGCTCGGCCTCGTGGCAACGACCGACTAGCGACTGCCGCATTGTGGAGGGCTCTCGACAAGCGGCCAGGTTTGCGCGGGAATTGGCCCGCATCCCCAGTCTCCGGAGTTTTATACTAAAGTATCATTTGGTTTTTCCGTTTTGTTCTTATTCATTTAACGAAGGATTTCTCTGAACTCGTAATGACGGACATGATTTAATATTTCCTGAGCATAAACTGCGAAACATTTATAATTACGTTTATATTTTCTTTTGCTCAAAGCGAAACTAATTTTGAAGTAATGTTAAAAATAAAACTTGTTTTTCGTGTCTGTTTTATTTCAATCCTAAACGTAATTAAGTGGGATGGTTAAATAATTTTTAGAAAATAAAAAGTAGGTGTAACGTTATATTATATAAAATATGAGTGTATAAAGAAAGAAGTTATGTAGAAATTTGCCGATATCGACATGAATTGTGTTTTGTGCCAATTCACGAATAATGGTTTCGATTAAATATATGACTTATGAGGAGACCGAAAGAAGTGAAATAATGTTGATATAGGGTAAAAGTTTTATTTCTACACGGTAATATACCGTGGCTGAATTAATTAGAGTAAAGATTAAATAGAACTGGCCTACCAAATAAAAATGGATTATCGAAAATAATATTTTACGTATATTCGACATTATTAACTAAAATGTTTGGTCAGACCTTCGTAAAATGTCTATAAACAATAAAATAATATGCTTATATTACGTTTTAATTGCTTGCAGTAAAATATTGTTTAATTGGAATATCTTCCAATCAATGAGTTTGTGATAAAAACTTATCTCACTTTACAAAATACTTATTCTTATATTTTTTTACCTAAACATAAAATTAATGTATACAGTCTTTCTTGCTTTTGGTAGCAATAAATAAAAAGTTTGTCAGAAGTGGGATTCGAACCCACGCCCTCAGAGAGGACCAGAACGCCCAATCACCTGTTTTTCACAGGCAAGTTTCCTTGAGTCTGGCGCCTTAGACCGCTCGGCCATCCTGACGATATCAACTAGTGCTAAAATTATAGTATTAAACATACTTTATATTCAAATTTTAAATAGGAATAATGAGAACGGTACAAATTTAATGCAGCAAATACACATGACCATTAAAAGGTACAATGAAAATTTAACAACGTATTGTTGTTGACTTACATGTGATTAAAAACTGTAAGCTAATTAAAAAGTTGTTAGCCTTAAAACAGCTTTTGAATCTAGAAATAAATTATACCTAATTTTTCTTTGTGACGGATGGTTAACGTTTCCCTTTTGACCTTTATATGTTTCGCGGGTTTGAGAGAACAGGGCACAGATGGCGCCTGGCCTAAACCTTGTTTTTGTTACCAAAGTGTGGGCAGTACAGAAACTTCGACTAGAGCCACTCATGTTACTTTGGGTGGCTGAACCATGACTTGTTGAAATAAATAATAGACTTTGTTTTACAGAAAAAAAAACTTGTACACCTTTATTACATAAAAAAATCAAAATAAACGAATTAATATATCATTATCTTTGTATTAAAATTGTTAAAGGTCTTTAGAATGTTCTAATCTTTTTGACAATAATCCACCAGTTTCGATCTAACTAGGATTGTTAGTCACAGACCAATAAAACTCATTTGACTCAAATGGCTATATACACGTGTCCTTATGCGTGTTCCAGCAATAGAAAGAAGACGAGAATTCATGTCGGAGCCGCTGTTAGGGCACAAACTGGCAATATACTTGTACTTTAAAGGGGTGCGTAAGACGTTCACCCTTGAGGTGGACAAACGACTTCATTAAGGTTGTCAAAAGAAGCTAGATGTAGAGGGTAAGCGACCGGTTCTTTAAGAAATCTGTGGGGGGTGGAGGGCATGTCTAGCAGTCTTTTGACAGAAATGATGATGAAGTAAATTACAAAACAAAAAAAAAGATAATACATTTTTGTTTATATATATATATATATATATATATATATATATATATATATATATATATATATATATATATATATATAAATACATATATATATATATATATATAAATATATATATATATATATATATATATATATATTATTAAGACAAAGAGGTATAGTTCTTCTTGTCTTATGATCTTAAAATAGTATCAGGAAGTGCGTGGTTAGAGAGCGCCAAGACAATGGCGTAACAAGAAGTTCAACTCTACATGTCTTTATATGTTTAAATATTATGTAAGCCAAGGCTAACACTTTGATGTTACAGTTTTATCCAACACAACCTTGTCGAAAATTCTGTATATTAATTATTTTAACACATTGAGAACATAATAATGATAAACAAGACTAGAAAGTAAGACTTGTAATACTGGTAGTACAAAGTATGAATAAAATAATATTAATACGTCTAAACAATATTAATTAAAAACGTTGTTTCAAATATTTAAAGTCAACGATGCTTAATACGAGTACACATATATTAAAAAATGTGACTATTAAGTTAATAGTTTATGGCAATAGATAACAACTAACCTACTTTTTGCAGATATGTATGTTTATCTTTTGAGCAGCAATGAAAAATGTACTCTGTGCTCTTATTAATGTACCTGCCACTATATAGTTACTCGTGTACCGAGATAATTATTTATTGTCAAATATTTATTAGTTTAAAACGGTCTTTATTTTACTTCTTTACTAATATATTGGTAATATAAGGGTGGAGTCACTGAGCCTTAATATATGGTTTTTATACTGTCATAAATTTTTTATAGTCATATTAGTTTGTGTTTTGCAGTTATAAAATATCAGTAATAATTATGATTTAATAATATACTTATATAATTTTTTTTTGGTTTCAATTGATAATGGAATGTTTTCAGTGTAATATTTAAATGTTTGATACTCGAGACGCCTTATATTTTTCAAATATCTCATGGTTCAAAAAAATTCTATGTAAAATGTTATTTGAAAAAAATACTGAAATTCTTAGAATGATTTATTATGACGTGTTGGAATGGATCTTAAGCTCTTCCTTTTAGTGAAGGAAGACGTATGCAAAAGCTGGTTTTCCGAGAAGGGAAGGGACGGGTTTTAAGTTAAACTAAATATCCATCAATTCATCCGTGGCTCAAATTTTGGTATAAATATTTCTTATAAAGGTTGCACAACAGTTTACAATTTATAACCGAATTGTATAGAAACAGGGATAAAACGTCGTTAAAAAATAAAAGTACTATAAAAGTTTCCGACGACTCACACAGATGACTAAGGGCAGAATTAAAAAGTTTGTCCTTTTTTTTTAAAAATAAACGAACGCATATTTTATATACTAGCTTTTTTATTATAGAAATTGTGAAAAATTGTCAATAGATGTATTTTATAAGACATTTTTAAACGTAAAAGAGAAACAAAGTTATTGTACTATAAGTATTATTATACTGAATAATACTATTATTACATACAATATAAAATGAGAACACGATATAGGGTAGGCCTTGATAGAGACTCAAGACTGTCTTATCAATGCGAAAAATGTTTTGTAAGACTGTTAATAAAGGTTAAAATAATTATCACATTATATCATACTGTTTGCGTGTATTTGCAGATTAAGCTTGCGTTAAGTCTACCATCATTATAAAAAGTTGCGTAAAGCGTAGTCAGTCAAGTTCTATTGTTACTCAGCACTAATGGTTTCCATTTCATCACAGTCTGACTGGCTGTCTGTTTGTTTGTTTCTATGGGAACGAGCACGCTGTTAACAAAAGGAATTGCGAGTATTTGACGATCGTTATTACACAGAGTTCAAGGTGAATTTATACATTCATTTATGTAAATGTAGATACAATGTTTGCGTTTTATTACGAGTTAACACTTACAGCTTACTTTAACTAATTTGTGTTAGATGCATTATAAAAGGAATCAATAAAAAAAAACAGATTTACTAGAAAAATTCACTGTAATAAAAAATGAATTATTTTATTAAATATAAAGTAACAAGTCTTATTTTTTTAAACACTTTTTTTGACCCCTGAAATTATATTTTTTTTTAGTTTGTTATTGCGAGCAGATGTCATAAAAATTACGAAATTGACTGATATCTGTTGGTGGAAAAATTAACGTTTGTTTAGCACAAGTTAACAAAACGTTCAGAAAGATGGCGCCCAAAACTCTAATAATTATTAAATTTTAATAAGAATTTTCCGATTTTATTATTAAATAAGTTTTACTTTACTTCATGAAAAGACTTTTAAACAAAAACGATTTACATAAGTTTATTTAATGATTAAGTAGTTATTAAATTTATATACGTTTTAGTGCCATCTATTGCTAATTATAATTTCTTCGATAAACATTAATGTGTATTTACGTACATAAATTTCGCATAGATGGCGCTAAAATGTAAATGTAATAGGCAAATGGGTCATGCTTTGAGCAGGCTAAGGGTGATGTAGGGCAATTAAAAATAATAAAAGGTCATTGTTGACTGTTGTTGGATGAGTTTAATGCAGTAAGGTGGTCTTATGTGACAGTACATTTACTTGGAATCAAACAAAAGTCTTACAATATGCCAGTTTGAAGGGAGGACTCATAAAACGGCAACTATCTATATTATCATTGTGCAAGCTCATTGATACGCGAGATTTTGTATTTCAAAATTCTTTACGTGTTATAAATTTCTATTTAGTATAAAAAAGGACCATGTATAAAATGAAATGAATGCGGACGTCGTATGAAATATTTATGAATAATGTTTATTTTCGTTGGTTTGAATTTTTTTGTGAAATAACAAAATATCTAAGCCTCCGTGTCAGTCTTTTTGGACACGAATTGTACTGAACAAAGCGACTGTGATCTCCCGCCTCATTTGTTTCTTCAATGTTTCGTTTTATCCTTTTCTTCTGAGCCTAACAATGCACGCTTACCTTTTATATACAATTTATATAAGTTGAGAGCACAAAATATGTATCTCTCTTTGTAGAATTTATTTAGGGACATCATTATAGAAGCTATCTAAAAGGATATTCTAAATCAATTTGTTATTCGGGTGCATGTTTATGTAATCTTAAAGTATTAGCTTTAATAAGCATATTTCAAAATTACTTTAACAATCCTTACTTGGAAAGCAATTTTGTAAAATAATGCGAAGAAGCTGGCAAATATACATTCGATTATTGGATATTTGGTTATGAAGTTGTTTTCATTGAAATTATTTTTTTATATCCACATGTGAATATCCATCTAATGAATTTCTATTTCCCTTGGTCACGACATAGTTTGAAAATTACTTGCTTCATTTCATTAATTTATTTGTATTCCCTATAATTTATATTGTTTCCCTATAATTCATAGAAGGTTTTAATGGAAAAAAAAACTTACGATAATTGTAGAGACACACGAAATATTTCAGCAAATATAATGACTATTTAAACTGCGAGTTTGACAGTTCACTTTGAATTTTTGACGTTTGACAGTTCATCTGCTGCAAATTTCTCATCTACATTATATTAGCCGATAGACACCAGCAGCAAGGCATCGGCATCCCTCAGAGATCGCTACGTTGACCGGCCCATCTCATCCAGCGACTTTTCGTGTTTTTAATATTGCCTTTAGACCACCTAGTGGTGTGGGCCTATCCATATCGGTCAGTAATTCTTGATAAAATTAATTTATTCATTTCTCATTAGTAAATAATGTGATCACTTGGAAATAAATTGCAATAAGTGATTGTAAAGTATGCAGTGGCGTACCTAGGGGGGGGCGGTGGGTGCGGTCCGCACCGGGCGGCACTTACCTTGGGGCGGCATTTTTTATATTTACTTATAGTTGTAAAAAGCAACTAATTCATTACAAATTTATTTTCTTTCTTGAATAATAAATGAGTATTATGATTATTAGAAGAAGAAAATAGTAAAACGAGATCAGATGCTGGAATATTACTCAATTCTATGCAATCTTTATTTTTTCTATGTTACCTTCATTTATGGGAACCAGTCCTTTTGGAAATTAAGGACGCTCAAAAATTATCTTCGTTCTACAATGAGTCAATTAAGACTACAAAATCTTGCAATATTGTCAATAGAAGAAGAAATTACAAATAATATTAATTTTGAGAGCATTATACACGATTTTTCTAGTATGAAAGCTAGAAGAGTAGATATATAAATATATTTACGAGTGCATACTACAGTCTAAAAAAATTTACTGTGTGTATTAATTAATATTGATTAAATAACTTAATAATTTATTTATGTGTTAATTATTTATTAACCCTTTCACGACCACGGGGACGCCGGTGTCCCAAGCAAAAATCATGGATTAATTAAATATTTACGTAACCATTGTAAATTATTTTTTTGTTTTAACATTTCGGAAAGTACCTTTTTATTGTTTTTTACTGGAAATACATGATAACTAACACCGTTTATTGTCTATCGTCACCGGAACGTTAGAGTTCTTTTGGCGCGAATGATCTGCTGTTTGGAATAAATAATTGATATTGTAAAAGTGCTTTTCAAATTTTTACAGTGTCAAATTATCATTACCGGGTAAGTAAATGGTTATTCTAAATATTCAGTAGTAATGTATTTATATTGTATTCTGTGATAAATCATTATAAAGATTATGGGACACGGATGTCCCTATCGGCGTAAAGGGATACTTTTTATACGGAATTTCTTAACTTTTGGCTTGGTGATATACCAAAATGCCATCATTTTCTTATTCATATTTTTCGCAGAATATGTTTCGTAAGGGACGTGAAGTTTTTGAACTTCGAAAAAATAAAATTCTTTAAATTTTTGTGGGTGACAATAGCGATGAGGAAGATGACTTAGTGCTTGATGACGAAGACCAAAAACTTCTAGTACAGGATGATGACCAAGGGGTATTTGATGTCGAGGTTGAAGAAACGACGACTCTTCAACGGCAAGAATCACCTGAACCTTCAACATCTCAAAAAAACAATCCATCTAATCAGTAACCAATCATCTAACAACAGGAATTGTTTCGCCGAGTACCACAAATAACTTGCCCTATTATATTTATATTATTCATAAACAAGTAAAAAAAGTACACTACGTAACAAATGTACATTATTTACAACAAAACAGACTTACCAATAAGAAAACCAAAATTTAGATGTTTAAGTAGAAAGTAACCCTTAGCGACCATAGGGACATATTTGTCCCATAAATTTCCAAAAAAAATGTAAAACTTTTTTGAATTTTTTGTATAAATTATGTTTTTAGGATGCCTATTAATTCATTACATCTAGCTAAATTGATTAAATAAGGTACCGTAACCTTATGGTCCTGAAAGGGTTAATTTATAAAAACCACTATTTGATTGACTTATAATAGGAAGGGCGGCAAACTGGAGATCGCCCCGGGCGGCAAAAGTTCTAGGTACGCCACTGAAAGTATGCGCTGTATAGTGTTTTTACTTTCAAAATGATTTATTTATTTATCCCTTAGTGTTAAGTAAAAAATTTGAATTATGTGGAAACTATAAAAATCTAAAAACTAGTAGTCGATAAAAAATGGTAAGAAAATACAACAAAGTAGAATTAAGATAACATTTAGAGAACAAAAGACTTCTTAATTTATTATTCATAAGAATGGAGGCGATTAAACCTAAAGTGAAATGCAAATCGCAGGAACATTTTAATTTCTGTTTTAGAATAAACGATGTAAATGTTGTTTTAGATTTAGACATGTAACCTGACACGTAAAATACTTAAATTACAAATAGAGAACAAGAAAACATTACAAAACTTCTGCCATTTTCATACCTTGAATTTTTCAAAAATCTTTCATTAATAAGTCATTGCCAATGTTTTAATAAGGGAAAATAACTTTGATCTGTGTTATAGGCGAAGTTGATTAGAATTAATTCTCCTTCATAAAAATACACCTATGTTTAATGAAAAATTTCTTTCCTTTTAATTCTTTACAATTTTGTTCTCTAGAAGAGTTAATATTTTGCTTTAAATCTTCTTTATTCTTTCACGTAATATCGAAGACATAAATGATACCACACAGTTGTCAATATAGTTCTTTGTGAAATAGATCAGATGACGTCCCTTGTATGAACAAGACAAAGCTAAGATGAAGAATTTCAACTAAATTGCTTGGCTAATAAAATGTCGATTTTCTCTGCTCAGATTCACCGAGTAAAAATACTGTGTGATGTGGAAACAATGGCGGCGATGGCTCGACGCATTTGCATGTTTAATTTCCAGACATTTTTCTTTCCTTCTCTTTTGCAAAAAGAGGTTTTATACGTGGTCATTTCCTATAGCAGTCGCGCTGTTAGTAAATGGTTTATTATGTTGGAATATTTTATATTACGTACCTTCACTTATTTATTTATGTTATTATGCTTTTAGGATGATTTACAGTTACATGTGTATGGCATGAGAGGAATGCCAGGAGAGCTCAATTTTAAAGAAACTAGAATCAGATTGAGTTCTCCAATAATGACATATTTCAACTTAAACGTACAAAATAATAGAGTTTATTGGCCAATATTTATTATTATTTAAAAATCCTTTATACTACAGCAAGATTTTTAACAAGATTTTGTAAAATATACACCATAAATCTAATAAAGAAAAATCAAATATTATTAGGGATGTACATTTTTTATAGAAGTGTATATATCGCGCATCTAGAACTACATATATGGCATACAGTTGGAAAACAAAAGTTTTACTAATTTTATGACGCCTAGAGAAAAGCTTAACAAGATTTTCTTTATTTATTAAAAGCGTAATCAAAAAAGAAAGTTTACCGTACGCCATTAATTTGTCTAGTCCCGGTACAGGATCTGTCGCGAATTACGCGATTTTTCGGACGCGTGGTTAGTGTAATTAAATGTAATAAACCTCTTTTGTCACGTTGACAATGTGTAAACGCCATGCGATTTTTACTTTTAGAATAGAGAGAATTGTCAAGATGGAAACAGGGATGAAGACCGATTTTATTCGGGAAGGACCGAATTAATATTCGGAAGGACGAAATGTTATTGGAAAGACCGAATTTATATTCGGGAAGACGGAGGAAGTATTTTTCAGGATAAATACGACATGCGTTGGTGAGGCATGTGTGGGCGCACGAAGTGCGCACGTGCATAGGAGAATACGATATGCGCTGGTAAGGCATGTGTTGGCGCACGGAGTGTGCGCGTGTGAAGGAGTAACCAACATGTGTTGGTGAAGGATGTGTCGGCGCACGGAGTGCGCGCTTGAGAAGTGCATAGGTGGAGCCGTGTTGTGCTGTGACCGATTGGTAATACGGTCACAGGCCTCACGTGGTAAGATTCTTGCACGATGACGGTTGGTTAGTACTTACCTATCGCCCGGGTAAGTTGCACAAACCATCGGTAGATTGAATTGTATTATGAGATGATGTATATCGAGAGATAGATTAAAGACCGTGTTGAGATGATGGTGGTTGTGGCGGGTCTGTAGGGGCGAGTGTGGAGGACCCTTCCGGATCAGTGATCCGGCCGTGTTTGATGATAGCCTAGGACGACGGGCCTACCTGATTTACACGGGAGCCGTGCCTGGGTTTCTGGGACTCTTGGGTAGGACTGGGTGTCCTAGGTAGAGGCCGATATGCTTGAGACCGTGTTTCGCTATCGGTGTTACTCTGTAGTGATGTGAATTGGTAGACATCAGTAGCTGGAGCGTAGTTGGCAGCAGGCGTGCCCGTCCTGTGGGGGCCGTGCACCGTTTGGTGACTCCCGGGTGCGTTTCGTGTGTCAGTGCGGGTTAAGTTACATGTGTTTACATGTGTTGGGTCTTGATTTCTCGGTACACATCAATGTGCCTTTGTCGCCAAACTGATTTTCTATTTGAACCTAAAGTTGAAATGCGAAGCAGATTGATTGTAGATTACACTATTTATGACAGTAGCCTTAGTGTAGTGTGTTATACAGTGTAAGATGTATGGCGGCGACAGGATCTAATAAACCTCTGGTTGAAAATCAAATCCTTTTGAACATATTGTCCAAAGAACAAACCTGTCAATTACTATTTAACCTCACAGGACAATAGCAAAACACTATTGGATCAGCGTATGGAACTATGTTATATTAATTACGTTATTTATATTTCACTGCATTTCCCCTTTTAGGGACTTCAAATTATCCTTGCGCTTGGAGCAAGCCTTACTCTCTAAAACTGACGCATAAGTCTTAATCCAGTGGATTAAGATCAGACTAGATGTCAGTCCTCAGCTCTGATGAGGTCCAGAACGTTCGTTCCTAACCGAGATTGGGTGGATCGAGCGTTGTGATACGACGCCGAGTCTTGCTGAAAGAACTATTCTGGGTATTGAACATGGTGTTGTTAAAGCAGCTAGCTTTTGAAGAATAGTACCTTAATACATTTGTGCCGATGTTTTAATACCTTCATCACAAATATATGGCTCAGTCATAGCTAACACCCGATCAAACCTTCTCTAAAGTCGAATAATGCCCTCATTCTACTCTGTTAACTAATTGGGAAGCTTCTTTAGAGCTTTTAGCACAAACTTGTTAATTTCTTTTGTTAAAATAGTGCTCAATTGTAAACATCTTCTCATTGGTAAACAAAAACTTTTTATCACTCGCTGTGCACCGCTAAAGTAGTTGTTTTGATTTTAACACTCTATACTTTCTTAAATTATCAGTTAAGAAATGTCCAGTGCATCTCTTATAGGCTGTGAAGTCCTAAGTTATCTTTTTAAACATGCGACAGGGTTCTAGGTGCTATGGTCATCTCACGAGGATAATTTTTTTGCTTTTCGACTGGATTTCTTCCGATTCTTTCCCTTTCAGTTTTTATCACCTTTTCCGTAAGAACACTACGTGCACATCCAGATCTTTTAGTCACGAACAGGAGCGGGATTTTACTATACCTATAGTCTATATTAAATGACCCAGTACAGAAATAGATTACTGAAACCTGAAGATTTACCTACTGTTTGTAATGCAATCACAGTAATTCAGTTCCCTTTATCACCCCACTCCATTTAAAATAATATTACAATTTTTTTTAATACATTGGCGCGAAAATAAGAAAACACAATTAATAGTCATATAAAAATGACGGATACTAATATAGTTTCTTTTGATAACCAATGATACTTTGTTTATTTTTAATTGTAACAGTATTCATGGCCAGACTTAATATATTCACCTATTTTAAGCTTTTACACCCATAGCCAATCATCATAAACCTCAAACACAGTACACAATGTAAATATATTCTGCAGTATAAGACGACAAATAAATTTACAGTCAAAGTGTTTGCTGGCTGCAGGTGTATAGAATGCACATGTAACATAGTTTGTGGTCTTCCCCTTCCTCAGCAACAATAATCCGTCCCTTGACTAGGGAGAGGGCGAAGGTTAATTCCTACTTGTGCATTCACTCGAGCGCACTATAACTGTGTCTGGTGTTTATGCCCGATTACCATTTGACTTAGGGTATTCCAATTACAAAGGTTCTTATTTTCCCTGAGCGATTAACGTAGAAATTTCACCTATCTATTGAGATGTACAAGAAATTTTATAAGAGATTGTCTACTTTTAAAAAAAAATCGTTTTCCTGTCCAATAACTATCTAGTATTTCGCTACACGAGTATGTGTACCGTCTATTTTATTACTTATTTTTACTGTTCTACGCCAGTTCTCTATCAACAATGCTTTTCGCGTGAGCAGATTTGTTCTTTATCCGGAAATGGGCATTTGATTCTTTCCTCGTAAAATGTCTCTTTCCTGGGCAAAATCTTTCTTCATTATTTCTTTATTCTATGTTATGAAATGGACAAAGTATGCAAAATTCCAGGACGAACGATTGTCGACCAAGTCCATGATATCTGCTGCATTTTTCTCTTGTATTATATTCCCAAGCGTTAAAGCGTCTTCTTCATTTTAAGGTACAGGTTTCTATAAAGATTAACGAAAAATTTAAGAGTATTAGACTTTGCTCTTAACACTTACTAAAAAAATATGATTATGGTAATATTTTCGTATAAAAGGTCTTAAAGTAATTTTCAAACCATAGTGTAGTAAAGAAATGATTTTTAACGAGAATGAGCGGAGTAAACGAGAAATTATGATCCGTCTAATATTATATCCCTTTTAAAATAAAATATATTCGCTACTTTTACCCGCATTTGTAAAGTAAAAGGTAGACGGTGTAAATATAATTCAATATGCAAATATATTCATTAAGACACTATTTTTTATTCTTTTTTAAATTCAAGCAGCTGTTTGATGATGTCGACAAAGCTTTACTAATTTAGAAAATATAAATCATCATCGGTTTTTGCGTAATGAAGTGTTTTGAAATTTATATCGAAATTTTTTGAAAATACCAAGAAGTTACTTTTAATAAGTTGTGTATATTGAAATAATAAGTATTGTAAAATTAATCAATAGTAAATAATTTAAAAATTTCAAAAACTCTTATAAAGTATTTTTTATTATTGTCATGATTATTTCATTCACAGCTTAGCACAAGTCTCTCTCATAGATTTTCTATAAGATCAGTGAGAAGCAGTCAGCGTCCAATCAAAGTCAATCCTTGATCTCTATGTCAGAATCGTGGATTAAGGTCGAATTGGTTTTTGTAGAGTGATTTTAATTAATGAACGAGACGGTGTGGTGTGGATAAACACCGACGTGTGGGAAATTGTCACCCAATGCAAAATTCATCTGTCGTCCAATGCTGTTTGATGTTAATGGTCTGATGGATTTAACTTTTTGAATGCTTTAAAGAGTATCCTTTTTCCCTGTATCCATCGCTCACGCTTATTTAGGCATGTGATAATGTAGTATCAATTTAAATCAACATAAAATACGTCTTGTTATTATTAAAAATAAATAAGAGCCCACAACAGGTGTACGATTAAATTTACTAAAATTACAGAGTTAAATTATTATATCCCATGCCCGTCTCGTAGTTCTGACAAAATAATTGTTATTGATCTATGCAAAGTATCTACATATATTTTTCTTAAGAAACGTTAATTATAGTAAAATACATTACTTACAAAATAGGTACTATCTTTTAGTATCATTGAATTTTATCTTCAAATCGTTCTATTGCAAACAATAATATCCCTCTATAGAATAATCCACATTCCATGACATTTTTCGTTACAATTTCCACCGAAGAACCAGATTGTTTTTTAAAGTTCAGTGGCAAGACAATTCTCCGCAGTTTGCTTTTTAATTATTAATAGGATGGACTAGCAAAATGTGAAACGTTTATAGTATTTAATTGTAAACATATTTCTAATATCTTAGACGGTAAAGCATGATTTCACCGTCTAAGACATTAGAAATTTCGTCTAATGATATGGCCACATCTCTGAAAATGTTGACCTTCGACGTTTTAATGTGGAAGAACTGTATTTTATTAACACCGAGATGAGTAGAATGTTATTTATATTTGTTGCGACGTTTTTGCAACAATGTTAGTTACTGGTTATGCACAAGTGTAGGTGGTAGAAAAAGGTTCTGTGATACAATATGTGTAATAATGGATAAATTCGTAAGAAAGGTTTTTTTTTCTAAAATTTTTAAGTTTTGGGTAAAAATATTTTATCTATCTACAAACTACAAAGACAGATTCATAAGGGCGTCTTAAGTCATAGTACTCCCGCAAGTGCTACTGCACTATTCGCCGTGTCCATCATGGAACTGGTACTGTAGAAACTAATTTTAATTACAATTAATATAATTATACATGATACTTTGTAGCGTTCAATACAATGGTTAAATTCGGAGAATCGGCCAAGACCGTCCTTTAAGACCCGACCAAACAATTACTCAGGTTGTCCCGCTTGAGCCGACAAACCTCTTGAGCGACAACAGAGGTAGACAAACGTCAATTAGTATTGTTCTCAATCGTGTACGTCTCTCAAACGTGTTCTCTTGTTGTCTCGGAGCTAAATTCACTACTCAAGAATTTAAACGATTTACAATGTTTTTATATTTGTCACACATTAGGTTGCTTGAGAAGATATTTAATATAATCGCTAATTAACTTTTTTTTATAACGCCTTCAAACCTCGAACCAAGTGGCAAAGACCTTTTACATAATGTTTTGATTTTACCTCTGATTTTCTAAATTCTTTTTGTTAAACCTATGAGCCGAACTGACTTATAATACTTAGATTACTTAATAATGTTTACGCGTGTACGAAAAACTCCCGAAAAATTGTCGAACCCTTATTTAGTTTTTACAACAAGGTTTTAGTTCTGTAGTAATTAGTTCAAATCAGATTTTTTAATTTTGTTTTTGGGAACCATATTAGTAAATATAAAGAACAATATAGTTGAGTAATCCTTAAATGATTAATATATTAGCCGCCGATTTATTCTCCAAATTTATTAATGATATTGTACAAATGTTGATCAACTTAAATTTGATTCGCAATCGTAAGTAATGTTTTGAATAATATGTTTCGATATTTATCAACATTTCATCTTTTATTTTTTGTTGAATGAATGTAGTGCCGTCGAGAATTTGTGTGTATACTTCGTAATCTTTGCGCATAATTGGTTATTTAGGAGAAAACTGTTAAGTTACGACAGTGATTTTCATCGACTATGCCACGAAATTCCTAAATTGTGTCTTCAAATTTTTGACACGAAATTAAGACTTAAATTTTTTAATAACTTAAAAAATCTTATCAAAGTGAAATACTGCTGTGACCTTAAGGTTCTGAGGTGGCGACCGTAGACAGGCAAGCACAGGGTCAAACCTTTGGTCGTCGGAAGATTCGCGATGGCGCTTCCATTGCTCGTCTTTCATCGCAGTCTTCCAAATTGTCTTATTGGAAATCTATGAATATTGTCCAGTGATATTCTTTCTATGACTGCGATGTTGATGATGAAACAACGTTTCCTGTTAAAAACATTCTTACGTGTAATTAACCCCTAATAAACGTATTGTTGTTCAAGAGTAAATATTATATTATCTGATCTTAATTCAAAATTATTGTAATGTAATAACTATTTTAAAAAGTGTATTGACTGTAAACAACTTTTCGATTTATCTTTTTGGTACATGTTGCCAAATTTTTTCTTTTAATATCTCCAGGCTACTATAAATAAGTCTAATATGTGTTCATTCAAAATATTACATTTTTAAGCGAAGAGCAAAATATTGCAGGAATGTCAGTTGATAGCGGCTAATTTATAATCTTCCCTTGAATTTTATTTCTAAGCTACCAGTCTGTTTTTGTATTATATCATTGCGATCTTTTTGACATCGTGTCAAGTAGAAAGAAATATCTGAAGTAAGCGTCAAGTTAGAAACAAACAATATATTATTCATTGCCGGTAATGGGTTTTATCCTGTTTGTTCAAAATTTATCTCGGCCCTTAATGGCCAACGTTTGGTATTGAAATTGTTTTATGTTAATTTTTCATGAAGTAAAAAATTTTGTGTTTGTTTACGGTAAGGAATAAATTAATATTGTATTGGCAGAGTTTGTAGGAAATCAAAGGATTCCGTTGGTTCACGACGTCATCCATGTGGAAATTTGGGAAGCGTCATTAGAGATAGGTTGTAGAAGATTTAAAAGTTATAATATAGCGCAATTGTCAGCAAAATCTTTAAAGTTTTTATTATCAATCGGTGCGAGGCCAATAGTTTTTGGTAGTACAAAGTCTGCATAGATAGACAGTAATCGGTAATTTAATATGTTATAATCCGTATTTTAAAAATGTATATCTTACTATAATGTCATTACGATATTTCTTATTTCTGAAACGATAGATTTTTGGATATACTGTACTATATTATAATAATTGACAGCAAATGAGCTACATGTTCAATCATAGAAAGCTTTTACGTTTATTTTCCATCAACCGCTTAGTTAACGTAAGGAATTATTAGTATTATTTATAATAAGTTCTTTACGTATTATATTACAATATTTATTTTCTATTCTATTGTCGACTTTATAAGCCAATATTTATGTATATAGTTCCGCTATGGTTAAAGTTCTTATTTGATTTTAGAAAAAATCCATCAAAAAATCGAGTTGTTGGGTGGTTAAATCTTTGAAGCAGTTATAGTACATGAAATCATAATTTGTTATGCAAGATGCTTTTAAAACTCCAACAATAATGACGACATAAATAATTCATCTTCTTTGTTGATTAGAGATTCATGTCGGAGTATAAAATAAAAAAGGTATTATAAGCGTATATTAAAATGTAAACTATTAAAACAAATGGAAATCGTCAGTCTGCAACGTGAATACCGTCATTAATATTAATTACTTTCAACAAACAACAAGGGCCTCGAGGCTAGCTACTAAATTTCGGTAGTTTGAATATTATTAAGTAATTTTTGCTGGTTATTTACGATGGTGTAAAAGTAAAGGTTCTTCACTTTATTTTAACCGGGGTTAAATGTTACGACTTCGATTATGTGTGATATGTTTAAGGTGTATGAATATATTTTTTTACTTTGACTATTTTTTGAGGTCAGTGATGATACTTAAATGTCTAATTTTGATAGCAAAGCTTACAGTTAAAAAAATATGCTATGTATGTTTAAAATTTATTTCATCAAGTTAAAAAATTAGAATTTCAAATATTTTTTTTGTACTTTTAATGCTATTGTGATGGTTTTTAATTTAATTTTAAGATTTCATATCTGACTTATATGGGAAATTATTTAAAAAACATGTCTTCAAAATTCTAACAAAGTAAGAAGTTGAATTAAGGAATGAAAAGTATTAAATAGCTATTTATCTTATCAGAAATTTTGTACAAAAAATTTTAAAATGAATAAAATTAAGAATAAAAGGTTTAGGGATCAGTATATAATTTACGAAAAAATAAAAAGCATTTCCTCCTCGCATCGTTTTACTATTGCTCCAGGGTCGTGATCCCCTGAAGATGAAGTAATCTTCATCCTCATTTTGAGCACAGCATTAAGTCTGGTGTTAAGTTACGAGCGGATTTGGTCGGATTTGACGGGGATACAACCTCTCGGACGTTTGCTCTCCATTTCTCCAACCATATTCAATTTTAGAAGGTTGTGGCCCCCTATCTAGGCGAAAATATTCAGCACTCGAAGTAGGCAGAGTAGCAGAAAGTCACGTTTGGTTCATGAGATAGTGCAAAATATACTTATCGGTGCGGAATGCAGTTCACGGTATTTACTGCATTTTCCTCCAGAGATATGGTATCTCGGAAGAATTCAAACTATTTAATCGGCCGTTTTTAATTCGTGGCTGAATTTAAAGAAGACGGAATATTTGACAAGTTACGTTTTGGGATTTCTCGTGATGTTTGGGTTTTCCGTATTTTATGTAGTTACGAATTTACGTTTTTCTCTATATCTATGGGTAAACGGATTTTATTCAGTTTTCATCGGATCTTATATTGCTGAAAATATAGAACACGTAATTAATTTTTTTTATATTTTTCGTCAAGTAAATATTTTGCATTTAATGTTTATGTACAGAGCAAACCTTAGCATTGCATATATGTTTTCCTTCACGCACCAACTCTTCTTCTTTTTAGCCGAGAGACGCCCATTGCAAGGCATATGCTTTCCTCTAAAGATCGCCATGATGAGCGATAATTGTTCAAATTTTTAAATTTCTTTCATAATGTTAAATTGGTAAACTAAAAGAAAAACTGACAGGATTAAGTTCGCCTGCGTAAATTATTCCACTTTTTTCTGTAATAAAATCCTTGTGTACATCAAAGAGAATAAAGAACACGCTTTGCGTTTTTTAACCACGGAATAACAAAGCAACGTCACATAAGTTGTCCGAGCTCGAGGGATCCGATGTTGCATATTCATTCACGCAAGTTCATATTGCATGTCCGATACTTCATAATTGATTCATAGTTTTGACTACTGTTGCTTTGTTTCTATGTATTCGTTTTCTTAAGGTAAGATGGGTATTTTAACGTTTAGTTATATATTTGTAAAACTTAAGGATATCGAAATTAACAAGGAATAAATAATACGAAAATTTTATTTAAGCGTCGTTGATACTTGATTACAACACAATTGTCATCTAACCGTTTAGTACTCCAATATAAAAACAAATAGCAACGGCGTATCAATTTTATTTTACATACGCGTGATTAATTTGATGTGTTTTAAAAGTTAAGTAAATTTAAGTCGCTTCATATTTCCTTATTGTTACATAAATGAGAGGGAGAAGGAGGAAAAATGACTCCGTGAAGGTTGTCGGTAGACGCTGGATGCAAGTCACTTCCAATCCAATTCCTATAAATGAACAACGGAATTACTCACTTAAAAGCGAAGTTCAATTTTTTAAGCATTAAGAAACCTTTCCAATCATACTTTAAAATTTTAATAATTTTTTTGTTAAGAATGTTCACCAAAAAAAAGAAAAAAGTAAATACAAAATTTTATTTTACAACTGTTATTAACATCGTTAATTTTATAGTCAAAATATTTTTTCTACAGACAAAAGTCTTAATAAATTATCTATCTACTCCTAACAAATATACAATTCTTCATTTATTTGATTATAAAACAATGTTTTTGCTTTCAATGTTTTGTTTTTATTGTTACGTATTTTAGTGGTAGGTTTTAAGCTACGCCTTATTACATTAAATGTAAAATTATTTGACTGTCGTTACCTAAAAGTTTAAGTCAACTATATATAGAGTATTAGTATCTCTATATCACTCTCGAGTGCTACATGAAAGAGACATCTAAGGTCGGGGAATAATTTGAAATAAGTAGACATATATTCTACCTCGATCAAAACATAAATAATATGTAACATATGTATTTACATCGTTTTGCATTAAATACAAAAACGCGGTAATACTTTCTTGTTGCGTAAGGTTTCCGTACGGTAAGGTCCCTTGAGTGTTATAACGTAAACTCATAGAAATATAGGGGTTTAATATGGTAACGAAATGGTTATACCGGTTCAATAAATTTTTACAACATTAACGAACATGTTGGCAATGAGACAAGTATTTTTATTAAAATTTCATCACTTCTTTATTTGCATATATATGATACATGAATAATTTATAATACACATAAATATTATTCGCACATTCAACAAATATGAAAATTTAACATAACTATTTTATAAAATAGACCTATATATGGAGATCAATCTAGACAATCCGATAACATCAATATGGCTGTATGAAATATTTATCGTAGTGTCAGTGTGGACCAGGCTGTCACTAAAATAACGGAAATCGTATTTATAGAGTTCGTATTAAATCTGTTTATCGTGGTAGATTTTTATGATATTAAAATCTATTTTTACTATTTATTCATGGTGTATTTGTATTATAAGTGGACTTAAAACAAAAAAGGTTCGGGCCTGGTATAACCTTCAAACTAATTGTTTACCGAAGTTTACTGTTGACTTGCTGGCGACTATATAACTGACGACTAGGAAATTGAGATTAATTTAAAATAGAGGACTTATCTATCGTATTCTACGATTAAAATATTCCGTTCAAAAATATTACTTTATTATTGCAATATTATTCAACTCTCTGATATTGACCTATTTCTTGTGCCTTTAATTAAATTTATAAAAGTTGTTATACATAATCCTCGCAATAAAAAAAAACTAATCTTTAAAGGCAAAATTTTATTTTTCTACTTCTACTGCTTTATTTCTTTGTTTCTAAATACTATTTAGTGGATAATGATGTGGATTGTTTACTATTGTTATTAGTCAAATTTATTTATACAAATATTTTTCTTAGTTATCTTATATCTTATTAAAACCTTCGGTAATTATTTAAAATAAAATAAAATGAAAATAATTAGAAACTGTAGCAATAGCTGTACAAAACAAGAAGTAATATTTATAACTATGCACACTTCCATACGTTCTAATAATAAATGTTATGGCGGTTAAAAGGTAGGACCTTTTATACAACAAAGCAATATACAAAAGGAATCTTATTTACAATGGAGGCCATAGGCATTGTGGCGAGAACCCTTTTATACAATTTTGATACCTCGGTGATATTACATACATCAATAACTTTTATTCTGACTATCGAAGGAAAATATTCTAGCATTATTAATAACTTTTGAAGTATAAACATTCTTGGTAAATATTTGTATGGAAGTATATTTTTAATAGTCATACAAAATTACAATAATTGCTCAAGAGGTAAATTTTTTGCATAAAATATTTTATTGATCAATTTACTCATGTAAAATGACTAATCATTTAGATGTTTCATATAAATCGTTGTAATAAGAGTAGTATGGAGTATATATGGATTTTTGTCTTAGATTGTCAAAATAAACATTTATAATTTCATTCAAATAAAAATAGCACAGAGCAGAACCCTTTGACGTTATAAAAGAGTCACGTCATAGAACTGTCGAACCAAAATAAAATTGAATAATAAATATCTTTTGAAAGCCCAGGAGAGACATAATAGAAGAAACGGAAATATTTCCCTACCAAAAAAGGTTAGACCCCTGAGCACTTTAAATAAAAACCTTGGCATCTTTGTGGCAACGAAATAAGCATTTTATTTATTTGTTAAAATTAAGATCAAATAGTAACTTAGTGGTTAAAGATAATGAAGAATATAAATAGATCGATCATTTTGTGTCCGGATTCCTCATCATATTTATGGTGAGGAATCCGGTATATTTCAGGACGTAAAATATAATATGTAATGTTCCAATTAGGCTTAACATATATGTAAAGTAATAATTGTAGTCGTAAAGAAGAAAATACAATTTCATTGTTTATAAAAGGCTCGAGTGATAAAATTATTTTCTTATCAATGCAATCTTAGGGGCGACTATCCTAATTTCGTCGACAAGTAAAATGTAATTTGTAACAATGCGGTGTATCTAATGATGTATATAACAGCGCGAGTTGTACCTCGTACCACAATTTCTTTCTTGTATTTGATAATGTGACATTTCTTTTGAGTCCAGTAACTGTAAAGGCTTCTGCGTCTAATCCGCAAACACTGTAACGCTGTCATTTGTTTTTAGTTTTCACTCAATTACTATCTAAAGACAAAAATGATATATCGAACAAAATGATAAGGACGGTGAAAAGTCCTTTTAGTACAAAATATATTAATGTCTATTACAGTGTGCAAGCGAGTACTTTTAAGAACAAACGATTTTTCAGTTGCTCTCGTAAGATGCGTACGTATAATGCTGGATGTACAATGTTCCTACCAGTCCTGTAGGCCTATATCTAGCCTACAGGACTGGTAGGAATCGCTCTAATTTCAGCATCCTCCGACTCTACCGGTATCAGTCCACCTTGTAGCTGGACGTTCTTGGTGTATTTGCAGGTAAATGATCACCACTCTGGAATGTTAAGGCCTCAGTACCCTTCGACTACATGTTGCCTTATATTTATTATTCTAAAAAAATTGACACAACCAGAATAATTTCTTTATCACTGAATAGTCATTTTTATTCTGGATTAGGTACAAATGCCTATCTATCATAGAATTTTTAGGAAATTGTTTATAGTATCAATATATCAAAAAGCAAACGAAACATAGACAAGGATAACCAACAGTTCTGAATCGTTCTATTTTCGTAACGGCTATTTGCACTATTCCTGTCTCAATTAAACCAATAACACTTGATTCGAGCTTCAGTTTAATAATTTTATGTGAATATTCTGACATTTACATAATTGAAATGTTATTAATACTCAAATCTACAAAATTTATAAATTAAATATAAATATAAAAATTTTTTTGGGGTGTATCTGCGCTCTTTTTGCGTTGATATTTTTTGTTTAATTCATTATTAAAAGTTCAAAGAAGTAATGAAAATTTATTTAAGATTAAAGAAACGACTTGATGTTTAAAAGAGAAATTTGTGTGCTCTAAAATTCTGTAGATACGGACAAGTCTCACTACATACAGCGAGATTCATGTGTTTCCTTTTTGTGGGTGAAAAGGTTTTTGTGCATGTACGCAATTATTCATTGATTGTTTTTTTTTTAATATTCCTGTAAATCTCAAAGCATATATTCTGAAAAGAATTACAAATCGTTAATTACATAGATTAAAAAGAAAGTCGTAAAGCGATTTTTTTGCTATTTCTACGATTTTCGTATCTATTTTTCTATTAGCACCTATTTTTATAGCGATATTCGCATATATTTTCAACACAATAAAATAAAATTATTAACATTTTAATTATTACATTTGTGTTAATACAAATTGTTAATAACATTTCTTTAATAGAATCATACAATACAACAAAATAATACTTATATGAGATCTACGGAGTGTTGTATCCTTGTGATTTTGTTGCGATGATTACTACAGATAATATATAAATACTGAAAATTTTCCAGACTGACTTTTCTTAGATATTAAGAATATGCTAATACAAATGGTCTGTCGAAATAAATAAAAGTATCACTATTATGTAGCAGGTTAATTCTCAAACAGTGAAGAAAAACACCGTGCAGAAACCAACAAATTATAAATCTTTGACGTTAGTGCTTTTCTTGGCAATCTCAGATAAGATGCGTTATGCCAAACATAATTGCTGAAGAGAAAGTCACGGGCTTTATGGTGAAATTGTTCTACAATATATTACCAAATGGTATTAATGTCTCTGTGGCGGTGTGACATCTATTACGACGACTGCTGATCGTTGTCGAACAATGAGTAAGTTATAGCGCAACAATAATTTATGCCAACACATTAATTCATTGTCAAATTATCAACACCGCTGGGTAACATTTGCGGTAAGACCAGCAGTAGTAATAATGTATCACTGTAAACACACAAAGAAACCATCAGTACAATAAAGAAGCAATGTCGGAGTCTGAAAAATACAGAAATGCAATGAAGCATTTCACTTCAGTACTCACGGAACATCGGTGACGCATCTATTGAAAGCCTATTAGAGGTCAACGACCGCGATCGTCACTTAACATCTCGTGCACTGTGTATCTGTTGTTTGGCATTTCACATTTTGTGCCAAATGCATGAGCTAATTTACTACTTGATACGGCGATTGTCAACGTTTCACTAATTAAAATGAACGAAGGAAGCGTTACTTTCATCCGTAAATACTACAATTAAGGTAAAGTCTCCTATAGATACCATATAATATTAAACGGCTTATTTAAACAGCGATGACTTTTATAGACTAACAATTAGTTAAATATAGCTAGTAACAGCTAATATGCGTGAGTAGGAATATTAATATCTATTAAATACGATATGTGTACATTTGTTTATTACAAAGTATATTACAAAAATCATTAATTTTAATATTAAACTATGCTTAAAATAGAATGCATATCGTGAAGTCTATCGTGACTTCTTACAGGCTGTTTTCTAGTCTGTCGGAGTCCCATAGAAAAATAAATACATAAAGCGTATTTTATAGCGATCTCTTTATCTATTTATTAATTGCGTCAATAATAAAAGTACGATTTTCTACAAAAAATAGTTTTTCCATTTCGTACACTGGAAAACTCGATCATAAGCCTTCTGTAGATTTTAATTGAGGTTAAATGTTTAATAACTGGTTTGTGTTGGAAAAATGTTTTTTTTTTGCCTTAATTTTTAAGAATAATTTACCTCCATTGAAACCGTCGTTTCTTCATTAAATATGAAAACAATGGCTCTTCCATTCTCGAGTTTAGCGCTGAAACATATTTGGCGATTAATTTTCATTTAAAAAAAGTATATTTTTAATAAAGTCTCCTTTAAAAACATCAGTTCCAGTTTCAGTTAGTTGTCAAAGATGATTTTGCTACCTAGCACGTGGCAGCCGATTTCTTTAAAAACAAATTTTGTTTGCAACTCGATTTATGACCGTATAATAAAAAAATCAAAATTTTAGTGGCAGTATGCCATAAATTTGTCAATTTAAAAGCTGAAAAATATAAAATTGCCATTTTAGTTCCCGTATGTATAAATATTACCGTATATTGTGATTTTTTTATCACTTATCAACTAGTCCGCCTTTATAATATCTAATCTAAGATAATATCGTTATTTTAGAGATCGTTTAAAATAAATTCGTCGTTTTAATGACTGTATAACATAAGATCGTCATTACAGCGACTGTATGACATAAAATAGAGATTAAATATATTCACAAATGTCGCGGTATGTAATACAGTAGCAGCTGAGTTAATGCGGTTTACTAAATATGGACAGATCGATTGAAAGTAACCAACGGGAGTGTCGGGGTCGGATTTCCGCTCCGAAGTACGCTTTTATCGAAAATTCTGAAAGGTTAAGATAAACCCGTTTAATACTCACCACTCTAGTTTAAATTTGAAGCCTCAAAGGAAGTCTGTTCAACGCAGCTATTTTGATGAGATTGAAAGTTTGATTGTAAGTTTACGGATATAAAAATTTGTAAAAATAAAAAATATGTACATATTTACTGTATAATGTATGCTTTGTCATGTGTTGTTAAAATTTTCAAAAACAAAATTTATTTATGTACTAAAATGTTATTACCGTTAAGTTAAATAACAGCGGAAAGACAATCTTGGTCAGATTGTTGAGAAGAATGCCGCTTCCGATCAGTCCTATTAGAGACGTATGTCCAGCCATGGACGTCCTATGACTAAATGATCATGAAAATAAATTTAGATAATACTTTACTAATAAACTCGTACCATTTAAAAAATCGCTATTAAGTGTTAAGTGATTTTTTAAATGCTGTAGTAAAAATGTACGTATAATAAAGGACGAATCAATAACAAGTCAAACGTACGTAAAAAGAGAGAATAGTTTTCTTATTTGATGAGTGGGTTTTGACAGTTGCGTTTCATTTAACGTGTGGGTGTTTCATATTGTGTTTTTAGAATTAGTGGATCTTTGAATATTACTACTATATATTATTCATAGTCCATTAGCTTAATAAGAATTATTTCGATCAATCAAGAAAATAACAAATTCTTTAGTTGTAAAAAATTCGAAAGTGGAATGATATTTATTTCATATAAGTTCTTGTAAAGCATTATATTGTTTGTCTATAATTGTCCGAAGAAACAAAAAATAAAGAAATATAGCAAATTGTCCCGAATTATCTGTAAGATTGCGTACCCCAACCCAATCTTAAATAAAACCCAATAAACTGGGGTTTGGCTTTATTTTATTTGACATTTTATCTGATAAGATACACTATAGCGATCACATCGCCTTAGTTTGTGTGTCGTCTCTTGAAGATTTATTTCTTTCTATGTATTCTTAATGCGGGGAACTATTTTTTAATTCTAATATGATTACATAATTTCAATGTAATTAACTACCAATGTAATTAACCTTTGTTTCGGCGCGGATTAAATGTTTAATAGTAGGGTAATGTCTTTGCAATTCGGATGGTACAAATTTTCTTTTTGTGTTGCTGGCATATGCCAGAAAGCAATACTATTAGCGGCACGTTTTGTGTAATGGTTTATATGTATTTTTGCTAATATCTGAATCAGTTTTTATATTAGCAAAAATTCGTTTAGGACTAAGTCGTAGATATTAACAACTTGGTAATTAAAATGCAACTTTTACCATTAAGAATATTATACAAAAAGAGAAGAGAAATCGCGAGCGCGCTGTAAACGAGTGCGTTTGCTTGCGGATGAATGCGCATGCAAGTAAAGAAATACGTTATAAGATACTTATTCGTTACAACAATAATATGGGGCCTTTGACTACAAAAAATTTTTCTGCAAGGCTCTTATTTACATACTAAATTTATTTTACACTGGGCAAAAGGTAAGTGTGAGTGTTGACAAAGAATTATTTGCAGAATGTTCCTTTGCTTTACAAATAGTACTTTGGGCAAAGTGTAAATTTCATTTATTGGGTATTTATTCGTATACATTCATTTTAAAGTGTCTAGTCTATATAAGAGACGTCCCTAAACTCACTCTAATTTCATAGTTTGTGAAGAAAGGCGTATTATACGACAAATATCCTAGTTAGATTTTATACTAGATACAGAAGTTCTAAATTAAAAGATCATTATTTTATCTTATGTCGAAGTTAACAGATCCTTGAGGCGTCACGCTCAGGTATTGTACGCTTATATATCAAAGTTCGACCTTTTTTTAATTTTAAATCTAAAATTAAAAGTATATAATTAAATTTAATCTTATTATAAAATTCAATACTTTATAGTTGCTCGAAATGTGTGGAACTTGATTTGTTGACTCATTTACATCGTTAACATTATAAAGTATACATTAAGAATTGATAAATTTCGTTTAAATAGAGCAACTGTTGAGTTTCTGGCTGGCGCTTCTCAGTGGATCAGCATTTCGAATCAGTGCTTACTTGTTTACTACGTATAATGTAAAAATAATTGTCGATGCAAAAGTGTGTGTGAATACTTACTTGACAAAAAGATATTTAGATTTTGAATTTACCATTGCAAACCTTGTATTGTTCGTACTTTTGGGGCAGCTTTCCCGAAAGAAAGTACTTTGATGATGTTGAATATTAAGGTTACTACTACATATGTAGTACCATATATAGAAAGATAATGTGTGTTGGAAAGATATATATGTCACAAATTCATGTTCTTTAATACAAAAACATTTAGATGAACTACAGGTAAATTTGAAGTATACAAAAGCAATTATACACTGTGTAAGACGAAGCATTGGATTGAATTTACATTTAAATTAATTTGAATACTACGAAATAACAAAAATAACAAGTAATTTATTCTGAGGCAATAATAGTCTATGTTTACCATTCTATCAAATTTAATTAACACGGTGGTTATTAACCCATACGTAGGTGCTCAACTCTCTCATTATCACAAACCACCGAGGCCAAGTAGTTTCATTTCTATTCGTGAGAAATTGTCATAGTGATGCTATAAATTGAAATTTCGTTTTGATTTTTTTATTTTCATTTTGGCAAACTCTGTAATTTCAGCTTCATTTGTTTCTACCTAAATAAATTCTACCAAAAAAAATAGTTTTTAAGTCGTGAAATAGAGTTTATTCAGAGTTAAAACAAAATGTCGAAAAAACGCATCATTAGGGCGTAAGCGTTCAATAACTGCCGCCCTTGCACTGTCTCGCCGCTTCTGAACGTATAAGTCGTGAAATAGAGTTTATTCAAAATTAGAACCTAATGTCAAAAAAACGCGTCAATAGGGCGCTCGCGTTTAATAACTGCCGCTCCTGCACTGGCTGGCCGCTTCTGAACGTTTAAGTCGTGAAATAGCGTTTATTCAGAGTTATAACAAAATGTCAAAAAACGCGTCAATAGGGCGCTCGCGTTTAATAACTGCCGCTCCTGCACTGGCTGGCCGCTTCTGAACGTTTAAGTCGTGAAATAGCGTTTATTCAGAGTTATAACAAAATGTCAAAAAACGCGTCAATAGGGCGCTCGCGTTTAATAACTGCCGCTCCTGCACTGGCTGGCCGCTTCTGAACGTTTAAGTCGTGAAATAGCGTTTATTCAGAGTTATAACAAAATGTCAAAAAACGCGTCAATAGGGCGCTCGCGTTTAATAACTGCCGCTCCTGCACTGGCTGGCCGCTTCTGAACGTTTAAGCACTAGACAGATCTTATACAAATTTTTAGATATTTACACAAAGATTAAGCTGGATACAAATATATAGAAATAAAAAATGATACTGAAATGTAATTTAGTAAAGTACAATATTGATAACAATCGTTTGAGAAAACTCAATTGTATTTAAATATGGAATATTTTAAATGAAAACTAGGTGTGAATGAGGTTATGAATCTAATTAACAATTTGAACAAGAGGGCAGTTGTGATACTTTTAACATAAATTGATAAAAAATATATCATTTCCCGGGATGTACCTAATAGATTATCAAATTTTCACAGCTATTATATTTATGGCTTTTAAATATATCGATTAAGACAGATACATATTTATATTTATGAACATAGATAATAACGGAACATACATTTTGTTTAAAGTGGGTCCCTTTTTAGTCATACTAATTTTTATATAATAGTTTGTTCCATAAAGCTATAAAATGCTCTTCGAGTCTTGATTTTACTTTTAATAGCTGTTTGAGAGAATGCGAGAGTTAAATATATGTAAGTTAATTAAAATTCTTAAAACTAATAACAAACTTTAGAGCTATTTTTAAATGAATTAGTCTGGTGTAAAATAGTAAGAAATTATTTAGTTTATTCTGGCGTACAAGAAACACGAAGTCGTATACGTAATTATGTTTTACACAACAATGTTCTGCTAATTAAAGGTACTCAGAGTAGATTTGTTTGTTATTTACAATTAATTACGTATGGTTTAATTTTTATTGAAGTTACTTTCATATTTGATTCATTTTAATTAGTTCGTTAAATTTATTTTTTATTTAATAATTAAAAACTTCATTAATCATGAAACAAATTTTAATTCTTCGTGTAATTAGTGTAAATAAATTATGTTTCAACACAGGCTGAAAGTTTGTGGATGTAAAACTTAAAGGGGGGAATTTGTAACTTATTTATCAGCAAAGAGCTTTAAAGCTTTTACACCTACAATCAATCTGTATAAAATAATCACTTTGTAAACCTGTAGAAATGCGGCAGGACAATATTAAATTCACTTTTAATATGTAGTAATCCTTATTCAGATAAATATTATATAAACTTATTTATTGCTACATTATTTATTATTTCTGAAACCATTGATTTTGGGTATATTAGGATTTGAGCTAGGGTATACACTATTTGAAAGCAAATGACCTTTACAGGGGTCAATACCCCTCTTAAAGATTTTACACCTATCTCTGATCATCCTACATAAAAAAAATAAACACTTTACAGTTTCATTGAGCTCAAAATTTAGTAATAGGTTTTAATAATTTTTGTTCTAAGCACTTTCGTGCGCTTGTCCCGTTGGTTATCTAATAGTTATAGTCGGGTAAATTCCTTTCCGTTGTCGACGCCGATTGTTTTTGAATTACTTATTATTTTATTTCCTGAAAAATCGCTTTTTATTTCTGATACGCTAACTACAATAATTTTTATTATAATATAATCATTGGCTTCGTATATTGGAACCGTAAGTTTTAATAGTAAGTTTCAAAACAGAAAGATTAAAAGACCTCTTTCCAGAATGATCTATTTCTAAATTGTAATGATATTCTTAAAAAAATTATGCTATACTTCACGATACTGTCTTTATAATTATGGATTTCAGATGCATTTTTATATAAAAATTGTCTTTGATTGAAAACCTATATTGCTCGAAAACACTGCGTAGGAACAAACACAAAATAACAATATCAGTCAATCCATGTTCCAACTTTAGGAATACATGAGAATGCTTTTCAGAAAGAGGGACCAGGATGTAGTCCTCTAAAATAAGCGCACTACCGTAAATAAGAAGATATGACTTTTGTATAACATGTAATTTTTAGTCCGAAATAATGTTGTTTTTTGCGAAATTGCACTAAAATTGTACGGTTGTTGGAAATAGAGTCCTATAATTGTAGAATATGTACATAAATATTGTTTAAAACAAATCTAACCCTGTTCATTAAACTAGTGTAGTATCTTATGTATTTTTTATTTAATAATAATTGAAAATGTGAAATGAAACGAAGAAATAAGCAGGGAAATCAGTTTCCCACAATTTTATTAACTTTCTGCAAATCTATGAAACAAAAGTTTCATTTCACCTTCTCTCTCGTTAGTTCTAATTGCAACGGCTAACTTCGAGTAAATTGGTCCTTGTTAATGAATATGCGAACGATATATTTGCAAGCGTGCTTGTGTTTTGAAACTTCGGCAGATGCGCTCTTTTTCATCGAGGTTTAATGAACTTTCATGTTAGAATAATATTAATTATTGAATGAACGTTCACAGAGATGACGGCAACTTGACTGTGAATTTTTTTTATACAATATAATTCTGAATCTAAATTGGCGTAGTCAACAGAAAGAGATACAGGTGTAAAAGTAATGTATACTTCAATCTAGAAAGATTTAAATCTAGAGAATGATCAATACATTTTATTTTTGTTTCCATTTTGTATGTTATACAATGTTTGAAAAAGTGTTCTCTTAGCCAGAAGGCACAGGGCGCAATCCACCACGCGGGCGCAATGAGGGCTCAGTACGGATTGATAGATGTTACATATTTTTTGCATATCTGACATAATTTACACAAACTGTGTGTATCATTATTAGTGAATGTATAGATCATTTGTCAGCAAAACCCTCTAAAGCCTTCACACCCATTTTCAATCAACCTGTACGATCGCCCACAACAATGTTTCATCTATATATTTTTTCTATTCGAATGCGACAGACCAGAAGTTATTCTTGCTGTAAAAATGCTCCAGGAATAAGTATTAAACAACAATCAATTTTAAGAAGTAGTGATCTAAATTTTGAAAACGCTTTTTCTTGATATATTCGCAAAAAGTTATTTATTATTCCTGATCGGTTATTTTAGAAAGGGCGTACCATATATTAATAATACTTTAAATAAGCACCCTTCTTAAGCTATACGTATCACCCTGAAATAAACTAGTCAAAAGTGATGATTTCGTTATAAATCAAAGCACTTCTCAAACTTTTCCACATGTTGGCGGCCAGCCATTTTTATCGTTAAACAATCTGAGTAACACGTTTTCTAGCTCAAGTTTCAGAGACGTGTGAGAAATATTTTTGAACGATGCGGCATATGCTGCTCGTTTTGCAGTTTTCGGTACAAACCTTATTTATAACAGTTTCATTATGCAGCTAACAAAATTATTAAAGACATTTTTGTTATAATAAAGATATAGTAATTATCATATCTAAACGTATTGCTTGATATTTAGATGCTTAATGGATTTTCTCAAGTAAAAGTCATATTAATTTGATTTAATTAATTCAACGTATATTTGCAGATGAAGCAAGCTCATTGTCCCTTAACGATATATGTAGCGGGCTATGCTCGGGATATATCTACGAGACCGGATGAATATTGAGAAGACCCGGAGACGAACGAAAGTTACGGAAATGACTACGCGAATTGGCACATAGAAATGGCCTGGTTCTGGAGTAGAGAACACGAACTGGCAAGCGTAGACGTTTATCCTATTAGTCGTTGTAGACAAGGTTGTCGAAATACGCTGGGGCGTAGGGTGCTTCCAACCGGTATTATTAAAACTCATTATAGGGACCCCTATATCTAGCAGTGGATGTCTTACGTGCGACTGCATAGTCAACATCAATGATGTAGGTTCAAAGGAGGCTAGCGTGATTGCACCTTGGCTGGGTACATAAACTGAAGCACGCAAAATGTCTTCATTAACGAGAAACACTTCAATATAGCGAATAAAGAAGGAAGAAAAACGGGCCAATCGTTATCATCGAATAAAAACTTCCTTGATTTACATTCGATGATAACAATTGGACTTACCTTATCATTTTTATTCACTAGGTTATAAGAGACTTTTTAAATTGATTATAAATTTAAACTAGACTTATTTGCTAAATATGTTTAACCTATTTAATGTGTTTTATCTTTTTATTTTTTCTATTGCTAATTTACAGCACTAAGGTTTTGTATATTATTTTGTTAAAATAATTAGTGTCTATTTAAGCACGTCTAACTGGATGCGGGCAATGCAGGACTGGTCATAGTGGTGATCCTTTGGAGTGGATCGTCTTGCAGTAGGCATCCAACTGATGGAAATAATGGCAAAATGTACGGAAATTTTTTAAGTTGTTTAACAATAAATTATTATTTGTTGAGCAGTGCTAGCTCAGCCGTAGAGGACTGAGATTTGCGATCGTAGGTCGCGGGTTCGATTCAAGGGTGTAAGTTCATATTGTTCACAATTTGTGTATTTATTATATGGAATTGCACTGCTTACACACAAGTTTCCAGTTGATGGGCAGCAGCGTCCCCTACGTACCATAATACAAGACTGCGATCGCTAACTCATCAGCCCAGCGTGGCGATATTGGTACATCTTTGAGGGAGGCTAATGCCTTGCAGCGGATATATATATGACGACGACAAACGACGTTGCTATTTATTTCCTATATTAGAATAAGAAACAAGTAGTTCAAATCATTCGTAATTATTTTATTTTTTCAAGATTTGCTACGAGTTTGTGTGGTAGTAAAAAAAATTGCTTCTTTTACGCTATTAACAAGTAACACAGCTCGTGGCTCAATTCCTTGGAAACGTTACAGCCCGGTCGGAAAGTTAAACAGGATAGTCCGTATGAAATGAAATGTATCTATTATTACGTCTCTTCGCAAAATAAAATTCATAAAAATTAAAATTTATCAATTTTGTAACAAGCTGACTAGATAGACATTGTTCTGTATTTGCTGTGAATAATCATATTGAACATTATAGCGAACTATGAAATGAGCGAAGTTAATAGAAAATTGTCAAATGCTAGAATTTCCAATACCCGCTGTATACTAAAATGTTTTAGGCTTTCACGGCATTATCCAAAGAAATTAAATAAATGATTTCAATCTTTAAAATAATTGTCATGTTAGAGCGGAAAAGAAGGAATCATTTATATATATGTATATACATGTTAATATATATACATAAGACTTCACAAAACTTCAAGTAAATTGTTATTTGACTAATCTTTATACTTTTTTATAAGTACCTATAATAATCATGATAAAAATATTGTGAATTAGTAAAATACTTCATGTATTATGTACAAGCCCTATATTATTCTATAAATTTATGATAAAGAGGTAAATTATTACAACTTGGAAGTTTTGATAATATTAAAAATACGGATTTAATCGGTTATGTTTCTTGTCTATTTGAAAAAGTAAATAATGTTCACAGCATGTCCATTCATTCCTTTTATTATGATAGAGTTCAATATGCTGTTAAGTCAAAGACCGCTACCGCCCACTACCAACCCTCGCTAATGATGTTGTTATCTAAAACTTTTGCCTGTTTTCTTAATTAAGACGATTCCTCTGAAACAAAAGTTACTTACAAAAAGCTCACGGGAAGAGTCTTAACTTATGAAAATCGTGTTATGTATGGGGACAGACTATAAGTAAATAAGACATGTTACGTATACGGATGTGATAATTTCACTATTATAGTATGTACAGTACTAATTTGAAATAAAAACAATTAATATTTTAATGTGTTTTTACATTTACAATGTCTTTTCAAACATGTACGACAACTAATAAATGTCCACATGTATGCAATGTTGTCAATACGATCTGAGGGCGTTTATATTTGATTCTTGATCAGTTGCAGATTTGTCGCTGCTTGCAAGAATTAAAATTTGATGGCTTAAATATAACGACCTATGCTATTCGTTACTGTTTATGTGACGACAAATTAAATTTGTCTATTAGTGCATATCTCCTTTTTGAAGAAAATGTAGTTTTGTTATGTGAATAGATTAAACAGTCTTTCTCATACTGTCTAGGAATTTTATAAATTATTAAGATATCGAAAGGAACATGTACTTTAAGTTATCTTGCCTGTTTAGCAGCCTAACTCGGTGTAAGTAAATTTGTTATGTCTTAGACACATAAATTTACAATAACGTAAGCGATGAAACAGCCAGATATCTCGTTAGTTCTAATTGCGTCATCCAACTTCGAGCAAATTGGTCCTTGTTAATGGATTTGAAAGCTATACTGACAAACGTAAACTATGTTGATCGCCTCCATTTCCGCTGGGTAATAATTTGTAGTGTATCTCATCTGACACTTAACCGTGTAATTAATGTACTGTTTACCTGAAATGAACGTACTTTTTTAAGTAATAGCGATGTGTAGAACTATATACTTAATGTTAAGAATTGTGCTGTTATGTAAGAATTACCCTAATGTCTATAAATACGTTCGGAGAAGTAAGAAATATTAATATAAATATTCAAATTAAGGACTGGAAAGTGAGAAAAAGTTAAGTTCTTAATATATTGTTAACCTTTTTAAAATGTTAATTTTGTCTTGATGTCATTAAAACAAATAATGGTTATGCGCTTTAGGTTCTTACTAAAAGTGAATAATTATGTTTACTTATTAATGCAAAAATCGAAGGAGAAGTTGTGTATATATATATATATATATATATATATATATATATATATATATATATATAAATATTTAAGTTTATAGTTCATAAGAGGTGTATGCGCGATGTGACGAAGGACAGATGTCATGTTGTTTGTTAGAAGAAAATAAAGCATTTTCCGTTTTTAAAGATAAAGTTGTGCCTCAAATTGAGCCCCATTCCTATATATATATATTACACGAATATTGTTAAGTGATCCTTGTAGAACAGAACAGACGGACGCACGGGCTCTTCAGTTCGGAAGCTGGATAGACGAACTTGTTAAGGATGTCGGGAGATGCTGCATGCATGCCGCTTCCCACCAGACTCTTGGGAATCTCTGAGAGATGCCCACCAGCATGAAATATTTATCTTTGCGTTAGCATAAGTATTTGACAGAACTAATGCCGTTAATGATAATTACATTTCAAATATGTATTACAAACCAGTATGCTACAACTGCATATTAAAAAAAAAATTGGGACATTATGCATCAAAACCAAAAAAAAAATAGGAATAAAATTGTTATTAATGCTAGTCGAAAAGAAATTCATATCTTAAAAACGAAATGTGTTTTAATATCGTCGTATGATTGCCGTCTACAGTTCACCGGATACTTTGATTTAAAACTGTATGTGATATAGGGAGCACCTTTTTATTGAAAGAAATTCCCGTTTTCTTTACGTCAGAAACGTGAAGTTTCATTTTAGAAAAGCTTTCTCAACTCTATGCTTTATACGTGTATACTACACGTATGTAGCATAAAAGTATACGTTTAAAAAATCTTTAGATAACATTAAAATATTGAGAATAATCATATGTAGCCCTATTGTTAAAAATGATAATTTTAGTAAGTCTCATGTATAACACATGAGACCTTATGGTATAAATACGCTATTTAAAACGTAATAATAATTTTATGAAAAATTTTCATTTAATAACGGTATATATAAAATAAACAAAACTTGAATGCGAAAAAGAACTGGTTACAGCCGTTGGTGTTGGTTACATAAAAAATGAATATTGAAAAATTGTTTAACAAAATGGACAGAACAAAAAAAGATTAGTTCAATTTGTACATTAGAGTGCCCTATATATACAAGTCTGGACGATAATATAATGGAAATGAAATGAATTACCTACATGTCGTTATCATAGACTTCATAAGAATAAAGAGGTTATGAGAACGTATATTAAGTTTTGTAAGCCGCAATATCACAAATAGAACCCAAAACTCTAAACCCTTCTTAGGATCACCTCAAGAGGAGAATAGATTGATGTTTAATGTATGAAATATTGGCTAAATTTAATATATCGTACGAGTACGACTTTCTCCGATGACAAATTTAATTTAACTACACTTCTACAAATTATATTTAAAAAGTTTCATTTCACAACCATCGATATTGCAAATGAATAATTTATTTCTTCAAAAATGTATTTTCAAAGTAAATCGTATTTAAAATAAAACATTTTGATCGTCGATTAAATATTTATTTTACGGCTGTGTAATTATTTTTGAGTAAACTAAAAACTGTTTCTTGTTCTTTTTAAAACATTGTTTCTACGTTCGCTAATTAAAATACGAGTTTCTACGGCCTAATTAAATTTATTCACTTAACTTATTTTCCATACCTTGGCTTGCTTATTTATAATTCGAATGTGTATTATTAAGATACATAATACTTTATTGTTAATACGTCATAGTAAAGAGGAAGTAAGTCCATTTGAGTATAAAATGTATTTATTAAAACGTTTTTATTAAAATCCAGTTCTTCTTAAAAGACTAATAACGTATTCATAATTCTGGATTTCTCATTTTTCAACCAATAAATATAGGCATTTCTTAATTGCACTAATAAGAAATATTGTGTTCCTCGTTTTATTGATCTTACTTAACGGTTTTTAAAATATCTCCGGTCTTGGCTTCTAGACTTTTATGTCAGACATTGATAAACGTATTCTTGTTACTATTTGTGCGTTAAAGTAAAAGTATAGGATTAAATTATAATTATTAATATAATCTCATGAATATATATTCATTTATTTTTTATAACTTCGGACATGGAAACAGCATTGTTGTTAGCTTAGTGGAAGTGAAATAAATAATAATCATTACAATGTAATAAAATGGGTATATGTATCAGTGTTTGATTGCCAATTTACGTTAGCGTTAAAATGTTTTATCTCCAAGGGTGGGAAATACATAACATATAAGTATACTGCATACTGTAAATAATTTAAATAGAGTAGACATAATAGGTTACTACCTATTATGTTTCCTCTATTAAATTATAAATATTAACGCATAAGTAGTAATTAAAAATCGTCAAGTAGATCTATTTATTCGAGTAAACATTTCTGAACAATTGTCAGTCTCTAAGTGTTATAAATTTTTGTTTTTAATTATAAGGTTTTATCTAGTAGTTTGCACAGGGATTTCTAGATTTAATTCCACAATAACGTTTTTAATGCTGAACGTTTAGTTGATCCATCAGTTCGTAGCGAGCAGTCATTCCTTTGATGCGGACATTCCTTGCATTGGAACGAAACGTTTGCTTCGTCCTTTATAATGCATATAGCAAAGGGGTAGAATAGTTTACGTACGTCGGTATCCAAGCATGAGCATGGGTGATATCGAGAGTGAATAGGATATAACTAGGTTAATGCGGTATATCAACGAAGGCGGTACTGCAGAAAGGCTCTAGTTATGCGGGATTTAAAAGTATTGTGTAATTCCATTTTTTTTTTAATAATGAACATTTTTTAACCTTATTTCATCTGCGATCAGTCCCAGGACTATAAGCGGATTTATTGAGAGGTTATAGCTTTGGAAGGAGTCTCCCCGACGGGAGACACTCCTAGTTCACCATCGAGCGTCTAGTCTCTGGATGAATAATAAATAATGAACATAAATAAAATATTAATGTTTATTCTAATTTTATTTAATTGGGCCTTGACGTAAAATCTTTTAACAAACACACTTCGCTGGTGGGCTAAGTGGACGTGGGCAGTTGGTTCTACAAATTATTCAGAGTAGAGGTTTGCTAGAAGATGTACTGTAGTTTTCGGCTACGGTAGAGGCGGCGGCGGATGATCCTGTACAGAAAGGTAATAGTAGCCTTCATATTCGATGGCGAAAGATCATAGAACCGCAGTCAACCTAATATTCTTCTAATCTCGTCAATACATAACCTTAGATGATAAGCAACATCACTGGTACATTGAAGTTGTGGTTATTACGCGTGAATTGCAGAAAAACCTTTAAATAAATATTGGCATGATTATTTTATATAGAACGACAAAAAATATTTGTCCAATGAGGTCCAGACATCCACGACGCTAAGCGCTATAATATATATATAATATATATATAATATATATATAATATATTTGTTGACGATAAGAATTTATCCCGTAATCACTAAACTACGCTAAGAGTGATAACAGGAGTAAAAAGCCGAGCAAAAATTGGACACAAAAAATAAGCAAATAAAAAGTAATAACCTCTTCATAAAAACATTAAAAGAGCTATGTCACCTAAATCATATTAATTAAACATTTCAATGTTTGTGACAATAAAGAGCTCAACATTTAAAGAGCTTAAAATTTATCTGAATAACACAACGTCGTTTTATTATATTGATGAATAATAATTTTCAGCTGCCTTTTTAATATATTTGCACTTTTGATCGCTTATAATTTTCGTTTTACTAATTAATAATTTGTTGTTTAATTAACGGTCAAATAAAGAACGTATTAAACAATTGTAACATTAATCAATATTTTTGAATGAATGGTATTAAGTTACATGTTTGCATTACATGCTTTTAGGTTACTGTAGGTGATGTAATATATATCGGTGGCCCTTGCGGGCGTTAGGTTCACGAGTGGCGACCACCAGTCGGTATACGCGGCGTGGGTAGGCCCCCCACTAGTGGATCGACCACAAAGGGAAGATTGCAAGAGGTCTTTGGACGTGGGCAGCGCAGGATCGGTCATAGTGGACATCTTTGGACAAAGCATATGCATTGCAGTAGGTGTGTAGATACAAAGAAGAGGATAATATAATAAAATTTGCATGAAATTGCAACTTTGTATGTTTAAATGGTATTAATTGTAAAAAATATTTTATTAACTTTGTAGCGGTAAATCTAAAGCTTATTTATCAACAAAAAGCTTTACAGCTTTTACATTTATTTTACAATCGAGTTGTATAAAATAGTCTCTCTGAAATAATTTCCATTCATTTGTTTATTCTATTGGAATGTTACATGCCTAGAAATTCTGTCAGTTCATAATCTGCAGGGACAGATCATGTGAAACGTTAGGCGATCATCGCATCAGCCCATTGACTCTTATTGCAAGGTATGGGACTCTAGCATTGATATCTATGGGAGATATACCATAAACGCCACGCTTGGCGGGCAGGTTAGCGATCGCGGTGTGTTATTATGGTACGTAGAGGATGCTGCTGTCCAATCTGTGGAAACTTGTTTGTCAGCAGTGTTAATATAATTAATGCAAAAGTAAAAATTATGTAAGATTCTATCCCGGAAATTAAATCTGCGACCTACGATCGCAAGTCTCAGACCTCTACTACTGGACTACCACTGCTTGTACAGGTGTAGACTGTTTCATATTTTAATTGACAGTAAATAAGCTATATATTGATTCTTTTAAAGGTTTTATGTCTATATATACTTTGTTATGCTGTAATATAACAAATGGCAAATACGAAGGGCACGGTGAGATCGTAAAAAATAAATTAAAGTATTAAATAAACTAAATTTTACTTTACTAAACTTTTATATATTTTCTTAAACACTGCATCTATGTAGATTACACTAGTTGCTATAAACTTTTTAAATATTTTAGTGTTGACATGGTTTTTAAAATCGCAATAAATTATTTCAAAATGAATAACCCTTTGGCAATTGAATAATTAGTCTTTATTTTTTATTATCTTCGTTTTTATCTTTAATTTTAATGCTAACGTGTGGTCTGAAGCTCTTCTTTTGTTATGTATATCTATAATCTCCTTCAGTCGGTATCTACTGTAGCGATAAAGGAGAAATAGCCCCGTTAATTTCATGTCCGTTTTATTAAAAGCGATGTTCTAAAAGGACTTCATCGTCCTTATTCATTGGATAAAATACAGTTTAACGCGGACACAATGCCGTTACGATTGCACGACTCATTTGCATATTTAATATTCAGACTCTTTTATCGCCTTTTTCTTTTACAAAGAAGAAAAGTACTTTAACTTTTAGTTGTTTTTCATAGTAAAGCCTCTTTACACCTAATAAATCATTATTATTATCTTTCGTTAAATTTTGTTTTGCTATGCCCCCTACATTTATAACATATAATATTCTAAGAAATGCGTTTTTTTAATGTATGAGATGTAGTATACTTTTCTTTAATTTGCAAATATGTTACTGCGAAAAGATGCGCTGACCCGGAACTGTAGCTCGAGTTTTTCTGGTGAAACTGTGGCACTGGTCGCTGTTGGATCATTAGACGCCGCTGATTAAGTTTTCATTATACAAATAGGAAAGTTAGAAATAGTATAACATAAGTATATAAGAAAATAGTAGATAAGGTAGAAAGCTGAGTAAGTTAATTGTAAATTAGGGCTTTAATAAATAAGGAATAAATTTATTACACATAGCAGAAACAATTAGCCCTACCATAATTCTAAATGCCATCTATTAGACCAGAAGTCTGCAACTTGCGGCTCTTTGGATATGAAACATACGTAAATATTATTTATTTTATAATAAGTGATTATATAATAATACCATATATATTTCCTAATATGTTGTTAAAACACTACTTACACAAGAATAAATGAATATTTTTTTTCTAAATAAATAGATTCGTTTTAGATAGAAAAAAATACAAGTACGATTTATTGACGGAAAGAAACATTTTTATGACTCTTGAAAAACTTTTAAATTTTGTAAATTGTAATTTTTGACTCTTCCAACTCAAAAGGTTGCCGACCCCTGTATTAAACTAATGGATCGCACGCATGAATTATGACATTAAAATTGAGATTATTAAAAACGATGATAAGAGTAAAGATAATTTGATAAAGTTACTACGTTAAGAAAGAAAGAAACTATAAATAAGGAGTTATAAGATCTCTGCCATTTATGCCACAGAGTTTTTATCGACCAATAAAAAAACATTATCCTGCAATGTGTAGTTGCAACAGGTTTATTTTAAAATAGTCGTAGCTGTGTTTTTAAAAGGCAAAGTGTGATCCATAAATTTTAATTTTATTTCAAAATATTGGGAAGTTCAAACTAGAAAAAACAAACAAAAACAAATTATTATTAAAAACCATTTACGTAAACATACATCATAAAATTAAATCATTTCAATAAAAATTATTAACGTCATAAATAAAAATGTAGATGTAATATTAAATTTATGAACGAAATAATCGCGACCATTAGATTGTACTCAAGAATTCAAGATATGGTATATTGAATTCTTTTTCTTACGTACCATCATGCTAATATTAAATTAATCATATGTCAATCGTATATAGTTTCACATAGTAACGACAATGACTTTTGATATATTAAATTTCCAAAATTATTCAGTTTTCATGTAGGTGTTTGTTCTTTAGTGTTCCTGTGTGAGAATCCATAATTTTGTTTACAATTCAAAATTTATTCGTAAGATGTCTTAATTGCTTTTGTAATCCTTAACGCTCAGATTTTTCTCTGAATTATTTTATTTATTTTGCATATATAATATGAATCGTGCTAAGTTTATAGGCTACATTCATATGCCGCCTATCAAACTCTTTCAAGGGTTAAATTATGCAATAATTATAGTAATTAAAGTATACGTATAGTTTCTGAACGAACAATAGTAATATGGTAATTTTAAAATTTGTCTTGTGAATATAGGAAACGTCTTCGATGCTTGTTCAAGTATAGCATTCTCTATGAATATAATATAATAATGTTACTACTATTTTCTGGGAATATTGCAAGATAGCAAATTGGTTTATCATATTTTAAATAATCACATGTGACATTCCAATTCCAATATTAAACCTAGAAAAATTATTAATAAATATATAATGCAACTCAAAAATACTTTTCTCTTCTGGGACCATTTTTATTATTTCGTATCTAATATCATAAAAATTACGTATCCACGGTGGTCAGTCTCTCTTGTCTAATATAACGGATAACGGATAACCATAACGGATCTTATATCTGTAGTCAAACAAAATTTTGTTTTGTAGCGTTGCAATTATATTTTGCTAAGATTGATACGTACATATCTTGCGTTACTTAAAATTAACTAAGATTTTGAGCAACAAATTACGTATAGCATTCAGTTATGAGTTAAATTTATTTAACAGGGGTGATTACATAATAAAACTTAAACATTAAATAGGAAACACTACTTTATTTTTTAGTTTAAATTAATTATTTTCCTCATTACGATATAGCGGTTTATGGGAACTAGTCATTGATTCATTACACGGGTCAACAAGAAATTTGACTTTGATTGCAAAGCATTAAATTTCGGTAGTTTAGGTCGTAATAAGACGGAAAAAAAATATATGGCATGAAAAACTTTGCTTTTGTGCTTAGAAGACTGATTGAACAAAATTTTTAAAAATCTCGGAATTTAATTTTTGATTGAAAATAAAACTTTTGAAATAAAAATGTTTATTATTTTTATTAAGTTTTACTATCAAATTAGCTTACAGAAAAGTGGAAAATAACTTAAAAGTGCACACTTTTACTTTTTCTTTTATGTTCATAGCTACTTTTTCTCAATAAACCCCAAATATAGTCGCCCAACATGTTTTCATTGTATTGGCCTTGATCTTAACATCATCAAGCAAATTCCACTGTTTTAACCGAGAGCCTAGAAGCTCTGCTTTATTTTTTGGCAAATTTAAATCTCTAATTAGATCGTTAAAATCTTCTGAAGTAATGAGATAGTGTTTTGGTTGTTCAGGTGTAGGCAAAAACTCCTTATCGGAATTACTTTTATAAGAACTTAAAGATGAGCTACTTTTCTGCGATAATTTTTTTGGTGGCTCGGGTACTGGTCGTGTCAGGTCGTGAGCAATTGGAGCAGAAGAAGATTCGAGGTCAGGATATTCAATAGGTTTTGCATTTTTACCTCTACGTCTTTTACTCGGATTCACCATACAAAAGTGGCAGTCAGTAATATGGTCTTTTGGTTTTCGCCAAATCCTTGGTATTGCAAATTTCATAGACTTTTTTTCACCTCGATACCAAAATAAAAATATAAAAATTAAAATTAATATGTCTATTATTTTGGATTCATCGCTTAATTAAATAAAAATTGCTTACCTTCCAAACACCTTTTACAATAACTACAAGCAACATGTGGAGCCCATGGCTTATCTTGATTCCGTACAGGACAGTCAAAATATGCTTCATAGGCTTCACAGAGAACGTGAGATGTCTTTAGTTCATATTTCACGTCTCGAACTTTAATAAATTGACCACATATAAAACAAAATGCATCAGCATCGTATTTGTACTTTCGTGACCACATTTTAAGTTATTCTGGGCTTGTAAATAACACCTGATGGTTGTTTATCACTCGGGTGCCATCTAGCGGCACAGTGTAAACGTTAATACCCCACTCTCACCGCGCGGTCTTTTTAAAAATATTAAAATCAATTAAAATTTATGAAAAAATTGAAAAATGAGTATTATTATTATAACTATCACAAAAGCAAACTTTATACCGAAAAAAGGTATTTTCTTTTCATTTTTGTGCATAACTAACTGGAAAATAATAGTATAAACTTTAGGACAAAGAACGAAATTTTTTTTGTAGAGTCGTGTTATCCATCAATACCTTTATTACTCGCGTATTTATACATTTATAATGTTACGAAACACTTAATCAGCTTTTGATCATCGCACTTTTTATATTTTCTGTTAATCAATAATGCTTATTTATGTTTAATGCCAGTGTACTAAAACTAAAGCATTACAATTAAATTAATATATATGAGGTTCAATGTAATTAGCTATACACAATATTTAAAAAGCTATAGATGTTTCAATGAATCCGCATATTTCAATGGTTCTAGAGATTTCTAATACTAATAATATTCGTAGGTTATATGTTTTAAATAATCTAATAGCAATAAAGAAAATGAGAAAACGGAGACAAATAAATTGGAGGCTTTAGTCAATAAAGATCGAGTCAATGGCAAAAGGAAGCGGCAGATCATTTGGAAGTTAATTAACAAGCCGGACATTGCTCTTTCTGATTTATTCAACGGATACAGCGAAATATGGCGGAACCCTAGTTCAATTCTTTGCTATAAATTTAAGAGCCTTTTAAGTTGCCTGAGCAGCCAGAGTAGTCCCCCCACTGGGTGAGTCGACGCCATAGTAAAGGCCGTGGGAATCGCAGGATGTGGGCAGCGCAACACTGGTCATTTTTAAACGTTTTTATTTTGTTCGACTCGTACGGAATTTGTTTATTTAGGTCAAAATTAGAAATTGAAATTTAAGCACCTTCCCGTTGTCAGATTGATCTGAAATTTAGTACACACATTTAATTTAGGTGACAATACAATATAATAAAATCAATAACATTATAAATATAAGATGGCCGCCGATATAAAATGGCGGATTACATATTTTTCCTTAACCCCATCAATATGGGTATCAAATGAAAGGGCTACACTAGCAAAACACGATGATTATGTCAAAATTCAAAATTCAAGATGGACGCCGTTCCAATATGGCGGACTAGGTACATATTTTTCCACAACCACCACAATATGGGTTTCAAATAAACCCTTTAAAAACCGTTTAACTTAAAAGTTTTTTAAATGTATTTATTTGGGGTAAGTCTGTGACTTGCAGTGGGCGTCTTTCGGCTGAAAAGAATTTGCTTCAATGGATTGTCATAAGAAGTAGTGTATAATACCTTTACCTTACTTTTGAATTGAATGCTCGGTCTGTATATTAGTATTTATAATTCAAAAGTTTACCGTTTATATATGTTATTTATTATTAGAATTTTTCTCTATTATTATATTTGTTATTAATAACATTTTATATATAAATATATAACTAATTTATAATAGTTTAACACAGAGCGTACTGCTTTTTAAGTGAAAACTTTTATCGGCGTTCTGCAACTATTATTAATTTAGAAATAACTAACTGTAAGTTTTCCATTATTAATAAATTTAAATAAAATATTTTCATTAACTAGTCTATTAATATGCTTTTTAAATAAATGTGTTAGAGATGATATAGTAACCGCAATAATGTTTACGTACAAAGTAAAAGAGATGTTATTTTATATATTTTTCTTAAGTACCTCTTTAAACAGTAGAATAATAACAGCAGTAGTATTAACGGGGATTCTAAAGTTACCAACAGAAGATGTTAACAATTCACAAAACTTTTTAATTAACAGATCTTATCTTTCCTAAGAGTTATTAACGGACCAAGTTGAATTAAACAGACTAAATAAAAGCGAGAAAAGATTAGGTTGCGTTTAATTGAAATATCTTATGTGTCAGAGAGTTTTTAGTGTGCTTTTTATTTTGCCCGATTTTATTATAGGTCACATATGTATATATAGATAATAATATCTAATTGATCTAAAATATATTGATCGATAATAAGCTTTTGCATAGATCTTTCATATGGTAATTTATTCTATTGCTATAAATGTCTACACGTCTAAATAAAATCATAATTTTGATTTTTCACCTTAAATCCGGTGCAAATATAATGTTATGTTCAATTTGTGTCGTTACATTTAACCCAATTTATGATTACTTCTTTTTCTGTTTAGTATAAAACATGGTAGTTTAAAAATTTAAACAAAGCTCAATTTAAAATAGTGATTAAGTACACGCTTTTATTTTGAAGAATTTTATTTGTACTTTATCTTTTATATATTATAGAATCAAAGCTGTCGCCTTTAAATTTCAGTCAGAGAGAGACATTGGTATTTGTGACACAATTCTAACCTAATGCAGATGTTAGCGAACGCTGTATTGTATTCTGTGCTAATAGTATCTTATTGTATTGTCTTCTGTATTTATTGTATCACAATAGTTATAAAATATTGTATTTCCAAAGATTTTTAACCAAAACTTGAAGTAATGAAATATCAAGAATATACACAATTATGCAGATACACAATAGTTGCAAAATCACGATTTTTTATAATTATAATTTTTTTTTGTAGTGGTTAATATTTATTTAAAAAAATTCAAGGTAGTAATTTTGTCGCTTCAGCTCATAGACACACACTGCAGAGCATTAATCTCCCTCAAACATATTTACTAAGAGATTTATATAATCGCCACGCTTGGTAGATGGGTTGGCGATACAAATATGCTATCATGGTACGCAGAGGACGCTGATCCGCTGAAAAGTTTTTTGTGAGCAATGGCAATTATATATAATTAACGGACAAAATAAGAATTACATAAAATTATTCTCTAGATATCGAATTCGCAACTTACGATCGCAAGTATCTGTTTTCTATCGCTGGGCTACTACTGACCACTAGGTAGTATTTTGGTGGAGAAGAATTGAGCAATGACCTAATTAAAACCAATGATAATGATGAAAATGGTAATGAATAGCTTACAAAAGAAAATATAGTTTGCAAGCGTTCCTTGCTGTTAATCCAAAACGAAGACACGTCATTAATCTTAATTACTATCTACCAAACAACAAGGGGCTAGAGATATTACTACTACTGAGTTTTAGTAATTAGAATAGCACATCACTGACCATTGATTGTCTACAAATAGCTCTATTACAATTTTACTTTAATTAATTATTCACGCTACGTGAAATTTTTTATATAGCCTCCATAATGAAACCATTAAGGTTTTTCACAATCTTTTAGCTTTTGGCAGAATTATCTTTTTTTGTAATGCTCATGTGACTATTATTTTTATGATCGTCTTTTGTTAACATGTAATTTTGTTTTCAGAATAGGAGTGTGTGGACAGCGGTTAAGAATATATATGCATATTACTAATGTCCAGTTAAGCAGTTGACAGCATGCTTGTATTTTCGACCCATATTCTGAAGCAATGTTAATTACTTAATAATAATTTATAAGTAATTATTTGAATATATCATTGTATTGTTTTAAATTGTCAAAATTTTTTCAAATAAATCATTATATTTACGGTTAAATCAGGTAATAAACTTTGTTATTATTTAGTCAATCCACGAAATATCGAAAACAATGTTCAGTTAATTGTTAGGACCCGAGGGCCGAATTTTGCATATTCATCGGCAGCAAATTCATGTTCAATGTACAATACTCCGTAATTGATTCATTTGTCGCGCTTCGTTTCAGCAATTTGCACATTGTGCGAATGCTGATATTTATCGTTGGTCCATTAATTATAAATTATATTTTAAACGGAACAATATATATTTTTTAATGACCAAAAGAAAAAACACATTTCGAATAATTATAGTCTAGAGATCAAGATCTGCGGTTCAGGTCGTGTTATATTTCCATTTCGTTCAAAGAAAGGCAGCCTTGTTTTATCAATTTATATTATGGTTATTGTTAACAACCGTGAAAAGAAAATTTTGTATATCTTCTTAATCTGGCAAATATTAAGATACGAAACCGAAGAATACGTTACCCCGTCAACATTGACTCCTGGTAGTGGATTACGCCTCCTACCCTCTGCAAGAGAAGTAGTAGACAGATTAAAAATATTCATGAAACAGATAAAAAAGTAATACGGTGCCTAGTGCGGCTAATTTCAATTCGTGAAGTGTCACAATCTTTTTGTTCGATGTCATGTTGAAGAAGTACTCACATAGATTTTCAATCAAAGTTACTTCAAAAATATGATGGTAATCTAAATAAGTATTGATGACTAAGAAATTTAGGCTTATTTATATAAACATCCTTAAAATTCATATTTGAATTTAAATGTGCTATTCGTGTTGGTATAATGTGGAAGGCCAATACCCATGCAGTGGATGTCCTATGGCTAAAATGATGAGTTTTCCACGTCAGTGAAGTGCGGTTGCAATTATGTTGAATCATAATTCGTATAAATAGGTGGTCCCACTATTATTCAGTAAATTTTCCGCATAATCATTTTTATTATTTTATGAGATTTTGTTAACTTTTTATAATAAATTACAAAATTATGTTGTATAAGAAAATAATCATAATTGAACTCTGTCTGATTATAATTTTAACGCTGCAGCGAATACACAAATAAATTAAAAATGAAAGTACTTCTTAAGAGAGAGTAGTTAACTCTGTATCCTGAGTAGGTTGTTGGCACTAAGTGACCCTTTTAATTTTATTTACCAACGCTTTTATCCACTAGTTCAACACTAAAATTTTATTTAAAAATCTTAATACAACAAGCACCAATAAAATAACAAACAATCAAAAGTTTTAAGAGTTGGTCTGTATGTCTTTTACCGTAATTAAGAAATGTAAGATTATATTTCAATGTTATCACAATATAATTTTACTGTTATTAATTAACTTTGAACTTGTATGAAGAATTTTTATAAAGGTCTATAGTATATTATAGAAGCGGGAGATGGGGAGGTCCTTGTTCCATTAAAAGTAGGCACAGGCGTCCTCATGAAATTATAATTTAATTTTTCCAACAAAGTCCTTTTAACGTTCCATTGTGAATGTATGATGTAGCCTGATTACACAAGGCGCAGAATTTATTCTCTCTTTACATATTACAAAATCCTTTGAGTACTTCAAATTTAATATCACACTTTGTTTTTCCACGTACTAAAATTTTCGCAATTATCATGTTTGCTCTTTGGGATTCTTTTTTAAAACGAAATTCGTTTGAATACACCGTTTTGAACATATTATTTAAACATAATTATAATTTTATTCATTCATTTGTAATTACAGTTTGTACTTTGTAAATATTCTTTGAATTATAAATTAAGAGCCATATAATCTTATTATATTTAATGAAGTATCTTATAGTACGGTTTTTTGTGACACATAAAACTTTCATCGTGGTTGGTTGATTTGATTTTTATTTTTATTGACATTTAAAATCATTAGAAAACATTTATAGGAAATAATTAGTTAGACCTACAGTTTTTCTTGTCACATTTTTAAAATTCTTTTTCTTTTAAGCCGCTAGATGCCCACAACTAGGTTTAAGCCTCCCCCAATTATATCGGCAGACAGACGGGTTGGCGACAGTATTGCAATATCATAGCACGCAGAGGCCGCTGTTGCCTGTTCTCCGGAAACTAATTAGCAGTGGCAATCATATGTAATCAATGTGTTAATTGTAAATTATTTAAGATTCCATACCGAGAATCGAATCCGCGATCTACTATCCCAAGTCTGTCTTCTATATAGAACTGCTCGCTTTTATAATATACAGTAATTATTAGCGGACCGATAACTTCTTTTGATTTCTTCTAAATAGATGAGAAAAGATAAGGCGATATGATATCGCTACGTTGTCTATCTTTGGTATTTATTGTTGTAGAACTTTTAAATAAACTTTACTACTCGTTTTATGTACAGCATAAATATTGTATACACCATATGAATGTATGTGTTATACGAAGATTATGTTTTTTTTTAATTACCTGTAGGATATAGTTATAACCTGTAACATTTACTGCGAACATTTTTCCCGGACGATGCTTCTGCTTACCGCGTACTCCGTCATGTTGGCGTGTACACGGTTCTAGTCAAAATGTTTACGGTACATGGGTTTTCTGAGTATCGCCATAGACTTAAGCTCAAGAAGAATCCCTTGTGCATCTGTGACCCAGATGAGAACCAGATCGAAGTGCACCTGGTCGCCCGCAGTACCGTGTTTGGATGACCAAAAATCAGATGCCAGTTAGAACCCGGAAAAGAATTGTGAGTAAAGACATTACCAAATTAATGAAAGAAAAGGAAAGCCGCGATATCTTTCTAGATTATTGTTAAAGTTATCATATTATTTATTTGTAGACTAAAGAACCTACAAAAAATTGTTAAAAATGTTTTGGAAAAGATGGAGAAAGTAGAGATGAAATTTATGTAAGGTATTGAAAAGATAGGTATGTCAAGGTAAATAAACAGACGTTTGAAAGATATTGTGCGGAATTTAGTAGTAGGGGATTATGTATTAATGTAATTTAAAAAAAAAAGAAATAAATAGAAAATGTCTTCCCATGATGGGGGTGCATGAGAACCCCTGTAATACGTTCATTAAAAATACTTATAACATTTTAATAATAATCTGTAAGTCTTATTAGGAAGTTTTTCGATCTCGGCATAATATATACATTTTAAATTTTTAACTTCTTTAATTGGGAAACTTTTTTTATCCAACGAAATAAAAACTATTATTAGAATGTATGTACGTTTTTAGTCAAAGAAAATTAAAATGTTATCTTGCAGCAGCGTTTACTTTGTACACAACCGGCTAGTTTTTATATAATATAAACTCAAAGAACTCTTGTGTTTTTCATTTAATGACTTAAAGAGTACTCGCTTAGTATACTTACTTAATAAAATTTAAGTTTTGATAATTTACGTTATAATGTAAGAAAGTTTCAGACTATTAATTTGAATAATAATAATAATTTTAGTTTCAAGATAAATAATAACATTTTGACATTTTAATTTTTTTTTATTACGATTTCATGTTGCATTAAGAAGTTTTTGTAGGTAAAATAAACTTAATTGAATTCTAATATGAAAATAAGGTTGTTTGTTAGATGTGATTATGTACATCACATATACTACTTGCATTTAATGGTGTCGTGTGTGCTTGAATAAATGTTATGCATAAACTAAGGCTTTGCGCTAATGAATAAAACAATTAATTTACAGTGCGTGGATTGAACCAACAATACTGAATGTTTACGCAATAACGTAGTGATATGATTTTGTTAAGCTGTTGATGCACCAAATAACTGGATTAACCATTCACTCGAATTGTACAATAATATTTTGATACAGTCTACATTAGTCTATAATCTGACATAATCTAAAAGCTGGAGTGGATTGAGATATGCAAATTGAAATCTATTGCATCAGTAAAATTATTTGCGTATCACATTGATGAATATTTGTATAATTTTAGAGCACCGATTTCAATTGTTTTTGAACCATAGTTCTAATGACATTTTGATACTAATAAAATAGACAATAAGAATAATAGATGCATGCTGGATAAACTGTCTTAGTTAGACGTTCGATCTTCAGAATATTTTTTTTATTTCGGTAGATTACATATTAAGCATATTATATAGATGAATTCCTAGTGGCGTTAAATGAATGAGAAATAAATTAAACTTCTCAGATTTAGTATAAGTATTTTTATTTCCATTGCTAGTTGATAATAATGTGATTTATTGTTATAGTATGAAAATTAATTTAAACGTCTCTTCTTAAAGTTTGTAGATGGTACTGTTTATATTATTAGATCAAACTACGAAGCAATTAACGGTAGAAATTGGAAACGCCGCAAACAGAGATAGGGCCAGTGAGGTCTGACACAATAGATTTTCATTGCGTTCGCTAAACGCACAAAGGAACCAGACATTCAAGCAGCTTAATGAATCAACATAGGGAAATTAAAATTCAAAATCTTCCGTTCAGATTACCACACTTTGTTTGATTTTTAATTTCCTGTTCTCCCAGTAAAATCGGAAATTGTTAAAGAAAAAATAATATAAAAAATTAGTAGTTTGCTAAATGATGAATTCCGTATTTGTGTCATAATGTCCACTACTTAATGGCATATGTTATATTTGTGTATTAATTCTTGGTACAATATTTTTTTATGCCAAAAGACAATTTTAAATTTTTTTTCGTCTTTTATGACATTTCCATGTTTCACCCACCTTCATTAATTTAGTTTTGCATTGTCCAATGATTAATTTGTAAAAAACGCCTTTGGCATTAATTCAATCGCTATACATAAATTATATAACAAGTGTTTAAAGTCAATCAAGTTCAAGTCAAGTAATCTAAATAAATAAAATATTAATAATTATTTTATTTATTATTGAGCATCATCTGTTACTGTATTGATATTTTTTAATCTATTTTATTAAATAATATATTTTTAGAGTGTGCCAGTTGCTGACAGCAGTTTATAAGTAAGTCGCGCTAATTTTAATTAGGTTGTGCGGTAGGTAAATTTAAAATCATTTCATAATTATTGAGTAATAAAATAACTAGATTAAAAATGCGTAACATTTAAAGACAGGTTTTTGATTTTATTTGTTTTATTCTAGAACTCACTGTCTTCTTTCTTAAATTCCTTTGACATCGTTATGTTATCCACATTACCGCTAAGTACCTAGATTGAATTATGTTGAGTGATACAAGTTGTCCGCAATCAACTAGACACGTATATATACATATATTATATTAATTAATAACTAATACATATCGATGTATAAGTTTATTAATTATTTCATGCAACAATTATGAGTTGATGAATTATATTATGATATGAGAAAGAGTATTAAGAGAGAGAGAGAGAGATATCTCTCTTATAAAAATATAATCCCACGATTACGTGATGAATCTCCATCCAATTTTACTTCTATGAATTAATTAAGTCAAAGGCATTTGAATAAATTTTTACTGATTTGAACATAGGAAAATATCTCTTTGCCGCCTGTTTTGTCAAATCCATCTATTTAGAGTGATCGATTTTTAAAAGATAGTACTTGGGCTCTCAGGCCATTAATATTTTTTTTTGTTAATTAAGTTGGGATGAAGGATACAAAGTTTATAATTAAGATTAACATGTACTTAATATATAAGACACAAAAAGGATTTAGATTGGAGAGATTAAAGTATCTTCGTTCATTAAAAAATGGGCAGTTAGTCCACAGGAAATGGAAGTAAAGGATTATGTTGAATTAAAGGGTTTAACATTTGAAAGCGAAAAGGGAGCGGATTGAAAATGATAGCGAGAATATTAAATTAATTTAGTATTATGAAATTATTTTGGAATGAAGACTTATTAATTCCATGTTATAATTTAGAGGTTGTGATGAAAAAATTTGTATTGGGATACGTAACTTATCACCATGCGGGGTTGGAAACTTACGTAGCCTTCACCAACCAGGCTGCTCTTCCTTAAGCAAATTTGGAATGATCCTATTAATACCTTTTAGAAAGCCCATTACAGAAAATAACTAATGTGCGCACTCGTCAAACTTAAATCGTCAAGATTATAGAGAGATTTCGCTATTACATCTTTCGCTACTACTTTTACCGTCCACAAATTCTCAAAGAATTTATTTCTAGTTGTTTCGTTGTTTAGGTTGTAATACTTGTTAATTTTAGTGGTGTGATCTATACGTACTCGTATGTTTTTTTCCAGGGAAAATTGAGTTCTGTTAGTACAAATGTTAAAATTATTAAAAATAGGAATATAATAAGGTCATCGGCATATCCTCAGGAATAATACGTTGTTTTATTTTTCTCCCATATGTTTTTATTATAAGTATCCAATCCGGGACTGCTTTCTCGAAAACCAAATCGAAATTTGACGATCGGAGGCGAGACAAAGCGACCGTTGATGGTACGATTATATTTCATTCACTTAGTGAAACAGTATAATACGATAAGTTATTTAACGTGAATGGATTTCGTATTCCTCTTATAGCGACAGTAACGGAAAAGTGCTGCTATTTACAATGTTCACGACAAACCTAACGAATATGAAAGAAAAAATATTGCAGTATAATATTAATGTCCGCCATTAAACTTATTAACTCTTAAAGTGTTAGGAGTTTGATGTGTACGAACATTTATTACACTATTACTGTGTAATACACAATAACTACAAATAGTCTTGTTGTCTCAGATATAACCCGCTTTAGTTACTAGTGAATTAAGGTGTTATATTTATTGTCATATGTAACATCTGAAATAAGTAATCACCTGTCGTATTCGCTGTCATTGTGTGGCTAATATTTTTTTTATTTACTATTATTTGATTTTATTGATAATACTCCAAAAGAATAATACAAACCTAAGTGACTCTCTCCAAGTTATACAGTAATATAAACAAACACAATTTTTAAATTTTTTAAGTATGTTAAAGAAACCTAAAACATAAAAGAAAAATATGACGAAAAATAGAATTAATCCCTAAAAAATTAAGAAAACACAGTAACTATTCCTTACAAATGTTTAGGGGTAGGAAAAATAGTTAGAACCCAGACTAGGAATTATGGTTTTACTACTATAATAACCGATGATAGCTACCTATAGAGCCGATTTCCGACTCCCGCGAATCAGAATTCTAAATGAATTTCGAATTCAGCTCAAAGCCGAGGTCCTTTGTCGGGGATCTTTGCATCTAATCACTCTATGACTCATCCGCCTAAGCGACTTAAGGGTTTGACAGCTGCCCTATATAGTAATCGGAAAGTAGTCTGAAATAATGATTTTGAAAAAGCGTCTTCAGCGCCATCACCCCAAGTCCTCTTAATGCCAACTCGTAAGTAGCATTGGTCTACCGTAAAAGACATTTAAAGAACTTCATCTCTGAATACCAACGAAAGTGATGTGATTCGAAATAAAGTCGATTAGCCATAAAAATAGTTACTGCTTATTAAAATGTTTTAGGTGTTATTGATGACCGTGGATTATATAGTAAAATCTTAATTGAGCTTAAAACATGTAGGACTTTATCGATATGGACTACGGAATAAGCACAATCACGTAATTACTTGGAAATAAAATGCAAGTTCACTGAAGTTAATTTACCCCTCGGGTCAAACGTGACAACAATTTCAATTACTATGACCGCAGCAGCGTTGGGAACTTATTGTAATAATATTCTATTATAACATTAATAACTCGCAGGGCAAAAAATGATAAAGAGATTTATTGTAAAGTCTAAATTTGTATTAATTATAGCGATACATTTTTATCGTATCTCGCCGCACTAGAAGTATTTTAAGCTTCAGATCGAACACAAATGATCCTCTATATTTGGCTCAAAAGCCGGCGTGAAATAATTTATGCTCAAAAGATATGTCTAACTCTAAAGCTAGGTCCCATTATTTAATTAAAAATTTAATTGAAATGAAACGTAACTATTAAAACAGAATTTAATTCAGTTCAAAAATTCTATGAGTTTTACTCGTATACTTACAATACATAGAACTATAATTTACAAGGTCGTTTTGAGTGTAAATTATAAACGACAAAAATATTTAGATAAATATATTTAAACTTTTTATAAACACCAATAAGTTAGCATTTTTCTCTACTTAATTACAATTCCCGCTAAAGAGCATTCAATTTAAATGTAAACGGCATTCGTATAGTTTTGCGCTATAAAATATCTCTTATCACAGTGAAAAGAAACAGTTTATAACTTTTGAACTGTAACAGCGGCGTCTACAATAGAAAGGGAGTTATCTCAATACCTTGCGGAAATAAAATTGCTTTCTGCGCTGAAAATCAAAATTTATAAACATTTCTATTTATTTCAACTATTTTCTTTTAACTTTGTATTAAATTTTCAGTGTTTACAAACTTTTATCCAGTCCAGAATTGATTTTACTCCGTAATTTCAGTTTGTTGATTCGTTAAACTGCCGACGGTGGGTACCTGCTTCCGATATGTGTTCAACTGACACAATGGAACTCCATTGTGTTGAGCGTGTTGCTGGAATCGTATGTGTTAACTGTTTGCGGAGTTTAAAATGATCATTATTCTTGTCTGAAAATTTTTAAATACGCGCACGAAACAAATTCATTTATTCATATATATGTAAAGAATTATTTATGGTAACCACACGTATACGTCATGACAACAGACAGACGATAGAATATTTCAATTCGATATACACTAGAATCAGAAAGAACTCTCCTGCAATAGTTTCTTTCAACTTAAAACTACGAGGTTTCAAACACGCCCAGAAATGAGAATAGCATGTAACAAACTCTTGCGGTTTCTTTATGTTATCTTTTTAAATATTCTCAGAAAAAATACTCTAGCGATTCATTCGATACTTTTATAATCACTTAAAGTCGTTTAAAATTAACTTCTCAAATTTATTACAATAGAAGTCGTAAATACTGTGTAAACAGGAATGTATTGTAAAGTACATAGTTACCATTAAAAGAGTTTGAAATTTTGGGAAGATTATTTATGAGATTTTTAATATCATTTATGAAATTACTAATAAAAATAACTACAAGAATGGAAAAGTTTTGAATCTATTTTTGTGGCTCAATTTTTTAATCAATCTTACATCTTTTCTCTCTTATAAGCCTTATAGTGTTATTATTGTTAGAACACAAAACTTTTGGAGACTTCAATCAATCTCGCGATCTCTGTGCGATTTAATAAATGTTGAATAATTTCCCAGTTTTTGCTTTTAAACGGTTTTCTCATTACATTTCTCTTCACCCGTTAAAACATTAGCATCGTTTTTAATAAAACAAAAATTGTTGATAAAATAAATTTTAATTTCTTAAATTTTTCGTGTTCAAATTATTAAAATAATTAGAAATTAACATTAAAGTTCTATGTAAAACAATTTAAATTCAAATTAATCAGCCATAAAAAATAATTATAATTTAACTTTCTCCCAAATATTTTAATTATTGAAAAGAAAAAAAAACTATTTTATACCCTTTCTTTTTTAATAATAAAATATTAATTAGAAATTGTCAAATTTTGTCAATTTTTTAAATAAAATTTTAACTAAATAAATCAAGTAATATATTTTGTTTAAATAATATAAAATGATGAAATAATATTTAATAAACTCAACCTAGTAATATTTGACATAAATCATATATCTGAGCACGAGATATACACACACACACACACACACACACACACACACACATATATATATGTATATATATATACATCCATGTACTAATATACCACACATAGTAAATATGTGTTTTTTTACAATACTAATTCCGTATTATTTTTTTATTTTTTCTTTGGAAATACTTTAATTTCCATTAAATAAATAAAATACTTTCTGATCTCCAATTTGTTTTTTCTAGAAACACTTTTCAGTATTTCTACTTTGTTATACTATTTTAATTTATATATAAAAGCGAAGGGCAATATGTACGTATTTTAATTATTTCTTATTGTAATCTTATTTAATATTCTTAATTATAATTTGCATCTTGATTTGAAATTATTTTTTTTAATTTTACCATATTATTTATATTAAAAAAATATTTTTTTAACAACGATGTACTAAATGTAATACGAGTAATTAATACACAGTAATTAATAAACAGATTCCTCTAAGTGAACTAAAATTATTATTAAGTTATAAAGAGTTTTATACTATTTTAGTATATTAAATTTAACTTTTAATAATAGGTTATCTAATCCCAGTTTTTTTAAAATAATAATGAACCATATTTTGAAATAAAAATTTCAATTTTTTAATAGTATTTTGTTTTAATACACAAATATTGCAGGTGTAGGTTGTGAAGAGGGAAAGAGAAAGAACATCAGAACTCCTCATCTGAAGCGAGATATCTGGATGCCGGCCCCCAAGCCATTCCAGCCAGCACTGTTGTACGCGAAAGATCTTCAATAGTTTCCGCAAATGCGCTAGGTAGGAGTCCGCTATAATTCTTTCGTTGTCCCGGTAACAGAAGGTTATCTCAAAAAAGATTTCCGTGTAGACTTATAAAAATTTAGTTCTCAAATAGGTTACCACTTCTCTAATAAAATCATGCATATCCCAACAAATTTGTTATTAATATTAACTCAAATAAATTTAACTAAAACAGAACTATTACAGTCTTTAAAGTAACCTTTAAATTTCAATGAAATCCAATATTACTTTATTCAGAAGAAATTGGATGTTGTATTTCACTTTAAATTTCTATTGTTATTCGGAACATGATAAAACCTTTTCATTAAGTTAACTGAAAACTCAATTTCGCGTTAAGGGGATAATCACATGACTTGGAAGTACGTGCCTAGACTATTAGCGAAGTTAAAATAAGTTAAAATGCATTTCCTTAAAAAACATTAATAGTTTGTAAAAAATGTATGCGAACTGGTCATGAAGAATAGTTTATTATGGCTCTATGAGATTATTGTAAATATGTTTCTATTTAAATTTCGAGCGTGTGATTATTTTACGTTTAGTGAATTAAATATATCCTTAAAATTTTATTAGTTATATAACAGAATATATTTTTAAATTTAGATATAATATATGCTTGGAAATAAACTGTCTTTATCTATATTTCAGCAGTATCACAAGACTCAAATGCGATGTTCGATAGGCATCCACTGTTTAATTATGTAACTTCGTCATTGCTCGTGAGCGGTGAAGAAACAGATTGATAGAAAATACTTATCTTTTGACTAAAATGTGCACTGAGCACTCTACTTGCGAGTTTCTAGACTTATCAATAGGTGTACCAATGCTAAATCGAAAATAGGGAGTGAAAAATGAAAAACTAACGTATCACACGGTTAATAGATTTACGATGAATAAAGACGTTATGGGTCAGTAGACAAATTTAAAATTACGAAGTTTTAAATCAGACGTTAAATTGTATAATTTTATATTTCTACACAAAGAAATTAACAAAGTTACACGAAATATGATTTTATAAAGTTACGAGTGAAGGAATAAATTGAAATGTCAGGTCTACTGGAAGTCTTTCAAAAGTAAGGAAGGATAAAATTTAACTTATTTAATAAGCTTTTGTTCTTTTACAACGAACAATCTTTCCTTAACTTTATATGGAAAATTGTTTAAACGTGTTTTTTAACCGTAACATTTTCATTTATATTCAAAAAACAGGTTGTATAAATATACTAAAAGTAAATATTAAAGAAGAAAATGTGGACTGTTATAAAAGCTGACTGCTAACTTTCGGTGAATAGAGAGGCTGAAAAGGAGATTGCGTATGTTCAAAGCTGAAAAATATATATTTATGTTAGCTAGTAGATGCCCATTGCAAGGTATGGACCAATCTCAAAGATTGCCATAATGATCGATCTTGCGCTACCCGCATCCAACATGGAATTACGTTGACGCAACTTTGATTGGTTTTCCTAGTGAAAGGCTTCCCAACCTATCGGCTCGCGTTCTCTACTCGGGAACCTTTCAATGGTCGTACGCTGCACGAGCAATGTACCCCGACTTCTGACACTTCATACGAACAATTCTTCGAGCTATGACAGTGACTTTAGTCCTCCTGCGGATTTCATCATTTTCTATTCTACCTTGCTATGGTTACTTACTTATCTGCACTTTTTACCAAGGGGATCGCGTGAAGTAAGTTAAAGTGGTTGGTTTATATCGCTAATCAACGTATATCTTCAGAAATAACATTAGCGAAAAGTCGCATATTTGTATGCAAGAAAATTAGAAGCAAACTAAAGGATATCTTCGTAGATTGTATTGGTAAAAAGTTGCATTTAGGTTAGATATCTTATAAGTAAAAATAATCGTCTAATATGATATAACTCTAAAAACTCGAGAAGCGTTTCACGAAATTGGCTAATATTTTCCTTGTTTTGGTTAAAAATGTTTTTCAAACAAACTTTGTTTTTTAAAATTTAAAATAGAGTAAAGGCAACCCATTAAAACCACATAGGAAAATTAAACACCCGTCTCCAAAAATTACATATTTGACATATCAAAATAAAAAACAAAAACAGAGATGTTAAAACAGAAACATGTATCATAAAATACTATAATGTAATCTACTTGAAGTTCTGAAGTGCATAAAAAATAAAACTTATTTTATTTTAAGAAAAAACTTTTTATTATGACATTAAAAATTAATGAAGTGATTGCTCAGAAAGTTTTTTTGTTTGCGAATTGATCGCGACAGGAAATTAACGTGACTAACTGCTCTATAATAAAAAAGTTCTATTATGATATTAATTAAGTATAATATCGATATCTTTACACAATATTTTAGTGTTCCCTCCGATGTAAAGTTCATGGAAAACTAGCTGATCCCGCAAACGTTGTTTTGCAAAAAAAATTAAAGTTTTTAATTAACAAATGTAAGATAAGGGTTGATCGTAGAGGGGTGAAAATTTAGGTTTGTATGTATTTTTGTATGCTGTATCATAATAAAATAAAAACCAAAAAAAATTGTCTAAAAAATTAAAAATAAAATTTAGGGGTGGACCACCCTTATCACTTAGGGGTATGGAAAATAGATAGTAGCCGATTCTCAGACATACTGAATACGCATGTAAAATTTGGTAAAAATGGGTCAAGCCGTTTCGGAGGATTTCAAGTTCGAACACCGTGACACGAGAATTTTATATATTAGATATGGTAGCAATTGCGTATTTGAATGTATATGATACGTCTTAAGACGTAAGAAAAGGGTCTCACACAATAACATATTTATGAACCCCTTTCCTACTAGATATACACTTTAAAATTATTTAGTTGTGGTTTATTTTTAAAATTAAGTTAATATCCGGCTAAAATTAATGAGTTTTATTGAATGTAATGAATGGCTGTTAGAACTTTAAGGTTCTGGACTGGAGACCACGGGCCGGCTAGCGCAGTGTACAACATCAACTCATTAGGTGGATTACGACTTTTTTAACTCACTGGAAGACATGTTAGTGGTCTCTTTTGATATAATTGGGGGGGGGGGGGGGCTATTTACAGCAATTGAAGTCCTTTGTCTGCAATGATGATGATTGCATGAAAATATTTTTTGGTAAATAAATTGTAACATCATTCTAACAAGTGTTAGTTAGTGTATATTTTTGAATTTAAGTCGATTTATATTTTTTAATTTAAAATTGTTTCATTCATATGAAAGTTAGTTATAAATATTGGCTAAACATGTGTTCATTTTATTCGCTTTTATATATTATGAACATCTATAGCAAGGATAGCGATAATCCTCGGGTAGAGTTACCCCTTTAGTCATAAACGGCGATTACAGTGCTTCATCGTTGTATAAGCTCCTTAGGAGTAAGGCTTTCAAGCCCTTCAACACAAAGACTTGAAAACTTTTACGAGGAATTAAAAGAAAATCTATGCTTTTAGCTTGTAACATGTATAATCGGGACAAAAAGGGAAGTTTTGTTAACTAGATTAACCTGTCTGAAAATGACTCATCTTTAATCAAATTTTAGCACTTGTAGTGTCTTTAAAATTATCGTAATAATAATGAAATGTAAGTTAATAAACACCTGCTTGTTATATTTACCCCTACAATTTTTCAAAATCGTCTCTTATCTATTAACCAAAAAAACAAATTTTTCTGATATTATCTTCATAGTATGGTTACCTCCAAAAATATAAAAATTAAGTAAGACTTCGTAGTCCTTTGCTAAAAACATACATTTTTTAATATTAATAGAATAAAGATGTGTTAAATAACCGTTTATTTTATTTTTGCTTAACCATTGTTGAGGGTAAGATGGTTCAAAAATTTGTCTTTGAAATCTCTTTTTGGTACGTATAAAAATTGTTGTAAAAAAATTATCTTCTTTTTTCCCTAATCTAACATCATCTTATTGTAACTTAAACCTTGCTTTCTTTACTTAAATTTCATCAGTTATTTTAATGGCGGCGATAAAAGCTTTATTTTGTACAAGCGGTGTCTTCACCGTTCATCATATTTGATGCAATCTTAAATAAAATTAAATAAAATCGTTTTTATTATGACAGTCGAGACAAAACCAATACACAAATAAAAAATTAATAAAAGTGATAATTATAAACTGTGTATGGATAAAAAGTGAGGTAAAACTTGTTTGAACTAGATTATTAAATTATTTATATTACTTATATTTATCTACACGAAGTACATATATTATATTATATGTATATATTATTTATGTATTATATATAAATATTTATACGAGGTATATATGTATGTATTGTTATTGTATCATTAGTAGGTATGTTCTATTTTATTATAGTTTAAGCACCGGCTTCGATTATTTCCCATCTGCCCTAATGTAGACTTTTAGAGAACGCCTATAGCGTTAAGTCCGCCATTGTACATTTTTTTTTGTGTGCATAGAGAGAAAATAAAATAAATAAATAATAATAAATATAATACTAAAAGTAAAAGTTAATAAATATAATACTCAGTCTAATAACAGATACACCTAATGCTGTTTTAAATGCTGTACAAAGGCTTTATTAAATTATCAAACATTTTTACCTTTCAAATGATACGCGGCCTTTCAATGGGTTATCTAAGCGGAATTTTTTTAACATAACTGTGTTGTGGAATTTGCTGTGGTATTTTTGAATGATACGAAATGCACTTTCAAAGAGCTTGTTTTTATTTGCGATATTGCAAACGTTCGTGTTCGGTGGTTATGATATGCGATGCCATATGAGTGCGTCATTTGCATGGTTGCATGTCTCCCTTTATTAATGTTATCATGCGAGCAAGTAGTTCATGACATTAAATATAATAAATGTTAAGCCTTTGCTTGCTGTACATATGCAAACAAAAAATCCGAAGTTATGGGAAAATGGGGAAATTAAAATGCGTGATAAGTGTATACACATTACAGATTAATAGCTTTTTAGCACCCTTTTAAGTTTAGATTCTCGCTGCCTCTTATCTAAATAAATAAAAAAACCGAGTTCAAAACCGAGTTTCATTTAGAATTGTGGGTTCAAGTTTTAAAACCAGACAAGAATTGTTAATTTTATTGAGTTAATATATAATCGAAGTATCTAAGAAATACGCGAACTAATTTAGGATTACTTAACAGGATATATTTAAGAATTTTTTCTATGCTTAACGTCGAGGTTTCATCTTCGACATAGTCACTTACAGCTTGGAGCTTATTCATTGTATAAATAACACAAGTAACTCTGGTTACTATTTAAGCAAATGTAGATTTTATGTCAATTTAAATGAAAGTAATGTTTTGGGGACTCAAATTTTACTTTAGCCAAGATGAAATTCTTTTATTTCCGTTAAAAAAATACATACTACATCGATTTATATTTCTGAAATATTTGATTAAATAAGGGATAACTGTTATAGTAAATAAACTTAACTTATATATAAATACATATATGTATAAATTTTTGGTAAAATGGCTATTCGACCTGTTGTCCGCCCCTCACGTGTCACTTTTGGTTATGTACGGATATGTCACCCGATGAAATATCCATCGACCAAATGTCTTTCAATGTTACTTCCGGATATATTGCTCTATTACATTAAGAACGCTTTTAATCAATCCCAATAAAGTCGTAATGTACAAAACATTGGATCATTGTTCGTCTAAATGGCTTTTGCAATATAAATTCCTGCGTAGAGTCGCGTTGAAAGTTACCGTTTTCATTACTGTTAAAGATTTTTAATTATCTTTTTTTTTTAAATAATGCATTATATATTATCAGATCTGAGCAACCTTTGTAAGTATTTCTTTGTAAAAATAAATGATTTTATAACCTTAGTGTTTGCTTTGGTTGACTAATTTCGAGTTATATTTACATTATATATAAATTCTTTAAATACATATTTAGGTAAAATAGGTGACATTAGTATTATTTTCATATTAACCCTTTTTACAAAATTCGTAAAGGTGGAATTAATGACTTTAGGCACTCTTTACCAGTTAACTCGAGGTGGTGCAGAGACAATTAGTGGGCAGGTGACCATAAGCGATAAAATAGTTATATAAATAGATACTAATTAATGTTAATTATTTACTTATGTATGTAACTCTAATTTTTCTAATATTAAAATGTTATGTTAAAAAAAATTAATAAAAAAATTACGACGTATTTTTTTTGAAATGTTCTGTCGTTACTAGGGTGAAGCTACATAAAGGAAAATTCTTTTATATAACAACTTATGAAGTAGAAATGCCCGACCCTATTCAAAATGTGCACATCCTCACAAATCCTAGGGGACATAAATCTTTTTGTATTACAGACAAGCCACTTGCTTAGATTTTACTACCCTTCGTCGCAAGCTCAATCTGAAATGCTATATATCACAACATGTGGTTTTGACATATAACTTTTAGGCGACAATAAAATTTTATCTTTTGTTTTCTTAATCATTTATTACCCCTTTTGATACACAAGTCTACTTCTGTCATTGAGTTTGTTGTTCATTCGCTACAGGGAATACAACGAAAAACTCGAAATTTAAAAAAAAAAAAATTAGAAACTTGATACTATTTAAATTGTTTTAAAGCAGAATTTGATTATTTAGGGTATAACAAATGTAATAGTTATTGACAACTTAATGAAAGTTGTCAATAACTATATACGTGGGAAATATTATTAAACTTTTAAAATTTATTGTGTGTGACTTTGACTAGTCGAAAGCGTGTAAATATTTAGTGATAAATTTATTTCATCTTAACCACTATTTATAAACCAGATCTTGATGACTAAATTAAATATGTATAGGCTGATAAATTAAAAGTCAAATTTTTTTTTTTAATTACGTTTCTTTGAAAAAAATTCTGTAATCAGAACATATTTTTGTAATTGTCTATAACTAATAACTAATATATTTGTTTCCTCTCAAGAAAAAAATTGTTTTAGGAGGAATATTGTTGTTTGTTGATTAAATACTGTTATTTCGATAGTGTCAAATAGAAGTACCGTACGATGGATCTCTGGGGGAATTGACGTCCGAGTAACGGATTCTGTAATAGTCGTGCAGAAAAGAAGAGTCACACCACACTCGGTCGATCGCCAGTCCGACCATGGCCTGCGTACCGCGAATGTTACGCCGTTAAACTGCGACACATCCTTCGATCATGCTTGTACATACTGTTAAAAGCTATACCGCAATATATACAAAATATAGTAAACTGTTGTCGTGCCAAGTTTTTTTTGTGAAATCGTCGAGAGCTGACATTTTGTTAGTTATGAATTTTTTTTTTAATTTTTTTTTTATATCACACGGTGTAAATATACCTTACCCTATGTATATACTATACCCTTAAATATTCCTGTGTAAATGTTTGCATATAACTGGATTAAAAGGATAATAGTGAAACTTTAATTGAATGGAAGTAAAACAGTCACAGCATAATATTGACATTACCACCAAACTCAATTATGTAGGTGGCGGCTGTTTACATTACCTAAATGAGTGGTAGCGCGGTAATAAAATAAAGGACTGATAAATTAAACAACAACAAATCATCAGCGAAGCCTTTGTTATTATTTTTATAAAAAAAATCATCGTTAGTGAGACTAGCTCATAATCTATAGATTTGTAGATGACAATGTGAAAAGGGCAAAAGGTTATAAAAATATTGAGAAGTTTATTTTTCTGTACTATTATACCCATTGCATTGAAAATCACTTTACTAAAATATAATAAATTTTACTAAAATGAAAAATATTTAAGGATTTATTTTGTTAGCTGTATTTAAAGTTGTTTTATGAATAATACGAAAAACATGTTCATACACTCGGAAGTTTGCAATCTAATTTTTTCACTTGAAAATGGTCTACAAAACGCTAAAAAAATTTGATCAATTTTTTAAAAAAAAAGAGAAAAGTTTCGTGTCTGGGCTGCCCGGAAACAATACAGCCTAGACAAAGCACCGTGATTGCTCCTCTGTTTTGCATGTTTAATTTTCTGACAATTTCATTTTCATCTTTCATCTCTCTGTGCGAATTCTTTTTGGTACGTGACTTTTTTACGTTTTGTATTTGTTTACTATAGACTATAATTTAATGATAATAGAAAGTTTATGTTAGAATCTTTTTTAATCAAATTTAACACGTAATGTAAAATTTTAAAATTCTTAATTGTATTCGATTATTTCGGCCTCATTTTGGTTTTCGTGAAATATCTTATTCCTTCGTTTTTGAACCGTAAAATATAATTCATATATAGCATCCGTCAGATAGCACCATTGCTAATACATATTGACTGTAAAAAAATTAAAATTTCAAATTTATTTCTAAGCTTATTTTGATGATATCGAATTATAAAATTTGGAACTTGTTATTTGAAGTTTATTTATTTTTTGCAAATGCTTGTATAATCTTCAAATTACAACGTGAATAATTAGCTTTATTTCGACTATTGTCTTGTAATATAGTTCTTCAGAAATTAATTATGTATCAAGTGAGAATGTTCATATTCATGATAGTACAAATTCTAGATATATGATTTGTGTCATATATTACAAATGTACTGTAGAATTACAAGTCAGCGCACGTTTAGTCTTTCCTATAAACATTGTTGGACAACTCAATTTGCAGTAGATGGCATGATCAGAAGGGGAATTGTACGTGATGGAGTTTTACTCGTATTGTATTTCGTTGTAAAAAGGCGAGCTGGTAGCAAACGTAAATAAGAAATCAACAGTGAATTGAACTAGGTATTACTCTTGTTTAGTGTTTTGCCACCATTATTGTAGCAATTCAACATTTTAGCACAATAAAGATCTCTTAAAGGAAAACGTGTTAAGGAATTGATTTATTATTGATCATTAGAAAGTATAAAATGCTTCTCCACAGTAACAATAAACTTTCATATTATTTGTCTTAAGATACAGAACAGACGACATTATTAAGGTCGTCAGAAAACATTGGATTGCAGTCATTTTCTACCGGATTTATTGCATATATTTAGGGTAGGCTTATTTCAAGCAGTGAACATCCTACGGCTGAAATGATAATGATGAAGGAATAAAGAATGAATGACGTTCAACAGTTACTATTTAAATATTTCTAGAATCATATTTTTTCTTTTAGATATATTTCATTTAAATTAATCTAAAATATTTTAATACATAACCATTTTGGCGATTCTTAAGAATAATAAAAAGAAAAAACCATCCAATTATTCAGAAGTACAGTTTTGGCTGCGGAACCTTTAATGAGCATTACAATATCTGTTGGATATATTAAGTCTTTGGTTAAATTTAACAGGCCTAGAAATTGTTTAATACTCTAAACACGTATTTTCAGTCGTCATCTCATTCTTACTTAATTAAGTAGATCCCAACAATAAGAACAGAGTGGCAGGAACGTGCTACACTTCTCAATTTGAATTAAATACAGTTCAGAATTTCTGATCAACTAAAATGTACATTTGTAACATGTATATTTAGTTTATGTAATTTAACCATATTTCGTTAAATCGCTCTAATGCTGCACGTAATTTTTCTAAGAATGAGTCGATAAGAATAAAAATTTAAGGATGATCGACCGATTGTTAAACCTATCATCAAGTAAAACACATCATAAAGGCGGTGTCAGCAACTGTACACAATGAAGATTTTGGGTACTGCGGATCAGCAGCAAACTTTATCATGTTAGTATCCTACGCAATTGTCTGTAGACACCTTTAATCTATTAATATAGACACAATGTACAAAACGTTAGATAACGAAATTGAACGCGATAACTGACCGGTTTATAAGATATAAAATTTCCCTGACCGCTAGTGCCTGAAATTATGTTTAGTTTCGACATTGCTCTCTTGGTTATGAATCTTGTTAGTAGATATTTGTATTAATTCTTTATACGTAGTGTAACAGACGTGTTAATACTCTCGAGAATATAATTTTGAGCTACGTCCTTTTTTGTTATAAGGATTCCCAAGATATATTACGGATTCTGCCCACGAAGACTCGACCTTTTTTACTAGAGTGGTCTTAAATAGTTTTAAAACACATGTCAGAGGTGTATCACGATATCGATTCTTAATAAAAAAACTTACAAAGACACTTGAGTTCATTTAGATAAAAATCGCTCGTTAGTGTAGCTGCAATCACTGCTAGAGTAATCGTAATGTAATAGCGATGACCGGAAATCCGGAACTATGGGTTGCCAGGGGCGCCTAATGGATTTGCGGAGACTGTTACACGTCTTTAATGGGCGCCTGATAAGCATTCGCTTTTAGTTGTGTTGGTAGACCCACTTCCGACCTGCAAACAGGCAAAACGGTTAGATAACATGGCATAAGATTTTCTGTATTACGATCTATATTATTTTAATTCCATGTTTTTTTTGATTATCATCATAATATAAATATACACATATAGTTATAATTTAATTTCCTAAAATTTGATTACTGCGTTTTATCTGTATTTATGAAGAATGAAAATAAACAAAATGAGTTAATTATTGAGGAATTTGAATTCGGAGGTAAGAAGAAATATTGTTTCGCATGCTATGACGCATACTGTGACGATCACAATACTTGGAATAATGAACATTAAAAATCGTTTCTTTATGCACAGATTACACTTAAATTAAAGATATAATACAAGTCGTGTAAGCCCGGCATAGAATAAGCCTTCTTTATTTCCTCCCGTGGATGTCGTACGTGGCAATAGAGAGAACAGTTTCAAGAGGATGGGCAGCAGCTTCCTTGACATACCATAATACTACACTGCAAACCCGCCTGCCAAGTGTGCCGATTTTGGTATTTTTTCCTAATAACCTTTTAGGGGAGACCTATCTCTTGCAATGGGACATCAATCAATTAAAGAGAAGAATACAAAATAAATATCGTAAAACAAGATTTCCCTTTTTTGTTTCACTTCACAAAATTTAACAGATACGTTAATACATTTAAAACCATCATTTTTTTCATTAATGTAACGCCAGAAAAAAAAAATTATATATAACATTTTCATTTATAAGTTTATTCGTAAATTGATAAGAACTTATGATAACGTTAGAGTTCATGACATATAATTACATAAAATTATAATTTTTGGAATGACCTTATTCCTAAAAATAAAAGAATTTAAAGTGCTGAACAAGATCAAAGGAACCCTTTTAATACTGTATCAGTGTAAAATATCAAAGCCGGGGTAAGCTATCAAATATTAATAAGTTAACATTTTTGGGGTCTTGCGTTGTAGGTAAATGAATTTCTTTAGAGTTGGGATTCCACAGGATAATTTTATTTTATTCTATCCTAGAAACACTGAAGGTATTCTTTAAGATTCTAATGGTTCATAAGAATTTTTTCACTTACACGTTAGCAGAATGATATTTTAGAAATCAAAACAATTGACGGTTAAAGAATTAAGCAAACAAATCGAAACCAATAGTAAATTTACGTCAACACAACGTTTGATTGTTTGAATAGATTACAGCAAAACGCTTTCAGTGAGCTTTCATCTGTCTATCACCAGACAGTCTAACCTCCATCTTTTAATAGCTTATGTACTTTTGTCTTAGTAAAATAATAACACAATAACAATCCTCAAAAAAATTAGGATGCATTAAACTTAGCATATTAACATAAAGCGTGTTATTTCAATATGTAGTACGAATAGAAAGACTGATCAAAAATTTTTCTCCGAAGAAGTTTTTTTACTTAAAATGCAAACTCGCCTTTTCAGTAAATTTACACTTTTATACTATCCTCATTTGGAACGTAGCAAAGCCTCTCATTACGTTAATGGCAATTGTCGACATGAATTTGTCGTTAAGGAGGTAATCACAAATTTCAAACTTACGTGCTTTGACTATAATTAAAGTTAGAATAGCATTTCACGCCTTAAATTTTTATGGATTATAGTCGGGTATAAAAACTGAAAAGAACAATTTTGGCTTCATGTTATTTTAGAAGGTGTCCACGTGAACAAGTTGCCGGTAAGTCATGTGCCGCCTATATTCCGCCTATACTCTCTTTAGCTAGGCTTTCAAAATACAATATAAAGCGCACTATCTGTGCTTTAGATATGTATTAAAATAAGATTAAATATGAGACACATTTCGTTTTTCAACATTGGTATTTTTAACAAGACTTGATGTGTATGTAAACTAAATGAATCCAAAACAATCAAGCGTCACCATTGCTAAGGATTTTTGTTATTTAAATATTCGTTTATTGAATAATATGCCTTTTCAGTCAATATTCTTTCAATATGCCTTTTTAATTTAATTTAATAATGTTTTACGCAATTACGTCAAAAAATCTGATTTCATTTATTATTAATAAATTAGAGATTTTTAGCAATCGAAATTTTTGTGCAGCCACTTTTTCACGGAACCTTGTAAATACACTATGGACATCCTCAATTTTGTAAGTGTTGTAAACGTACGAATTATTATTATAAATATATTGTGAGGCCGCAAATAAGAATATTAGGTGCTACGTCCAATCACTTATTATTCGATTCTTCAGAACTTTCTATAATACGGCAATTCTTTGTCTTCTTTTAAAGTCACAATGAAATGGCTTTGATACTTAATAAAGTGGAATTTGTTACGACACATATTCATCATCATTATCGTAACTTCTGTTGTTGTTAGTGCCGGACATAGTCCCCCTTAATGGAAATTCAAAAAGACCAATAGGAAGGGGTCTGCATCTTCTAACAATCTTAAGAGCGTCGTCTGTCCACCTTGGGCGTGGACATACTAAGCAGTTAAGCACAGCTCCAGCGGCTATCTATTTTACTGGTCATGTGATATGCCCATTGCCACTTCATCTTGATAATACGTTGGGCTATAGTGGTTAGTTTCGTTCGTCCATAGAAATTCTCACTATCGATTTGATCTCGTAGAGAATGACGTGCATAATAGCCTCCGTCGTAGCTCGTTGAGCGATTATGAGTTTGTCAACGAAACCCAAGCATGTTTTACTATCGTATGTCATCACTGGCAAGATAATAAAACCTAATCATGTAACTTTTTTATATAATATTGATTCATTGAGTTAACGAAGTATATGTCTTTAATATACTAATATAATGTAAAATAAAAAATATTAACGGCTTAAGTTCAAGAAAATGGACACAAATGTAATTTTCATTATCTGTATCCCAGTGGCAGACAATATATCTAAAGTTTAAACAAGTTGATAAACCTGAAAAAGAAGAGGAACAAAAATATATGCCGTATTATTTTTGACAGACAGCATCTCATTTTATTTACGTTACGGCGTTGGAACTGAGATAAGTAAAAAGAAGAATACTTAAAACAACCGTAAAAAGAAATATTTGTTACAAGCCTTGGTATCTTGATAATCCTATTTTAATTATATATTTTTACTATAAAAACATAAGAATTCCTTGACAAAATAAGTAATAAGCCTGTTACTTAACAAAATCATTATCCATTTTCTTTGTTTACGTTGTAGATTTTCCGTCTTTTCATTATTTTCAAAGTTCCAAAAAAAAAGGTTCTTATCTATGTTTTCCTTATATTTATTCAACACTTACAGTAATCAAAATACCACATAAAAATAGAAATTAAAATTACTAATATATATCGAAACAGTATTCAATGAGTTCCTACAAATACATGGTAATTAATTTGTAGCCTTAATTTTCGTTTCCGAAGTTTTTTAAATCTTTTGGAAAGACGATGATAGATATGTTTATGATTATTTTTAACAATACCGAATATTTAGAAACAGAACGACATTCTCGCACAAAGGTGCTTAGGAATTTAAGTCGATCGAAATCTGTCACACGGCATAATAATAATAATTTTTGCAAATATTTTTGGGCAACGTATTGTATATTTCAAAAACATATCGAGAGGGAACAGTATATTGAATGTAGGCTTGTGAAAGCTATAGCCTTTTATTCCATTTATCTTTACTTTTTTCTTTTGAGTATTCAATGGAACCCTACTCAATGCATATGGGCTTTTAGGGAGAGTAAACATCATAGATGCGCTACGAGCGGGTCCTGTGATGTTTACCTTGATCGTCGCGGTACTTCGCATTCGCAAGGTTAAAAGGGGTTTTCAATAAACATATCGAGGCTATAATGATTCATAGCCAGGTTAAGATTCCAAATGAATTTAGAAAAAAAATAATGTTATTAATTTATGCTACGAAATTCAAATGATTACAGCAATTGAAAATATTTAAGCGCATATAATTTTTAGTAAATATCATGTGTTCAAGTTGTTTAAGTTAGCATTCTAGCAAATATAATATTGTTAGTGAGATAAAAAAAAAATAGAAGTATATTTATACATTTTCAATAATTAAGAAAATGTTATGAACAGAATTTAGTTGTAGAATAATCATCAAACATTTGCGTTAAAAACTATAAGTGCTTTCCACGCATTTAAATGAATTACACGATGTGTTTAAAACCGTTGATGAATTTATAAATTGCTACAGCGTACTCATTAAAATTTGCCGCGTAAGTGATTTTCTACGTGCCGACATAACAGTTGTAATTTTACGTTAAATAAACATATTTTTTAGCTTTTTACTTTAGCGTATGTCCTCAAGCGGAAACATGTTTGGTATTTAATCATAACATTTTTCGTACTTATACAAACGTACATAATACATATTTGTAAAAATTAACACGTATTCGTATGTTGATCTAATAAATTACTGAAGAAGAAATCTTTGTCTCCATAGATGCTCTAAGATCTTTGGCTGGGTGAATTAAACTGTTGGCTTTATGATTATGAAGAGGAATAGTTGGAAGAATATATTTCTTTCTTAAGAATAAATTGTTTGTTGTTGATACCAACTATAAACGGTCGAATTGAAGTACCGTTTAAGCATAATTGGGTAATATTAACTATAGGGACATACAAATTAGGCAACTTTATTTTGGCAATACTTTTGAATGTAATTGCTGCTGAGGCGTCAAAAGATTTGACTGAATGCCTGCGCTGTATTTTAGTTTTAATTCGGTTTAGTCAATTAAAAATCTGCAAGTTAGCGAACAGTTCTGGCGTAAGTACTGTTTTAATTGCTTGTCTTAAATACACTAATTTTCGAAGAGTACACATTTATCTTTATCGAAAATCGAATATTATGAATAGTTCGACATTTTTTACATAAAAACAACCAAAGATTGACATAATATTTTTTCTCGTGGTTAACTCTTTTGCATGTGCCAAATTAATTGGCGCGTCGTTGCAAGACTCTTACATACATGCGGCGTTTTAATACCAGATCTACTCTGACAGTGCTGGGCTTTGTAGAAGAACATGGGGTAGTCTCCTCCGCTGCCCAGATCTCCAGTTGCAGAGAGAAGCACCGATATTCAACCTCTTACTATCTCCTCATACTCCTTCGACGTAATAACTTTTGGATTTTAGGTTTCATTTAAATCACTTAGATAAAAAGGAATTAATTTAACAGTCACCGTAGGCAGCATCTCCTCGCCTCTATAGAAAATATAGTTTTTTAAGCTCCGGCAACTAGCCGCGCTCACTGTAGCCAGGTAAAGGGAGAGAAAATAAATAACGCCCACGCGCCGCTAAGGACCGGCTAAGTAATGTAGAAATTAAATAAATAGAGAAAATATTAATATGAAAGGGAAAATAATAAGAAATAAGTAATAAATAATAAGGAGATTGCCAATTAAGATTAGTGTTTAAAGTGTGCTATACGCCACCTACGTGTTAATAGATCGCACGCACACAACCGCGAGGAATTAATGTTAGTAAGTTAGACACAAAATAATGTCCCTTAATTAAGTACAGAAAATAGTATGAAATAAAAATTGTAAATAAATATAACGAATGAGTCGAAAATAAGAAATAAATAATTATAAGATTAATAGTAAAACAAATAAAAAATCTTATAAAATACAAATAACGTAATAACAAATTAGTTAATTAAGGCTGGTGTTAAAGGTATAATAAATGCCACCTATTTTCCAAATAGGTCGCATGCACACAAGCATAAGGAATAAAATAGTAAGTAAAACAAAATAACGTAAATGAATTATAAAAATAGGAAATAGTAAATTTTAAAAAAATCGCAATAAATACGAGGTAAATAACTTCTAATTAATTATAAGATCAATAATTAAATTAAAAAATCTGAAAATTATTACCTTAGAAAAAAAGATTCACCATCAGGAGGTAGAGGTTTCAGATGGCAAGTATAAAAAAAACACCTGCCGTAACACTTTTGAAGATAGGTAACCAAAAAACAAGTCAAATATACAGCAATCTTTCTTTGATAACGAAACACTCAAAGTATTATTAGCTTAATTTCAGTACCTTGATATGATTATCGAAGACACGGGTATGACAGTACAACATCTGGGCCTCAACACCGACGTTTATGTAACTTACTAATGTAATAAATAAGGTAATATAAACAAAACGGAACTGGATAATCACGTTTACCGTAAAATTATATGGTTTTAGTGTTTTAACATATTCAATATTACAGAATGGTTACAATATACAAATTTATCAAAAATATCTTGCTTTAACAATGTCAAGTATTGTAATATATTTGAGTTTGCAATAAAAGTTTTCTTTATTCGAAAACTATTCGCAAACAGTTGAGAGTTTTAAATGTCTCTAAGCAGAAACTCGTCGCTCGTTGCCTAGTTGATTCCAAGGTGAAGTGTATTTAAAAACGTTTCATTATAGTATGTATAAAATTTAACATTTATCATATAATATTTGTTTGTAATAATTTCTTTATGTTACAAAGATAGCATCAAAGTTTAATTAATATGGCAATAAGCTTCGAATTACATTTAATGTAGTACTACAAGCCTTAAGCTGTAACAGTATTTTTAATGAATCACGCGAAACGAAAATATTTAACATTCACATTATATATATATAAATGGTCATTTAAATCCGTCTTCTCTTTTCACTTGTAGCTTAGACCGCAAGGTTCCTGTGGCGACTGTAAGACGTCATGGCGTGTCTACGTTCAAAATCATTGTTTGAAATGTATAATAGTATTTTGACTATTGTTGTTTTAAGATTTTCATACCTCGAATCTTATACAATCTCAAATTTTACTCATGTAAAAAAGAAGAATCGTTTGTTACACTCATTGCAGATTTGCGAAATCAATTAGTTTAAGATTTGTTCTACGTTTTCAAAGCTCATAATTCTAATTTTGTAAATACAATATTTACAAAATTAGAATTATGAGCTTTGTCTAATTCACATGTCAATTTTTTTTGTAAAAAAATAAATTCATGTAATTAATATAAAATTTATTTATAAAATGTCTTTTCATATATAAATACGAAGAAAAAAATGAACTTTACAAGTGACGTGTAGCTTACGTCGCACCAAGATATTGTGAAAGAATTTTGTGCAGCATCTATCCATGATACCTTATTAAAAAGCTCAGTGATAAGTCTCATCTACTACGGCATTTATATCAATGATTAACAAACGATTATGTTCTCATATTCAAGTAACACTAATATAAATATAATTAAAAATATTTGTACATTATATTTTTAATTTTTAAAATATTGAATACATTTTAAAATATTTGTACTATACTTGTATCAAAAAAATATTTAAAATGTAGGGCAAAGCGCTATTATATCTTTTTAACCAAATAATATTTATGCATAATTTTAATTCCATTAATAGAACAACTCATACTAGCATAGCTCTGTATAAAATGCTCAGTAAAGCTTTGAAAACATTTTAATGTATTGTAAAACTTTTAATTCCAGCTACAAGAGATTCATAAATATGCTTTTAAAAAGTACTGTACATTATAGCATTGGCAGTAATATTAAAAACAACAAAATTCAAGCAAGTACAAGCGTGTAGTGTATTAAATAAAATCGTAATTTTGTATTCAATTAAAATTTTACGTATTTGTCAACCAGGATGATATTTTTCGTTATTATTTTTTTTAAATGTGAATATTTAAAATAAATAACTTTTTTATTTTTAAAAATAAACTATAACATAATAGTTATATTAAATATTTAATAACATATATTGCAAATGGCTATTATAAGCTACATTTAATATAAATACTTAAATGATAAAGTGTTTAATTATTAAAAATTATAAGACAAATTTTGGCCGAAATCCTAACGCACAATCCTTTAACCAATATTCGTACTTGAAAACATTTCTAAACCAATAAGAGCACGATTGAACGGCAAGTTAATAAATTAAAAAAAAACTTGCGGATAAGACTCATACTACTAAATCTCATAAAAATATTTCAATAAATTTGTATATGTAATATATAGCAAAATTAGGGTAATGAAAATTAATATTTAATGTAAATTAGCGCGTAATTTATATTATAAAATAATGTGTGCATAACATTATTGTTAATGTGTCATTATTATACACTTTATAATGACAAAATTATTATGATATCACAAAAACATTTAGTATTCTTAGTTTACTAACTGAAATGAAAAGATTTTTACACAGAATCCAGTAGATCTGAGATTGTTGGTACAAAAGGAATGGTAAATGTGTGCTCTAAATATAGTACAAAAGAAACAGTGCCATTTAAAATAAATGTGGAGCATGAAACTTTGTGGAAATCATTAGTCTACATGAATGATCGTGTGTATTATGTTGGTCTCTTTAAAGTAGAGGTCATCTAAGCTCACGAATAGTATATTGTTCTGGTATGAAGTATGTCGAAAGTATGGTAACGCAGTGCCATTTTAGATAATTTAATTTTCAAAAACCTAGGGATTTTCGATGGGGCTTTAAGGTTCTAGAGCGGAGACAACGGACTCGCAACCGCATCACAGGACGTTCACCTGTAAGGTGGATAGACGCCCTCCCAATCGGTCCTAGTAGGGTCTTTGGGGAAGCCCTTTATCCAGCCATGATCGTTCTGAGTCTGAAATGATGATAGTTTTGATGAGGCATTACCATTTTGTCATTATGAATATTCCATTTGTTATCGCGTGAATATTGCGTCCGTCAAGCGAATTAATTAATTAATAAATCAATTTAAATTATGATTTAATTAAATTATCTGTTTCTAAAGCTCCAATTAATCACAGAATATTAGAAAGTATGCGAGAACTCAAAAGTATTCGTTGTAAATGTAATAACACTTTTGATTATATATTAAACTATTTCTGAGAATTACAATACCAAGACACGTTAATTACTTTTGTAGCAAAATGTAATACATTCATGAGTTTAAAGTCATCGAGGATAATAACTTCACAAAACTGTAAAGAAAACGCGCACAAAGGGATTTGAGAGCATCTGCAGCTTGAATACAGCTTTGGACTGCAAATTACAACGGACATAGTGACTGCGCTGATACTCCGCGGCGTAGTTGCCAGTACACAGCGGCTTCCCGTAGCAGCCACACGCCCGTAGCGCCGTAGCTTGTAGCTGTTATATCAACGCGTTATGTACGAACCTATAGTACGAATAAACGTCGGAAAACAAAAACAAGAAGTGATATGAGTTGTGCGTCCCCTAGCTCAGTATTCCGATTGACTTTGTTAATACTAACTTTCGTCATATCAGGCGCTTTTATCGCTAGTGTCGTGTGGTTATTGCGAACCCGAGGATCGGCCAGTCAATATGAGAATTATTACTTGTCGAGAATTAATATAAGCGCAGCTAGATCAAACAGCGAAGGGAATAATGTAACTGCGTCGCCTGTCTCAGACCATTATAAAGACTTGATTAAAATAGAGATAGCAATGCGACGGGTGGAAGAGAACAGCCGTAGACTGAAAGAGTACACAAAGTCATTGTTATGGGATAATAAAGATAAGTCTCTGTGGTGTGTATTATTCAAAGATAGTGAAAAAATGGCGAATAAGCCTGGTAAAAATAGACATTCTATTGATGAAACGTACATACGTGCGCTACGGGAAAAGAAAATGAGAGAGTCTACGATACATATAAGGCATCATGGATCGCATCATCGAAGAAGAGCGGAAACGCAACCCAATTTACCATATTTTAAATAAGAAAAATGTATTTGTATTGTCTAATAGCATACGTAATCATTTTTTTCAACCATAGCATATACAATATGGTAATAACGCAGTGTGTAAATATATTTTTGTAAGTGTATATAAGGTAATTAATGAAAGGCACTTTGTTGACTTCAGACAATACTTAAATAAATCGTCAGAAATTAAACTTAAGTTTTATTTCAAGTTTTTCACATCCAGTTATAAGTAAAAAAAAACACGTAAATTTATAACAATTAAATTATTGTTTTAATTTTTAGTATATGCCCCATAATTAAATTAATTTGTATACGTATATTATGAAGAATATTGATCGTAAGCACTCTTCCCTCAAACTTTTTTAATAATGTCTGTTAGTTATTTCATTATTTATAATTATGTTTATTTCAGTTAAAAAATATTGATGTCACTAATAGTAAGGAATGAACTCAAAATTAACTTTATTTGTTTTAAAATTGAATAGAAATAAACTGTACATTGCCAAGTAACTGTCTATGCCTTATAAATCTTAAAAGTTTAGTGATCTCTTCGTTTGTTCTTATATCAGCAATTTAACATGGTTTATTGGTATAGATCATTTTTGTTTACTGTTAACATAGATTGTAAATTTATTATTGAAAACAACTTCATTGAGTGTATTAGTTAAACAGGCTTCCATAAAAACACTTCGGCTGATAAAAACTGCCAATAACTCGTGACTTACTTTTTTCGTTATTAAAGAATCACAACAACATAAGGAACAGCGATTAACGTTTCCTGTATATAAAGAGTTTCAATATTTACATGATTATTTACTTTGTATATTATGTTTAGTATTATGTTTAGTTTATTCTTTATTTTTAATTTGCGCGGTCAAATATGCTTAATTTATATAACATAATTGTACACAGCAAAAATACATAATTTACTTTTAGCTTTTATCAAAATCAAATCTTATAATTTCGAAATAACCGGCACCTTCAAGCCGTTATCGATATTGAGTCCATTACTTGTCAAAAATGTGATAAATTACTGTTTAAATTATAGCTGAAGGAATTGCTTTTCACGCCGTACTGCAAGATTTTTTTTAAAGAAATCAATCCTTTTTTATTAAAGATTAAATGCAATAAATGTAATTTTATTTGATTCCTACATCAACATAAATTACTTTGCTAGTGGAAGAAATCTAACAAGATGGTTATACCTACAATGAACACATGTACGTTCATGTCATCAAGATCTTGTCCTTTACCTAAAATGATGATGACATCATCATTTCAGCTACACGTCCACTGCTGAACATAGGCTTTCTCTATAGATACCTATGAAAATTGGTGCAAAATGCATCCAGCATTTTTTGATGCCTTCCTAAAGCAGAGCATCAGTCGTTGTTTGGTCCTTCTATTTCTTATTGGTCACTCTAAAATCTTAAGATCTCAGCAGCAATCTGTTCTTTGAGCTACGTGATCTGCCTATTGCTATATCAACTTCAAGCATTGAACTTTGTTAGTATACGGATTTCTTATTTCTGATACAATAATATATTGGTATATTTTTTTAAATTTATATTTATATGTATAGTTGCAAGTACATTTATTTAAATGTATGTACAAAAATGTTATTATGCTGAACGCTAATTTAATGTTCCGGTTTTCTTTAGCTATACGATATGGCGCAAATACAAGAGTCTGTTTATATCTAAAGCTCTTATTTCTTTCAACATTTTTTACCGAAAAAAATAATCTATTTTTGAAGGGAGTGAAATCAAGGTGTCAATGAAACGATACGCTGGCAAAAATTATTTTATTTTAAACAATTAATAGCAACGCATTGCTGGACTTGAAATACATGGTTAGACAACAGTTTTTGATACCTGTCTTTCAGAATACGAGAGAAAAAACCTGAGTGCTATGGCGAAATAAAATAAATTTCAAGAAATTATTTTTACAATTTTTCCTTTATTAATATTGGAATTTCTAGCCTTAACGTGTAATTCTTGATTGTAATCAATGAAAAATTTGTAACATTTTCAATAAAATTTATGGTAGTATTTGAAATTGTGGAAGTAAAAGCATACCAAGCTCTGATGTCGGACCCTTTTCATCTATAATTATACATTACAATCGCTTTCTCTTTGTACGTCCAATGAGGCGAAACTATTTACGTTGGAAAACAACAAAAATGCCGCAGTTTTAGTTGTAGCTTAAATATCCTTTTTTTGTACTAAATTACTACTGGCTGTAGTTTTGTACATGTCAACCAGAACTTAGAGAAAAACAGAGCAAACCAGTTGCTTATAAAGTAGTTCATTCCAGAGGAAAAGAATTTTCAAATGAAATCAAATTTATATTTTTATTGATGAAATACTGAAATTGAAAAAAAGTTAAGTAATTTCATATGTAGTATGTACCACACACTATATTTTTAATATGTAAAAACGTTTTTATAAGCAGCTTATTAACGGAACAGTGGTAGCCCAGCGGAACAGGACTGAGACTTGAGATTGCAGAAGGACAGCAGTAGCCTCTGTTTACCATAATACCACACTGCGATCACCAACACGCCTGCCAAGCGTGGCGATTATGGCATATCCGCGCCATAGATAACTTTGGGGGAGACCTATGCCTTGCAGTGGGCGACTATAGGTTCAAACAACGAAGCAGCTTTTTGGAACACCCATTTTAAAAGTACGTAGAAAATTACCTGCCCTACTTATTATTTGTGGCGTTTAATTGCCTCATTCTTTTGTTTGCGCCTGCTCACTGTGGTTTTGCAATACCGTAATTACTTTCTTTATTATTTTGGAAATATATTGTTTTTTTAACGATTTTTATCAAACAAAATACGTTTATTGTTACTATATCTTAATTATTATTATTGTCATTGTTGTATTATATATCCGGTAACTCTCATAAATAAGTCAACAAAAAACCTTCAATTTTTTTCGTTTAAAAGAAAGTCACATTTATCACATACGGAAGCTTGAATTTGATTCTATAAACAGAATTTTCGTGAGGTCACGTAGTGATTACGTACAACTTTTACACGATTTATTGTAGTAATTGAACAGTTTTGATTGTTTATAATCTGTTAACAAAATAATATTTTCTACGTATTTCGGTTAAGCGTTTTAAGTTTACGACTGTTTTAATATAAATTCCCCATGAATCCAGCAAACAAAAGACTATTTGGTTTTACTTTTCAACAGTCACTAACATCCATAAATTTATTATACAAATACGTGAATGCGAGTGTGAATCATTACATTTTAACGTACAGTGTGGTCTTTTCACGATTATATAAATGCAAAAATATATAAAAAAATAATTTAAGGTAAATAACTTGAGAAAAAGGGCACCTTTAAGATAGTGCTGACCGCGACCCGTAGGTTTTTACGCCGATTGCAGATCAGGAAAATTGTACTGTTACTCCAAAAGTCTAAGCTAAGTGGTATTTAGGTTAATGGGTTAGGGAAACTCTGGCATATATTTTTAATTACTGGACTCAAGAGCACAGCGTAGAACGTCCACAGACAAAGTAATCAAATGACCTTGTCGTCGCTAAACGCTGGACGGAGGCCGCTTCCAACCGATCGTATTAGAAATTTATGCGGCAGGTTTATATCCATAAATTTATATCCCACGGTTAAAATGATTATATGTAAGAAAACAGAGTAACCATGAAAGTTCAATAGAATAGAAAAACTTGATGATTCTTTTAAATAAAATATGATAACTTAGCTAACAAATTAATGAACATAATATTTGATTTATGATGTTTTTTTAGAAACAGACTTCTTAATTATAGGCTCAGTATTTTAATTTCGCGTTCCATCATACAACTAATATACGGTTATGAAAATAATTAAAAGAAATTAATGTTGTGCTTTCCCGAATATATTTTTTTAATTAAATAAGGGGAAAACGGAATTAATTTTTTGTAATTTTTTTTTGTCAACATGTTCATCAAAACTTCGAGAACATTTTTAGGTTGGACGGTTTTCAAAAATACGCCTGAAAGTTGCTATTGAAATCGCCGCCATTTCTCCTTAAAGGTTTTGTTTTAATTTGGCAAGCATTTTGAGAAAGTTACAGTCTCTTGACTTGTACCCATAAAAATTACGTGGTAACCAATCTGGACTTTGCTATGCTTTTTTGGGAACATTTCGTACGTCATTTTCGTCCTTATGGAGCCAAGCCATGGATATATTGAACTGTATTTGCAAGAAGTTATTTACCAGTGCACTTGATTGTAGTATATCCTTTATTTTATTGGAATAACGATCAAAAAAATCAGTCAATAAATTAAGTCACTTTTTAATTCATTTATGATGAAAGTTATGTACAATATTTATGATTTTGTACGTATGCATGTTGTAAAAATTGCTTTCACAATTCATTAAATATTAAATAATTCTGACAAATTTTCTCCAACGTTTTAAACGACAAAAAGCAAAAGTATCAACAAAGGCCATCAACAATTTTGCGGTGAACGTGTGAAAATATATTTAAGTAGATTTTCTCCAGGGAAATTTGAGATAATCTCGGAGTTGCGGGCGTCGCTACAGATTGCAGCGATTACTCCTGACACCCTCATGTTTACCTTTAGATAGTTATTCTCTGTCCTAAATTATAAGACAAAGACACACATACCTGTATACAAAATTACGCGCAGGGGTTCCAAAAATTAGGGGAGCAAATTGAAATTTATAGCACTCTCCCTTGTTTTAAATATGTTCTAGTCGAAAATTGGAATTTACTTCTCTATTATCTAAAGCATATGTCATGAAAATAATTTTGTCGTAGTAAAATAAAGTTGTAGGGTAAAAAAAAACTGCACAAGTGTTTAAATCTTATAAATTTATTTATCTAACAAAATTTTCTTTTAAAGGTATATAAATATATCTATCGTTTATAACATAGATTAAAATTAACATTTTTTAATACTTATTATGTTACATTTAATAAAGCGGCAAAAGCCTTGACACCTCGATCGATTAGTCCCTGTTAATTCATATGTTTTGGGAAGTTCAGAAATCGGTGTAAAGCATAGTGTTGCAACGAGTCTTACAGAAAAGAAAACAACTCTTACGGAGCATATTCTTTAGTTGTTCCGGGAAACTCTGATATCTATATAAGGACTGCGGTGAGAATCTAGATTCGTAATAGTTCTAGCCTTATTTCGTTTCAAAATAAATATCGTGAACTTCAAGAATTGTAAACCTGGTTGTTATTGTTTATTTGCCTATATACTTGTTTTACAAAGTATAACGGCGAACTTATCGAAGATGTTCTCTACCAGTTGACAATTTGCGCGGTGCAGAGATTAATTCATAAAGGTAAGAAGGTAAATATTAAGGTTAAAAATAAGTATCTAAAAAGAAAAAAAATGATAGTTTCGGAAGTAATAAATATCATCATTGAAATACAATTAGAACAACCGTTATTAAAATTCGGATTACAATATATTAAAATTCGTTTTGGTTTATTTTTTTCAGGCATTACAGGCTATGTACTGTCAGAAATTATTAGCTTTCTAATAGAAAAAAATGAATTAATTTCAGTATGCTAACTTTAAACAGAATGATAGTAGATAAAGATAAAAGATTTTTATTCCTTTTTTTCTTTTTCCTATTCCTAATCTATTATAAATGAGCTATATATTCACCCTTTTAAAACTTTAAAAGCTATAGGCAAACATCCTTTACAAAAGCCAAATCTTACCTGTTGTCTACAATCATTTTTAAAAAAAATATTAATATATTTTAAAAATAGTTTATCCATTTGGCATACGTAATCAAATGAATTGTTATGGGTAAGATAGATAGTACAGTACCCCTATGGGTAACATGCAACAAAATGTGTAAAGAGTCAACTTAAACTGAAAAATCAATAAGGCTTTATAAAGGTCTATTCACCCGTGTGTCGTGTGCGTTGCAAATGTAAACTTTTTCACTCAAGCTTTTACGTTTGCCGATATTGCTTCCATTTACATCGGCGACTTAATATCATCACGAATATTACGAAATAAAATGTTTATTCGCTATTGAAGATTTCATGTTTCAATAAACAATTGCAATCTTTAAATATAAAATCGTTTTGTTTTTCTACTTCTATTGTATCTGAAGTTGAATAAATGAGAAATAATTCTACTTATTGCTATTGAGTGTACTTTTACACTCAATAATTGTGTTAAGTATAGATGTGAGATCAAAGATGTAAAATATTATTCATTTTTAGATAAATAAGCCGGACTCTTAATGAATGCCGATTTCCGATTAATATTAACGAAAGACATGGTAAACGGTATGAAGAAAGGTACGAATGAAACAAAACGATACATATCAAGTCAGCGGTGCATATTTTAATGATTTTCCCTTACAAGATATATAAATATAAAGGTTTTTTATTATTATTTTAACAAAGAAATATCTTGATCTACGGTTATTCCAAAAATAAATAATAATAAAATACAAATTTAAATAAGGAATCTAATTTTGTTTCTTTTCTTTTTACCCTTTAGGCGTTACATCCGTTTCCACTTTGTACGAGATTTTTCTCACTTTTCCCAATCAGAGTGCTCGTATTCCTTTTGATTTTCTCACTTTTGTCAATTTACGCCCAATGGATTTCGATGGAACAAAGAAGTAAAGTTTTCAGTTTTAGAGTATGTATAAAGTTTTAGAGATATGTTTTACGTTCCAATTGACGATTAACTTTTTTCTTTTTGTATCAAAATGAACGTTAATTTTTATATGTGTTACCAGTAGAATATATACGTACCACTGCGATTTATATATGAGTACTCTCTCGTAATGTACTTTTTCTTATATGTGCCGTTAGCACAGTTACAGTAGCGGGCATATACTGCTATATACTACTATATTTTTATTATTAAATTCAAGTCAAAGTTTCTTTATTCGAGTAGACATTTACATATGTTTTTGAGTCGAAGATTAATTTAAGATTTTAATTGTAAAGACAGCCGTGCTGAGTTTACCTGCGAGCATTGCGAGATGAGGGCTTCACTAACCTTTTTATCTTAAGTGATGCGTAAGAAAACCGTTGAGTCAGTTAGTTTTAACACTTCATTGTTAATAAGTAAGCCATAATTTTGACTTTTAACATTAGGTGTAAATTTGAAGCTCTTGATCTTTCTAGCATTTAAGATTAAATTATTAATTTCGAACCAATGAAGAACATGTGACAATGCACCGTTTGCTTCATCAAGTATTATATAGACTAGTGTTAAGTAGGTAATGTGTAGTAATATGTTGTGTTAGAGAAACTTGTTGAAAATAGACTAATGTTTGTGCTTGAATAATATATATAATATATAATTTGTGTCTAAGTTATAATATGTCCCAAATAAATATAAATACTTTATTGAATTAAACTTCTTGTGTATTGTAATGCCCTTTACAATATACACAAAACTATGTTTAGGGTACATTACGCTTGCAATGCTGGACCAAGTGGGACTGTTTCGAGTCTGTTGAGTTTTAAACACCAAGCGTCTTACAATACCTATCCTACTCTATCAATTCAAGAAAAGTCGAAATGTAATGTAATGTAATTTCTTGCACATAAATGTGTTCTGCAAAACTAAATCAAAAAAACGTCCATGTGACCATTACATTAAAAACTTGAACCCTGGTTTAACTATTAAAACGTGGATCAGCTATATTTTTTCAATATTCTTCACCTGCTGTTCTCGAACTATGACTGAAGAAGAAGGTAAACTACAATCAGCAAATATTACTAAAATTTTGTCCGTTGTCGTTAGTTACCTGTGTGTATTTAAATTGCTTTGAAAGATCACAAGACACATACTAACACTTGCTTTTGATAAAATGCTTTTGAGTTACTACAATTTACTCTCTGTGAAAGATATATTGAAGAGAACTTCAAAACAGTTCAAAATAATATTACATTTTTGCTCTACTTTGATTTAGCACAAATAAAATTATTAAATGCGCTTGAAAATTATAATGAACTTTAAATATTTGTGGCTATGTGATGATCCCAATATGTGCACTGGTATGGAATTTTTTCAAATATTTAAGCCTATAATATTAAGGTTTTTTTTTGCTATTTTATCGTTCCTTGCAGTGTTGTTGTTGTAATCGAGTCAATGTGAATACCCGGCGTGAGTAAAACTAGTTACCTGCAATTATAAATCAGAGATTTAACTATTAAGTTAGATATTCGAATAAATGGAGACAATAAGATCTTCACTTTTTTCGTGATACAGATGGCTTTAGAGAGGCTAATGTTTAGCTTCGTCGTAAGCGAAAATCTTTAAACATCTTACACCATTTTTTAATGATCCTGCATAAAGTGATCACTCTATGTTACATTGATCAATTTTTTGAAAAGAATCAATACTTTCTCTTTCTATTTACGTTTACGTAGAAAGTTTTGTGGATAATTATTACACCGACTATGTTGTATATGCATACAAGGTAATTGGTTATGGATAAAATAGCTTTGAAGAAGTGATTATAAAGCACATTTACCAGCACAAATTTTTTAAAGCTTTTATACATTTTTCCAACTGCCTTGTATAAAGTAATCACTTTGAAATATAATACATTATTTTATTTTTTTAGCCAATAACTTCTGGCAGTAGAAATCTGCAGAGACAGGTAGTAAACTATCAAAAACTGGTAAAAATTATTAATATTAAAATGTAGAAGTTTGAATTTGGAAAACGATTTTTTACTATATTATCTTTATGGATATGATTTTTGGATATGATGTACCATATATAAATAACAGCGAATGCTAACATTTGAGGTATACCTTCACTCCTTTAAAGCTTTTACGCCGTGTGTAAACAATAAACTTTTTAAATTTTATTAAGTCAGAAAATTAGAAGATGGGCCAGGCAAACGACTCCCGGTAAATGATTCGTTACGCCTTTAATACAATCATTCGACACATGGTTTAGTTACATAAAATTCTGCGTAGATCTCTCTCAAATTAAATATTAAAATCAACATACCTGGTGCATATTATTACTCTAAGTTTTTGTTAACTTAACTTTATATTGACATATATATATATTGACATGTATAATAAAAGTATTGCTTTTCTGATAATAAAATTACAAAATTAATATCGGTATAATATCTCGGATATAACACCACAAAATAAGACAACTTGAGGCATTAAATGGACAGTGTTTCAGAGCTAGAAAATTGAATGAAACTGAAAATGAACAAGATACAGTAAAGATAAATTAATTGGCTCGTTCTCGGTCTTACAGCCTCATTGATAAGTCTCTACGAAGCCATAATTCAATTACGAAATACAAGAATGAATTTCTAATTAAATGAGAACCTTGAAATACGATAAGGGAAGATTTGAAATCAAAGACTCCCCAAAGTCTTCATTTAACATTGTAAAGAAAATGTCAAATAGCTAAAGGAACAATTTCTTTTAATGATGTTTTATTATTAATACAGAATGAAAAGTTTTTAATTAGAGTTTTATGAAAAAGATGTTATAGGAAAACATGTTGTAAAGACACGAAGAGTATCGATATCAAATATTTTGAACAAGTGACTACATGCACGTAATAAGTTATATAAAGATTAGGCACTTAAAGTTAATTTATAATAATGCACACAACTTATTTATAAATTAACCATTAACTTTGTTGTAATGATTAGCCAAAAAAAATTATGTTAAAAGTAATATTTTCCGTCATAGCCTAATAGTTTTTAGTGTAGACTTATTCTTTAGTATGCAGAAAATGTTAAATGTTCAACTGATCAAAAATTCTATTCGCTCAACTGTGTCTTTTTAGATATATTTTTAAATAAACATTATATATTTTATCCTATCTTTCATTTTATCTTAAGCTGACTTAAAATATTGTTTGTCTTAGACAAATTTCATTATGTACGAAAGAAATGAATCCAGTGCATGTTTTAATCAATTTAAAATTCTTGTCACGTTTTAAACACACCGCAAGTTTTGCTCTCTAACAGATGTTAGAATTACGATAGATTTATTCAGGGCCCGGGTAAAGTTTACCTTTCCCTATGTCTTTGATACACTGGTGGTTTGCAAATGCTTTGGTAAATTCCGAGAAACTATTCTGTTAGTTAAACTATATGACGCATTTAGGTTTTTAATTATTAAATTTTCGCCTATATATATTATTTACATGAAATAAGCAACCTGACGAATTTGCATATATACTTTTTCTACATTGTTTAAATGTTTAAGTATATAGTATAAGTTATGTAAGTAATAAGATTAAAACGTTTATTTAATTTTTATTGTTTGTCAAAGTTTCTTAATTTTTAATCGAACTTATTTTTAAATTATGTGTAAGTGGATTTGGCTCGCGTTGTTTTAGAAGATTTGTTTTGTATTATGTTATTTCGCTATTTAAGGAAAAAGACGTTAGCAACTATAATAGCTTATTACAGTCGCCAGCGACATGTTACACACAGTACAGAGATATTTCTAAAATTTCAATGTTTAATCTTTATAGATTAAACATTGGAATTTTAAATAAATAATAAGTAAAAATAGAATTAATAAATATATTTGGTCTTCTTATATTTGACAATGTATACGCGTGTCTCAAGTCAACGGCTGGTTATCTCCTCAAGTCTAAGGAAAGTCATGAAGTTGCCTTATTTTGTGGCATAAAATTATACTTATTTTATTCATAGCGTTTGTACTGTTTACATTTTGTCGACAAGAATTGTTTGTTTAAATTAATCTGAATCTATGTTTATATCTATCTGAGTTATTAACAATCCTTCAATTAAAATCATTCCTATAATAGCGGCTAAACTTTTTATTTACATTTATTTAAATTTAATAACTTTCATAATTTTTCAAAGAAACAAGAGTTTGAAATACATTTATAAGGCAAGTCGAATTGATCACTGACCTCATATTTTAAGTCCGCAAAGAGTTTAATAAGACAAATCTTCAAATAAGAGACTAAATTGCAGTTGTTCTAGAACATCCATTTATCACGTTTTCTTTCGGGATGTCGTCAGCTAAGACGTGCCAAATTTACTTGATACGAAGGATTAATGGTAGTGACGTACGTGAGGCGGGTGACACAAATGTCATTTGCATTACATCTGGATGACAAGGGTACAAATAAATGTATATTAATAATATAAGAAGTAATCGAAAATCTCACGTAACTATAATGTATTCAAGCATAGTAATAAGTTTTGTAACTAATATTATCAACTGATTAGATCCATCTGCAATGTCGTACGCTTGAACGACATTTATAAAGACGCCTTTGTACACAGCGCCGGATCATTGCCAATTTGGGGATGTATTACATAGTACTACGACGAATTTCCTTAAATGTTTCCGACGAATGGGAGCGGTTTTAATTTATCGAATGCTAACCATGAGTGTGTGTTATTAGCCTGGTAATACTATTACTCGAGATAGGGGTCTTATCATATGGTTGATGAATGTTCTTTCAAACTTATTATCTAAGTTCGTGCAGGTTTCTTCACGATAGTTAGCTTTATTTGAGCAACGGCGATGTTCTATCACCTAAAGAGAGGTGCGTTGGGAATTAAAACCGTAGTCTACGATCTACTAGGTATCCGCAGTAAAGTTTAACAACTTGTCACTTTATTCTTTTATTTACAACGAAGATAGGGAGAGATGTATACTTCAGCTTATCACTAAATATATGTAATTATTTGGTTTTTAACTATGCAGTTTTTGTTTTATAATAGTATGAAGTTAATTTATCATTTTAGTTTCCAATCCTTTCTATTACATTTCTTCCATATTTGCAAAACTCGACAAAAATGTGAAGATTAGATCTAATCATTAGTTTTCTTTGCGATTGAGTACCAACCACCAAATAGTACTTTTTGAGAAAAAAATGAGACTTATTTTGTTATTTAATCAAATGTGCTCAATGTCAAAAAGTAAAGTAAGACCAACCATTAAAATAAACTTTAAAATTTTATCTCGCTTACATTGATAGGTGAAGTCAAGCCGATATTTTGGTTCTTCACTATAAAAGCAGGTGAATTTTTGTGAACCCCGTTTTAAAACGGTGAGCTACCATTTTTGGTCACGCTTACGAATACCCCTGTCAAGTCTCTCGTGGACCCTTGAGAATTCACCTGCACCATCATGGGAACTAAGGCGCTAAAGTGATTATGCGGTAAATTTTATGAGTAATTCATAGACAGTAGACAGTAGAATTTTGTTACTTGGCTTAGAAATATTCTATCCATTATTATTTATAATAGCATTTTATTTATAACTAGGTGTTCCAGTTCAAGCGTTGCGGTGATACATCTAATTAAAAGTTTGAACACAAAGTCAGTTTTGAAGTAAATTGATAAAAAAAATTTTCAAAAACTTTCCGGTTTTAACCGGCTTTAACTATTAAGTCACTAAAATTTCACGGCGATTTGATATATATTTGTTGAATCTATTGAGTACAAACAGAGAGAAGAAAAATTAATGTGAATTTTTATGTAATTAGATGTATAACAAAAATTATAGTGATTAATTAGTTATTTAAAAGAAAAAGAATTCAGTCATTAGTTGGTGCAATAATTGGCAATTAATTTTAAAAATTAAAAAAAAGAAAATTAGCATAGCTGGTGAAAAATTCTTTGAAAATTTCAACATTGAAACATTTCAGCGAACTGTGAAGGCGTGGTCCTTTCCAGTGTAATTTGCCCATTAGTGCTACGCCTAGATTTTTGTATACTTTGTTTGTTGTTTGTTGTGTGCAAAACAAATACATTTCATAAACTTTGAAATGGTATTTTAATTTTTTGAAATACCAAAGTAATACTATTAAAACTTCAACTAATAAAGCAGATAAAACTTTTTACCAAAATTCTTTTGTACGTCATAAATTCTCGGGACGAGCATTACCTTGATCAACTACTGATATACTTAGCCAATAACAAAATAGTTGCTATCTCAGGTTCAGAAAAAAACATTAATCTGTACAGCACGGCGTTTAGATTTGCGAAAACAAAAAGACGGTATTAGTTCCGTATTTTCTTTAGCTATAGCCCTCAAACATCGTACTTTCGAAACGAATTAGTGTGTAATACTGAAAAGATCTCAGGAAATATAAAACAATAATTTGACAAAAAATTATATCGTTATATTTGCAGGTATAAATTACATTTATTTTTACAATTTAATACAAGTAGAGTTTAAGAAGGAGTTCAGACGAACATTTTCTTAATGTTTGCTATTTTCGATATTTTCTATCGGAGTCGTTTAAAGTTTAATGGCTTGTATGGCGGATCAGTCGCATCGTCAATATATTTTTATTGCAGCAGAAAATTTCCAACTCATTTCCTTTCAATGGCAATTTAGTCGTGTTATCGCCATATACTGAACCAAGTGTACAAAATGTTTATGTTTAAACATTGCTTTTTCTTAAGTACCACTGCTTATGTTATTAGTTTTAAAATGAAACACTTCACTACACATCAATAATTATTATTTTTAAAACAATAAAATGGTCGAGTGTTTGTTTATTATATCACGTATCAAAGTAGGCAATGAATTTATCATTATCATTTCAGTAGACCTCCACAGCTGGACATATGTCTCACCCATAGACTTTTAATAGGATTTGGAAGCGGCCAGCAACTTCATCGACGAAATATAAAAAGGTGGTCTATCCTCCCTAAAAGTGGGCCCTATCATGCGAATGCGGGTGCGTGCCTTCTACCCCAGAACTCTAAGAATGATTTATTTATTCTTTAATAGACTAAATTTCAATAGACAAGAAAATTAATTTGATTGATAGATAAAAGAAATTATTACAACGCTGTATATAGTATGGTGATTATATAAGGCCAATCGGATCATTGCCGGTTCGACCTAATCAGAAAAAATGAGGGTAAAGGTTCGACACATAGAGCTGAAAATAGTAGCCACGTTTCGCTATTTTTACGGTGTGTTAATTATAACACTGTTACCTTGGTTACTAATAAGGTATTAAATCAACCGAAGATTTTTTTGGAATATTGATATATTTTTTCTATTAAATTCTCTATTTTTTGGGAAGAGCAAGAGTAACTGGTAATAATAAGGTAATGGTAGTTCCATTATCTTCAAAATATTTCAAATTATAGTAACTGAAAAAATTATAATAAAATCATTTACCTATCTAATTAAACAGTTCATAATTATAAATAGCTATTTAGAGGCCTTTGTCGCAAAGGGCCTCGTTCATATTTTAGTATAACCTAGAAGCAAATTTTTTTTATCTACAAATGCTACATTGCACCATTAGTTCCACATTGGCACTGAAATGAGGTCTCTCACTATGAGTTTCATTGGGAAGCTTACAGTTACTGCATGAGCCACAGAGGGCTAGGTTTGGGTTTTTTTCTGCGAGGTCGAATCACGACTGAGGAGATCCCCAGACGAACGAAAATTACCGACCGTAGCTCAGCGTATTGGCAGTAGGCAGTTCGCAAAACGCGCAGAGTAGATGGCTTCTGGAGCATGGCGATGCCATGAACTGGCAAACCACCATTGATGACATGAACAGGTAACTATCCGAACACGCTGAATTGAGGTTATTTACATCTGGTCTTATACGATATCTATGGGGGAGATATAATTCCGACTGCGAAAGTACTACAGCTAAAATGATGATGACCTTTTTGTACCAAAGAAATTAATTCTTTAATTTTAAAAATCTATAGGAAAAATGCTATTATCAATTTGTAGCGGGTTGAACTGTCATATTTTTATAATCTGAAACCTAGCAAGAAATAATTATGTAAAACATTTAGAGCACAAGGAAACCCTATGAATAAGGTTACTTGTATTATTTAGTTATTTAGTAATACAAGTTATTGGGGATCAGTAAAAGATTTATTTGTATTTTAAATACATCTGTAGCTAAGAAAATGTATAGTATGATATTAAAATATGCTAATATTAATTATGTAAGTTACTTTTTAGGTTCAGTTTAGAACAAATACCAGTGCTCGTGTATCTTAAATATATATAAAATTATCTTATAGGTATATATTTGTATAAATTACAAACACCCAAAATTGCAAGCCACATTTCAGGTGTAATGCACACTGCTGTCACGAACGGGGAGAGCTTATTGTCGACAACGTTCATTTATCAAGTCCGTATGCAGGCGTGCGCCGGGTTCATGTCCCACCTGTTCCAAGTTAGTTTCATAGGTAGTTTGTAGAATTAAATTTTAATATCCAATTTACCGAGTGCTTTTCACTAGAAACTAGTGTATATGAAACTGAAATAGGTAACTCCAAAATGAGATAATAAGAAGTCCGACATATTGCGGTGACGTTTATATCTATTAACGTAATAAAACAAATTTTTAAAAGATTATAGGTGGCTTATTTTCGAATACATTTTTCACGTTTTACACCATTATCATCATTTCAGATACAGGACTTCCACTCATGTACATAGGTCTCCTTCATAGTTTTCCAATCAGGTTGGAAGCCGCTTGCTTTTAGGTTCTTTCAACAAGTTCAAGTTAAACCTAAATAAGTCATCTGTCCATCTTATAGCTGGAAGTCGGTGGCTGCGCTTACCGATTCGCGGTCTTTATCCAAAAACGTAAAGGTCCCAGGGGCTATCTGTTTTGTTCGCTATGTGGTCTGCCCAATGCCACTTCAACTCACCAGTCGCCTCATTCCCGAAATAAAACTATTGTTTATTTCAAATTTTAAGCTTTCGATGTTTGGAGTACTTTGGAACACCCATGATTACGGACTCGATTATAATTTTGAGCGTCCAAATGTCATAGTTATCCCGAGGTACCTTTTAACTTGTTTGTTGTTATTGGTTAAATCTATGCAGAATGAGCTGAACGGTATTGTGATTTCGCAAAGGGTGTGTGCTGTATCAGAAATCTAATTTCTATTGTATGATTATTGATGCAGCAAAATAACTTCTGAAAAACTCCGGGAACATATGAAAAATAAAAGTAAACTTCAATATTATCTATTAGCTAAACAAATATTTCTTTTATTTCATGAGTAATAATAGAGTAAATGTAAGTAAAGAAAAGTTGCCTCTATTTAAACACGTGATGAATGTGCTTACTATGAACTACAACGCGCATCTAGTGTGATTTGATGGATGTCGCATTAGATATGCGGACTTTTGGCCCAAAGAAATACCGTGAACGTTACGACTACGCTAGAAAAATATTGTTTTAACACGTTTTTATTATTATATAAATATTAAAGGTAGACGAATATAAGTTCTAGTTCGTGGTTATAAATAAAGACGCACCTATTATAGCACAGGAAATACAGTTGTCTCCCAGATCTCCGAAAAAGTTATTACGCTGTTCATCAAATATATGAAAATTCTCCGAACTTGTATTGGAAGAAAAGTATTCACCAAAATAGTTTTAGCGATGTCACAGTTGCTGGCAACACGCTTTTACTACTGCTGCGCACACTAACATTACTTCGGCTTTTTCTCATTTTTATATATGTAGTTAACAAAACTATATAAAAATGTGTGAAAAATGCCTAGATTATAAAAAATTACCAAACAAAGTATTATACACCAAACTCATACCGTATTTTATATTTAGTCTTAAACATATGCCAATTAATACAGGAATAAAGCAATACTAATAAAGGAACACCAAACATTTAAAAATGTAATTATGTTAATACATTATTATACATATAAAAATATTATTATACATGTAAGTAATGCAATGTAATAATGGTCTCTTCCGAATTAAGAAAGGTTTTAAGTATGGCAATATAAAAAACCTAAAGGGTAATATCTTAAACTACAACGTTATCCGTTATTACATAATGCCGTTTTGCTAAAATAAAAGATCATATTTTAAATGAGATCTTTGAATAGTGATTAATAAGAAGTCGAGCGGGAACTACGAGCGAAAAAACAAAAGTTGAAATTATAATGTAATATCCAGGATTTCGAGACAAAGTCTTATATTGCACAGTTTAAGCTTGTCGCTTTAAATTTAAAATGACACGCTTCCACTGTCCAGTAATTTTATTAGTTACGGCATCCTGTTAACTGTAAAATGGTAATTCGTACTCTACAACATAGCGATAATAGTAAACTTAATTATATTTACGTCGACGGCATTCTAAAAAGGAGACCTATCCGGGTTTGGTTTTTACACATATAATTCCCCTTACACGAAACAGAAGGAACCAGATAATTCTTTTATCAATATCAGATTTTCTTTTCTTATTTTAAATTGCATTTAGCTGAATAATTGTACTTTTATCTATAACTACCAATTAGATTTTAATTTGATCGGTGGTAGTTTCCAGAAAATTTGCGGCCGCGTTTTCTTCGTACCATCTTAAAACACTGCGATCGCCTATCCACCTATCAAGCGTGCCGATTATGGAATTTCACTCTTACATATCCTTGGGAAAAGTGAGCATATATGGGCTACAACAGCGACAATAATGAACGACTATTAACATTAGCAACTAATCAAAGAAGAAAACTTTCTTTTGCAATTGGTAGTATATTCACGAGTTAGGCTATTCACTACACTATATTAAGGTTTAATGTTTATTGAATATTTTAGTGACAGCCTTGTCTTATTTTTATTATTTTTAGCGATTTTAAATTTGCTTAAATTATATTTATTTTTTCCTTGCATTGCATTATGTAATATTTGCGTATCCTCTATAATTTCGGGCAAAAATATGTGGCAACGTAATATCATTTTTTTAAGTCTGATTAGAACGCTCTGGTTTACGTAGTGACATCTATTACACGGGTTGAGTGAGATATGACAGATTAGACCTATAAACATATTATGTCAGAAAATTTGCGTTAAAAAAATAAAATGAACAATTTTTATCCCTATTTGCGTATCATTAAGCGTATTCTCTCTAAATTAACCGATATACAAAAACAAAGACAAATACATGTCCCCGGTATCTGGTATACCCAGCGAAATTTATCGCAGGGGTTGACACACTACAGATTAGACCTATAAATGTAACGACAGAAAATTTCCGTTGAAAACAACATGAATAACTTTGATTGTTATTCCATTAAATTAATGTTTTCTTACTTTATAATACCATTGTTTCAGTTCATTCAATGCAATTAAGTCCCTACTGTTAAAAATCACTTTGTTTTTAACATTTATTTTTTTTTCATAACAAAAGGTCATAAAGAGTCACCTTCGATAAATGAAACAAAATAACTCCGTTTTGATAATGGAGTGTTAACTCTATACAGGGTGATTGTTTAACCAAGGAGGTCGAATGTATATTCGTCAGCAAAATATTTTAAAGCTTTTATACCTATTTTAATCCCTCCGTATAAGGTCACCACTCTGACACATTCTACATTATTTATTTTATACAGGAATGCAACAGGCCAATAACTTCCGGCAGTACAAAGTCTGCGATTAGATAATAAAAAATAATTATTTTTAATATATAGTAATCCGAATTTTGAAAATGCTTTTCCTTACTTTATTGTCATTGTTATCTATTATTTCTAAACCTAATGATTATCAGATAAGGTGTAACGAAAAAGATTTGGCAACAAATGATCTTTACATTTACACCTTTGAAGGATTCGCACCTTTTTATAATCGTGAATTTTTCTTCTCGTTGTAAATTAACTTAAGATTGTAAAAGTACTTGGTGGCTGAGAAGTATTATGAAGAAAGATTATGTATTCTTAATATCTTAGTATTTTCATAAAATGGGCCTCACGAATTATTTACTATCAAAATTGCTTTACCAACGTAGGGTGCATTACCATCTTAGGGAGGGATTGCTATCAAAAGCTTATCTACTATGATCAAAATATGGGTATATCAATTAAGGTTTATTTTATTTAACAAAAGCCGTTAAAAATCTGTGTACTTTAACGAGCTAAATGAGTATTCATCGTTGTTATTGTAAAAAAAAAAAACTTTTTATCCCAAATATATAAATCAAAACATTGTCTGTTTGCGCATGTTCGCACTGGATAAGTATTGTAAGGAAGTACGTTATGTACATCTATACTATAATAAATCATTTATGCTTTTAATTTTTCATTCGAGTTATTCATTTATAAAATATAACAAAGGAATATTAATCCCTTAGGAATAGAAATAAGATCTTATGCATCCACACCCAATAAAAATATTTATATCAAAACTTACTTAATATCAAGCAAACCAGGTCTGTCTTAAGTTAATGTCTGGATAGGTTGGAAAAATAAACACAGCTCTGTAGATTTTTTTATTTGAAATTGTTGCACACAGTGCAACTGGCGGATTTACTTGCTGGAGCCTTCAACCAAAACCATTTTGACATTGTAGAAATTATATTATTATATAATTATTTTAATACATTCTGTACAAATTAAAACTAATTGCTAGTAACTTAATTGTTCACAATGATAATTCATTAAGGAATATACTTATTTCTTCCAAATTTATTTTAAACATGTACAAAACGATAATGGTGCGATTATTTTAATTTCTTTGTCCCTGGAAGTGATCCGGTAAACAGGACCACTACAGCCCTGGTGCATAATTTAGTTGTTATTACAGCACCCTGATGGCCAAAGCAAAGAGTCCTGTGTTTCGAAAAAAAAATTCAAAATAGTGTTACAGCTGTTACAAACTATCAGTGTTAATTTTGATCTGTATAATAAGCGTTATAATACGTTACAAAACTGTTCATTATAGTGTTTTAGTTCAACATATATTCACTAACTAAATATTTAAATTATAAGTCAATTAAACTAGCAAAAGACACAGTATTAAATAATTCTTAAATAAACATTTAATTTTTACTTACATAAATAACTACAAATAAAATGATTAACATTCATTAGTCAGCAATTTGAATAAATGTACACATGTAGAGGAATAATCTTAATTAAATCAGTGATTATTTAAAAGCCTTCATAATTTATAGTAATTGTTAATTTTATGTTAATACATTAATACTCGTTTTTCATATTTTTGTCACTACTCTAAAGTATACTTCCTAACTTTTAAGATCACAAATATTTGGTTAACAGGCATAGTTAATTCCATATATTATATGTTCCGGGAACATAAATATTTAAGAGGAGGCAAAACTTAAAAATTATGAGATAATCTTCTGGAAGAATGTTTAAAAATCTTATGCGTCAATATTTACAAATTAATATTGTCTAAATGTAGCAAATTTAACTAAAATGTTTTATAATTACAAAAATTGAAATGTACACGAATAAAATATATTAATTTGTAAGGAAAAACATTATCTAATAATAAATAACATCATGTTCTTCGAATACTATAACAAGGTTTGTTAATATTCATATTAATATAAAACAATGTTTTATTACTGGGCAAAATTACATTTTAAAATATATATTTCACGAGTAGCGTACATAATACGGTATAAAAATTAGAGATCTTCGATACCTAAATAATATTTTTACGAGAACGGTCCGTGTAATCACAGTGGAGTCGTAGCAGTACTTTCACAGCTGCACTATGTAATAAAGCACCGTTATCCAGCCTTGCTATAAAACAAAAGTTCACCAATTCTCCGGACAGTATTCCATTAGTTGAGATATAGAGCACGGACGAAAGCAACATTCATCTATGTAATTTCTCTTACATCTTTCTCTTGAAAAGGTATTTGCTCGATGTATTTTCGAATGGACGGTTAGGAGAACATCATTTTCAGGATTTGGAGTGCAAAGATATGAAACCACATTTGTCAGGGATCTCGTACAAATTTCTTTCACGACCAAATTTAGGATTAACGTTTCACCACTTATAACATTTGCACAAATACACATTACGTATAAAATCCACTTGAATTTTGTGTTAATAATTGAATACATTTTTAATTCGGCGATTGCTCGCGACTAAAATGTTTATTCTAACAGAGTAGTTGTTAAACTGGAGTTTCCGTCTAGTGTTCAATTCTGTTGATAGCTCTCATTAAATAGAATTGATAACCTGTGTCAATTATGACAACGACATTCAGTTCAAAACAACAAGTGGACGTCTCAAGGCATAAAGACGCGTGCATAATAACATTTTGAAGTGGAAATAACTTAATTTAAAACTTTGCCCTTTTACAACATGATTTGTTTAAATGTAAGCTTTAAGTCATCGCTCTTTGTTCAATAAAGTTAAGAAATATTTTTTGTGTAGGATCTTGTATGTATGTATGTAGTATCATATATTTCGACTTCCTTAACGTATTTGTTTGTACTAATTTAACAATCAAAATCAATCTTATTTTAGCAAACGTTTATAAACTAGCATATTGTCATGTTGAAGTCAAAAATACTTTTTGTTTGAATTTAAAACTCATTTACGAACGTCTGCCTTTCTGTGCTATTATTTCACTACATCAATATTCTTTAAAAATAACAGTAACTATATGGAAGGTTTAAATTTAGAAAAACGAAGTGCTATTCAAAATCATTTGAAAAATTTGAATTTAATCAAATTTATAATAGATATGTAGGTATATATAAAGTAAATAATTATCTAATTATTTAATAGATAGAGAATATAATAGAACAGAAAGCCGTGTAAAGGTCTAACGTTTAATATTTCTATACGTTATACTTAGTCGCGGGTCTGTTGCTCGGGATATAATCTTGTATAATTAACATTTTGTGCATATATAGGTTTGTCACTTCTCACAAACAAGTTTCTAGAAGATGGGCAGCACCGTCCTCAGTGTACCATAATACCATACTGTGATCGCCAACCCGCCTGTCAAGCTAGGTGATTATAGTATATCCTCCTGTAGATATCTTTTTGAGGGAAACCTACGTCTTATAGTGACCGTCTCTAGGCTGAAAGGACAAACCATGACGACTGTGTAAGCTGCCGGTCTCACCATTGCCGAAAGTATAGACCTATAAAAGTTTTAAAGGTTTATGGATTTTTTTTATTAATTATATAAAGGAGAATTAGAATATATTTGGAAATGGTTATGTCTCCTGCTATCCTGCAAATAAGGGTTTAATACCTACCTAACGATTTAATAACCTGCAAATAATCGGTACGGAAACTGAACAGGCTGTAATGCCGACCTAGCCAAGTTAACCGTCTTCGCCCCGATGGTGGCAAATGAAGGTACATATTTTTATCTAACAGCTAAAACATTACAACCTAATACGATATGCAATAATTCAAAAGAATACACTTGATCCCTTTGATAGACAGGTGTGTTATTTGCTGTCTTTTACTTGAATAAATCAAAGTAATTCAAACTTTTTTAGTAGTTGAAATTATAATTTAAATTTGTCTTTCGTTTTAACAAGAGGCTATGTAGTTAGAGCATCAGGAAGGAGTATTTTTTTCTTTTGTGTACCATTCTCTTAATATCTTAATAGCAAATTTGTATATTATGATAATTATAAATAGAAGTTCGATAAGACGTTGTTTTTAGTTTAATTTGTAGACTATGGGGACACTGTTGCTCCCTCGTGTGTGATATCACCTTATCAACAAACTTATTGACCTCAAATAATTTGTGTGATAATACAAGGCCAGATGTTGGTGTTGAAATTTTATAAATGAAATGATATTAGAAAAAAATTAAAAGGTTTTATGTGCTTTTTTACAAACTTGTGCTTACTCTTATATCAATGTATTTATTTTTAAATTGTTTACGACGTATTTACAGCTTCGCGTATTCTTTTCTTTTGTCGTATAAGATACAGCTCACAGATTTATTATATTTGTTTCAATGTGTTGTAGATATCAACTAAACCTTAAATAAATTTAATAATAAAAATTAAAAATTAAATGGATACTTGGGTAATTAGGTATGTGGCAGATTGATAGATATTTTCACACTTTCGTTTGTCCATGCATATTGTGATGGAGCTCTATTGGTCCGTTGGCATTTATATTTTCACGGAAGAGTGCACTATCGAACCTGTGCCGATGGATTAGATATATTCAGCCAACATATTTCACATGAATATTCCAAAGGAATGTTTAATATATTATATCTTATACAATGAAAGTACATACATACATCTCTTCATAGATATTAAATTCTAAAATAAAACAATAGTTTATTGGTGTCTTTGGACTGTTAATATGGCCCATTCTTAAACATATAAATTAATACGAAGAACAGATCAGTAACTTTATAAATAAAGTAACTTGTTTCTGTAAGTCTTTTATTGCAATTGCAATCATGACGCCTACACTTATAAATAAAAAAGTGTTTTTATACGTACAACAAAAGAGACTACTCTTTGTATTTGTGTGTTATCAAAACTTACAAATAACAATGTCTTTTGTAAACACGGAAATTTAGTACAAATAATTGAAGCCTTGACTTGTGATCTAGGAAAAACGTTTGTATCAAGAGGCATTTCCTTTGGACTACTGTAAATATATTATTATGAATCGCTTATCAGTTTGCACGTACATTACGTAAAAATTATTGAACCGTTACTGATATAGTTTTTTTTGTTTTGTTGTTTCATTATGTACGTACGTCGTGTTATAAATTATTATCAAATAAGGGAAACATAGATAAAACTGGTTTTGAAATCCAGTTAAAAAAATGTTTATAAGTAAATAAAATAAGCAATAAAACGAAATGTTTATAAAAAAAATTAAATTAAAATATATAATTTATTGAAGAATTTTCTTTTTCGTAAATTATTGGATGCTTATTATTTCTGTATAGAAAATAATAACAGACAGTTTCAAGTTATTTAAATTTATCATGGCTTGAGTTTCATATTCTTTGACTCTGTATTTGACACATTCCAATGTCCAATACTACTCCTGTCCAATACTACTACTTGAATATGCGGATAGGTAACTCTCTTGTCAGACTATCGTGTGTGCACAAATTCTATGTCAGCTTCGGTATTCGCTGTTAAAGAATCACTCTCACTTGGATCATTAAAGAAATGAATACGACCACATTTAGACTCGTTAAACCAGTTATAAAACGAGAGTGAAATAGAGTTTCAGCAAAAACTAACCGAAGTCTATACAGACTCTCTTGCTCAATGAGACCACAGAGGAAATCACAAGAAATAGTATAACGAAAATTTTCATGTGTTAAATGCATAATGACGCCTAAACGTAAAAAAATACAAAATCATAAAATGTTATGCAAAATTATAAGAAATGAGTTCTTTTTTAGAATTTTAAAATATTATTTTTAATTTTGAAGCTGGCCAGTTCTAAAAACTTTTAGTGTCACTTACGTATATATTTAAATATTACATATACGTATTTATTTTTATTAAAATACTCTTTATAAGATAGAGTCTATAAGTAAACACTATATATACTTTTATCTGCTAGTCTTAGACTAATTTGAAATGTAAATTTTAAAATTTTCATAATTAGACACTTTTCATTTTTTAAATACAAAGAATTACTAAGCGATGGTATAAAACTTGTTCATTCCTGTTTATTTACTTATTACCATTACCATTATAGTATACAGTATTTTAGTAAAGTACTTTAGGTTATTTAAAATAAAACGCTATCTAATAGTGTAAATGAATGAATTAGGATACATAAGACACCAATAAAGTGCTTAATGGTGTCTTGATTTATAAGACGTTGAACCTTTTTGATTTATTAATAATGCAGTGTGTCTGGTGGCAGATTAGCGTTTTTTAAATACGATAATTCCAAAATAGTACCGTCAAAATCATAGACTGTTCGGATTTTTCAGTTATGATGTTGCAGTTGTCGGGCGAGCACTTTGCGTTCGCCGCCGAGACATTTTTTATGACTAATTATTCTTACGTAACTGCTTGTTGTCAAATGTTTTTAGACTTTGGCATTTAATGGATTAGTGATGAACCGAGTTAATTTAATTCGTTCTTGGGTGCAAGGATTTCGCACGGCGGGGAGAGCTCTAGACGGCAGCGCTGGTTGCAGGTAGGGCGCGGACGGAGCGTGCGTCTGCTTCGAGCGATCGCAGCCGAGAGCAACATCGACTTATGGGTACGAGCGTCGCTTATATGCGGCACTCACGCAACGTTGGAAAGGAACGAATGGTGTATATTTGCGGCATCCAGGCAGCGATCTGTCGATACAAGAGTCTCATCTATGCGGTTTCAACATAGTGCTTGTGGTTACGGGCGCCGCGTATGTATGGTATCCAAATTAAGCATTCTATACGCATTTTTAATCCACTTTAGATTATATAACTATAATTTTGTTTAACACTATTGAGACTGTGTGTACAGATTGGAAAAATACCAACTAATTAATTTGTGCTCTTTGACCTTGTTTACTGTCTCTAATGTACTACAGATAATAATTTCAACGAAATGACAATTTTAAGAAACATGACAAGCTTGTAATAATTAGATTTTATTGAGAGTTTACAATTTTTTTTAAATAGTAAATAAAGTTGGTTTTGGTTGCAGTCGTTTCTTTGAAAATATAGTAACACTAATATTGAACTTGAACAATGAATGTACGTAAATAAGCGCGTGATACACAAGATTTAAATTCAAAATATACTTACACGGATATTATGCTATTATACTTTTTTAATTGAAGCTGGATGCAAGCCTCCTTCGTTTTATTGGAAATCTATGCCGGAGGCCTATGTGCAGCAATAGATGACGAACAGCTGAAATGATAATGATAATGATATTTTGCTAAATACGGAATCCGAAAATATAAAAAAAGTCAATTAATATCGATTTTCATTAAAGAGAATGTTATCATATTAAAATTAAATTTTCATTATCCAAAGTGCCTTTTAAGAAACGCGTCAATGAGGTTGTAATAATTCAATGTAAATGTAATGATTTAATTCATTTTTTTTTCCCTTGACAACAAAGAGTCATAAAGTCTATTTTATCCTCATTGAACGCTTTTATCGGACGCCACTGCGTACGCAAATTAAATTAAGGTCCGATCAGACCATTTCTGTGCAAATTATGACTTAGATATAAAACAATGGAAGCAATTTCAACGGTAAAGTCACGTTTGTTTAAGTTAGACAATGATAAGTTACAATGTTCAGTTCAGTTGTAAAACATAAAAAAATTTGAATAATTTAAAATGTTTATCCCACATGTAATGTAACATTGTTAAAGTTAAATATCCTGGTTGGTCGCTTAATTCGTCATGATCGCTTGATTCGTCATTGCAGACACATCACCTCAAACTATAAAATTTGAACGCCATTTGTTCCGTGTAAATTTCAGTGGTGGTAAAAAGTTATTTTGTGTAAAAATAATATCTATACAAAATTTATTTCACGATTGTCTCATGCATTATCATTTTTAGTCATTCTTATCAGTCTTAGTCATTCCTTTTTTATTCGATATAGATAAATAAAGCGAAAATAAGTCTCCTATTGCCGCATAAACAAGACAAATTGAGATTTTTCATCATTATTTTATTATAGATCTTATAAAAATAACATAGAAATATCATATAATAGGCAATACATGAATATAATTGGCGGTCTTAACACATTCCACGATTTTTAATAGACAACCTTTGGATGGATAATTTTTTTATGTATAAAGAATTTTATGTACTTATATAAAATTAATTACCGGTAATAATGTATAAATCAAAATAATATTAAGGTATATATAGAAGTAATATTAAAATAAAATATATAATAGTATACTTACACTATATGTGTAAGATATAATACATTTTAATTTAAAAATTCTCTCTATAATAAGAGAAGGAAAAGTTTAAATAACATTCTGGGACACTGACAAATGATGCTGCTTTACAAGCATTATAAAAGTTCGTCAATGACAATAGAAGCCTTGCTGATGAACTATGTGCTATGTTAGTTAATTTTTAACATGAGATACAAAAATATTAGCAAGCGTGTGGACTGTATAAATGGAATAAATAAATAAAAATTATGGTTAATTATAATTTTAAAAAATTGGCAACAGTGAAATAATAGACTAACAATACTAGTAATAATAGATTAATAGAACAAACGAGCAAAATAAACTGCATCGCAACACGAACTGTCAATATAAAAACAAATAAAAATGTAAAGAGGTTTTAAATGACTCAGTCAGTCAACATTCAACAATTATAAAACAGTTTACTAAACTAGCAAGCCTTATTAAAAAGGAATAGTTGTTAAGAAAGATAAACAACATAGTGAAATGGGGCATCAATTCAAAAACAATTTAGGTTAATCACAACAATTATATCTCTGAATTATCCTGGTAATCCTTGGTAAGGTTAATCAACTCTGATAGCTAATATGGCGATGCTTGTAGCGTTCCACTGCTATTGATTTTATTGCGAACCTATGCGTGTCAAGACAATGGTATGCGAAATACGTGTGATTACACAGTTTTAACACTGTTAGTAATTTACATAACTATAATATTAGAGAAGATTACTTTCTACATTTTATGTGATTTTATACACGTGTATTATTTTATTACTAGATTAGAATAGAAATAATCATAATATACAATATTAATTATTTTGCAGTGATTATAATTTAACTCTTATCGGACGCCACGTTTCGAAAGCTTAATTCTCACCAGGTTGTAGTTATTTTTAATAAATATGAAAAAATATATTTTTTATTATTCGTTTCAATTTAAGAATTTTCTTCAAAAATATATATTTTCTGAAAAAGTAATACATTTATTTATATGTATTTAATGTGTAGTTTTTTTGAAACAATCTCCAACATGAGGGAATGGTTTTCTTTTTTACGTTTCACAATAGTAGTGTTGTTTTCCTTCCTCCAGGCCATCCATCCATCAGGTTGCAAAATATGTAGTTTCCCATCCAATCTTCCCTCATTATTTGTTGAAGATACTATTAAAGTTAATAAATTTAATTTTTTATCAAAAAAAAAATTATATGTACTAAAAAAAATTTTGATATGCTGCATAAGGTAAATGCTTTATTGGTAATGATAAACTGAAAAGACAGTCGTATACGCATTCAATAGACAGCAAGTTTCATCATGATCCAACTTGTCACCTCACACATGCCATACGACCGCTGAAGAGAACTACAGTTGTCACGTCAGAGGTGACTTTCGACCGATATGGGTTAAAATAAAAAAACGTACAAATTATTTTTAAAGGATTGATTTAGTAAACAGTGACTGTAAAATAATGATGAATTTTGGTATACTATACTCAAATTACTACATTTGTACGGGATAAGAGTTATATATAAATAATTATTGTATCATTTATTTGGATACATCTATTGATATTTAATCTGATATATAATTTACTATCACTGGTGAGCCTGACGTACATACTTGAATTTAATCAACGATAATCGATTTACGCAAATTCAATGCGGTATTTTCATACACGTTATCAGTTAACAATGTTATATATTTCCTGATACGTATACAATCTTTTTTGTGGTTAAATCTTGCTGAAGTTGAAAATTGCGCATGTGCGTAAACGATACCACAGTATGATAACAGCTTACTGCTGTGATCTTTGTGGTGAGTTGTAACGGTCGGAAAAGAAAATACCAATCTATAATTTCTCATTAGAAATGGACAAAAAAAATCCATGTAACGAAGCAATGGTTTCCTCTGAAGTAGACAATGAGTTAGATTGTACCCAAACTCTCGCGTACGCTGAAAAATCAATGTTAAATACGAATCAGACATTTCCACTATTACAATACGGTGTGTACGATCGTTTTTTCTACATTTCAGCGCTTAGTTGTAAAAAAAATATATGCTACGAAATATTTGTCAAATTTATAATATTGGTTTTAACAAAATAATAATATTTAGGATCAAATGTAAGTTTTTATCATCTCCTCAGTTGTTTATAAACGTTCTAAAGAGGCATTTAATTTTTACTCGTAGGTGTTTTACTATTTCGTATCGCGTAATTTCTTTTTCTTGGCACAATACACATGTTTCTTATTTTTATGCGAGATGAACTGTATTGTATTCTTTTAATTTTATTATCTAACATAATTTTTCTCATATAAGTATTTGGATCGAAATAAAAGTTATAATTTTAGTCAAGAAGTATGTATTTATGTAACACTAATAATAATAAATTTAAATGTTTTTAAAATAATAATTTTTTAATTTCAAATTCGTACATTATGTAAGTGCCATATGAAATAAATTTTTCGATTTAGCTCAATTAAATGTGGCGATTATCGACGTCTATTAATTTATGATCGTTTTAATCTATTTTGTTCATCATTATTCCTTAAGGGTATTAGAGAAATTATAAACATATATAGCCTTACGAAATTTAAACTATGTATACATGTGAAGTAGTTTGTAAAAGAAAGCATAAGAATGAACATAGAATTAAATTTGCTAAATTGAACCTTAAATTAAGTAAGAAATGGTTTAGTTTTAATGAATAAATACATGAACTCTGTTGTAATTGGTCAGACGACTCTTGACTGCGGCCCTTACCGTGTAACCTTGCCGCGTTAAATTAAATATAGACCGGCGGGCAGTGTCGCCAACACCTAGGCACAATCGCAATCACGCCCGAGTTATGTACACTACCATCTTATCATTGAAAATGGATGAACGATTACACCATAATCGCCTTACATTCGTTCGTTTGTATCTGAAAGTGTTTAATAATTGCAAAACGGAGTGCGCGGCGGTGTAGCCGGTTACGTTTTGTGTGCGTGAAGTGTTATTTTCGTAATGTCATCGACGCAGTCGCTGACTGGGAGAAAACGTTAGTACATTTTTAGATTTCACTCGAATTCTATTTAGTAAAATTGTTTGTTTTAACATGTAAAAAAGTTTGACGTTAATTTATTCATACGTTGAGAATTTACCCGTGAAGTTCCCGACCCAGTTTTATCGTTGTTATTTTCTACCTGTTCTTAATAAGTTAGTACAATTGAATTTATTTCAAACATTGGTTGACTAACCCAGTTTTTAAAGTAGGATAAATATTATCTCAGATATGTAAATATAATAATGTTTTTTCACCTAAAAAATTTACGAAAATAGCAAGTTTTCGTCCTATAACGCGATAGTAAATCGAAAATATTATTAAGCGTGGTTAAATCACAAATAAATTAAAATCGTATATATTTTTAATATGTTTATAAGATGTATATTTTGATGTATTATTCAAGTGATTGCGTCAAACATTGGGTATAGAACACAGTAAAACACCCAACACTGTGTTTTGATGTTTATTTATGTTAGACATTTGGATTCGTTTCAGCACGGTTAGTGCTTTTAGGATAAACTATCTCGTCCGCTGTACATCATATACAGAATATTCAACTGACGTTACAGTACGTCTGGATTACTTAGATAAATTGCCAAGTGAATGTATTGGCTGTGCACCTATCTCCAAGTGTCAGTTCTTGACTTGCGTAGTAATTATGTACTAGTGTAATATTAATAGACTGTTTTATTTTAATTCCGTATAGATTTTTATATAACTATTATTATATTTAATTTATCCAGCGAAGCAGGTTCGTTCCTTTGACATTTTAATAAAGTTTAAGCATTAATGTGTGTTACTTAAGAAACATGGTCTCTCACTTATGGCATCATTGGCAAACTAATAGTCGCTAAATGACTATGGAGAGGATAGCGCTCAGAATTTATCTAGTTTTTCTTTTACTTTTTATTTTCGGAAATGAGGAAATCCAGATACTAAAGATAGTAATTAAAAATCCCAGCGAATTGGTTAGTTCAAGTGACAGTGGGCAGGCCATATAGCGCATAGAACAGACCGTGAAACGGCAGCGCAGGGAGTTCTCTCACAAAGTGGACAGATGACCTTGCTAATGTCGGAAGAGGTTCGACGTAGGCCGTCTCTAACCAGTACTATTGGAAATCTATGGCGAAGGCTTATGGCTGAAGAAGTCTTACGGATGAAATAATGAAGATGATGTATATTAATTTAAAACGGATTTATTTTTCAGTTGTCCTCAGTACCCTCCTCGAAACGGATCACTACGAGAGCCTTATTAAGGACTTAACATGTACGAAGTGTGGCAAATACATGAAACCGCCTATTCATTTGTGCGTAGACGGTCACAGTCTATGCGGGCCATGTTTCGAAAAGAGCTACCAGTGTCATATTTGTAAGGTGTGCATGCTACTGAAATATCTTTCTTATTCATTTTGTTGTAATTGTCTAAATTTAATTGATATGTCAATTATTTGAATTATGCTAATTGTTTTATTCACCTAATTTACCATAATCATAATCGTGTGACAATGATTGTAGAAAGAGTTCTCCCTTGTACGTCCAATGGTTTTGGAGTCTTTAGCGAACAAGGTCCTGTTCCCATGCACGAACGAAGGCTGCCCAAAACATGCAAACCTGCCATTGTTAGAGAAACACATTCCTCATTGTCAATTCCGAATCATTAACTGTTTTATGGCTCGAGTTTATGGTAAGTGCGATTAATATTTTAATAAAAATACTAATTAAATAATTCTTAACTTTGACTATCACGCTCGCAGTAAATAACATACATCTTGATCTATTTTATTAATGTAAGCTAACTTAAAGGATTAAGATGAAAATAAAAAAAAATGCTATAAGTATTATGATCTAAGGAATATTACATCTTATATTATAAAGTACAAAGCGTTAAAATTCTCTTTGAATTTCATAACGTGATCAAAAGCATTAAGGGCTTAATTATTATTACAATGAGTATTAACTTTTCTGTACCTAATAACTTTGTTTTGTAATTAAATGTATATTAATTATATATTATGTACACACATAATTATATTGCATGATTAACGAATTAAACGAAAATTAGAAAGTTTAAATCGTAAAAGAAAACTACGATTTACAAAGCTTCTATTTCACGAATCAATAAGATTATTAAATATTTTAGAGGTTAGTTGCGGGAAAATAGTTAACAGTTTTTTGATAAATGCGTGCGCTGTCAATACAAAGTTTTGAATCAAGTTTCTATTGTAATTTACAGGAGAATGTTCATGGGAAGGGCGTGCTGGTGAATGGATGGATCATTGTTTTGTAGAACATAAGCAAAAAGTAACGGAATTACCCTTCATAACCGTAAAGGACAAATGGGATGCAAAAAGAACTGAACCTGTTCTTAATTATTTCTTAATGAAATGCTACGATAAAGTCTTTAACGTCTACCAGATTTACGATAAAAGGGGAGGTAAGTAGTGCCGTGCTTAGAACATATATAGGGTAATAGGACATAGCTTAACTATTAACTAATAAGTTACAATAGTTAATTTTATTTATTTACGTAGAACTTGTGGCATCTCGAAGCATTTTACTATATTTACGATTTTACTGTATTTATTATTATATATTACCATATTATCATTACGTTATCATTTTTGAAGCCATTGATTTTTGGATTTGGTGTACCATACATTCCCCTTTTTAGTTGTTCATCGTTATTGATGAAGGTCTCCCACTTTCTGGAAAGCCTTGGTGATGGAGATGTCTCCACAGGTCTCTATGACCTTTTTGAATGTTTTCGTTATTATGACGCCCATCACCACCCATACAGAGTCCGCCCATTGAGTTGTTGATTGCCCTCTTATTCTTTCGGCTGCTCCACTCCGAGCCACCGCAGTATGACCAGTTGCATACTTCACACTATGAGATGTGGACTCTTCGTCACACCGGGTATGACCGTATTCTGCCAGATCGGATCGTATTCCGTCATATTATTTTTCTCCCGACTTTCCATTAAGAGTTTCCTTGATTTCTGCACCGTAGCGATATTTAAAATAAAGTTAGTGCGCCTTGCTTCCAACACCGAGCATTCGGATAAAGTGTAATAAGATCCGGGCCCCATACTCTCGTATGCTTGTTGACGTGTCTTCAAAAGGGTTGGCTACCGCAATCGCAACTATGGGTTTCTCGATGTAACAGAGTTCATCGCTGGTAGATGGAGAGAAATTAGTGATTAGTTAGTGTTGTTCTTATGAATCCACGTACTGCGCTGACAGTAAATCACATATATTCTCCCTTTTCGGTATTTACACCTATTTCCAATCGTAGCTTATATATATTTTTCGATTTATACATTCCATAACTTTATAATGCAATATTCATAATTATATCATTATTTTTAAACAAGCGGTCACGATATTTTTGTTATAAAGGTTAACACCTGGCTAACAACGTTTCTGTTTTATTGATTAAATTTGCGTGTTTATGAGTAATTACAAAATTCTCAAAAATGGTTTGATTTTAAGGTTAAGTTGTTAAGGACGGAATAATTAGATTTGTATCGTTTCTTGATTTTCGGTTAGTCTATATACATAAAAACGAATATGTCTGTCCGTACTCGATAAATTTTAAAAATCGTTCACACTCAGTCGCCGTAAAAATTTAATAAATTATTAGGTATATACCCAGAAGATTTTTTTGAAGTATCAAAACTTCATTATTGTTTAGATTTTTAATTAGATGCTTAACAGAGCAACGCGTGAATGGGTACACCTAGTATCTTATAAATCGGTTGTTAAGAAGATAAAGAAAGTAAATAATAAAACAATATTTAGTATGAAATATCAGGTAAACTACAATTTACAGCACAGTAAATACTTTTATTCCATTTTTAATACTCTTATAGGCCAACTAGCATAGTTTCCACTTGACAACTTATCACTTCGATGATTATCGAACAAGTGACCGAGCTCCCGACTCAATAATCAAATCGCTGTTGTCACAAAAGAGTGACGGGGTCTAGTAGTGCTGCCATTAAAAAAAAATACAACTACCTTTTATAAAATTATTACACATGGTAATGTAATATGTATTTTGTATTAACGATATGTATACAATCATTTATTTCAATTTCAAATCTGAACTTATAACTAAATTCATTTTATTATTAGCATGATTTTAATAGTTCTCTCTCAAAAAGAAATCCTTCAAGCTTGCAATAGTGTTTCGAGGAAAAGTGTAAAAATGTTATAAACTTTTTCACAGGAAGAATGATGTGGACTGTTCTGGTAAATGATGATAACGCAGAAAAATTTTATTTCGAAATTGACTTGTTTTTACCAAATATGCCGAGTAAGAGAATAATTTACAGGTAAAGTAAAAACTTATTTTATGTAATTTATCATTACGTGTTATAAAAGAGGACCGGAGAATTCATAAAAATAAAGGAATGTAATTCTTTTTTAGACGACCTTGCAAATGCGAAAAAGATGCCGATTTCCTAGAACACACGCAAAATGTCTACATTCCTGTTGAAAATGTTTTTTCGATGTTAGATGAAAGTGAGGCTATGAACTTTACAGTGAGAATCGGTAAGTTTGAATTTAGAATTCAAGTAATACAAGCATTTAGAGCAAAGTGGACGTAGAAAAAAATCATATCATTAACGATTGAATAATTGAAAAAAAAAACGAAAACTATAGATCACGTTTGTTTTAGGTGAAGTTGAAAATTTACCGTTGCTTGAAACGCCTTCCGAAAGCGAAAGTTTAATTTTACTTCATAACGATGATGTCAAGGAGCACGGGCATTAAGAAACAATAGTTTCAACACATGGATAACATAATCATCAACATCATTTAGGCTGATAGATACTCATTGGAATGCATAGGTCATCCTCAAATATCGCCGCGATGACCAGGTTTGGTGAATGGCCCGCGTGACGGTCTACTTACTGGAGGACTTACCTACGTCACGTTTAGCAGCTCATGGTCAACACTCAAGAAATTTTCGGTCCCAGCAAATAATAGATGAATATCCCCTATAACAATTTCATAAAGACGAGAACAAATTGATAATTAATATTAGAAATGTAGACATTTTTAATATTGTCCAATAACGTTCATTACAGGTTTACTTTAGTTCAAAGGAATAAAAATATTTTTATCATCAAAGAAATTATCAAACACAGGCAACTTTTTTGTAAAAAGTAATAACTAATTTAGATTGAAGATAGTAGGCTGATATCATATACAATAAATCATACGGAAAATAAGTCTTTTTCTTTATATTATTTCAAAGATAAATTAATGATTAGAATTTTTATGTACATATAAGATGACATTTCTGTCATAATTTGTGTACGGCAATCAAAAAAATCCTGTCTTGAATTATAAAAAGAATCTTATCGTAATTTATGTACCAAGGATGATTGACACTTTCCGTTTCGAAACTGTCGCACGCAGACATTTTGAAGAAAAAAGAAAATTAATGTATATTTTCTTTTAGCTCCTACAATATTAAAATCTAACCTACATAAAAAAGATAAAAAAGTGAAGCATGCAGAAGGCAAAAAACAAAACAAAGTTTAAAACGTACATTAAAATCAATAATTACTAAGAAATTATTTAATTTGAATAATGCTAATAAATATAGACTTATTCAGCCGTGACGCCCAAAGTTACTCTTATGTTATAAATGTAAGTACGAAGTGTATAATTGCTCGTCATTAGTAATTGGATCCCTCATCATTTACACAAAAAACGGAAAAGGTACTATCACATGTTGTTATGTATTGAAATAGACTAGCTACGATGTAGTCTTTACATTTATGACACTTCTTAAATCTTTCAGATGCCTTATCATTTAATACTTGAGTTACTTTCAAAATTTGACATTATCGGTTCCAAAAACCATAATGCGAACAGGGCGATTTTCAATCTTGTCACCGCGTTTAAGTGTATTTTATTACATTTCATCGGATCAAAGAAAGTTTTAGGTCCCCTCCTTATTCCTGTTAAAATAAGACAAAGTTTTTATGTCGTTGCTTGTTTAACGAAGATTAAGTTCTATTATTAGTTACCTAAGAGAAAAAGGCTCTTGAAAAAAAAAAAGAACTTTCATTATTTTACCGGTGAATATTATTATCGAGTATCGTATTAAAGATTCTCCGAACCGCAGTTATTAAACACGAGTAAGGGATAACAGATTCTTAAGTCTCATCAGTTATAAAATAGTTTTCTCTAAAGCAAATTAAAATAAACTTATAGAATAGAACATTAAATAAAGATAATTAATATTAAATAAACATCCTGCCTTTTCCACATCTTAAAATTCAATTTCCACGCCTAATTAATCTTGATCTCTCTGAGAAATTTATGATAGAAAATCGATAAGGTAATTTATCTAATTTTTATAGCAAAAATTTTATAAATCGTGAAAGAAGATTGATGATGGTCCTATTTTACTGAAGATTCCAACACGACAAAAAAAGTTATGAGGTTCTAATTATCTTTAGTATATTAAGCTTTATTACGTCAGCATAAGTTTGTATCACAGAGTCATCCGTAGGGCAAAATAAATTACACCCCATGAATCAAGAAACTTACTAATTACAATTGATACAAATAAATATTAATGAAACATTTCGAAAGAAAGTCATGGGGAGAAACGCCTGAATTTTGTCTAGTAAAAGAAATACTTGATTCTAGCTAGCGGTGCTGTTAGCCTATGGTCACAGTCAACTTATTTTTTAAAGATAAGATATAATTATCTATCGCTAAAAATCGTAGCTTATTGGTTACGGACCTTGGCATATGATCCTAGAAGCGCCAGTGGTCGTGAGCGCCAGGCCTTCGTCATATTATGAAAATTGTAAATTTTGTTATTCATGCTTCAGGCATAGATTAATGGTAGGCTTCCATCATAGTTGGGTGACTATGAAAATTTATTTATGACAAATTTGATTAGTAAAGGGTGTTTAAGGTCTGAGTTATCTAAAGGTAAGCCAAAACTGTTTGTCCATTAGGGAAATATTCTTAATAGTTGTCCATGTAACATGTGTAAAATGTGGTTTTAAAACTATAACGTAAGTAAAGTTACAATTTATTAAACTTTAGGAGTGTCTGGAGAGATATAGCCACTATGTGAAGCGTCTGGCCATGGATGTCGTCATTTGTGGCGTTACTCCGAAGCAAATATCGGAAAAAAAATACGATTTATAATTTGACAAACATAAGATGCTATTTTATACTCCTTTCTATTCGTCTTCAATTTATTTAGGAAAGTAAGCGCCGTGTTGCCATTTAGGTAAATATTTACCATAAAACATGATTTAGTTCCGACTTCTTCCTAGTTATTAGTTATGTTTTGGCAAAGCAATTGTGATCACGGGATCTCACAGTCTCTTGCCATCTTATCCCCTCCGAGGCACGTCGCATATATAAATTCAGAAGCGATGGGATCACGAGGGCCCTCACTTAATTCGACAACGGCCTTTAGATTTAGAGCTATTTACCCTACCTTGAGTAACTAATCTGTCTTTGGCGTGGACTTTAATTCTAATTACATTTAAAACTTGCGTATTGCTTGACCTTGTGTTTCTCGCGAATGAAAAGATTAGTGCAGGGAGAGATAGAGTCCATGCTATCCGCACATTCTTCTCGTGTTCAGACAACTTTCTTTTCAAGGCTTTCATTCTCTTCCTTTTATCATTTCCAGTTTTGCATCTTGAATCAACAATGGAAACACTAAGGATCTCACGAGACGACTCTTACTTCAGATTACCTTTAATAAAAATAAGATTAATATTTTAATTGCATTAAATGCTTATCTGTACATTGTGTAGTCTACAAACAATATTCTATGTAGCCTCAGGCCAGCACTGACAGCGAGGCAATCTATACATCATAATAGAATTTTCGACTATGTCATGTGAGGTAGATCGCATCAAATATGCCCCGAGGTAAGCTCATGTTGCACGTTTCGGTCGTATTCGATGTTGATAATATGTGATTCAAATTTTTCAAGAGTTTCTTATTTACATTTAAATTTGAGTTTTTTTTATAAAATGATAAAATAGCAATTGCTGCAATAAACATCATTTTGCTATCGGGTGCTTAACAGCTGTTTCAATATTAAATTATATATTCAGTTTATTAACTATCATATTTAAACATATAATAAAATGAGCATCTTTGCCAATAGCACCAATATCACTATGTTATGATGGCGCCGTAGTGCTTAACGTAAGGTAAATGCTCTGTTCATAGCGATACGATATGAAAAATAATTTAAGTTTTAGTACAATATAAATTCACTGATCACAGAAAGTCATTTAGTTCTTTGTGTTTTATTACAACTAGAAGCTTCTAGTTTGCACCAAATTTGTTGGGAATCATTTCGTTGGATTAGAGAAACTTCACTCCTGCCCCTGATTTAATGAGCAAACTTTCTCTTTAGCTCTCCTTGCTTAGCAACGAATGACCACTATAGCCTATTTATGTGTCCATGTTTTCTTCCGCGACACATTAAAGTTTTTATAACCTTAGGGGAAAACTTTTGAAACAGCTTTGTAACGATGCTGTGACACAAAGAACACACAAAAGATTGCCTTTTTTATTTCTGTTGTTACTTTCTTATTTCAGCACAATTTTGGTTTTGTTTTGACAAACTTAACAAATGACTTTTAAATGGCGACTTTATAATAAGGTACTGTTATTTTTTTGGTTAATTTTAAGAGAAACTTATGTGGCAAGGAATTGTTGCTTTGCATTTTGATACGTTTTTGATTCTCGTTGTTGTTAATCTATCCAATCTAAAGAATTTATGATCTGAAAAGTGTTAGAAGTTGATGATGAATAAAATAAATATTTATATAACAAGGTTTACTTTCTATAATTTTTCAAAAATTTTACCTGTAACCTATTTTATAAAAATTTTTGCAGGTCTTAACGACAGTATATTGATAAAAAAACTGAGTTATGCAAATATAATTATATCGACGAATAGTTTATAAATTTTTTGAATGCAGTATCTCATAAGTCACCATTACTGCGCTTCACATTCTTGTGCCTTTTTTGTGTTTTGTTATTAAAGTCCATGTTTGTCTTTATAGTGTCTTCATTAAGAAATATTCATAAATTGGTTCTACACTGCTCTGTTTTTGGCTTGGTAGAGAATAGCTATTTACGACGTTTTTAAGTCTATCCTGTTTCCAGGAAGTGGTTCCAGAAAGTGGCACTTTATCTGAATAGTTCTTTTGTCTCGATGTGATCAAAATAGTACAGTTGTTGATATTAGGAAATGGACAGTCTTCAGTTTGCTGAGATTGTATCTGTTATTACTTTTTGCTGTATACATTATGTGCAGTTCTGTTAGTTAAATCAGGTATAAAAAGATTTTCTCTTCTTTTGATCAGATGCATGGATTGAACATGATTCAGAAATAGTAAAACTCACATGAGTATTGCTTAAGCGTTATTCCTCAAGTGTCCGTTTTACGGACTTTGGTCAACTTAGTACTACTTTTGTCACTACTATTCTAAGTTTTATCACAATAAATTTGTACATAATGTTTAACTTCAAAAAAAATTTGGAGTAAATTCTTCATGGATTTTTAAACTGTCAAGGCTCGATTAAAAATAAAAATAGTATACTTAATTACAAAATACACAAGTACTATCTTATTTTTAGCTGAAATATAAAACAATGATTTATAAAACGAAACTGTATAGTTTATGGGCACGTAATAGGTTTATCAGTTTTCATAACTTTTGATAAGTTTGTAAGTAACATTGAAGCAATGATTTTGGACTAACCTAATCACAAGCAAACACTTGATGATGAGTATCATAACAAATTTTCGATATGTGTGTCTATTTCCTAGAGGAATAAACTGGATCTATTGGATTGTCGATTCCGAGATTCATAACGTAGATGCAATTGCATTTTGATTTGATTTGTTTCCGCGTGGATAAATGGTGTTGCATTTCTTACTACTGAAAGTTGTTAAAGATTGTAGTTTTATGATATTTTTTCGAGAAAACGATTTGAAAATTCAGTAAATTGAAACGAGTTTATTTGTCATCGTTTTTTAACCTCAGATTATTAAAAAAAGGTTAATAGTCAACTATTTCACTGATTCATTTTCATGTGATGATTGAATGTTAATACATCCAATTAAGATTACTTTTGTTTGTTAATATGACTTATCTAGACTATGATAAGAATGCTAGAAGAGCACTATGATCAAATAGGGCTATGTAATATTATTAAAGAAACTGATGATAATGATTAAATTTGCAATAAAGGCATAATTTTTTCCTCAAGTCCACAACAAAATGGGTGTTTTTTTATATACGTACGGCTTTGCATATACAGAGTTTTAGTTTCTCTTGTACTTCTTTCCCTACTGATACACAAAGGGTACAGCTTCGAAGGCATATAAAAACACTTATCATTCATCATTATTATCTTAGTATTAAAGTCCATTATTCAACTTTAGTTCCGAAAGTTTAACCATAGGGGAATAGCTGACGTATTTTCTTGCCCGAACACGCTCTCCTCATACACTCCCGTGCCTGTTTAATTTATCCGTTAACCGCTTTTTACGATGCCCTTGAGACCTCACGGGTTGTTGAATTATCTTGTTCGACTTTCACTGTTTTTAGCAAAGTAGGCGTCGCTTTTGCAAATTATATATTAAAGATTAAATAAAAACCGGCTTTAGTGAAATGTATACGGATTTAAGATCAATAACAAATTAAAAAAAAAATCGAATCAGCAACTTTGGGAAAAAATGTTTTCTATGCAATGTTTTTAGTCTACTTGAAATTTTTAAAATTATTCTTCAAAATCATAATAAAATCTACAATAAATGTAATATAATACATTTTTTAAAGTCAATGAATATACATCAAATCGCTGCCAGTTAGAAACTTGTTTTCGAGTAAATGCAAGTTAAATACATAACAATTAAATGCACAAAAGGATTAAAAAATATATTGTACCGTGAAATGTCTGTTACGTTGGAGGCGACATATAGGTCGGCCATTAGGAGAAACAGAAGGGTAGGGAGCGTAAAAGTTTTACGCTTGCAGTCTTTGATGATAAATTATAGCATTAGCACCCATAGACTTCTAAACACACACATAAAGTATTTTTTACGTTATCTCTTTCGCTTTAACTCTACTTGGTAATCGCGGTTGAGCTATCTTACAAAATTACAATCTATATACAATTTTAGTGTGTTTCCAAGCGCAATATTCAGGAACCATTCCATAAGACGTGTGATGTATGATGACGAAAATCTGCATTAAAACCGGATATGACAAAATACACACTAATAATAAACAAAAATAAATCAGTCCATGCATGCAGTGACTACCTAAGTATGATACCAATAGTTTAACGGGAACAATAAGAAAATTGTTCGAATCCGGCTTGACATATAGATTGAGTTTGAAAGATATGTCCTGCAATTATTTTTTCAATAGGGCAGGGCTTTTGTATCCATATTGTTCGTTACTACTGTATATATATATATATATATACGTAATAAAGTATATATATACGTATATATATATATATATATACGTATATATATACTAACAATATAAATACTAATACACTACTCTTTAGTTACTGTCCACTTAAAGAATATCGGGTTAAAATATTTTTTTACGTACATTGTCTTATTCAAAACTGATTGTTAAAAATATCTGTACTAAGCCGTGTTAATCTTTTTGTATCAAGAATAATTTTTAAACAGTACATATTTTGGTATATCGACATAGCGCAAGACCAGTCCTCGTGCCGATCTTTGTGGATGGCCACTGCAAGGCATACCTTGCAGTGAGCGTTTGTCGACTGAAATGATGTCGCCATTATAAGGGAGCTCAATCTGACCTTTGGTTCTATCAAATTCATCTTTCCCGGCATGCTTTCACGACGTACAGAAGTGCTCATTCTAAACGATAGTAAGGTCACGTCGTTCTCAAACGTTAAATAACATAAACATAGATACGGGCAGATTGTTGCTACCTTCCCAGACAGCTACGTGCAAAATAAATCAGACGAAATTAAACACATTCATCTCTGCTTTACTAGACTTATTTGTATTAAATTAGCGTAAAAAATAATGAATATCAATATCATAAGCATTAACATATTATTCTCATTTCACTGACAATGTTGAGCACAACGCTTATTTAACAATCTAATATCTCTTATAGACGGGTCTTTGGCACGATCTAAGTAGGTAAATGTTTGCTTGTATTTGCACTTAAACAACGGAGCTTTAATTCCAGTAAACATGGTTTGTTATAGTACTGTTTAAGAACATTTTATTCCAACTTTTTTTAACCAACATATTCACTAAATATTTATCTAATATCAGTGAGACCTCTTACGTCCTTATTACTTTTCAAAAAGTGCAATAACAAAAATGAGTTTTCTACTTTCTTTACAAGAACGACTTCAAACGCTTCAAAGATGCTATAAACAGATATTGCTATTGCTATTATATCAATTAAAAAAAGCATTACATGTTCGTCGTGTTTATGTATGTAAAGGAACAAGTATGCAAAGACTTATTTGTATTTAGACTAATGTAAAAGTAAACTTATACCGTGTGATTAATTTGATCCTATGAGAAATCTAATGCGGGGTGGTACTGTTAATGATGATTGTTGTTTCTTAGTCTGAAATTTAAACAAAAGTCTATTTTTGATTTCGAGCACACTAAGTGTTCTGAAAATGAATTTGTTTTCTCTCTTATGCGATTAATTACTATTGTGCTACTGAAACCGCTGTTCCGCGCCTTAGGTATGTTCGCGGTGAGGCGGGGAGAGTGTCGGCAGGCCTGTTTCTTTAGTGCTCTTTTTCGTCTGTCCCCACCTTGCCGCGCTTTCGTTAAGTGCGGTGGTTTTCAGTAACATTATACCAATTATAATATTTACAACAAAATTATAACATCCAAGTTTTGAAACAGCTAATTGTGACAGCTACACTGAAATCCAAATGTATTAAAGACATAGTTTATGTTTCCGTTATTATATTGTTATTAAAATATGGATTAAATTTTTTAAAATAAATATTGAAAAATAGCATTTCTAATGGCATGGTTAAGAAAAAACGCTACAAAGAATTTTAATTAAGAAAAATAGAGCTGGAATTACGAATCTTTTGCCAGTTTTAATGGCACCGTGTTACACATGAAATTTTCGCAACACGGCCGCCTTGCATGCTCCGGTGTCTGACTTATTAATGGAACAAAAGAGCTGCAAACAATTGTCAACGACTGAGCATTGTCTTGTAGCTTGCTTGTTCATATTAAATGTGTGCCTTTAAAAGTATTTAAAATTCTACGTCAAAAATGTTTAAATATGTGATAAAAACAAGCAAATAATACGACGGAATTAATTGCTAATAAATTTCTAAAATTAACGTGCTAAAACAATTTTACGATTTTCTCGTTTTGAAACTATTACTTCTTCATATATCGAGGATATATAACGACTCTTCATATATGGTAAATATTTTAATGACCATACAACCAAATATTAAATAAATTAAAAATATCAGCAATTTATACTTTTGTTCAATAAAAGTGCGTATTGATAAAGCGCCTTAAAATGAAATATAGCAAATTTCTGTCATTACATAGTTATGAAAACTTTGGGCTAAAATAAAAACATAAAGACTAAACGAAAGTAATTATATTATAATACAGAAATTAAAATAATTGTATTTTGAAAAAACGTTTTGAAGGAAATATTTTAAATACACTACACAAAAATAAAAATATACAGTATTCGAAATCACAAAAATAAAAATATATAGCATTCGAAATCAAAAATATCCTTCTACAAGGTGTACAGAAATCTTTGTTAAGGTCATTAAAAATCGCCAGGAGGCAGGTCGCTTCCTACCAGTTCTATTGGAAATCTAAGTGGAGGCTTATATTCATTAATAAAAAAAATTATGGATTAAATGGTGATGATGATTCCATTTTTACTGTATAGTTTAAAATGAATTAATGATTTACCGCAAAAATTAATTTTTGCCGGCAACAGTACCTACTGTCATTCAGTTATAAAACATACATTTGGTAGTACAATACCGCGTGCGCTATCATACTATTATCAGGCTTTCGATTTGCTGGTCTAATCACTCTTTCTTTAGAGTAACTTATGTAATGAGTATATAACATATTTGTGATATTATTATTGTAAGAGAACCAATTTCTGGTAAATATTTTTTTTTCAAACTTGTACAGAATTGCGCTAGTGGTCAAGGCATGTCATGTGGAATGTTGGTCGTTTATCAACCTGGAGCTGACAGTGTACTAATGTATTCTCAAGCGGTTATACATCGTGGCACCATTCTGTTACTAATGTACGGACTAACAGCCTTTTTTAGAATACTTAACATAAGCGCTCTTAAGAAAACTACAAGAATTATTTACGAAGATAGCAACATTTGTACGAAATAATTGATAGAGCTAAAATATTTTCTTCATTATATTGAATGTTATTCTTAAAAGGGCAAATATGTTTTTTTTGTTTTTTTTTTTTTTAATTAATACAGTTAATTACTAGAGTAAAGTAAACAACAGCTAACGTTTAAAGTTAAAAAAATATGTAATTGATATGTCCATAATATAAAAAAGTATAGCGATTAAAAAACCATAATTGAATAGATTAAATAATGATTTACAAATACGTAACCACATCATCTAAATATGCGGGAGTGTTCCTGTGAGGTGATGAAAACTTACCATTAACACAAGAATCTATAAAGCTTGTTTAATAAAATTACTAAGTCATTAGTTTGAGCAGCTGTATCAAGGATAATAATCGATTTAATGATAGCTGATCTCCAGTAGCAGAAAAAATGTGTACAATTTGAAGATATGAAGAATTTGAAAATCTATGGTTTCAAATAAAAACATTTAGTGTTTCTTGTGATATGAGATATGTTACCTCCTCATCTTGAATTATTCTTAAATGAGCTACAGATTTCCGGAAGAGCGCCGAACGAACACCAACAGAACCCGCAAATAAAAGTAAATTTTTGGATGTAATTTTTTAACAATTAAAATAAACATCGATTTTAAAATTGTATTGATTTTAAATGTATGCTGTAAAAATAAGTAAGTGTGTTAGTTTTTCGTCTTCTTTTCAGCCAATAGATGCTTCCTGCAAGGCATCGGCCTTCTTCTAAGATAGCCACGACAACCGGTCATGTGCTGCCCGCGCACCTTAACTATGTCTTTGGTCCACCTAGTAGGGATCAACCCACGCCGCGTTCACTAGCTCGTGGTCATCACTCGAGAATCTTCGACTCCAAAGCCCGTCGATTATGCCAATGTGCCCTGCCCTCTGCTAATTTAGACGAGTGCTTTTCGAGTCGTCGAGGACCTTGGTTCTTCTGTAAATCTCTGATTCGATCTCGCAACGGAAAACCGAGCAACAGGTACGTTTTATATTTTATTTGTGTTCAAAATTGCTAATAAATTTAAAAACTAAAACTTTCCGCTACATTATTACCTGAAAGTACCTTTTAATATAAAAAATGTTGTTATTACAATATCAAGTCAATATCAGGTCAAGTATCAAATTGTATATTACAAAAAAAAAACGGTTCTGAAATAAAAAAAAAACAACATAAAGACATTATCTACATTATTGAAATTAAAGTTATGTTTCTTCATTAACATTTTCTACAGAATATTAAATAAAAGATTCGCCGTTTTTCATAAAAACAGTTATGCGACATGATATTTATTGCTTATGATACCTCACTTATTTGTAAAGTTGGGCGTAATAGGAGTAATAACGATGGAGTAAATAGTAATCTGATGCATGTTCCTCACGAGTTTTAACTTAATAATTTAGTCTCAAATGAGAAAATGAAATGCATTGAGTTAACACTTTCTAACATGAAAAAAAGTCAAAATTGTAACATAATTATTAACAATGAAGTGCTAGAACTGACTGATTTAACATTTTTCTCAGACACAACTATAACAACAACAGATATAAAAAACTTCAGTGGAACCCCCACCTCTTATCACTCTCAGGAAAACTTAGTTCGGCTGTCTTTGCAATTTATAAGTAAAACAATTAACAGTCGTCAATACGGCTCCACTCATTTATTTTAATTACTTTCATAGCATTCTGTCTTTCCGTATTTTATCATGGGGCAGTACCTCAAAAGTTAATTGTATATTTAATTAATTTTATATAAAAAAAAATGACGGAGAGAAGCTCTGATGTTCTTCACCCCGTTCAAAGCCCCTAGTTTTACAGCATTACTAATGTGCATGTCATAGACTAATAAACATAACAAGTACTATAAAAACGTTGAAAAGATGAAATTTTTCTTTACTTTGAAATATTGGAGACCACGGATTGGCAAGCGTAGCGTGGTACCATTGCCCAAACAACAGGTTGCCAGCCGACCTTGTTAAAGTCATCGTAAGAAGCTGGATGCATGTTGCTTCTAACCAGTCCTATTTAGGAGGCCTATGTTTAGTAGTGGACGTCCTAGAGCTGAACTGATGATGACGATGATTAGTATAATATTTTAACGTTGTTGTTATTTATTATCGCTAAATATTATAAATCGTGAAGTCAGTGCCTTTTTCTTTAATGTTTTTTGAGACTTCTTGACTATTTACAGCCACATTTACGTTTACCTTGTGATTTTTAGACTCAGTTATTAAATTTTTTATAGGTGCTTTCTTTTTTTAAGGAGCAATAGGTGATGCCAAAATTTATTAGTTTTTTAGTAACAATGGTCCTTTAAAATCTGTACAAAACTTTTTATGCTCACAATTCACTGGCTTTCCGATATTTTTTTTTATCAAATTATATTTATAAAACCAAAACTACAATTATATATAATGAGCTTAGAGTTATTAGAATTCCTTAAATAATTTCACAAAAGTAGCGGAATCCTAGTGTGTTTTATAAAAGACAATATCGTTTTCTTATTTTGTATCGGTGCCAACAAGGTACGACAAAACTACATTACGTTAGGTGATGCGAGAGACAGACGAGTTCATGCCCTCTCTCCCTTTGCTATTCACGCACCTAAGAAAACATGAAGTTAAGAAATTTTTTAAAGATTATTTTGTTTTGAGCACAACAAGATTATCACAAATAATTTTGACGTTACACTACTTGTATTAAATTTTCACTAAAAATTATACTTAAAATGAGAGAGGTTTTATTATTTAGAGTATTATTCGTTATAAAGAAACCTAAAAAAAAAGCTTCTTGGTATGAGCCACTACAGTTTTCTCTCAAAAATAGAAATTTATTAAAAAAGTTCAAGATTTTATTTTATATGTAAGAGACATGTAAAGGCGCCATGTTCTTTATCATTTAAAAAATTAAAAAGTAAATAAAGTATAAGGGTTTTTTTACAAGACTAAATATCATATTTAAAAGATTTATATTGAGATAACTTAACTTCATTATCACTATGTACGAGTATTATTGTTAAAAAAATAATCAAACAAATAAAGGATAAATCTTTATATTCAAGAGGCAATTTTGTCACGTCCATTGTTTTGTTTTCTGACATTCAAGAGGGAAAGTCAATGGGGAAATTTGTGGGGTGCGTCGCACCGGCGGCGTGTTTTCGCTCCAGTCAGTACCATTTTCGCTCATACCGTGAGAGGGCGTCGTTCGCGTTCAGATACTTTTCAACATTTTACTTGTCGCACTGCATTTCCTTTCAAACGGTAGCGATATGGATTATATGTATCAATCTGTAAATGATTCCCACCTTCTGTCATGAATATTTTACCGAAACCACTATTCAAACACGCTAGAGTCCTTATGCTCTTGACTTTTGGACTTGCAATTGTAATATTCAGTGTCTTATTTCGCTGTGAATTACTAGGTAGAAACTTTCGAAGTACAAAAATCCAAGTGCACGACAATACCCTCGAATGCGAGTCTATAACAAATGAAACTTCCACCGGACAGAGTAAAGCAAAGAGAAAAGAATACCTGTACCATCTTTTGACAAATACGACACGCTCGCTCATACAAATGGAAATAAAAGCTAGGAGACTGGAAGAAAATATGCGTAGGATTAAGGAAAAGACTGCAGATTTATTGTGGAAGAATAAGGATAAAGCGCTATGGCATATTTTATTCAAAAATATTAGCAGACATTTTTCAATTCGACATCAATTCCATCAACATTCCAGTCTTCGGCGAATAATGCAAGACAGTTATGTTCGCACGCATGGCAATAGAACTGCTAAAAAAAGATTGTTTGCTAAAAAACTTTAGGTTTACTATTTATAAGTGAAAATTGAGACTGGAGTAATTGTTAATTATATACGATAACGTGTTAGAATCGTATTTAACGAAAAAAAAATAGTTTCAGATGTTTGTTTAGTTGTCTGACTATAAATCAGTTTATTCTTTCGACATTTATGTAACCTTACTGCAATTTGTGTAACTCCACATTTGCTATTGAAGTTCATGAAGGATTTTTCGAATATTTATGGAATATTTTTATAGCTTAATTTATATTATTTATATTAACAGACAGTTTTATAATCGACTGGAAATACGATAACATAGAAATTTAATTGTAAAATTGTTAAACGAGTTTTTTGTTTGAAGTTTTTATGATATTTTTAATAACGTATATTTCAACGACAGATTGATCGAGCAATAAAGCTCTTTAATGGAATATTGTGTTATAAAAAGTTGAAAATTAATTTATGATACCTATTTTTTATACATATTATATTAGTTAATATAATGCATCAATGTATTATGGCATGATATGTATTGTGACAACAAATAGAAAGGGACAGCTGCCCTCGCTTCAGACGCCGGTAGGCAACTAGTTTACATTCGTGTACTGCGTACAGTGCCAAGTGGTCATTGTAAGCTATTTGATTTGATTTGTTTTAAATTTGTGATATATTTCGTAAAAATGTCTTGTTGTAAGTATTGTAATAGTACTTATATTTAATTGAATTCGTTTTAAAAAGCCAAGATAAATTGTAATATTAAATACCGGGATAATTCAGGATAAACAAAAGTATAAATTCGAAAAAATACAGAGCATAAAGTAAAAGTGTTCAAGTCTAAAGCATAAGCATTATTATTATTTTTTTATTAAATTACTGAGTAATAATAAAGTTCTTATTGGTTGCATTTGGTTATTTTGGTGGGAATAATAACAATTTTTACACAATAAAATAGTTCATAGAAGTCTCTAGAATAGTGATATCAGAGGGGTTAACAACCGTGGACATAAACTGTTATTATCTCAACTCCACCTCCTATATTTACGTATCATATTTGTACCTTAACATTCATTGCCATACTATCATTTTACTGTAGCTTAAACTAGTTATATTAATGTGATATTTAAAAACAACGCGAAGCCACATGCTGTTTTGTTATTTATTTATTTATTATTACTTTATTAAGTATTTTGTAACTCATTTAAGAATTTTGTGAAGCTAATACATAAATTATTATTTTAAATTGTGTAATTTTATATGATGACGTTGAAATGTATTAAATAATAAATAAATATATAATACATTAACCGAGTTATTAAGAACAATAATGTCATTGATATATAATAAAGAAATAGAGAAGTCCTTTCCACATATTAGAGTAATCTTAACTATAGTGTATACAATGAACATTATTAAATAATAAATTCTAATTTGTGTCATACTGGAATAACAAAAAAAAAGTTCATCTGCAGAATTTGAGTAAAATTTACTTCTTTGATACTTGTTTTAAGTATCACAATATTGATATTAATTGCAAGTATTTATTGAATTTCATAACTTTACTATGATTAAGAGGAACGTTTTATAAAAGAAACTAAGTCGAAAATTTGAACATAACAATATCAATGGAAAATAATAAATTTTAATGTCATGAAAAAAAAGTAGTTGGTTTTTTATTCGTCATCGATTAACAACGTCCATTTTACCTGATTTGTTCGTACAGTGTACTAATTTAAAATTCATCGACACTACCATTTATCACGTTTTAGCTAGATTATATGAAGTTATTGTTAATTCTACAATTTATATCCATAAATGGTTCCTAACTATTAACTTATCTTTGTTTTATAACACAGAAGAAGGTGTACAGCTATGCTGTATAAGTAGACACCAGTGCAGACGTGTGATATAGTTATGAGCGAATATGCATATATTCGGACATATCTATATCTCTAAATTAAAATAGTAATTACATAATCGGAAACTTTAGTAGGTAAATATTAATAATTGTATATCTTAATGTATACTAAATGGCTATGGGATTGTAACAACCATTACATAACCTAAAAGATATACATATAAGTATATGGATTGTAATTCTGTAGCTAGTCGTCTATGTCATTACAAAACAAACAATAGCCGATCGATGAGATTATTAATACAAAGGAGTCATTTATATGCAAACATTACCTGATGCGATTATCAAATTGCGAGGGGCTGATTCCCCCTTTGTTCACCGACAGCCCTCGCTTACATCAAAAATATATCGACTGTACACTGACACTGACGTATTGCTTTTAATAGAATCGTATTTAATTTTTCAACAGTGATTTTGAATTCATCTACATTTTTTAAATTAATATCTTATTGATAACAACGAAATAACAAGAGTTATGTCTTGTTATTTCATTGTTATTTTTTAAAAACAATATTTATATTTAGATAAAGAAGTTGTTTTTATCAACCTGTTTAACAATTATGTTATAAATTTGCAATAAACTTTTTTTACTCTAAAGAGTATATTATTAAATACTCTTTATTGTAAATGTACCATCAGAAACGAAAACAGTTATAACATAATGAAAATACAATCGGTAAGACCATCCATCATCATATAGTACCACACGAGTCAATACCTTATTGATAATTATATCATGGGAACATTAGATGGACAAGTAATGGATAATCGACGAGTACGTTGTCCGAGATAGTGTAGAATATAATATATGTACCTATAAAAACAAATACTTAAATATATTTCCATATACATAAGTTTATTTTAACATTTAAGTTTATTTTTATACAGATAATATACACAGGAACGTATGTCAATAGTAATAAAATTTTACGTCACGATCATCATCATTTCAAGCGAAGAACGTCCACTATTGAACATAGTCGATTTAGCCCATAGATGCTCACAGTAAGGCTCAGGTCTCCTCCAAAGGTATCTATGAAGGAAAATACTATAATCGCCATGCTAGACACAGAGGTTGGCAATAGTAATATGATATAAAGGTATGCAAAGAACGTTGCAGCCCATTCTTTGGAAAATTGGTTTAAGGCACAGTCAATCCCATTATGTAGGTTCTTTTCTGGAAATGGAACCCGCAACATACGATCGCATGTGTACCGCTGGGCTACCACCGCTCACTGTTAAGCATTGACCTCTCTTAAATAAACTGTATAAAACTAAAAACAACGGACTCTGAAAATATAGCAAAAAGGATCAAGTTGGCAATTATCTGATAAAGAAAAGAAAAATAAAAAAAATCTATTTCTTATTAACAAAAATGATAAACATCCTTTTTAACTTGTTAATTAAAAAGGGTATACAGGTTGAATGGTTATTGTGTAAACGCTTTTAAAATATATTTGTCAGCATTATACTTTACACCTTTTCTAATCAACCTGTATAAAGTGATCATTTTGAAACTATAGGAATGCGAAAGGTCCAAATCTGGCAGCAACCTGCAGGGACAAAAAGCAAACAGTATAAAATTTTAATACGTCGCAATGTAAAAATATTTTTTCTTAATTTGTTATCATTATTGATGATTCCTGAAGTCATTGATTTTAGGATAAGGTAGACTATACAATGCTTGATAGTAAAGTAAGTAGTGTTTTATATTTTCAACAAATTTTCTTGATTGTCATTGTTCCCTTATCGTCAGGTAAGGGACCAGGTTACGCTTCACCTTTAGATGCTTTCAAAAACGGTCCCAGAGAGAAACTTCTGTACGTCGTCTGCGTGCAACCGGATCTAAACAAACAAGATTACCTGGCAACTATTGACGTCGATCCCAATTCTTCTACTTACAGTCAGGTTATTTTTTTAGACAGTACAAAATTATTCCTTTTTTGGCATTTTCTGTTTTATGGCATATTTTGTATTAGCATAATATTTTTAGGTAATTCACCGAACTTTCACCGGGAGCGTCGGTGATGAGTTACATCACAGCGGATGGAATGTATGCTCTAGCTGTCATGATAATCCCGACCTTCAAAGAAATCTTCTCATACTTCCTGCACTACATTCTTGTAAAATTTTTGCTTTTGACGTAGGCTCTAATCCTAGAAAACCAGAGTTGTGTAAGGTAAGAAAAAATTTTTTATTTTGCTAACTTTATGTATAAATATAAATTTCAGATAAATAAAGTTAATTTAATAAAGTTTTAAAAAATGAGTGCAATATTCCATTTCTTAGTACGCCGGAACAATAAAGTATAAATATAATAATATTATTAATATAAATAATACTAAATATTGTACACTTAAGTAGCAAAACCGTTGAGTATAAAAATAAATTCAGTAATATAGTTGGACGAATACAAATGTGCCAGTAAGGATGATATTTTGTTTCTGTACTTTGAGATTTTCTTCTCAAACAGCATTATCGCAAGACTCAAAACCTCCGCATGTTATCTTTTTTATCGTACAACTCAGCAAATCATCTTCGTGTCAACTGATAGATACCCGCGACCTTGTCCATGCCTTTGAATCAGCAAATATTACGTTCTTATATGAATTGCCAATTTATATCGCTTTATTATTTCTTTATTTTTTTATTAGGTCTCCTATACTGCTGGAACATTTTTTTTAAGGAGTTTAGATACTCTAAGATGAAATTGTAACAATCAGTACATTTATGTAATAAAGAATAGGCTTTCAGTTATCAAATTGATGTTGGGACCACATTTCTACACTGAGGTTGCGTTTCTTCTATATTAAAGTTGGAACATTGTGTTCAGACGAGTATTGTTTTCATCAACTAATCCATTCTATCGTATTTTTGATACTTCTCTTCCTCTAAGAGGCTTGTGTTCTTGCAGTAGGGATATACAGCTAAGTTAATTTTAATTACACTCTTCAAAATTGACGAAGTATAATTAATACCACCGCTATATTTTCAAATAAAGTTTCGAACGAATGCGGAAGCTTAAATTATTCTCATTCTCTCTTATACCGTTTACTTTTACTAATCTTATGCATTTATTAAACTTTTTTGCATCCAGAAATGGTTGTAAATTCAAATCTTTTGTAACTTCTGTGACACCTTCATTTATTAAACCTTTTTGCTTTTTACTCGGTGTAAAATTTTGTATTTTTGCAACATTTTAACAGTGAGTGATTGCATTGGTTCGAATTGCGCAGTTTACTCTTCTGCAGATATTGATAAATACGCTTTGATTGGAGGGAGTTAAGAACAAGCCAATGATAATACTAAGAGAAAGTATTTATTGTCGTTTTATTCTTTACTAGCTGTTCGACAGAAAATAACAGACATATCTAAAGCAGAATTTGATATGAATATTAAAATTGTGATCAATTGGGCATAGTAAACATAGTTGACATTTTTCAAAAACTCTGCAATTTCATGCACTATTTTCTTAACTTTTTTCCCTAGAAACTTTCTGCATAGTATTAGGAAATTCAAACAATAATGACTGTCGTTTAGTCGTTCTCAAGTGACGCCGCGTTGAAAGGAAATAGGATAATTAAATTAATTAGTATTTAATTGTTTTTACAGAAAGATATAGCAAAATAAGATTAAAATTTTTTTTGCAAATTGTCTACAAACTGTTTTTGAATTAATTTTAAATGATGCTTGATACCCAATTTTCCTTTTTTAGTACTGTCAGAAGTTGTCGGCTTGTTGTATTTCGGAAAATACTTAGGGATACAACTAAAAATTAGTATAAATTTGCAGTGCGTTAAAAGTCAAATGTCCAATTTCGATATTCTTCATATTTTTTTAAAAATTTTCCAGTTTTTAAGTTTTCTTTAAGAATATGAAATAAAAAAAAATTGCATTAATACTCGTTCTTTATACTTATTTGTAACATCAATGTTTAAGGTAATTGATGGCTCGGAAATGAGATCATTTAATTGTTCTTTTCCTCACACGACACATTGCTTGGCTTCTGGTGATATTATGATTTCAACAATGGGCGATAAAAATGAAAATGCTAAAGGAGATTTTGTGCTTGTCGATTCTAAAACTCTTCAAATGAAAGGTAAATTAATTTTAAGTTGGTTGTTTCTATATGTTAATTTTATAATATACTTAAGCAAACAATATTTTTTCAAGGAACATGGACGTGTGGTGATAAGATTGCTAAATTTGGCTATGACTTTTGGTACCAACCATATCATGATGTTATGATAGCATCTGAATGGGGCAACCCAAACAAGTTCAAAACGTAAGTTCTATATTGTTAATTTTAATTAAGTATTTATTGAAACTAGTAATAATACAAAACTTTTATTCTAGCGGTTTTCACCCCGAGGATCTTTCAAACAAGGACGAGTACGGTACTTCTCTCAATGTTTACAAGTGGTCCACGCGTGAACTGCTTCAGGTTATAGATTTAGGAGAAGAAGGCTGTGCACCTCTCGAAATTAGGTTCCTTCATAATCCGAAAGCCTCACAAGGATTTGTCGGATGTGCCGTACAAGCCAACGTGTATAGGTACGTACGTTTTTGAAAGCTTTAGTAAAACTGTTATGAATCTTTTTATAATAGTGTACGGGGAAACAGCTAGTATTCACCGGCGTTTAATAAATTATCGTACTGTATGATAAATAAGATGAAAATCCTTGCCCAACCTGCCGAGAGAAAATACTCCATTAAACTTTCGACTACAGCCAACCTGAAAAGGTAGAAGGCCAGGCTTGGAGGCAGCAGCGAATTATGACATGGCGGGCGTGGCTCATTATATTCAGCTGTTAAAAAATAGTGGATCTTTTTGAATATTATCCCACCCACCAAACATTTTGCAAAAAATTAAACAAATAGTTTATAACTCATAACCAATTTATCATAATTTTTTACAATACAGGTTTTACAAGGCTTTAGACGAGACGTGGAAAGCTGAAAAAGTGATTGACGTTCCCGCTAAAACTGTTAAAAAAGATGGGAACGAATTCAAATTGAACGGTAAATATATTTTTTAACAAAACTCACTAGTGGCACTTTGAATTAATTGTAACTTTAATTGTGCTTTTTTTATGCACAGGTTTAATATCTGACATAGTTTTGTCTTTGGATGATAAATATTTGTATTTCTCATGCTGGTTACATGGTGATGTTAGGCAATACGATGTATCAGATCCCGAAAATCCTAAACTAACCGGTCGGTTGTGCCTCGGAGGACAGGTTCTCAATGATGATTTGACAGTTATAGAAGATAAAGAGTTCCAGGTAAGTTAAATGGTGTCTTGAATATTAGTGTGATGCGTGTGCGGTGCTTCGCGCCCGAGAGCAGCTCGATGTATATTTTCGAAATATTGATATGCACAAACCGTTAATTTGTTTGTCAATTTAAATAATTTGTTACTACCGACATTCTGGTGTAATAAACAATAATTTGTTCTATTTATTGTACTGACAGGAGCAGTTAAAACCAGTTATTGTAAAAGGCAAACAGCTATTCGGATCACCGCAGATGCTTCAGCTGTCTTTAGATGGTAAACGATTGTATGTATCATCTTCTCTCTATTCTCCCTGGGACAAACAAATATATCCTAAAATGACAGAAGAGGTAAAGAATCAAATAAAATAAAATTACTTAAATTACATGTTATATTCTTCATGGATATATTATTAACAAGCTTCTTTCAGGGCGGGTGGATGGTTAAAATTGACGTAGATATAGAAAATGGGGGTTTAAAATTGGATCCAGATTTTCTCATAGATTTTGGGAGCGAGCCAAATGGACCGGTACTGCCTCATGAAATGAGGTAATTTCTTTAAAATGTCACATTGAGCAAGTTACACTTTTAAAAGTTTAACATTATATTATATTGTATATATTTATGCATGGTTGATTCAATAATTCCAATAAACAAGCTATTCTTTAATTTTAAAATATCGTCGGTTCATTAAGATTTATACATTTCAAATTCAACTTTTATATGTTGGTGCATTCAAATGAGTGCAAAAAATTAAGACGCATAATCAGCGTTCAGCGTGATATAGCTATGAAGCTTTATTTCAGATATCCCGGGGGAGATTGTACATCAGATATTTGGCTAGCTAAGGATTAAGAAGCATTTGCAGATAATAACATCAAAATAAAACAACATTAGAGAGATCTTTAGATATGATCACATATAACATTGTACATTGAGGGTTTATTTTTTATTAATAATATTAATAAAACAATGATTCTTTTATTTTAATATGTCGAATCTAAAAATATTATTCAACAATATATATTAATTTATTTCATGGATTCATTAAAACCAAATCAGCATTAAACCAAACTCTTAAGCGATACTCATTAAAGCGATAAGATATCTACTGCTAGACATAGACCCGCCAATACGATTTCGCTTGGAAGAAGCCTGCACCTACCGTCTGTCAACGAACTTAAGACATATTGACATTTATAAGTTTAATCCTGACATAAAAAACTATTCGTGATTTAATTTAAAAAATACAAAATTATGTATTAATTTTATTGAAATGTTAAACATTTGACTGTCTAAATACATAACCTTGCAACAAAGGTAGATATAACATTCTTTTTAGTCGTATTTACTTAGTAAATATTTACTAGAATTTTCAACGAACGTGAGAAGAAAAAGACGTTGCAATGATATTATCTTTTATAGCATGTTACAAATCACGCTTAGTCTCACTACTAACAAAACTCTGGCGGTGACCAGCACTTTCGCGCACACTATCATACCCTAGTTATATGATCTAATTTTTATATAATTAACATACTCAAAGTCAGTCAATAACAAATGTCAACTCGCAAGAGTTATTAATTAAGCATAAAAAATACCAGTATGTAAGTGTCAGTACTGGTGTATATATTCTCTTAAACTATGATATTATTGGTTTTATTATTGATAGCGCTCAAAACAGATGGCTGCTGGGGCCTTAAGGATTTAAAGTGGATACTGCGGATTAGTAAGCGCAGCGTATGATATCCGTCCAAAAACTACACAAACGACTTTGTTATGGTGACCGGAAGGTGCTTCAGTTTTTTTTACAGGAGAGTTTTTTGTTCATTATTAAACGTCCTATGGTTGAAATGATGATGATAAGAGATTTCATCCTACTTATTGACTGATCATGATTAACTGGAGCCATGTGGCTAAGAGATTTGTTTGGCCATGTTGTAAAATTCCTACCGCAAAGACAGGCTGAGATGGCAATTATAAATTTTCATACAATTGCAGTTATAGTTATTAAACTTGGCGAGTATTTTTTGTCATGTTAAAAATGACTAAGAATTGATTTTATGGAATTGCACCCACATGAGACTGTGGTGTGAAAAACACGAAGCAGGCGGGGAACAGCTAAGTATTTAAACGGTGACAATTTACAAATAACTCAGTCAGTTCATAAATAATTACAATAAAAATGCCGCTTCAAAATGTAAGAAATTAATTAATTAACATGGGATGACTTGACATCTTTTGTTGTTTAATGTTAAAGGTTATTCTAAAGGTTATTTAGTTGCTACTAAAAATCCCGTTTTATTTTGTTTTTAAACCATGTTTAAAAATATAGCAAAATTGTCGGTGAAGTTTAATTCTATGAAACTAATTTATGAACTTAAAATTTATCTTAAAAATTTAAGATTAACTTTTTTTTAAAGTGAACATTTTTAATATTATTGGCGGTAGGATTTTATGCAACTACGAACAAAGTAATGTTACACGTTTGTCGACAGATCGCGGTTCGGGAAAGTAGTGAGCTAAACGCAGTCGGAATTTTAAATATTCTGACATGCGGACTTTGTAGCTAAAGGCATTAAAGCTTTAGAAATGCGAATACAATGACATAACGATGCTAAAGAACTCAAGACTAGAAGTAGGTTTCTTTATTTGGCCATCTAGGTATAGGTAAATATCAGGATTAATCGCATTATTCAAATAATATCGTAACAACGTCTTCAGAGATCCGAACGCTCTGGATGTTCGAGTGAGAACTCTCTTTTTGCCGTCGCTGCGTCGTTATTTATGCCAACATGCATTGTTTTTGAACATGTTGACGGCCAAGGGGCGCGGGCTAAACCCGGTGTGTAGAGGGAGAGGGTTTTTAAGGAAAACTCTCTTCGATTGCTTTGATAAGGTGCTCGTATTCGGCGAGCACCGAGAGCTTTGCGCTTCCCTAAGCGGCTTGAAATTTTGCGGCGAAAGAGAGAATAGGCGCGTTGACACGTGCGATAGAAACACGGCCAGGGAGTCCTCCGTTAAGTCTGCGAGCCCTGAGGAGGGCTCGGCTGATTTGGGCTGCAGTTTTGGGGCAGCCTTAGATGGGAGCGCTGGAAGCCCTATCGCGGGCTGAGGGGAAGTTGCTACCCGTACGGGGTAAAGGGGTTTGGCCCACGTGGAGGCAGGCGGTGGCGGGGTAATGGGAAGAGGGTGGGGGCGGCCGGACGGCCTTGTGCGACGCGTGCGCTGCGAGGAGGGTCAACCGGCCGCCGCTTGGGCGCCTTAGCGCATCCCTGATAGTCGGCGGGGTGGCCTGCCTTTTGGCAGAGGACGCATACTGAACTGGGTGCCATGGCCAAGCATTTAACGCACCTAAGATGTGCGTAACAGTTGCGGGCAGAGTGCTCGTAAAGTTGGCAGCAGTGCCACTGCCCGATTAAGCCCTTTTTGCGAGAAGCTTCGAATGAGATGCCTGAGAGGGCGCAAATCTTCTTAATGTCGAAGATTTGCTTACCCTCCGGGGTGACCTCAACTGCGAGAAGCACTACCTGAATTTCCTTCCGGGTGCGCGCTCTTGTCATACGTTTTGCCGAGAGGGCAAGGAAGCCTTGGGACTTTAGGTCGGACAATATCTCGTACGTGGAGATTTCTATAGGGAGACTGCGAGCGACGACCCTTAATTGCCGCTCTTCCGGAGGGCGTAGGTATGGAACGAGAGTCCCACAGTACGGAGGTGACGCTTGAGCATCCAAAAATGGTCCACCGTTTATAGGTGGATTCTTATCCCCTGCGAGGTGTTCTGAGCTTAGAGGCAGGATATGCTAAGCCAAGGCGAAAATTTTGATCCGGGCACTCTTGTCCTGGAGAATAATTGGAGGCGGTGGCTTAGGCACCGCGGGGCCCTCTTTTTGGCGGGTGTGGGTGGGGTGGGAAGGGAATCTTCTCCCGATGAGGCCCCATCGGAGGCGCGGACCTTCCTGGCCCTTTTGCGTCTACCTTGTACGAGGGTGAAGCCCTCGTTTTTGTTGGTTTTAAAGGCGGTATCCACCTCCATTTCGGATTCCGAGCTCGAGCCGGCGGCGCTGGGTACGACGGTGGAGCTAGGTTGACGGGGGTTTGTTTAGGTCTCTCTGTGCAGAGGGACCGGCGTCTGGGGATGCGAGGGAGTCGGTGATGAACCGAGCTGGGAAGATAGAGTGTGCCAGGTCAGCGACCCACAGGTCGGGGTGACGCGCCGCAAAATCCAGCAGTTGCTAGTGCGACATCGTAATAAAGTAAGAACTATGAAGTGTACTTTTGGATATGGGAACTGACACGAATCACATGCGACCTCCCTGTCTGGTGGCAGAGAGTGAACGAACTTGCTCACGGGAGCCGATGGGTGGAGCGCGAACGGCACTCCCTAATCTATATCGGTTTCTAAACCGAACTTTGCACGCCTGTGCCGAACAGCGGTGTTCGGAAAGGGGTTAGCCCCTGTTGAACTAGCTACACCACAGTTAAGGCATCTCTCTGTCCTAGGCGGGGGAACTCACCCGGGGGTCGAGAGGGTGAGCTATGCTGCACGAGACGCGTGTCCCGCTCCGAGCGGGAATTCGACTGCGTGACGTTCGGTGTGTTGCGGGCAAACCGGTGTGTGCACGCCACTCACGCGAGCAGAGTTGCGGTATGGTGCGGTGCGCGAACGAACGGTCGGCTGGCTGGCGAAAAGTCGGCGAGGAGAGCTCTAGGCGGCAACGCACGTGGAGCGTGCGTCTGCTTCGAGCGATCGGAGCCGAGTGTTATCCCAACACAACAAGTAAATATGTATATGTATATATATATATATATATATATATATATATATATATATATATATATAAATAAATTGACTACAGCCCTATAGCCATATATAAGATATTGCGTGAGAATTACTGGATTCCTGGTTGAGAATCGCTGGACGTGATTTATACTAGAAAATGCACACCTATCTCATTACTTAGTCGTAACGAGCTAAGGATGAGTTTACATGTATCTGTGTTCCGCACGGTTTTTTTGGCACTTTTCAACCGCTTACACTTGCTCTGAGTTTGTTTGATTGTTTATCTTACGAACTGGCTAATTTTTGGATTGTTTGGTGAGTTATTCGGACTACGACGGCGAGTACATTTGATCTGCAACAAAGAGAGAGGGATGATTTTTTTGTAAAAAGACAAGATGATAAAAAACGAAACATATTCTATATTAATTTATTTTACATTTGTTGACATAACAATAATTACTCAGTTTTTATTAACTCTGTTTGATTAATAAAGTTTAGTGTGATTTACGAGCGCAGGTGTAAAAGAAGACTTTGTTATACAAATTATGTAACATAACGTACTCGTAGCTCGTCATCTAGTAGTATTAAAAGAATCTCAGAAACATTGAATAGAAGACAAAGAATAATATTATAAGCTTCACGATATTTAAGGCTGCTTGGCTTTTCTGGCTTTTTGAGGCCTTAGAATCGAACTCGTTGTCCGGTGATCCGAAATCATCGCACTAAAATGAAATAGCTTTGTGTGCGCTACAATTTACAATGGCTTTAGATTTGGCCACGTTAAATTGGATTGTCAGTGAAGCTGGTAGTGATATTATTACAGGGTCTAAATATATTTGTAACATTTTAAATATTATTTATTTTTAGAGACTGCTACACCAAAATAATTCACGTATTGTGTAGTATACTTAGTAAAATCACTTCAGAGCACATCGCTCGTGTAATCGATGTTCATTTGGCCGAAACGTTCTTGAGTGGCGACCACGAGCCGGCAGACACGGCGTGGGTAGACCCTCCATTAGGTGGACCAACGACAAGGATAAGGCCTTAAAGGTTGTTGGGTGCGGTAACTTTGGAGGAGGCTTATACCTTGCAGTGGCGTCTATCGGCTGAAAAGAGGAAGTAGAAGTTAAATAATAAACTTAAATAATAAGTAGAAAGTAAAATTCGTATTAATGATTAATTTTATTTAATTCATAAAATTTATTTAAAAACTGTTGTACATATGTTATATGAAAATCTGTAATATGAAAATCACATATGATACACACACAAAAATAAATAAAATAAAGTTACAATATTATAATATATCCCTGTACAATTTCAAGTTCAAGTTAACTTCTATAAAGAATTATTTGTAGAATATGTAAATACGCTTATATAGCCATAGTATGTATGATCTGTAGAAAGGTTCATACAAAATAACCTAACGTTGTTAAAAGAACTAGTAATGATTACATTTACGAATGCGTACCTAAACGATTGACCAAAAAGGATAAATACCAAAGAAACGTCGCAATAAAAGTCATGGATAAAATACTAGGGTTGTATATTGCGGATCAAAAGGGTTGCAAGGACAATAGGCATTCTCGTAAGATTTAGAATAAGAACGTGCGACCTTTATAGGACTCGGCTATTATGTTCTGAAGGGCCGAAATACTTCATTTTATATGCGAATGGAATTTTATTACACAAATATTAACTATTTTTAGTATTTTAATGTCATATAAATATTTCTATTATTTTTTGCAAATTTTTTTTGAAAAATCTGTGTCCATTTACTACAAATGTATTAGAGATTTTTTCCAGTCAGTTTTTAACGGTGCCTTGTAAATGTTACACTATGTAAGTCTCGTATTTTTTTCAAGTTTTTTAAGATTAATGTAAACGTGCAAAAGATTATCATAAATACATTGTAAGGCAACAATAACAATATCGATTGTTTTAAACAGTATTTCTAATTAAATATTGTACATGTCTGTTTTAAACTTAAATAATTTTAGTATTAAAATTTAGGTGCTGAATTTGTTAAATAACCGATTTTATAATGAATTGAAGAAAAAAGTGTTTAAAAAAAAAAACAAAATAAAAATAATCAAGGAAAATGTTTTTCACGAAAAAGAGTAAATTTCCATTTGCTCAGAATTTTTTTAGTTGGGGATCGATTCGGTCTCAAAGAGGGAAAACTGTTACTTAAACAATCGAAAACACATTACGTTTTCGAACTAGAAATTTACGATGCTCTTAATTTATTAGTCAAAAAAGAAACTTAACTGTTTTCGTTCCTACATAAATAACGTTGTTTTTCTTTGCGGATAATCTTTTACATTTTTTCAGCACACAGTAATGTGCTACAATTTTTTGTTTAACAATAAAAATACTATTATCAGTTACATGTGCTTATCTTAATATGTTTCGTCATTTACGTAGCAATAAAGTTTATAAGAGATTAATTAAATTTTTATTATGATCACGTATTCCAAATATTCACAATTAAGAAGAAAATAAACGTCAACGATAGGCAGTCACATATTACTAGTTACCTATCTACAGATTATCCATTCTATTCATCTTTATTTGGGCACTAATTTACTACCCGCATCATAATTTATTTTTATTTAATGTGTTGTTAACCACTAAAAATGTCTAAGTTTATTTTAATTTAAAATATCTTATGAATAGTGATTTTATCACCAACTCACATTAAAAACAGATGTTTAAATTTTACTGATATGAATAAATAAAATACATACATTAAATAAACATGTAAGCGTAAAATTTTACGATTATCACTGAGGCAGCAAGGGCATTATGGAATCTATAAATCTTCCGAATGTTCTCATATAGACCAGAAGTATTCGTATTCCAAATTACAACGTTCCCATGTGTGTTGACTTTAATCTTGCGAGGCCCTTTATGAGAATATGTGGAATGATTACTTACAAATTCCGGTACATATTACTTGTGAAATACATACATATTTGGAACTAGAGGTAAATAATAATGTGTTCTTCTATCTAATACATATGTTTATTAATAAACAAGTGAAAAATTCTTTTGTAACAAAAATGCTTGTGACGAGTTGTCGTAACAGTACCAAAAACTAAACCTGTAGTATATTAGATTGGGCCATATAAAAATGAATTCTCAGTATAGCCGTTTCGTTTCGTGCACCGGTTTCCCTAGGTTAGTTTAAATAGGGCTTAATTCTACAAAGCCGATTACTGGGCTAACGATATGTTATGTCTCACAACTGCAACGCAGACAGTGTTATGGAAATGCTTTTTTTTGTATTATAAAATAACTTACAGTACTTCTCTAATTTTAAGTATACTTCGCCTATAATGAAAACTTGTGCAAAATAATATATTCATTCTTGACTTGACTTACTCTTTGGAGGAAACGGAATTTTAAAAGATAAAAAATAACGTGGTATGAATTTTTTATCACACGATACCATGTCATTCTTAAATAAGTAGTAATTCATAACATAGTTAACTTGTCGAAGTAGATTTGGAGAAATTCGTCACATACTCGTATATTTTATCGTCAATATTTGCCAAATAAATCTTGTTTAATGCCTGAAATAACTCTTTTTTTTCACTGAACAGATAACACGTTATACAACATATTTTAATAAAAAGGGGAGAAAAATATGTTCTTGTTTCAGAGGCTTTTTAAATTGTTTTTATCTTGAATATCCTGTTGTTTGCTTAGTCAAATTCGTCTGTAAAGCTTCGAAGTGGGAAACTCTCGAGACAGGAGACGCGACTCATTGTGGAAATTAATGTGGCGTGCGCTAAGCCTTGTCACGAACAATACCTAAGCGTAGGCACGGACGTGGATTCCTTTGTCTCACGATCACTTTGCGACGGCTGCGCTTATGTAAATTAATGAACGAGAGATGTGTTTGGTCAATAACAAATTTGATTTTAGAGACAAAGAAATGACCTTGCAGAGTTCTAGAAAAATACTAATAGATAATTTGTTAAACAAGATTGAGAAATGTGCAGTAGTAATAAAAGAAGCAGTTTATATATGTGTGGTAATATATTTGAAGCGAATTAAGTATAGAAATACTCAAATTATTATAAAAACAGTATGTTCTTAATTTTTAAAACTATATTGAATTATTACTTTTGTTAAAAAATGTCTAAGTTTTAATAATGTAAAAGAACCTTTTCCCATTCAGTTCTCGTTCACCGTCATCCGGTCCTTCATTTTACCAGTTCCACCTGTAACATCATCCGCCCATCATCTGGTTGATCTAACCACTCTTTACTTCCTTGTGGCTAATTCTTTCCACACTGTGCTCTCGTCTGAGAGCTCTTCTAACCATAGTCAATTTAAAGTACAACGTGACCAGCTAGCTTCCATTTAATTATGAGTGCCTTAAGCAATGTTATGCAAAGTAAAATAATAATATAAATTATCAAAACAAAACGTTGGAGAGAGTTCATAAACCGTACCCTTGTGATTCGGTTCACTTCTCCTCGTATGTAAATATCAGAAGTTTGCTTGTGTTCAGTTTTCGTTAAAAGTATTTTATAAGACTCAGATTAATGTTATTTACTCCACATCGGAGTATAAATATGATTTACCAACTTCAAAGAGCGATTTCACACAACGCGAAGCGAGTGTGGGGACCCCAACGGAAACACCGCTTTTCCTGTGTTTTCTCTGCCAAGCCGTCACACGCTTCAGTTTTCTTTATAAAAAATCGAAAAAAATGTTAACACTTCTATGAGACTTGCATTTGTTTTATAAAATTAAACATACCTTTCTTTAAAATTAATCGTTCAGTAAAAAGATAAAATAAAAACTTCAAAAATGTATTTAATTTCAAATATAAATAATAATCATTAGTGTGTATTAAAAAAATTATAAGTTTTAAACAATGTCTGATATACTTCACAACTGAAACAAGAGTTAACATAGCGAATACTTGAGTCTTTGTTTAGAAATATGCTTTGTTTTGTTCTGTGTTAAATTTGTAAGATGTTTTTGAAAAGAAACCCCATAAGCGTAAATTGCGATATAAATTTTAGAAGGATCGTACATTATTTGCTCCTAGTTTCATGTCGGCTCTCAACTTTAATCGCTCATGTACTCATGGCGTAATGTACTCGGTATTTTTAGTAACGACGTGTTTTCTTCTATTTATTACTTTTGATTAAACAAGTTTTTTTTCAGACAGTTTTATTTAAGAAATTTGTTTTAACAATCGATAAAAATGTAATAAGATTCCAATGATTTTGAATTATTATTTTGATTCATAAATAATGATATAATAGTTATTTGTAATGTAACTCAATATAAACAGTCATTTGGCTTCACTAGTTCAGTTATTAGACAACAATCTGAAAACTAATTATAACGTACAGACGTACAAGTGTCTTGCAGCACCCCTAACTACGGGTAAGACTGAGGCGTTAGATATCCATGTCATATATATTTCGAGGATCGCATAGGTTTGGTAGACCTCAAGATACTTTGAGCTCTTTATGTGTTATTTGGACTAGGTAATTAATAAATTTAATAGTACCGCAATGTAATCCGTTAAAACACCTCTCCAGCACTGACAGGGAAATATTTATATTTTCGTTCTACCGAAATCGCTTTACAGCGCTATATGATAGCGACCTAGGGTAAAAGACCAAGAACGTTTCCGTGTGCGTAGACAATATTCTGCCCAGTCATGCCGCATGCGTGTTTACGGTGTGGTACAACGGTTTCGGTTGCAATTTACCTATATTATTATTTAAAAGTATAAAATTACACATAAGTCTTTTATGTGTAATTGTGCCAGTAGCGCCTAAAATAATAATGCGCCATTTTAAAATAGAAGGCGCCTATTTTTGTTAAGTAGAAGTAGACATCAGAAATCGTCTAAACAAAAGAGGTATTTTGTAAAAATTAAATTGAAAAAAAAAACATATATTCATTATATTTCTACCATCAGTGAAGGCATGCGTAGGTTGCGTTTTATGATTATGACCTTACTTAGCAACTAACATAGTAACGAGGCAAAAGGGATAACTTTGAAAGGATTAACTGTTAAAGCTAAACCACATACACCTATTGTACGACCGTAAACTTTACCGTTCGAAAATTGCTCTCACAGTTCGACAATTATAGGTTATGGACTGTTCCCGCTTTGTTTTAAGAACTTTAAATTTGCCTTAAATTTTAACGTGGATATTTCATATAACTGGATTAAATTAAGTATTGTAGTTGGTTTAGTAGCAGCGGTCGTTGTAAATCATATTTCGTTCAAACTAATGTTTTAAATTAAGTAAGTACTTTTTCATCCAATTTACCACATCAAGACTCTTAGTAGTTGTAAATTATAATCGTAAATTTAAAAGGTAAAACAATAAAAAGCAAATGTCATCGCCTTCCTTTGCCATTTGCTTTTTGTCATATAATTTCTTGCTCTAGTAAACTGCTAAATATTCGATTTACTATGTCAAGTGCACGCACAAACGCTGCGATCGGAAAAATATTTGATCGAAAATAAAGAATATGTTTACAAATAATAAGAAATTTGCTGTCTTAAATTTGTTGCGAATATGTAAATAAGTGGTATTTTCATTTTATTTACAAAATTAACAGTAATTATTAAATAGTATGTCGTTAAAAGGACTTCTATTGAAGCAATGCCATTATAAATTGCGATTTCAAAATGCCAGCTTGGAAATCGCAATACAAGGCGAGATTTAGAGATACATACGTTTAAATAAAATAAATGAGTTAATAAATGAAAATATCAATGCATGAACAAAATTTTTGCCAATTCGTAAAAGTCGAACAATTATGTTATAACTGCTTAGAATCTTCTTTTATTTATACTTGTATATTTTAACTTATATACTTTTACATATATTCTCTACAATAAGTAGGTGAATTAGAATTTGTAATTCTTTATATGGCGTAATTGTAATAATTTTAATGTGCTTAAGGTGTTCTTTTTGAGAAGTAGTAGTACATAAAACATTTTTCGACTTAGGTAACTGTACTATGATGGTGTCATGAAGAAACTTCATATTTTGAATGCGATTGTTTCGATGTGTTTTGTTTGATTTATCAAATCATCATATACACACACGTATAAAAATGTATCGTTTAGATCTGATTTAACAAATTATTAATTCTTCTTAAGTTTTAAAATGTTTACTTGTTGATTATTATAATAAAAATATAATTTTAACCTCTGTCTTAAGGTCGCCCAGAGGGCAATGCTTGGAGTTGCGCTGCGTGATCAAATCAAAAATGAGGAGAACAGCAGAAGTACCGACGTAGTTCGAAGAATTGCTCGTTTGAAATGAGCGGAGCACATCGCTCGTGCAGCCGATTGTTGTTAGGGTTTATGGGTTCACGAATGGAGATCACATGACATCATGGGTGTCTTTGACGAGGGCCTAAGCATTGCAGACGGCGTCTATCGGTTGAAGAGAAGAAGAATGAAAAGATTTTGTAACAAAGTTTAAATTAAATTATGACTGGGTGTAAAAAAGATCACGAATTTCAAAATGACAATTTGCTAATACTTTTTCCTAAATTATTGATTTCTTTGCTTTAAATGAAAGGTTTTTTGATAATTACCTATTAAATTTATATAACGAAGATGCTCCAGAAAAACAATTATAATGATGCAAGCGCGAAAAGAGAGCAGCACAAGAAACTACGGCGCAGTGTAATAAGCGCGACTACAATTAGTGCACCTTCCATTAATAATTTTTCTTCGTTTAAACAACTTTATTCCTAAGCTACTGTAGAGTTTGCAGCAAATATATCTTTCTTTTTGCTTACAAAGTGAGTGGACGTTATTATAAAGTTTTCAGTTAAGAAATATTATTTAGATTTTTATGTATAGTACATATGTTTTTGTAAGATGCAGACAGCGTAAGATCGGTCACAGTGACGATCTTAAGAGGATGCAATTGTCTTGCAGCGATGATAATATTTCTGTTGTATTATATTAGTATTCAATTATTGTTAGTATTATTATTACTGTACAGAAGTTTTTGTATTTAAAATTCTGGTTTGCTGTTATAAATGAAATCTATCGCCTAACATGTTGTGAATGGCCAACTCGTTTCATTACATCAAGTAAATATATGTTACTAGCAGTAATATATTACAAAAAATTTGAAAAAAAAACATTTTACTTTATCATTCTTGCAACCAAAGAGATTAAAGTACAGCCAGAACTGCTTTTAAAGCATTAATATCCGCTGGAAAAGCCGAATTCATTTTAATCATTCCCCGTTTTATTATTTCAGAGTTTAATAAATTATCCGCTACATCATTCGAATTTTTCACATGAACGGATTCATTATTTTAATTAAAGTCCGTAAGTATAATTATCCCTTTTACTTTTTTAGTTAAACCATTCAACCTTTTTGGAGAATAAAATCATGTTATTTCTTCTGTAACCTTTTTTATTGGCTTTATTTATCTTTAGTCGTAGTGATAAAAATGACTTGATAAAAATTTTATGAATATTTTTAACAAGTCATTCTACAAAAGATTGTAATATAACGTAAATATTTTTTTTTAATATCTACATATTGATTGGATGTAGTTGTAAATGATTTGGAGGGGTAAATTTATAGCTCATAGTATGCTCTTTGGCTGTTTTGGAAATACATAATTAACGTTTTGGTAATAAAGAAAGAAAACACCTTTTTCAAATTCGGTTTACTACATATTAAAATTAATTAATGCTTACACTCTGTCTTTACAGACTTTGTACTGCCAGAAGCTATTAGCCTGCCGCATTCCAATACCAAAACATAGTAACGTAACGTATTTCAGATTGATATATTCATACAAGATGACTGGAAATAGGTGGAAAAGCTTTAAACTTTTTTTAGTGACAAATAAGCCGCATATTTAAATTTATTTAAAGTTTTTACTGCTGTAACCAAGCATCCTATGTAAAATATACAGAAAGTTATCACTAAAGAAAATGGAGACGCAGATCTGACATGATTACTTGGGGCCGTACATAGTGTGGTGGATAGAACTTCTACAAAATCTTGCAAAAAACTTTAGGTGTTTGGCACAATCATCCTGATACTTCATATATGTCAACTTTTAATAAGAACACTATTTATACTCGTACAAGCAACTGTTTTCCGGCGGTAAACATTCCCTGTTGTTTTAAATAAACGTGTGAGGACTACATAGAAGCTTTGATTTTTTACTGTAACCAGCTTTTTTCACTTAGCATACGTAATATAAAAGTATTTATATTACTTGATGGTTATTTGTGATGGCGGAACGTTGTTTACAACAATTAATTTTATATGTAGAATAAATCTTCTAGATTAGCCAGTTTAGAGTATAAAATTATTTACCTCTTTACGATTGGTCCGAAAGTTAATATCCCCGAAGTCGTTCTCGGTTGCTCGTAACGATTGGACCACTTTATGTCCACTATAACGTACAAAATTAGTTTGGTCCTGATCAACTCGCGTTGTCCTAAATTTCTATATCAATTAACTTTAATTACCTAATTTTAGTATACACGATGTCACATTTTATTGTATTATTCTAAAAAGAATTAGAAAAATCAGTATTTTGATTTTTCTATGTTGTATTCATCATTATTTCAGCCATAGAAGTGGCTGCCTTTGTCCACTACAGGACATAGATTTCCATCATTTCGATCGATGATCTCTTAAATATATGATAAAGTAATTATAGTATTAAACAATGTTGTCTTAGAACACTAATGTAAAGTTTTAAAATTTCTTATAATTAATTACACTAAAGTGCCTGTTCGAGATGTAGGTTAAAACCCACATTAATAACTTTTAAAATAATTGTTTATAATAGTCGATCACAGGAAAGTTATATATAGCAGCTTAAATTGAGAAATAAAATTAATGGTAGATAAATAACAAGAAAAAATATGGCGTTCCGTTAATATTCGTTGTAATAGCTACTATTTATAGCCGCTTATCAAAAGATTATAATGTTTGTTCGTAAAAATTAATACCGCTAAAATAATAAATAATTATTTTTAATCCATTTAATGAGCGAAAAATAGTCATAATGTTTATTACTTAAAATACCATAACGAATAATAAATGTAATGAATCAGCACAAACAGTGCGGCTGTGTCATTCTTTTAATTTGTACTTTAACAGGAAATTTATTAAAAAATTTGAGCTTCTGAATTTCGAGTGCTATTTTCCTTACATCTTGACAACACAACACACATAACAATTTGAGCTTCTGAACCTTTGAGATTAATTTATATATTTTTGGACATCAGAAATATTTTAACAACTATATATGGTAATCACTTACGAAAATACAAAATTTTATTCGTATGCCTAAGAAGGTTCAACAAAATAACAAGGAAAAAGCTTAAAACTACGATGTCGGAAGGATTATGTAAATTACAGTTGACTAAGCGAGTTCTTCAAAGAACCAGAGGACTACACTAACTAAAGTTTATTTTTAAAATTTATATTCCTTTTTGAATTTCCTTTTATCACGCCTTAAAATCTGTCTCTTTAGACGTTAATTATTCTTATACTTTTTTGAAATCATTACAACGAATAATACGATTTTAATTTAACGTTCCTTTATAAAACGTAAGTTTTTGATAGAACGTTTCCAAAAATTTTTTTCTTGTCTTCATTGTGAAAGACGACAATCGTAAAACGAATTCACTATGTACATTAAATAATCAAATCAGTTAATTGTGATTATGGTTGACTATAATAACTGAATTAATACAGTGAACGCGACGATAGTGGCATCTGAATTTCATTGCCAAAATGTGCGATGTAATAGTGTAATTGATATATTATTAACTGCTGAAATACTAAAACCAGATCTTCGATTAAAGAATGTTAGCTGCCTAATTATTGTTAAATACGTTTAAGTTTTATATTTAATACATTCTAAAATTAATTTTCGCTTTAAAAGCATTGGTTACGTTTTGGTTAAGGACTGCGGCTTTAGACTGTAATTCGCAGGTTCATTTCCAACTGTCGCACAAGTAGTATGATAACATAACCACTACTTATGAATAATAAAGGTAAACAGCTTATATAATGAAAAATACGTAAAATATCTGATGGCCTACTCTATGAATAAGGTTATAATTTATGTATGTTGAGTTTTAACTATTGGTAACAGGTGTAAAAGCTTAAAAGGGTTAAGTGTAAAATTCATTTGCTGTTAATTGACGGCATTAATCTTTAATCAATGCATCGAAAAATTCTATCCGAAAATCGTCAGTTTCAGAAATAATAAACAGCACAATGACAAAGTAGTGAGAAAAAGCATTTCCAAATTAAGAATACTACATAATAAACCATATTACTGTTTAATATCTGTGACTGCAGACTACGTACTCCCAAAAGTTATACCTGTCGGATTCAAGTAGAAAAATAAATTAATGTCTCATATTTCACAGTGATCAATTTATACAGGTTGATTGGAAATAGGTGTAAAACTTTCAAAGCTTTTTGCTAATAAATCAGCCTTACATTCACCTCTAAATTTTTACACCTAAAACAAATTATTTACTAATGATTTACCAATTGAGCTAGTGTTAGCCGATGGTAAAGAACTGAGCCTTGCGATCGTAGGTCGCCTGTATAATTCCCATGATGTAATCTCATATAATTTACAATGTGTGCATTAATTATATAGGATTGCCACTGTTCATAAACAACTTTTGGGATGATGAGCAGCGGCGTCCTCTGTAAAACATAATACTGCAATATCATCGACAACCCGCCTGCCAAGCGTAGTGATTATGGTGTATCCCAATAAAGATATTTTTTGGGGAGACATGCCTTGCAGTCGGCGTCTATCGAATGAAACGATGACGTTAAAAACCATCGTTGTTTTAAGGTTAAATTATCATTTATCTATACAAGAATATGTCATTCAAATTTAGTCGTAGCGAAGTTTTGAAACAACCGGATGCGATTTAAGACTCAGTTTCCAAAGTTATTAGAGCAGCAACAGAAAGAAGAAGCAAGAGAAAGCAACCTATTTATTCTCCGGTCACAAATATTCATTTGGTAGATCGTGTCAATACTAATAATAAATCGTTTCATTTATGTTTATTATATATTATTATAATTAACCAGAAAATCTATAAAGAATTACATTTATTGTGCATTTAAGGTTACAAAAAATCTGTAAAAGACTTCTTGTAACAACCATAGCAGTAAAACGTAATACAACAAAAACTCTATTATCTATATATAACAGAATTTTATTTTATTTTAAATCTCTCCGAAAAAGATTTCACAAAAAAAAAACAATTAATAGTTAACATTAACAGAACAATATAAGAAATGTGTACGTTAAATGCAGCGAGAGAGTATGCATCATCTTATTTTCAGCCGATAGACGCCCACTGCAAGGCCTCATCTTGCGCAACCTAGTGAGCCACGCCGCTATTACCTGCTCGTGGTCGCCACTTGATAACCTTTCGGCCCCAACGGTCGACTGCACGAACGGCAGCCGATTATTTAAGCCAATACATTATCTTTACGTATTAGTAACTGTTAAAATATAAAATTATTAAAAATAAAAACGATCTATTTGTAGAGAAATTAAAAAAAAGGATTTGAAGAAAATTTTATCGAAACTTATAGTTCGAATATAATTTGAAGTCTTCTCTCGAGTCTGGGGCCAAAAGATTCAATTAAGTTAAAAAGGCCCTAAAAACTAGTTGTAATAGTTGTGGCACAAATTTAAATTATATTTAAAGTAAAATAATTTTTTTCCTAATACATATTGTACTTTTTAAAGTTTAAAACAAGAGATATAATAATTTTAAAAGTCTGGTGATAAGTTCATGGGGCCAGTGTAGTTAAAAGAGACAATAAATGTTTATGTATAATATGAATCTATTACAAATAGGTTATATTAAATCATACAAGAACCAAAAAAAAATTTTAACTAGAATTTCTGATAGTTCTAAAACCATTGGCAACTCCGGAGGACATTAAATAATAATTTATATTTTGTTTGAATAAATAATTCATATACTAAAGAAATTAAAGGTTTATCGATGGCGGAAATAAGAAGCAAGCAGTAAATAAAAAGAAAAGAAATTTGTTAATTTACTGTACACGTATATTATATACGTCGACTGTATTTTTGTACACGAATATTAACACTTTTGCGTGTATAATTTATAGGGAAATTACGAACCTTACTTTGAACTGTTAGTTGTTTTTATGTCTTAAGTGCTAGCGGTAAACCTTCACTGTAAACAGAAGAAAGATGAAAATAATATATATACACAGAAAATTACGAGCAATATTGTGTTCGATGTTGCATTTTTAAAACATTGATAACACTGCCACGGAATATCATTCGTAATAAAGTCATTTTATGCGGTTATCGGTTGGTTATCTTGATACTCAAAGGCACCCCGGCACTTAAAAATGTTTACGCAGATAACTTACTCCAAATATAACATTTTCGGAATTTTCCAGCGTAATTTTAAAAACTGCGTACTTAATCTTCCACAACGTCGCTAAAAACGGACAAGCCAAATCGTTATGACAACAGATAATAATAGGGATAGGATTAATATCTGCTCCATGATTTGAATTTCAAGCGCTGAGCAAAGTTGAATCGATCCAAGACCTATCGAGATCGGTTTGATCTTGCGAAACGATTAGAATTTGTCCTGGAATGGTAAAGAAAGGATATAGAAATAATGTTATTATGAACTTTCGTTAGATAAATTTTAGATTTTATTAGCAAAATATCGGAGAATTTTCAGAAAGTACTGTGTTTTGATTTAGAAGTTATACTATTATGGAATTTATCTTCTAACTTTTTTTACGTGGACATAAAATTGTGTTTCCAAAAAAAGTTGAATGTGTTAACAATTAAACCAAAACTATAAAATGCAATATTACTTAGTTAAGTATTGTAGCCTAAATATTACAATAAACATTTAAAGTAATTTAATTGAAGCATTGCTGCATATTCAAAACTACAAAATCCAATTGCGGATATTTCGAGTAGGTTCCAATTTGGTACTAACTTTTTGAAAGCAAATGTTTATTTCGCAAATAGCACTTATTTTGGTCCACTTTATAGAAAGGAGAGTCCACTTTTTAGTAAAACTATTTTTATTTGGAAGAATTGTAATAGACAATTTCTTTATTCTACAAAAGTTGCATATATCTTCATTTTGACCTCAATTTTAACACAGTACTCTTTCAAGATAAGATGAAAATGCCTTACCCTTATATATGTAATTCATCATTACCATTTCAGCGGTTGGACGTCCACAGCTGGACACATGCCTCCCCCATAAACTTACAACGGGACTGGCAGAGAGCGAAAATAAATGCAGATATCAAAAAAGGATATTTTGAATGAAATATTTATAATAAAAATACTTACTCCATATTCTTTTAAATTTAAGTATTCACCTTCGTCATTTTACTTTTTGCTGATGCATGTCATTAAAATAAATAACATACCCGAAGAAGTAAATCAATAACCGTCTTTGTTTAAATCATTACATCTTATTAAACTCTTGAATATTCATCATCGTTTCAACACATTGACGGCCACTCCTATGCATAAGCCTCCACCAAAGATGTCTGGGGGGGGGGGGGTTATATATAACAATCGTCACGCTTGGCAAGTAGGTTTATTAGAGTATTATGGTACGCTGCAGCCCGTCCACTAAAAACTTTTTTGGACACATTGTTAAGCATCAGTAACAATATTTTCGAATAGTCAAATTGTCAGTGAAATTACAATTTTACCTAATTAGTTTAAAGTTAAATTTAAGACATTAAATACTAAAATTAAATGATGGTTTGAAAGACTCAGACATTTGATAACGGGCTATTAATAATTAAAAGTAACGATAAATTAGGTACATTTTGTGGTTTAAGACAGACGCGTATGTGTTTCAGGACAATTAATTTTATTTATTTTTAGTTCAGACGGTTGCGTGTACTATGGAGGAACTGACATTTAAACCTGGTAAGATTTGAACTAAATTATAATTATTTGAGAGTGGATAATAATATATATTTAAAGCAAATAAAGCAATACAGCTTTAGTTAACTTAACTTAAAAAAAAACATGCCAGTTATATTAAATCTCAAATTTTATCCAAAAAACGGTCGACGTCGACGTTATCTTCGTTACGAGAAACTTAATCAATGATCCAAATCTATATAAGTAAATAATTATTAGTTATATTTGTCGTACAAGTACTCCATCTTTTCAACTTAGCAATATTGTAATGTTATTAACAATTTTTTATCACCTTTAACGATTAATATTTAATAATTGAAATGATTATCGATATCTATTTTTAGTCGTTAGTGCTAAACTTTCTTAAACAATCAATATGTTGTCCAGATTGTCTAGTTTGAAATTTTATCTTAATTAAGCTGCTGTTTGGTTACAGTAATAGCTTCGGACAAGTACCGTATAGAATGTCTCTCTCCAGTAACGTTCCCGGGTGCACTAATACGTAATACAAAAAATAAATGTATGAGTGTCACTCCACGTTCGTGTACTAGTTGAAGGTATATATACATAAATATATGTATATATATACATACACACACACACACACACATATATATATATATATATATATATATATATATATATATATATATATATACATGTACATCTATGTCTACGAGGAAGTTTGAATCGCGTGGAGGTTTAAAAGCATTCGCGAAGCGGGCAGAGGAAGATATATCTAAAACAGTTTTTGTATAGTGGTTGGGAAAAAGTACTTATTAAATATGGGCTAGTAACATTAGTGCTTTAAATAAATTAAAGTTGCACGTCGTCGTCTCGTTGTTTTAGCCCATAGGTCACTGCAAGGCATTATCTTCGGTCTTTATTAGTATTCAATGATATATTTATGTATCCCCGTAGCCACTTAACTATGGGGGATATATCACAATCGCCACGCTTGGCAGATAATTAGCCCATATCAGTGTGATATTAGGGTACGCAGAGGACGCTACTGCCCATCTTTTGGAAACTTGTTCTGTAACTAATTTAAAAAGTGAGAATTATGGAGAAGACTATATGTCGGGAATCAGATCCGTGACCAACGATCCTTAGTAAGTCTCTGTCCTCCACCGCTGTGCTATCACTGCTCAAATGCGCAATTTAATTCATTACATATACCCTTTAATTTTAAGGTTATGTATACTTCTATAAAACATACAAATCATGCTATTTAATGTAACGTGTTAGGATATAGAAATATTTTTTTGTAAATTTAGGTTATAAAGGAAGCCTTTAGTCGAGATGAAAACGTCTGCAAAGCATGTGAGATAAACAAAAATCCAATGGCAGCCGAGGAGTTGATGGAACTATGCGCAGATGTAGCACTGGATGGAGTTTCTTTAGTTGCAGTGGCATTGGCTACAGAGGAAGTTGTTGCTGTTGCATTTAACAAAATTCAGGTTTGTTTGATGTTATAATATTCTTTATTACATTTCGAACTACAACTTAGGTTGTAATAAGTTTTACGGTAACATCTCTATACTTACAACAAAAGTGTCTAAAAAATTTTTTTATTAAATAATTAAAAATGAGATTTAAACATACTCTATTACCGTCAAATACTTATTGTTCCTTATTAATTATTAAATAACTTCATCATCCTTTCGGCTGTAGGACGATAATTGCTAGATATAGGCATTCCCCAAAAGGTAGCTGTCTAGTCTAATAGGACCGGTTGAATTCCACCCGCGTCCTGTGTTTTCCAACGAACTTTATATGGTCATTTTCACCTTTTGAATATTCTGTGCTGCAGTTGCCGGTCAATGGTATCGAAGAAGTAGCTTAATCGATCTATTCTGCGTGCCATGAGGTTAATCTGCTGAGCAATTTCGTTTATATTCCATTCGTTTACTTTGAATCTTCTAACTCCTGTAGCACATAGTAGAGAAATTTCTATCATAACCTGCTCCATTGCTCGTTGAGCAACTATGAGCTTGCCAATTATAAATACAAATAATAACAATTATATTTTATTAATTAGCACACTACGTCAGTGAGTAGTCATTATACATTTAACTAAGTTAAATTAAAAATTTATTTTCTTAGCGACTTCAATATTTTTGTGAAAAATTTCGTCTGTCTTTTATCAGGCTATTCATTACTATATTCATATAGACATTTAAAAATCGTAACGCTTATCTGTGACAGGTTGATACGTCTAGTCTCTCGGAGAAACCATTCTTTGAAATATTCGCCGAAGAACGTTGCACTCAAGAATCCTCAAAGAATTTAGTTCATTGTATGGCAAATATAGATGGAAGATGTAATTTATTTAAAAAGTAAGTAACACTTAGTTCGGCAACTTCAAAGATTTAATAATCATAAGTAAATAAAAATGTTTATTTTAAGATATGGTGTGAATTGCAGTCTTGAAATAATGTTCTTGGCAACAATGCGTGAGCACAGAAATCAAAAACTAGGGAGGGTAAATACTCAATGGAACTCGCCAAATTGCTTAAAAACGGTTCAGACACTAAAATAACCGTGAAAGACCTCGGCCCCAAATATTCAATGCTGAAAGCAAGGGAACCTTTTATTACTAACCCGAAAATTTGTCAACTTATTTGGACATCGGAAATTTCGCGAAAAATTGTTAAAAGACTTAATTTTAGGGTCGATTTAAGAGTACCGTTTACAGAATACACATTCAAAGGCAAACGGTACAACGAACGATTAGGAGTCGAGGGCTTTTTTTCATTTGAATCTAAAGAACTTTATTAAGCGGATTTATCAGATTTAATTCCCCATTGCAAGTAAGAAGAGTTTAGCATTGAAACAGCTAACGAAATAATATTTATATTTACAATTAACAATTGCGAATATGTTATAAAAGTTTTGTTAACTTATCATTAATAACCAAAATATAATTAAAAAGCGATGTTTCATTAATTTATTATTCAACTGATTTTATATAGCCATGTCTTTCGCTGGTACGCAAGCTCTCGCTCATTGAAAGTACGACGGGGCCATAAAATGTAATATTTCCGAATGTCAGACATCTTTTTAATTTTGGTTATAGAATATACCGTTTTCTTCGCGTTGTTTTGTCACGCGATTTATATGATCTACGTATATATCATAAATCTCAGTAATAAACTGTTTATTTATTTATTTTGTAGAATTTCCAAAGCAATAATGGTTTGCGAATCGTAATATAGACTAACTTAATTTATAAGTAAAAAGTAAATAATAAAGTATTTTGTTCGGAACTTGCGTTAATTAATCACTTTTAATTGTCGGTAACACGTCTAAAACATATATATATATATATATATATATATATATATATATATATATATATATATATATATATATATAAGATGAAATGTTTATATTTACCCTCTTAAATATTGAAATCATTAAAATTTTCGGCGAGTTTGAATCAGAAATGGGTAGAACTGCTAAAGAACTATGGTTTCCGACGTAGCTCGAAAAATTGCTCATCTGAAATCACAGACTACGAACCAAAAACCGAACGTGACGTCACGATATTGTCAAGGTCGTGGGAATTATCTAGATGCTGGCAGTGCAAGCTATCATCGTGGTGATTTAGGGAGATACCTATTACCTTGCAGTAGGGGTTTATTGGTTGACAATGATGATTAAGCAAGCAAGCTTACACTGTTGGTAACGGTCAAACCATGCCAGCAGAAATATGTTACACTCAGGTGAGTTAAAAGGTTTTAATGAGAAATACTTTCAATATATTTAATTTTAAATGAGAAATGGTTAATTCAACAACGACTATATTATAATAAATCCTAACATGCCATCAAATATGCTATTATTTCCAGTACCATTTAGATTAATAATTGAACATTTTTAATAAAACTATATGTAAGTATATTATAGTTTGCCTAGCAGCCCTTGCACTATTCCCTAATAGGAAATGTAGCAAATGGATGCTGTGTAGACGCATAAATCCTGCTAAAGTACCGTGAACTTAATAGCGGCTTCGCTTTACTGTTTCACCTCTATTAGAGCAGAGAGTATATGCTAAAGTAATAAATTTTCCAAATGCTGTAACTTTATATCTAGAATGGGATAAGTAGAACTATAATTTGAGACCTTGATATATTTGCCACAATCAATCAATCTCAGGGAATCTAAAAGTGCAGCAATTAAGAACGTGACCCAACGAAAGTGTAAGCATATGTATACAGTCTAAAGATATTATTAAAAAAACACGTTGCCTATTAATTAACAAAAATAATAAAAAAGTTCAACTACCCGAACATTGACATATAACACTATCTATGGCAATCGTTATGACCTATATATTCGTAGCACGTATAATGACTTATCTCAAATAAGTATGTCAGAGACTCCAAAACTTATAGTCATCGACAACTTTGGTGTGCTACAATGTATGTATGCTATAATGATTAAAATGTTGACTTATTAAATATACCCGAGCATTCTTGCATTAGAGCATGAAGAGAATCAATTTATTTGTATATAGAAACTTATTATTTAACAGTTTTAATTGAATATTTGGAAAGTACTTGATTTTTTTTTTCTAATGGGGTTTTATTTTTGCTAATCAAAGTATTGTAACTTACGGTAACTATCTTATGAAATGTAATTTTCAAATCTATTTTTATTCGTTGAACTTGAAAACTTTTACTTTAAAATAAAAAAATCCACAAGATTTGTAAATCAATATAAATTGTATATTGCGAAATAAATTCATCGGCCTTCGTGTAAAAAATATGGAATAGTTCAGTGACGTGAGAAAATTTATGACAAGAGACAAATTGTGCAGGAAAAAGATGCGCTGACATGAAATATTTTTTATTGTTAAAGTTGTGAATTTTGTATTAAAAGATTTATTACATGCAGATTCTTGATATTATACTTTTTGGATTAATAGACTCATATTTTAATTTATCAAAAGTAATACTTCTCAGGACTCGAAATTTATTTTATTCGGAAAGTCTTCGAGTTATTTTGTAACGGTGAAAAGCGATCATTCAGTTTTATTATTACGGATATTAATCCAACCTTAATATTTTAATGAAAAGAAAAAATATATTTTCGTCAATATTCTAGTAAAGATAGCAGTGGTTAAGAATTTTTCTGAAAACATAATATAGGAGGTGAAATCTATTTACCCAATTCAATCAAAAAAGAAGGTTAATAAGAAAAAGTTATTCATGGACAAGTTGAGAGAGTTTTTCATATATACGAAAAAGTAAAACTGGAGCTAGGTAGGTAGATGGTACCAAGGTAGCTTTAAAAAGTATTAATTATATATTAACTATGCATGGGGTTTCGCTGTAAGATAGAATCAGAAATGAGATCCACAAAAGGACCAAAACCATCTATGTAGATCGAAGAATTGCTCTTCTGAAGTGGCTGTGGGCGTGGCACATCGCTCGTGCAACCGATGGCCGTTGGTGCCGCAAGGTTTTCCAGTGCGACTAGGTGGACCAGCGACATAGTCAAGGTCGCGGGCGTTACTGGATGCGGGTAGCGCAGGACCGTTCATCGTGGCGATTTTTGGAAGAGGCCTTGCACTGGGTGTCTGTCCAAAGAATAATTATGAATTTAATGAACCTTAAAATAATAGTTTGATCATAATGAGAATAAGATCTTTATCTACTGTTAGGGTGCATGACTTTGTACAATGTGAAAATTATAAAAAAAAAAATTTGAAACTCTTGTGACTTATAAAAATGACAGCTAAAATATCCAATTGGACTAGACGCTACTAAACAGAGCATATATTTTAAGAATAAAAAACTGCAAGGTGATCTCAGATCAGTATTTTGATATACATCGCTCTACAGACAGGTACAGGTGTAGGCTTATGTGATGTCAACGATGTTAAAATGATAACGTTTATGTAATGTGAACGTAACATTTTTGATTATACTTTTTTATTTATTTTTGTCTTTTATGATATTTAATTGTTTCACTTAATTTCATTGTATTATATCTGCACCGCTTAACGGTTAATTGGTTGAGAATGCCTTCGGGATAAAGTTCGCCATTGTATAAATTGAGTATGAAGTGTTTACATTAATAAATAAAAAAATATTGAAAATACGAGAAAATAAACACTGAAGAAAAACGCAGGACGTTTTTTTCTGTTAATGTAAAACATTTAAAAGCATAGCACTAATATTGTGGATAACTGAGAAATACAACAACCAAAGATAAAACAAATAATTGTTATTTTAGGCGTATAGAATAATCAGATTAATTGTTTTACTGAATATACTGAAATGAAAAGCAACTGGACCCGAATTCATTCCAATAGAAGATTGCTTATACGAGAAAGGAATTTTACTTCAAGCTGACCTCTTCTCCAAAGCTTTTGAGTTTGCTAGTATGCCGGACGCTTGGCGACTCAATACAATAGCAACATTGGACAAAGGCAAAGGCAACAGATCTGAATGCAATAGCTATCACAGAATTGATTTAATGAGCCCTATGCTACGAATTCATTCCAAACAAAATTACGTATAATTACGTATAATAAAAATAATATTTGTTAATTATATCACATTTTATAATTTATCCATATTAGATCGACGATGGTAGTCGCTTTGTAAGAAATAGTTTAGGAGTTAAAATTGTTAACAGTTATTTCCCATACTTTTTACTCGTCCTTTTATCTTTGCCTCTGTAATTTCATTATAGCCTATTTTGTTTTTTTTTTTGGTTGGTCATTATTAAGTTCTTCAAAGGTCTTTCTTGTCAATGTTGTCAACAAACGTGTTAATTAACTAATAAAAAAAATAACGAACTTAAATGTTATTGGAATTCTGAATCTATTTAAAAGTTGGCACGCGAGGCTGAAACTGAAAAAAATGATATATTGATTCATTGAAATACATATTATGTAATGTCTTACATTCATTCGAATTATAGAACTACTGATTTATACAACTATCCAAATATCTAAAAATAAACACTGCGACATGCAAACCTGCTAAGTTATTTAATATTGTGCACTCTGTGAAAGAATAGATCATACCAGTTTTCCAAATATTGCAGTGAGATAGGAAGAAATAATTTTGACATTATGTATTTATATTTTTAGACAGTTAAATGAGATAAAAAATGTATGAAGTTTTATAATGCACATCCGATATACTTACGTATGAAGAATAATTAATACAAATAAAAGTAATTATTCAAAAAACAAAAACGAAACAAAGTATATGTCAATTGAAAATAAACTGCATTTTAAATGTTTGTTTATATGATTGCTACTTTAAAAAAAAAACTCGTGACGTCCTAATTTAGAAAAATTTATCTGAAGGGCACGACCTTTGTTTTTAATTATATCAATCAAACAATATTCTTATTTTTTACTCTCAATAAAAGAAAACGTAGTAACAACAATCATTGTGTCGATGTTCGTGTATTCGGTGGGAATGGGAATTTTATTTGTTTGTGCTGCTAATTTGAGTTTGGATCTTTTTATTTAATTGTCTATAGATTTTTAAATAATTTCAATGCAAGATAATTGTAGATAATTTTTGTTTAATTAGGTAATCACAAAAAGACCGTAATTCCGTATTGTGAAAGATCAATAAAAAAAACAATTTTATTAATGAGAGAATTAGCGTAACGCGGCACGTGATTGCAACAATATGTCAAGTACGAAGTTTGTCCATCACTTGCCATATAACAGTTTAACAGCACTGCTATTATCTATATTAACATGCTACTGGCAAGCTATTCTAACGTTATAGTTATACGATTTCATTAGTCTGGTGAGGAAGATCGACTCGTGCGCACGTTTCTCTGAGATTCTTTTTGATACATTTTCTAAAGTTTATAGTGTCCTACAATTGACAATGGAATCACTACCATTTCAGCCAGGTAAGTTCATTAGAAACAAATTTTAATTACCCGAAAACAGAAACTAATATTAAAACATGTTTTGTCATTAGCCATATCATAAATTTTCAAAATAAAAACAATCCCACATTTATACCGAAAGAAAATACAATTAAATAAAAGACAACATTAAAAGTGAGCTTGATAATGGGAAACATTTATAATAATTAAAAAGTGTTACTGATAAGCAATAACTAAGGTCATTAACCCAATAGATATTGAAATTATCCGCAAAGTCGTGTTATAAACAATATTTTTTTGTTTTGCTTATATAGATTGCTTTTGAAATTTATAATGATATTTAAATTTATTAGTTAGTGTTTAATATTCTGAAGCAATCGTATTATTGCAATGTTATTAATTTTTTATTTCAGTGAAATATTTAAAAGCAATTAAGATTTTTGGTTACAGTAATAGTTTCGAACAAGTACCGAATAGAATGCCTCTCTCCATCGACTTTCCCGGGTGCTTTAAAGGTAAGTAATGACTAGTGATTGTTTTTATGTCGATACTAGTAGCTAACTCTCCTTTTTTTCTTATGAGAAATTATCCTATAAATCTCTAAAATTTCAAATCTTGATTGCTTTTATGTAAGAGTTTCTTTTATCCTGAAAAATGTTATAGTTTTTGAGTAATAATACGTGAATTAAAGTACATATATTTAATATAGTAACATTAATTATATTATTCATGGTGAAAAATTCGATTACAATTTTTGTTTATAGAAAATACAGAAATTGCAATTTTTCTGTACAAACGTTTATCTCTTTCTATAGTTTTAAATGAATATTTTATATAAATTCAGACAATTAAAGAAGCTTTTTGCCAAGACGAGTATATCAGCATAGGCTGCGAAATAAACAAAAATCCACTGGCTGCTGAGGAATTGTTGGAGCTATGTGCTGATGCAGCACTGGACGGGGTATCTTTAGTTGCAGTGGAATTGGCCACCGAGGAAGTTGTTTCTGTAGCTTTTAATAAAATACAGGTGCGTATTATGAGGTGACATCCTATACCAAAACATATTTTTACATGCTTAGGAACTACTGCTTTATTTGAAATAAGATCTATGATGATATTTTCTTACTTACTACAATGCCTTAAAAAAGGGACTTGTTACCCGAATAATCTTAAAATTTAATTAAATGGATTATACCTTTTCTTTGAAACGCATGCTTCTATATACTATTATAATATGCAGACAAGTGAATATTGTTATTGTGTATGTAACCAAATTGTATTTTTATCCTTAATGTTTGAAATTTTATGGTAGTGAATTATCCAACTGGACAATACTATATTATGCCATGTTATGTGTCTTGAGTTCTATATTTTTTGTCTTTAGATAAAGTGTGGAGTTTTATATATTTTGCAAGAACTAACTGTTGTAACATGCAACTCAAAAAGCTTCTTCGTAGTTGCCCATTAATTTCAAAACTTCCAGGTAAAAAGTAATAGCAACGTCTTCACTATACGATTAATTATCTCTTATTTGTTAAAGGTTGAATCGACCAGTGCCTCGAATAGACCATTTTTTGAAATATTCGCAGAAGAACGTTGCACTCAAGATGCTTCACGCAGTCTTATTCAATTTATGGCAAATGTAGATGGAAGGTGCAATTTATTTAAAAAGTAAGTGAAGTAACCTTGGGGTACACGACAATTTTTACTATGCACAAAGTCGTGAAGTGATAAAAATGTATAATTTATTTTGTAGGTATGGAGTCGACTGTAGTCTGGAAATCATGTTCTTGGCAACATTGCGAGAGCACAGACTGCAAAAATTGGGGACGCTTCTTTGTCAATACTCCATTAAACTCGCTAGACGACTAAAACATGGACCAGTTACTAAACTGACTGTAAAAGACCTCGGTCCCAAATATTCAATGCTAAAATCAAGAGAGCCCCTCGATACTTATCCTAAAATTTGTCAAGCGATCTGGACATCGAAATTTTCACAAAAAATTGGTAAAAGCCTTGATTTTATAGTTGATCTAAGCGTACCGTTAAAAGAGTTTATATTCAAAGGGAAAAGGTACACGGAACGACTAGGAGATGAGGAAGCTTTTTGTGAATTAGTTTCTAAAGAACTTTACTAGAAAAGTTTATATCTATACTTGAAGGTAGGAAATATAAGGTTTATATCTATACTTGAAACTGAAGTTGTGTAACGTTGAAATAGCAATAGCTATTATATTAATTTCAAATATTTTTTAATTTTTTTTTAAATATTTTTTATTTAGATAACGTTTTAAACGCACTATTATTATTAAATAAATATTTGTAAAAGAACAGATTTTCAACTAGTATTTTCTTTGACTTTATAACTTATAGATTTTCATAACTTACGCTTAAATGTTGTTAAATCTCGCTCTTTAAAATAAATTTATTTCAAGAAATTTGAAGTAGTTTTATGTTTATGTACACGTACATAGAATTTTATATTTTTTCTCAGAAGAGATATAAGCGGTTTCTATGTTAACTAAACTAATTTATCTTGACATGGTTTGTCAAAAACTTGTTAATCAAAATTCTGCATCGTTTATGGGGCTTTATTTATGAAAATATGTAAGAATTTGAAATGTTCATTAACATTTCATTATGTATCTGTTTGTTATTTGTCGGATATCTAACGCTTTGATATGAAATATCAATTCTCGAAGTGTTGAGGACATACCTTGATCTTTTAGTGTTACATGGCCAGTCAAGAAAACATAGTTATCGTTAAAGGTTCAAATGTTCGACTTATAGACATTAGATCTTATTAAAAAATAATCTAGGTTATATAGTCTGTATGGCACATAGCCATAATTCCTGCAATCTTGATATATTTGCATAAGAATTTCCTTATTGGTTCTTGATGTCGAAATTTCTCACGTCGAAGAAAATAGGTCTTCTACTCTTTATTTATATAAATTCTAACTATCTATTATTTCACATATCAACATTAAATAAACAATATACATTTATTAGGCTGGTTATAGTACACAAATTGCTGTTTAATAATTATATTAGCCTTGTAATATTTCTATTGTTCGCACAAAAGTCGCTTTCCAGGGAGAGGATAAAGTCGAAGGGGAGGGAGGCTTTAATGCTTATTGTATTTTAATCTGGATTTATTAACTCCTTGTGAGACAAGGATTAATTATAAAAGATCATTTACTACATAAAGTGACTGATATGAGCGGCCTTTAACTATATAAATGTACTGTATTTGCCGATAATAGTTCATATATTAATTGTACCCTTAAACCCTGCAAATAAGCAAGTACTTATTTCTATTTAACCTGTTAAAACACCTTGACAATGTTTAGATTATGATGTTCAATGTGGTGTTACCCAGAAATTTAAAATGTAAAACATTCAAGAACATTCTACTTTACGCCGTAATATTATTAATATTAGAAGCTTTGCATACATTTAAATGTGGTTTTTTAAAAATAAAATTCCTCAAAGCGACCGAATGTAGACAACCATATGTGATGTTGCATTAAAAATTAACTTTGCGTTACTATTAAATGAATACAAAAAGTACAAAACATTTAAAATTCAAAATATTTAATAAAAGTTCAAGTAGTCATGCGCTTTTGAGTTTTTGATTATTTTACTATTATATGAAGTAAGCTACCACCGGCTCGAACGCTAATCAATAACCAACTAAATAATAATAAACAACTTTTCATTTGTCAATTAAAATGTAAATCATGTAAATTAGTCAACAAAAAGATAGTTTAATGTCAAAAGTTCCACACATTTCGATCAACTAAAAATTCTTAAATAAAATACTATGATAATACATAAGACTTATTTAAAAATATACTTTTAATTCTTTCTTACTTTTAATTTAGAAACGGAAGTCTTGACATATCTTGTGTAACTTTATTATATATGCATACTTATAGATATGTTAGGGGTTTATTACTTTTTGAGAACGATATTTACGCGTTACGTATTGATTTTTATTTCTTATATTTACCATGAGTTTGTCACTATTTTTATATAAGATTTTAAATTATAGCACAAAAATAATACATTATTAACATGTTATTTATTGAAACATTAATAATATTACAAGCTGTAATATTATTTGCGAATTTTATGCATGTCATGTAAGCGATTTTTAAATATATCAATAAATTACTAAAGCATATAAGTTACCTTGACTTATTAGCAATATTTAATCATTTAATTAATGAATAGCTTTATATTACGATTCGACAATAGATGATTAAACGACTCTAATCATACCTTTGGGCGCATTTTAAATGCCTTCATTAAATTCTACGCTATTACCTATTATTATTCAGTACACACTCAGCCCTTCCTACAAACTCAGTTGGACAACCCAATTTTCGCAAGAAGACATGATAAGAAGGGGAATTGTACGTGCTTGAACTTTTAGCGTATTGTGCATATTTATACAAAAATTATACTTATGGTGAACCAATAATAAAAACAACTACTAACTTCAAATACTTTATTTACATCAAGTGGAGTTCATTTTTTAATTTATTCATTGATATGTTTATAATAATGATTAAAACATTAATAAAACATTTCCATTTTAGGCGCGTGTTAAAGACGGTCGTTCCTTATGCCACCTCCAACATTTTCCGTTGTCTCGTATCTTGTTTGATTATTCTCAAGTTCGGGCCTTCAGTTAGTATAATTTCAACTTCGTATCAGGTGAACCGTCTTCCGTGGTTTTGCTTGTCGTCTCTAAGAATTGTATATTCCGTCTCTGCTTGGCTCTAGTTTCCTTTTCTTTTATTAGGCAATTAATTATTTTCCGAGGGAAAAAACGTTCGTTGGTGATGAGTTTTTTGTGTGTCACCATTTTACGTTAAAGTATCGCAGAGGGCAAAAATGAGCTTGTGCATATGTCTTTCAATTATTTGTCAACAAGAAAGTGTTACATAACTATGCCATTAATTAACTGTATATTTCAATCATTACATACATTAAAGAAAAGATATGTTAATAATTCAGTAATTAGAGTTAACATAATATTTTCTCTTTTTTAAAAACTCATTACAGGAAAAATAAATTCATAATAAATTAGATGAATCTACTTGACATACTATATATCTATGTAATGCACAAAATGTTATATCTTTATTATTGACAATTATGATGATCGGAAACATACCATGCTTATTCATGCACAATGAAGAAGAAATATAGCTGCGAACAAAAAACTGTTCAAAGGTTAAACTGATAGATCTCGGAAGAACAAATACTTTGCTACGTTTGTTTCCTTTTCCTAGAAATATTTTTATGAATATTTGTTTTAACAATATTTATGTATATATTTGTACGGGGACGCACAAAGAAATTTAAAGGGAACAAAAATATTTTTAGTACCCAAGATATCCACAGACAACGTTAACTTATAATTTTACTACAAATACTTTTTCAACATTTTACATCATTTCTACTTTTTGTATATTATTTTCTACTAATTTTATAATAACAAAACAACATATAATATAAAACATTGCATTTGACATTTGGTAATTTACACTTGACGTAAAAAGATCAAAAATACTCAAAAACATCAATAAAATATTAATGAAAATGTCAGCAACAGAGTAATGGGTTGTTAAATTACGAGGAAGAACATCTTGTTCATGCTGTGCAGTGTTTGAGACACTCGTTAATTTCACGACCGCAGCATGGCTAATTGCCCAGGTTACCGGTACTATATGTTAGAAATACACTGTATTACTGAATAAAAGTACGTGTTAGTTTCCTAGTTACATTTAATATAATTAAAACTCTTAACCTTAAATAACGTAATTAAGCTTAGGATTTTTTTTTTATATTTTAGGAACATTCGTTTGTCCTTCATTTCATGTACAACGACGTAAATTTAATAAAGTTTTAACTGCTTTAAAAAATACACTTTAATATTATGCCTTTGGAATAGTACGTTTTTATTTACTTTGAGATATAAAATTGAATTATTTTACCTCCCATTTCATTCGAAAAGAACCCTGTTTTAATATGAGCTGTGGTTTTTTTTATCTCCGATTTAGGTACCGCGTGGGAAGTCGACTAGTGGTAGCCTAGCGATTGAGAAATGAGACTTACGATCTTATGTCGCGAGTTCGATTCTCGGGGTGCATCTTATATAAATTTCCAATGCTCACAAACAAGTTTCCAGAGGATGGGCACCAGCGGCTTCTGTGTAGTATATCACAACACTGCGATCACTAATCTACATGCCAATCATGGTGATTATGTTATATCCCCCATAGATATCCTTGAGAGAGGACTTTGCGTAGCAATGGATATTTATGGGCTGAAGAAGATGAAACATTTCTGTCCGGGAATTAATATTGCTTCAAACACCTAACTTTAGACAAAAGCAACTTTTTTATCTATCTCTATGTATGTATAGCTAAAAATACAACTTCAGATATGCATATATATTTATAACAAAACTCTTTCCACTGAGAAAATTTTTCAAAATTTCATAAATTCATGGTACAGATCCACTGCTTTTTAGATTAACTGGGTTCGGTGCTCGGGGCTGTCGACCCGTGAAGTAGACTTAGGTAGGCCTCCTTGTAACAATAGTATCCAACTACACCGATCAGACTCCTCTAACTACCTTTAAAATTTGAAATTACCCTACTAATACTGCCTTGGAAGCTCGTTTGAACAAATGAGCATCAGCTCATATCAATCAAAGCTTTATATCAATGAAAGACCTAAATCTTTCAAGACATTATATAAATTTAGCTGCGATTATTAACCGCGTACAATTATAACTAGCTTTGATTTAATAGTTCTGCGTAACACATCGAAATTTGTTTATGTTTATGATTATAGGTCTATTAATATTTTTGTCAAAATTAAATCATACTAAACAAACTATTGTAAAAATATCTCTTTATCGATGTAGAAAAAATTGTAGTCAATCCAAAACGAATACGTCGTCCGTCGGTATAATATATATTTTTTTAATACTGACTCGCTGAATTATATTCTTTAGCAGGATTACCCACTGCGGCTCGTAATAAAAGCTTGGAATTTCATTTCCCTATAAGTAAAAACGTTAGTACCTAATTCAATTATGTTGAAATATTGTTCAATCTATTTTGCTACTACAACTCTGAGTTTAGTGTGACACTGAATAACGCCGTCTTAATAAAAACGTAAATAAATTTTTGCTTAGTTTCAATGGCGTACCAACGAAGAAGAGTGTAAAACGGTGTTTTACCTAAATAGTTCGCCAAATAGGTTTTGATAAATATGGACATTGTCAGCCAATACAATACCGCTTTGAAAGTCATGTGTTCCACGCAGAAATCTGTTCTAAAATATTAAAAGGCATCCTCATCATGAAAATAGTTTGGAGTTCTGAGTTAACTTTATTCACAATTTGTAATATTAATTTTTTTCTCATATTCTTGATTTAAAAAGAAGAAAGCGTTGTAATTATGGAAACATTTGTGAGCCCATCTCGTGATACATTGTTTTTGAATGGGTTTTTGTCATACGTCATTGCCGTGTACATTTACAAGCAGAAAAAATCAAAACTTTAGGAAATCGTCTAATAGTTTTAATTGCATATAAAAAGTAAATATATCGATGGTTATCAAAAAATCTCACTGATCACTATTTATGTAAATAAAAGTTTTAGTATGTAATAAATAAAAGGTTATTACGAATACATATCTAACAACAAAATGAAAAATGTATAAACAAATTACTTAAAGTTTCGATGTTTTTTATTTCGTCCATTACATCAGAATTTGTTTTGTTTCAGAGAGGTATTCCGTTACTTAAACAATCGAAAATACATTAAGTTTTCCAAGTAGACATTTACGATCCATTTTATTTATAGGCTAAAAAAGGAACTTAACGGCCCCCACTCCTAACATAAATAAAGTTGTGTTGCTATTCCAGATATTTTTTTCGTTCCCTTTTATGTTCAAAGATTTGTTGAACAAAAGATGTTTCGGTAAAAAGAAATAAAACCATACTGGCCGTATAAATCCTTCTTGCGGCTTATAAATTATTTCTCCTCCTATTTTTATTGTTAAGTTGATGAATTATATAAATTTAAATATATTTTATTACAGGCTAAGGTTATAAATAACACAAATGTTAGAGAAAAATTAAATGTAAATTTTAAATATTTATGTTCAATTTTACATTTCAAAAAAATATGAGTAAGCTTAAGAAACAAAAATGAAGTAAAAATATATGTACTGGGTCCGCGTAATGTTGACCTCTTTATCTAAAATGAGGCAAGTTACTCGATAGTGGGAAAATTAAAATACTAATAGTTATTAACCAAACAAAGCAATTGAATTTTCATTGTCAAAGTAATAACTTCGAGAGTTGTGTTGTTTGAGGGTGTAATAACGTCATTATTTATTTAAATTATTGATGCCATACACATATTCTAAATGTTTATGTTTTGATTTGTTTTTATTTTTATACCTTTTTTTTTTAAAATAGTTAAAGCCAAATAGTTTTGTTACATGAGATCATTACAGTCGTTTATAATTGTCAGTCTGAATTTAAGTTTACTTAAGTTCGTAACGCGGCACTTACTGAAAAGAACTAATAAGAAACTCTGAGTGGTTATAAATTTTCTTTTGATGATTATTTTAACAAAAAAATTTTTTGGAAACCTTTTTTTCTGAAATGTAGTAATAAGCCTTTAGGCAGCCTGTACTTAATAAATTTCTTTAATTTACATAGGGATAAATTTATAATAGACAAAGTTTTTATTAAGAACATTAACTTCAGAAGACAAGTATTGACAAATTATTTTATTTTGTAATAACGACATCGTAGTTTTTGTTAACCCACCTTAATTAATATCTCGGATGAGATGAAAGTTGTTCGTTGTGAACGTACAATTTTCCGTGTTATTTGTTATAATGGTATCAAATAGAAATTTTGACCATTTTTAATCTTTTATAGTAAATATATTAAAATATGCTGAACAAAGGACCTACCGAATAACAATTTTGTCCAGCAAATATTTAGTAGTTGCTTGAAATTCAGATAAGACAAAAGGAAAATACGAATTGCAAAGGAAACAACATACCTTCTGAGAGGGACCTTAATTCTATTGAGCTTAAAGAGTCCTGTATTAAATGCCCTGCTCATACATAATGTATGCGGGTACTTTTAGGGATGATTTCAACGTTGGCAATATGTACTAACTAATACTTGAAAGATATCTTCTCTAAATTTTTTTATTTTTTATATTTTACATATAGTTTATATATCGTATAATTATTCACACAAATATGACATAAGGTTAATATTTACCTTAAAAAAATTACGGATTAAAGAAAATTAAGCGAACGTCTTATGTTTTAATACGTTTGAATGTTTAAACAGAAAACCACATTACAATTTAAATACTAATCTATAATTTTTTAACGATTTCTTCTAGCTCAAGTATCATTTAATGAATCTTAAGTTTTAATAAAAATCCGAACTGAAAAGATGCTTAACGTTAAATTCATACGAATGTTTTGTAACTGCGCAAAATAATGAATGTTAAGATTATTCTTAACGTTTATCATAGACCTCGTTAAGAAACTGTCGCAACACATCATGTATTTTAGAATTTAAGTTTATTTGCTAACTGATAAGCTTTTATATATAGGAGTGAACGAAGTTGTTATAATTTTCATAATTTATCATTATTCTTTTTCAACGGAAGGACACTAAAAACGTGTTTAAAGTACTGATAAAAATATGTATTTTGTGACATCACAATGAATGCTTTCGAATGGTTATAGGCGTATTCATTGTTTTATTGTAATGAATATTACAATCGCACTCATTTTATTATTTGTACGTATTTTTATTATTAAAAATTCTTATCGAGATATACGTTAAAAAAGGAAAATTATGTAACGATGTACATAGTCTGTTGTTTGAATTAACATATAGCGATAAGGATTTTTGACGGCCTTTGCGCCCAGTCATTATATGGAGAGTTCATTCCACAGCGAAATCGCTTAGGCGAACGAGCGCCGGTTTTCAATCTGGGTGGCAAGAGCTTGACGGTTTCCCAATCTAGTAACAAATATGTAATCACTCCAGAGTTATCTGAGAAAGCCCTAATGATTTATTACCTTAAGAAAGTCTGGGCCAATCACCACTAGCGCTCTACAATCACAAACCGAGTGAAGCTGTAAATATAAACGGGCAAAAAAGTTTTTTTTCTTTATGGTATTTGACAATTTGATCACATATATATTAACTTGTTCCCCTAACATGAGTAGTCAGGAACATTGCTGGATAAACAGTCTGTTATTGAACCAGTATAACCATTTATATATATGCTATAGCTTACTTTCAATTACATATTTGTTTGTTTTAATTACTTTGTTAGCTAAGTATTTCCAGAATTTTACAAATCTATAGAGACTCTCTTTATTTTTCAGCTTTCGTGTTATCCACATTGGATCATTTAAACTGACACTTGTACACGTCAGAAGTAGCATACCTAAAGAGACCAATTTGATAGAAACTAGGCGCTCATATATAATGGCATCTTTCAACTTAAAGCAAAAAAGATTACCAATGCGGTTTGATTTGAAGAGCTTACAAGAAACAGACGGGTTTTTTTTATTTAGTCTTAGGACAGCAGTAGAGTAATTTGTTATTAGTTTTACTTTACAAGTTTTTGAATAATAAAGTTCTTAAATTTATTAGATGATAGTTCAAAGATTTGCGCACAAAAGTGTTACTAATTTTCTGAAGCCTAGAGAAAGGTAGAACACTTGTCTTTATTTTTAGTGCTAACCTTACATAGGTCTATGTTTTTTATATTTATTAGTATTATTTTGCATATGGATTAGATTTTTATAAATATGTATTTGATATATACTGTCATCATATTTTTCCACGAAACTGTCCTCTGATAGAGTCTCTAGCTCTCATACTATAGATTGTAAAACTATCTTTATTAGACTTTAGTATTATTAGTGATAAAACAATGTTCGATTAAATGTATGTGTCTATCATCAGTTTCTATTTTAATGGCATCGCGAAAATTGCGATCTCCTCCTGTTCATTCAATATCAACTTCGTATCTCATTGTCAATATGAAAGTTGTTAGCTTCTAACTTCAGCCAAAGCCATCAGGCTGTACTGAAACTAGTTTAAAAACGGAAGTTTCGTAGTGCCATGATAGTACGAAAACATCAAACGAACTGAAACTGGAAAGTAATAAATGTGAGAATTTGTTGGAAATAAACAAGACGTCTATTAAACATCTGAACATTTTATCGCTCACAATTGAAATAAAGAAAAATCAAATTGTCCAACTACATAGCTAAAGCTAATATTACATTATTTTGTTTATTTTTAAATTTTTATTGTTAAATATGATAATGATTATAAAGTAAATTATAGGTAATTGTAGATAGATATATTTTTATCAGTATGACAGAAATTTTACAATGAAACATTAATTTTGCATAGTCTAAAAGTAACATAAATCAATATAAAAGTCGTAGACGTTGCTAGGAAATCTGCCTGAACGGCTTTTAGACTCGTCAATTTGCTTGATTATGACATGCATTTCTCATTCCAAATGCGTAATAGCCACTTAAATTACTTATTGTCTATGAGACGTAACAGGTTTTATCACCAGGCAAACGCTCTTTGAGCCTCATAACTGCACCGAGTACGCAGCAAAAACAATTGGGTGTACGTACATACACTCATTAAATTTTTTAACGTTTGAACTGTAAAGTGAAAAATATGTTTTACTTTGCATCCAGTAGAAACCTGTTCTGAAAGAAAACTTGTAAAAGAAACATGACAGTGTGATTAGCACCCCAGCAATTAGTGCGTTTTTAGTCTTCCGGTAAGAATACTGCTCTGCTCGAATTAGCAAGATCTGAATCTAGGTACAAATATGGAAAATTCAGTTTTATTTTTAGCATTAGTTATATACTATGCGATTATTATGGGTCTAATCTATGAGATTAATATTTCGTATTAATAACTAAAATATTCCACATAGTGCTTGCTATACTTATTCCTTTTCATAGCCCAGATGATAAGACCATTGAATTACCTTATTTTAACCAAAATTCAAGCAAAGGTTAGGTTTTTCGGTTTTAACATAACAAATAAATAGGTAAACTAGACAGAGGCTATCAAAATTATATCCATAACGAATATAAAAATAATTTGCTTTCAAAGTTATTTCAGTGATCAATTAACTCATTTTTCATTATTTTTATTTAATTTTAAAATTTTTTGACAATGTAACTAAAAGTTTTGGTTATATTTAACAATACAGGTAAGTAAAATGTCTTGAAGTAATAATGATGCTAAGACAGCTATGAACAGCAATAGATACCAAAAAGTTTTTTCTCGTCTAACTATCAATACTTCAGATAATATGCTACTAATAAATTGAGAATAATTTTGGCTACATCGCCCACAGACAACCAGAGAACTTCAACAAACCATATTTTGTATTGTAAAATATCAAAGAATTAACAATGAAAACAAGAATATTTAAAAACAAGCAAATTTCAGGTAAAATTGATCATTATCCATAAGCAGACAGCTCGGCGTCAGGTACCTTGTTGGTACTTAGATTATTAGGTTAATTAACCTTTATTTTTTATACGAAATTTATAATCTCTATTGAATTAAATCAAATCTAGCAATTTTTGTGATTTATAGAATTTATATTCCTTCTAATAATCACAGTTCCTGTTATTTTGTTCGAATGTTAGCAATAATGATTTTAAAAAAAATCTCTATTTAGGTTGTCGTTAAAATTTATTTCACAATTTTGGTTTGCTTTTGCTTATTTTAATTTTAGGTAGAATAAGAAGATGATAAATAATACAGATTTAAATAATATGAATCCATCATTAGAATTTCAAGTGCTGTGCAAAGTCAATTCGTTTCATTGAAATCAACTTAGTCCGATCTTGAGATGGTTTAGTTAAATAAAACGAGCTCTAAATTCATCTATTTGTCGTAACATAATTTCGACTATTTTTCAAATTAAAATTGAAAGAATTTTCGATTCATTTCACACTATGAGTATTATTTATGCGTCTATGGAAACGGTGATAATTATTTTTCTGACGACTAAAGTAAGTTTCACCTGTTCATTAATATCCTCAGAAACCTTGGGTTACACTTATTAATTTTTTTTTATTTAAACATACTAAAACTCATTCGATATTTCACTCACGTTAATTGTGTATCTTTTATTGTGTACTTATTATTGTATACAAAACATTAAAAAATATAGAGTTGTGATACTACAAAAATGGCTGTCTTATAACACGAGACAATTTCTAAAAGATAACTAAAGTATGGAAACAGATAAGGACGAGTAGTACTCAAAAAAGTAAAATTCATACTAATCATTCACACGAACATTCATACGAATAATCATTTTATTGATGGAAGTTTATAACTAGCGAACGGATTCTTTTTTACATTTAGAGTCTTAAATTTAAAAGTAGTAGTTAATCTGAAATCCCTTGAATATTAAATAATTAAATCAATGTAGTAAATATTAATTTAATTACTTAATATGATATTTTATATGCTTAATTAATTACGGACGTAAGTAAAATATGATCCCCATTCAAAAAATTTAGTTTATGAATTTCAGAAAATTAAGCAATAACATTCGAATAAAACCAGTTTATTGATACGAGAAAAGTATATAAAGAGAAAGAAAATATCAGTCATACGTATTTTTATGCAACATATTGTGTTTTGAATAGAGAGAAATCGACAACACTGTGTCTACAGAAATAAATAAGAAATAACTCTCAATCGAAAAGTTGACCTCAACAGAGAAAATATTTTACACCGGAGCGATTTTCTAACAAAACTTTTCGCGAATTTTGCGCTGCTTCGTATCTCGTATTTCACAATAGCTCCGTCTAAATGACAATAATTCAAAGTCGATTCTACTTTAGCGCAGTATGCAGAAGGTTGCTGCCTTATAAAACCCCATTTTTATTGGGCGTTGAAAATGTTGCCAAATGCATAGTAAAGAAAAATTATTGGAGAAAAGGTAAGGTAATTTCTTACAGACAACTATAGTATGGAAACAGAAGAAAGACGAGTAGTATTCTAAAATAAAAATACATACATATGTTTACACGTCATATGATCATTTTATCAATGGAAGCTATCAGAAGGAATAAGCGAACTGATTCTATTTTACATATCGTTTAATCGAAACTTAAAAATCGTTGCTAGTCTGAAACCTTTCCTTGAACATTAAATATATATAAATATTTTCCATAACATACTCGTATTATAACTTTAGATATGCTACGATTAACAGAACTAAAAACGATAATGACATTTGAATAAATAACATACATAAATAATATTATAAAAAAAAATGTTACAACGCAGAATTTAAACTCATTCACTAATTCACTTACAAATATATCGCATACTTTTATATATATTTTTATTCGCAAAGGTTCATGGATGCACTCAAACGATATGAAAGATGTTAAAGTTTCGCCGCCAACGGGATTTGCTTTTACGAACAGGTTTTTTAAATATTACAGCATGTTAAATATAAACTTAAATTAACAATGTTTGTTAAATGGAAATAAAAAATACGATGTTCAGTTCGGAGAAAATGAGCTTTAACTAGATGAAAAAAAAAAATTAAAAATAGAATTTTAAATCAACTACAACGGTGACAAGTCCGTGTATATATGCAGATATTACGAGTATTGCGTACTGTCTCAACCTCATTTAGTATCACCGGTACGTTAATATAATCACTACTGTAATGGATGAGAGAGATGGAGTAAAAGAACGACCTACATTTTTGTGCTTTATCAACAATGAGTTTTGGACCTTGAGAACACCGGACTAAGCACGCCTAGACGCATTTCAGATTTGGTACTGGAGGCAAATGTTTCAAGTCCCATAGACCGCTCATACAACCATCTCATCGATACTGACTCCGAGTGTCTACTTGAATGGAAAATAAAAATGGGATTAATAAAAATACACAAACGAATTTTGAAGGCCGTAGAAGTTAACTTACACCATAGAAGTTACAATATACATACATAATCAAAGACTAGTTGCACTACTACAATGGAAGTAATTAAAAAAAGGTTTTAAGAAAAATTGTTCGGTTTTAACAATGTGTATAAAAGTAACAACGAAATTTAAAAAAACTAAAGTTATCACTGTCGTCAATAAATTTAACAGACCTGGTAAGAAAAGTCACGAAGTCTTGATTTGTTCCGCTAAAAAGAAAAAGGAAACGAACAATACATCGTACTGCGAGAATATCAATGTATTTTATTAACGTGTCTCGGTATAATGTACTACGTACATACGTTTGTTATGAAATAGCGCTTTTCTCTATTGTTTTAGTTTGAGCATGTTGAACGACAGACTTTTCTTCATACGACTTAAATAAATACGTCGTTCTTCCGGGAATGAATATGCACAATGAAAAAGATAAATGGTTTGTTCTCTTAAAATACTGGCAGTATTTTATAGAACAATGTTTACATTTATGTTATACGATTTCTTCGTTTTATAGTTTAAAGATGATAAAACGGTTTTAATACCAAAGTTTCCCGCAAAAATTAAAGCGTTAATAAATTCTTACGCTGTTATGAAAACAAATATTAAAATTTTATTTTCGTTTTGTTATCTCTTACAAAATAACAGTTGACCTTTCTGTGATTTTTGAGAAATAAAGCTGAAATCCTTATTATAAATTATCGCTTCGTAGATAATAACTTTTTGAAGATGATCAGTTCATTGCTTTTATAAATTTTGCTTAAATTTATTCCCTGCTTTAAATATTCTGGAACTTTTTCTAAAAGTAAATATTACATAGATTTTAAAATAATAGAAAATAAGGTAGTGAGAAAGCTATTAATGACCAATATATAATTTTGAAATAAATTAATTTCTTTTTACTTGTGTTAGGAAGGCCTAAAAGTAAAAAAATAATGATAACACTTCTATTTCTCGATATATACGGTGAATATAATGGTACTTATGTAGACATTCTCTAGCTAAGGAGACCCACCAGTTTTAATGGCAGTTCTGACGTTACATCGAACTTAGATAAAAGGTAAACCAATTTCTTTTGAAAAAACATGAAATGAAAAAAGTTTTGAGCATTTCACAAACTTACTTGTATTTACCAAATCAATGAAAAGTAAGTAGATGATCTCTATAACTCTATCTAGACTATATTGAGATAATTAGTTGTTTTTTTACTTACGTTTAACATGCGCCGTTGTGTGGATTTTCAAGCGGTTTTCTAAAAGGAAATTTAAAATTTTACAGAGTGTAATAATAATGTAATAATTGACACATGTTTTAATATAGGCATTGAACGATAGAACAGAAAAGCGGAATTTAATTTTTTAATATCATCCAAACGTCGATTTGCACACACAGTTCAAAACGAAGCCTTGTGTTATGCGCCATACTCTGCAGTAAATTTGGTTAAATTGGCCTGTTTTCTCGACAAATATTTTCTTTTAATTTTACAAGAGTTATTGTAAATTATCTCTCTGTGGTAGCTCCACAAATAACCCGTTGGAGTTAAGTCAGGTGCCCTCGGTGGATATCCCAAAAGCGACTAATCAGTTTTAGGGAAGAAGGTTCTTGAAGCAAATTTATCGAAGCTCTAGCCATATATAATATTGCGCTCTCCTGTTGAGACCACGTGTGTAAGAGCACGATGGATGAGCTTACACTATGGACATTCGACTACCTGAACACATGACCATTTTCGAAAAAAAAGGGTCCAAGTATACCGCTAGTGGATTTGGCTTTTTCACGTGAGGCGTAACCAAATAGTTAGCTTGGGGCAAAGTGATGATTTTCTTAAGTTACAGCCGAGGGTTGTGGATTCTTGAAGAGCAGTAACGTAGTCTTTGAAGTTAGTCTAGGCCTTGACCATGGGGAGGTCATAGCTAAATCAATTCTGCGAAATCTGCGCCCAGAAACGAATTAAATTAACAGCTGGTCCATCACATATGCGTCGAATACCAAAGTGTGAAAAACATTGTCGACATGCAGTTACATATAAATCATTACTCTTTAAAAAAGCCTCGGCGGTGACTACAATATGCTCACTCAACCACTGCAATATCGTGACTGATAAATCCACCCGGTCAGTCATTCCTTAAAATCAACAAAAGATATTTGCGATTCACTACTATTAAAATCAGCCATTACATTTGTTCCTCTCTGTACAATAATAATTTATCAATTTATTAATGTAAATTTTACACATTCTACAAAGTTAGATTTTTTTTCTGTCGTTTCTTATCATATAACTTGAAACTAGTAAAATGATTGATGATATTTTTTTGTTAATGAAATTTTTAATACTGCCCTGCATAACAAAAAACTTTTATTCTGCAATTCATTGTAATTTAGAAATGGATATTTATGGAAGTTATACGGAGTTTAAGGTTCATTAATTGAATTCTATTAGTTTCAGAACAGTTTTTGGTACGAATCATTATTAAAGAAACTATTTTAAAACTTAAACTCGGGGAGTTTTATAAACAAAATAATGTTAGTGTACTAAAAAAATAATTGTAGTATACTAACTCACCTGGGTTTTAAAACTATTAGTCTATAACGGTTATGTACAGTTGTTATACAGGCGTTTTTAAATTGTAATTATTATCATATGTTGTAAAGTAAATTTTTGTTTACTGCTTGTCTTTGTTCTACCTGAATAATTTGTTCCGTGAAAAGTAACATCTTTTGGCATACTAGCACCAGGAGAAAGAGCACTGTGCTCTCGTATTTTTTACAGACAGAAGGTAAAAACTTTCCTGATGCCAATCTCTCTGTTTCCGCAGTCAGAAAAGTATTAGTAACACAATACATCGCATTGCCTCCTGGCTTGATAGTGTTGCGAAAATTATCATTCGACCACTGAACTATGGTTAGCAGCTAAATTATTGACCAGGGGAAGACACTTGTATAAGTAACCTAAACTTATTAATAATATTAAAAATCTCACTTTGGACCTCGTTGTGAAGCCCATATGTACTTACACTACGTAGTAAGCTACATAGCGGTCAGAGTGGATAAACGCGTGGTAGGCCCCTCACCACAGCGGCATCTGCTTCTCTCGCCCCCGGTGCGTCAAGTGCCTAGGGGATCACGGAACTGCAGACTGTCCCCGTTCTGCGGTCCAGAGACACCACCCGCGTGTGTCCTCTGTAAGATCAAAGGCTACCCCACCAACTACAGGGGCTGTCTCAAGGCGCCTAAAAAGCGCCGCGCAGGCCGCCCTTCGGCCTCCCGCCCTCCCAAAGTCACCGCCCGACCAACCTCCTCAGCTCCCGCGGAGAAAGTTTCGAAGCGCACTTCGAAACCTCTTCTCCCCCTTCGTCCCAGCCACTTCAGCCTGAGCGAAGCCACTCTACCCGAGAGGCAAACCCGCCACCCTCCCTACCGCCCCATCGGTGGCTCATGAGCAACTGAAATCCACCAAACCCCTAACCGGGTCTCCTTCACCTGACAAGAAACTTAAAACCCTCGCGCCATACCTTGTCAATGTAGACCTCGACGAGGTCTGCATTCTCGTCGCGAAACTCCGCAAAGCCTCCGGTCCCTCGGAGCGCTTTCTCTGTATTGCGGAGAACTCGGCACTTCTCTCCGTCCTTAAAGCGGAATATTAATAATATCCGCTCCCCCGTCTCAACGCCAGAATACACGCCTCACACCGAGCCCCGACGGTCTCGATGCACATGTCATGCGCTACTCACTTACACATGACACTGCGGCCGCGTCCGCCTAACCCGCGTTCAAGCGAGGGCGGTCCTGAGAGGCCCGTGTGTCTCCCGACCGCTGAGTAGTACTTGCTTCGTTCTGCATACATTACACCTCATTCACTACACTGTACACCTACACGGGTATAGTTCTCCGTGTGTGGACGTCTTCGTCGTAACTGGGATACGAACCTCAGCGTTTTTTAGTCCATGGACCTCTGTTTCCACGGACTCAATTTCAATGAAGCTGCACAAAGCCTAGACCGGCTAGCAGCATAACTTCTAGTACATCAAAGACAAATACGCGTGGTCTCGAGGTTCTGAGGTGTGTACGTACACTCACGAGGTGTGAAGCGACCTTTTAAGGTCAACGGAAGACGCTAGATGTAGGCTCCTTACAATCGGTCCTACCAGAAATCTATATCGAAGGCTCATGTCCAGCTGTTGACATCCTATGGCTGAAATGATGATGATAATGAATATAACTAGTTGTTAATGACTTTATCAATTGAAATAAAACTCACGTTTAGCAGATTTTCAGGCGAGTAGGAATCAGTTATTCAAGGTCCATATATATTAGTTATACGAGATACCTTTAAACTTGTAAATTATTATTCTCTCGTATTTCCGTGTATAAGTTTAAAGATCTTGCAGTGTTACGTTCAGTTTAACATTTAATTATTTTAGTTATAACTTCCTAAATCGAAGGAAGCACCTAGCTACTTTTTTGTTAAGACATAGGTGTTTTTTTTATTTGAATAGCCTTGCGAACCATCCTTTGTTGGATATTCACGAACATTTATTATTTAAGAAATCTAAAATAGCGTAGTATGCGGTTCAACACATGTCGTAGACGTTTTAGAGAGAGGGTTTATTAAATCAGCTATATATTCTTATTAATTCTTTTGACTTATCCTTAAAAGAATCAATGTGTATATAAGAGTCTGTGTGCTATGGAATAATATTTTTTTTTATTTTGTACAAAAAACATCCGCTTTCTTGTACTTAGTAAGCAAACTTATTTGGTAAACTTTTTCTAGAATATTATTAAATTCTTTCTTGTTAAAACCTATTGTTTTTTTATAATAAGTAATTAATTTAGGCACGTAATATTATTAGATAAATTTAAAATTCAATTATGGTTTAAAATCCATAACATTGTCGTTAAACGGAAAATTTGTATTTAAAATGTTACGTCGGAATTAATATGGGCCAAAGAAAGCGTGGGAATGCTTCTGAATAGCGACATTCAAGAAATGGTTTCACGAAATAAACGTAACATTTTTCATTTTAAGCTTTATAATATGAGTATCATCCGGAATTATTAAACTACAATTTTTCTATTTGATTTATTAATATAGTAGCAAAATATACGGGATCAAACGAAATTTATTTTTTTAAAAAATTCAGACACTTTTGCGCATAGGATAAATTTTATTACTAGTGATTACATACTGTACTCACTCGAGCTATGGAGAGGGCTTTCTCTACAAAATCATATCATCCGGATCCGGGATCGGATCTCCTCCGATTTAGTCCATCATATTGACAAGTTGAAGTTTGGAGTGAAAACATGAATCGGTAAGCACTGCAAAGGACGCCCACTTACAAGGTAAACACGCGACCTACACTATAAGCTGCCAACCGGTTAATAAAACAACAATATCTAGAAATTTTAAGATGTCTATGTCCAGTATTAAACATATTACGGCTGATTACTTAGTTTGGATACGAGTACATAATGTCTATTAAAGTCATCGATGATTTTAATAGTGCAGTTTTATCGAAACTTATAAATACACAGGCCTAATATAGTAAGTTTACAATGTAACAATCGATGGTAGGCAAACACAATTCTTATGGTGTAAAAAAGACTATCTACAATTATTTATATTGCCACCTACGGGATTGACAGCTGCAACCTATCTAACTTATAATAACCTAATATAACAACTTAAACTACTAAATAACTCGTATAAAAGTTAATAAATTAAAAAATAATTTAAAACCAACAGACGGATTTACTCCAGAAGGCATTTTCTCTTTATCACCTAACATATGCATGTAAAGATGTACAGTAAATTTTTTTATTAATATCGTCGTTCGTCATGTCTGCCTATAGGCACTCACTGTAGGGCATATGTCACTCCTAAGGTATCTATCGGGGATGTCCCATAATCACTATGCTTAACAGGCGGGTTGGCGATAGCAGTGTGATCTTTTGCTACGCGGATACAAAGAAGATTCTGCAGCTCATACCTTTAAAACTAGTTAGTGAGCAGTGGCAATCCCAGATAGTTAATGAACAAAGTTTGAATTACGTAAGATTGTATGCATGGAATTGAACTCGTGGCCTACGATCGCAAGTCTCTTCCTATCTCTAGAGAAACAATCAAAAATCAATGTACATTAGTTCGTATGAATATAGATATGTATGTATATTTTAGGTAAAAAATTAATGTGTACAATAATACCGGAATAATTTTAATTGTGAGCAGCTCAGAACAAAAAAGTTGCAGAATTCTCTACACTATTAAATGAAACTTTATAGATTAATCTGCGGTGTTTATTTTTAAAATACACTTTTTATTTATTAAAATTAGTTAACAAGGATGAAGCTCAGAAAGCGCTTGATAGACAAGTTACGTCATAAGAAAAGTCATCCTTAACAGCTGTCATTTTTTGTCATTCAAGTTATAAATATTTGTGTTGTAAATCCCACAGTACATTGTTCGGTTTACTGCTTGGTAAGTTGATTGTTAAAGATGTACTACTAACTTTTGAATCCCTGAAAGACACTGTCTTAAACCTACTGGACTGATGAAGTCTGGAAATTTAATGGAGAAAAATGTGCGCTAAATTTGTAAGTGTAAATGGGTACTCGCCGCATTAAATAAACCTTTTCTTTAACAAAGTCGAATATGGCGTGAAAGGAACTTGCGACGACGATTAAGCAGTTTAATTGTCTTAAAGTTACGATGTGCCTTTAAATCGTGGCTCTTTTACTTAAGTAAAGTTCTCAGCGTAAGTCTTTATTAAATAATTCATTAATGGTAAAATTGATTTTAATTATTATTAAAAACAGTACGCTTGTACGTTTTCTTTATTAATATTTTTGTATCAGTATATTATTCTGTCGAATAAGTAAATACCAAAATAAATAAATGCCTTCTGTATTTTCCGTTTTGTTAATATTTACGCAGCATCACGTTTTTTTGAAAAAAAAAATAAGAGATAAACCTTCTTCATTTAACTTTGGTTGCCCACTTTTATAATTTGTATTTAATAAAAGTAAAGCAGTTGCATATAACAAAAAAGAAATATCCTTGTTATAATTGAATGTATTGATTGTTTAAGTTTAAGACTGACCAGTTGTTGAAATATAACGTAAAATCTTTTTAATGTGACATTATAAAACTTACCATAAACTACTGCTTTATTCATTTTGTATTATTAATTGGAAGCTATCTATTCACAAGTCTTCGATAATTATTGTTCAACTCAGATAATGTTTTTATGGCTTCCGCTATTTCCCAATAGATATTATAAGTATATAGATATTATAATAAATAAGGTAGGGGTACGAGAAGATAGCCTCCCGTATTCCGTATCTTATTTTTGGAATAAGGATTTTTATTTTCTTTTAATAAGTTTGTCATACAATACTTTTATTCCCGGGCTCTTCTTTCATTCATGTTATTTTTTATAGTAGTTTTTTATTTCGTACTTTTCTTTCTTCTTTTTATTTGATCCTTTCATTCTTCACCTCGTTCTTCTATTTTATATTTCTTTATCTTTTTTATAATTTTTTTACACATTTTGTTCTATTTACATTTCTTTTTATTTTACCTTATTTGCTATTTTACTATTTACATTTATTTTTACATTACAACTTTTGTTTCTATTTATTACTTTTGTCGTGATTTCCCTGCAAAATTGAAGGAATGTTGGTCTCTTCTCTTCGTCATTTATTAGCGAGGCTATAGAATCCTCGCAAATCTTCGTGCCTAACCGGCATTCGGAGTCAACTCGAAGTCCTCCGAATGTGGGACAGTGGGCTACCAGGTGGACCACAGTCTGGACTACGCTCAAAGCAATCAGATAATGTTACATTACGTAAGAAAGGATGCAAATCTAGAGAATTTCTCATAAAAGACGATCAAACCGTTTAGTAAAAAGATGTTGTAAGAATGAAGTAAAGATAAATATCATTGTCAAAGGTTCGGGTTCCTAATATTACACTTTTTACTGCCAATGACGATGTCATTCGGCGCGAACCTTTTTACTATCATAAACATCTATCGTGTCGCCGCTTTTATGTTTTCTGAGGCACTTAAAACATGTTTTTAACATCCGTTTCAAAATATTTTGTATTTTTATAACAATATTTGTACATAGGCAAAAATCCAATTTTAAAAGATTACGTATTATTTTTCATTTAATATTTAATGGTGATATGAACACACGAGCTATCTCATACTGCACATGAATGTAAAATCAAGAATGTCTAGTCACATCGATCGTTCAACCTGTCGTGTAATCAACTACATGTCATTACACGCTTGATTACCATCCACGTGTTTGCTAACAGTTTATTTAAAATTCAATTAAAACGAAACGTTGTGTATTTAATAAGCAGTGTAATATTGGAGATTATAAAGTTTATCGCATAATGTTTTAACTGTGAGATAATTATAGCAACATTACATGCACAATTATTTAAGTTGTGATTTTTTATTATATTCTTTCTAATAAGAGTAGTAGTAATAGTAGTACTTCTAATAATATTAATAATAGTACAGAATCATACTATTCTCACATATAAACTCTGTGATATAACTGGAATATAATTTGTATGGACGAAGGATCACACTTTAAATCATAACTTTTTTTACCTATATTTGCACTGTAATAAAAAAAATTTCATTCATAATTCAGTACAAAAATTTAAAACTCGGAAATTTTATCATATCAACATAGTTTGCATTACATTTGTAGATGTGGTTCACAATGGAAAAAAAACATCCTTTTTCAATCTTCGGTTTCGCATGTTACACTTTAACAAAAGACGTTGTTGACAGTTACATTTTCGCTATTTCAGACTTTACACGCACATCTATCGCTATATATCTTTGAAACTATAATTCAACACAGCAGCTAGTGTCAAAAGGAACAAAAGCATAAATCCACATCGAACACATCGTTCCTTCCATAAAAAACGTGGAAGAGCTCAGTGAAGCGAGAAAATTTATGACAAAAACACAACGCAAGCAAAAACATATTGACAAATGGTTTTTTTACATCTAAGGTAAAATCACAAGGTTATAAAAATCAGATATTTTTAATATACTTACAATATTACCTCCATACAGTTTTTCATAATTATTACTCCAATAATATTGGTGACTTATAACAAAACATTTGCATCTGTTACGTTTTCTTTAAAATAGTCAATTGAGTTACATCATAAAATAAAACACAGAAAATTATCGCATCAGCTTCCATCAAAACCTTAACAAATCATTGTATACATTTTTCTTCTATTATATTGATACGTAGCAACACTGTCTGCGACAAATTCCATCTCACGAGCAAGTTTCACCAACTTTTCTTTTGTATAAGACTTGAAATACTTTGAAACTTCCGCTACTAACCGCAAGTATAGTTTCTAGAATACTTCGAATAACGTGAAATTCACAGTATTTAAAAAAGCCCTAGTACTTTGTTCTAGCCTTGTTTAACAGAGGTATACAGTAAGCCGTATTTCTATTTGTTGAAAACATCACTTTTAACGTCGAAACTATGCTATAACATTTTTATAAAAGGTTAAACAGTTAATGCATTTTATATTTTTATTTCAAAGCTATGTTTTAAATCGCTGTTTCTATGTTAGAGTTGTTACTCGCTTATAATTTATGAACAGAAAATTTAGTAGAGATACAAAGGTTCTTGATAATATATACATATAAATCCTGCTCTATGAACAAACGTACCGTCAGCGGGATATAGTATTTACCATCTTGTAATATTTACTCATCCAGTCTAGAAATTTATTTAACCTTTACTCATCAAATAAATTTCAGGGCTCGATATCTTTTTGATGTAGTTTAGCGTGATAAGTATCATCTATGAAGGGTTTAAATTTATTTTTTCTTCGCCATAGTAACAGTATTCATACAAAATACTTAGATTATTCTTGTAATTTCTTAATCAGTTTCAAAGGTTTTAAATTATAATATTGTTTTTTTTTAATTTTTACGGTTTAGAAAGACATCGTTATAGCTATTTCTGAACAGTTACATTTTTGACTTATCATAAAATACTCAAAGTTTAAAAACACTTATGATTTTGCTGCATCTTCGATAACCAATAACGATTTTTTTGTCTTCAACAATGCATTATGCATTATTACGAAAATATATAACATTAGCATTGAGTACTTGTGATTATTGGTTGCAGGTTCGTTTGCGGGCTATTGTAATTCACACTGTGTATTAATTTTATAGGATTGCCACTGCATTCAAATTATTTAACAGAGGCAGCAGCGTTCTCTACGTACCATAATACCTCACTGCGATCACCAACCCGCGTGCAAAGGCGTGGGGATTATGAGATATATCTTAATAGATATTTTTGAGGGAGGCCTATGCCTTGAAGTGGGCGTCTATGGGCTGCAACGACGTATATGTAATATTAAATATAGGTCAAAAATGTAAACTATATTTACAATAAACTGATATTTAGCAATTAATAGACAAAGTTTATTTTCTAAATGTTTAAAGTCACTATATTTTAGTATTTTACTTTAATGGAAAGTCAATATTGACTTTTCTCCTAACGATATATCCACCCGCCTGCACGTTTTATTGAGTTAAAACTTTGCAGACTTATTAAGTGCTGGGGTAAGCTTATAAATACATATAACCATATCGATATATTTATAAATGCCTTTGAAGCTGTCACATATTTTATAATTTTGGATAGTCTTATGCAATTCATGATGATTCGTAGCAACGTGTGCAATAAATTTGCTGTCAAAAGGAGCGGTTTCATGTTATACCTGTACTGATAAGCACCAGAAACACTTGTATCTTTACCAGTAAACAAGACGAGTAAAATACATTAATTTAATTAAAAGAATACACTTTAAACAAGGTAAACATTTTCTTGCAACTTCTATGCGAGTCTTAATTACCATAATGCTTCCGGCAGTTGCTTTTGAGTACTTTATTTGTAGTCTACTCTACCCCTTATGAAAAACAATTTATACCGGTTTTAAAAAAGCTTAACCTATTTGTTTTGTTTGTTTTAAAGCGAAGTTTGAATAACCAGCAAAATACGTGATGTAATTGGGATATTTAACATTTTTTTTTTGGTTTACTATAATATTCTCTTACTTTACTTTACTTCTATTTTACTATTTTTAAAAGTAAAGTAAAAAGAAGTGAGCAGGGTTTATCAACAGCTATTGGGAAAAAAGGTTCTCGAGTGGTGAACCGACAACATAATTAATGTCGAGGGAAGTCTCCACATGCAGTCAGCGCAAGACCGGTCATCGTTGCGATCTTTGGGGAAAGTCATTACCTTGCAGCGGGCGTCCAGTGGCTGATATGATGATGATGATGATCAAAATAATAAGCACGTTTTAAACTTTAACCACTGTAATTAAAATATATTAGACATAACTCTTTCCCCTCAAAAATATTTGAAGAAAATTGTAAAAGTTTTCAATGGTAAAACGTGTAACTAATTAAGAAAAGGACCGATATTCAGCCACTTCCGCACATGCAGTAGTAGTCGTGCAACAAAGTGCACCCCTTCACGAGGCATTTGGGGGTGAAACACGTGTTGAGTGATTTGGCGGTGGCAGTTGTGTGATTCGCATTGTTTGCCGCATACGCATTTATCAGCGGGCTGGCGGGCGGTGCACTTTGTTGCACGACTACTACTGCATGTGCGGAAGTGGCTAAATATTGGTCCTTTTCTTACTTAGGATGGACTTCCGCAAAGTAACGCCTGATTCCATTAAATATGTAACCAATTGATTTGTATAATTTTTTCATATTATTTCTATAAAACCTTTTTGACTTCCTAAGTCTTGCGCAAAATATTTCTCCTTCTGGATCTCAACATCAAGCCACACCTCCTGACTATCGTTCACTCTTTAGTTTTGTACATATTCAGGACACTTTATACGAAGGAAAGACGGCACTATAGAGAGACAAGTTGTTCAAGGTAATGAAAGGCTTAAGATGGAAAGGACGCTCTTCTTACAACGGAAGCATTAAGCGAAAGTCTTTATATAATAAATTCATTCTTTAGTCTTCATGTAAATAAATATCCCCTAAATGTGTGCTTGAGAAATGTCTTAGTGAGCGAGAAATTGTGGTAAGCCATAAAAAAATCCAGTGAATGATCACCGTCACTATCGTGGTCATAAAGTACTCTTTTAAATTATCAAAATTTAAATATTTTTTTATATTTGTACTAAAATTGGTGAATGTAATTAAAAATAATTTTGTAATTAAACTAACGAGAGTAACCCGATTTAATTTACTCTACGCTCAACATTAAATCATAATAAAACCTAATCCTCTAAACTTCTTTAAAATTAGCTGTTAACAATGCAAATATTGTTTTTACCTACATCTGTGTCGGTCGGCCGCACGCACTGTGACATGACAAATATTCATCCGCAAAACAGTTTCAATAAATTTATTAATTCCGGTGTTCATTATTTTAAGAATCGGATGGATTTAACATTCATTTTGTAACATTCAATACGTAACGTACTTACAACGAGCACGGTTTATAGAAATAAACAAATTTAGGTTACTGTTATATAGCTCAGGTCTATCATTTTTCAATTCCAACAAGACATGTTTTGTAACATTAATATACATGTAAAAATGTAAATAAATATCATAGTATGAAAAATATATTTTGCTGGAGTCCATCAAGTCGGAACTTGTGTTTATTGCAAAACAAGGTCGTGCAATTATTGAATAGATAGATTACATCAGATTCTTTTTAGCTATATTTTAAAAACATACTTGCTTGCTATTAATACACAAACTATTATTTAACTGTATTTATTTTCCGGAGTAGGTTATTTTACCCATAAAATTAAAAAAAAAGTTACAACTCTCTTACGTCTGTCTATGATTCACAGTTATGCCATGTTCGTCAAAAATATACAATTTGCAACAAATGTATTGGTACGAAATATTATTACAGAACGTTAGCCAGGAGCAATTTATTTGATCAAAAGCTTAATAAATCTGTTTGTTTTGATTCTTATTTAAAAGTGGGTTTCGCAGAGAGACGAATAAACATTTCATACCGAAACGAGTTAACTCACGTCATGAACAAACATCGCGGTATGTTATGTTGTACTTGTGTTAAAATAATACGTAATGTTGGAATGTAAAATTTAAATAATATTGAAAAAGATTAAAAGTAAACATTTAATTATTTCCGCGTGAAGTTATAGAAATATTTTGATACTATATATTGCAATAGCGCGCAGAACAGATAGCCGCAGAGCCTTAAGTTTCTGGAGTGGAGACCAATGACTGGTAGGACGGACATCCACCCGTAAAGTTGAAGGATGACTTAAGGTCGTCGGAAGATGCTAAATGCAAGTCTTTTTAATCGGTCTTATTAATAGTGTATGCAGGAGGCCTATGATTTTAGATAGAAATTTATAATATACATTCAGTAGCAAGCAATGATTAATAATGACTATATGTATTGCAATTGTAACAAAAATATTCTGATTGGAAAAAAAAAAACATTTGCATTCTATCCCAATGCTTTAATCAGGTGCTCACTGTACTGTTCAGCTTGCAATAAACTTGAATAGTAAAAAGAGCGAAAAAGCAAGTACTCTTCTATACAACATCGGTCTACGACTAATTAATCGGTAATTAGTTGCTGACCACTCAATTTTCTAAATAGAAAAAGGGCTACGAGAGGCCTTGCTAAATTGAAAAAAAAATATTTATTTTCAAACTTCTACAACTCGCATAGAATTAGCACTGAAATTTTCAAAGAGCAATCATTACGAATTACACTACGGTTAATCCAAATCTGTAAATTTAATACCAATGTAAAGACAGGCAAGATTTATACGCGCACTATCTATTTTTTCCAACTATTCAGATCAGTTTTATGAAGAAGCCTGACTAAAAAAGTCTGGTCGCTTCGAAGGGCCGCTTTAAGCCTTATATTCTAATAATCTTTATTATAATATTTAAAAATCAACAATAAATAAAACAGCAACGAAAGACATTAAATGTTTAATTTTTTGAAGAAAAAAAAAACGTAACAGTATTGGAAAAAGCGATACACTATTTTAATTAAACTCTAAATTTAAAATTCTCTTACATATTTCAAGTATTTCCAGCTATGTACAACATATTTTTGACTGAAAAGCATTCACATTTAAGTAAATTAAAAGACTATTCATTAAATATTGTTTTATAAGCGTTTGTAGAAACGATCAGGTCAATGTTTCTGATCAATGTGATACATTTTCTATTCATGATTATATGTTTATGTTTAGAATTATCAGCCAGATATTAAAAGAAATTATAAACGGTAAAAAGTTACGTTGTTCTAGAATAATATTAACATTTGATAGATGTAATTTTTGATAGGTCATTTAACCTCAGAAGTCATCTAGATTGGTACAATAACCAATTTAATGCGCAAGTTCTCGGCAAAAATTATATCTATAATTAGTAGGTATTATTTCATGCTCTAAGAGCTTCCATTACTAGTAAAATTACCCGTTACTGGTCGTAGCAAAAATACTTGACCAAATTAAATTCTTATCTTACTCTTGCACTCATAACCCGTTTATTGAAAGTATTGTATAAAATATATTATAATACATCATTCAAATAATTTTAATAAGTTCACCAACCATGCTATAAATAAAATTTATGTTTCATTCATAAGACGTCGACTGGATGTAGGCCTTCCCCAAAGTTTTACAATAAGACCGATAGGAACCTTTCTGCGACTTTCGTCGACCTTAACGTGCCGGTCTGTAAAACTCGGGGGTGGTTGTCATACGCTGCACTTACCGCTATGTGATCTCCACTTCAGAATCTTAAGTGTCCCTCAACTTGACTATCCATTGAGTTATGTCCGATATTTTTCCATCTTACACTGCGCTCGCCGGTCCGCATACGCATTTATGCAGCACCTAACATGCTATTTACACATCTTTTTATTCACAATTATAATTTTTTTTTATCAACGGCTAGGACAAATATCGGTAAACGTGCACCCTTATAAAGAATATGTGACCTCCACAATTCATATGTTAGCGATATTGATATATTCTCGTGCTCTCTCTTATCTTTTAAAAAACAATTTCGTTCCAAATTACTGAGTACATACAAGGCAATTTAAACCATAATATAAATATATAAACAAACATAATATAGATGTATAAACCGTAGTCTTTGATCCTTGTCTGTTTTTATTTTTATTTGTTTTTTCATTGTTTGACCATAAATCATTATGTGTTCTCAGTGAGATAGTTATAAGGTAACAACTGTAATTAATTTTATATTTCTAAGCTTCTAAGTTTGTACTTTCTTACTGCCTTTTGTTACTGTCTGTCTCCTATAAAGTAAATAAATAAATACTTTTAGAGAGTTAATTTTGCAACTTCTCCAGTTGTAAAGTGATTACGGAGCTCCGTAATCACTTTAGACAGGTCTAGTAGTACCCATGCCCGAGGTTTCTCAGCCTCGGCTCGGGTGGTTACATTAAACATTTCAGAATCAGTATACCTTGGAACAGAAAGTGTGGTAGTAAGGTTTGATATTGTAAAAGGTGCTGTACCAGTGTTTGCTCCTCAGAATTTTTGTTGCTTTCCTATTGTATAACTATGGTTCTTTGCTACCGGGGCCAGTCTCATGTCTAACAAGAACAGGGAATGTGGCGTTTTCGTCACGTTTACTAGATTGAAGCGGTGGGGAATAGAATCAAAATGCGTGTAATATGTATACATGATTTTATATTGAATTATGTATTAACCTACGATAGTTCTGACCGAGAATAATTTACACCCGTAAACGTTCAATAGTGCTCAATAAAATAACGCGTTTGTAATTTAACTTCTGTCCTGTATAATCAAGCGTCAAAACATTTTTATTTTGATATTCTAGGAAGAATCCCTCGAGTGCGGCTTACCATAATAGTGTATTTCCACAATTCACGTTGTGTTACGTTTGTTTTGCATATAAATAAAACAAATATGTTTCAACTCCCGCGAGAAGTGTAAACAGAACATTGTATAAGATTGATATAAATATATATTTTTTGTGGATATGGTACATGACACTTTTGGAAGATGTGTAAATTTATTTATTGTACATTAAAAAAGACAATTTTCATTAAAAAAAAACTATTTATTTAAAATTACTCTTAAAACAACACACACGTAGATAGTTGTACAGTTTAGATTTGGCTAATTTTTATACTATACGAAAGCAATTCTAGCATAATTTCTTTGCCATTTCCTTTCCGTTTAGCTATAAATATTTAATCTGGCAATATTTTACGTAATAAGTATTATGTGGGTACTATCTATCCGGCGGAAATAGGACACAGGTGTCGCCTTAGAAATGTAACCGAAGCAGCATGTTTTAAAGGTCTTAGCCTTGAAAACCTTCGAACTCAACATACTTTGAAACGTGGAATATTTTAGGCAAATGCATTTGTTCCCTAATCTTCTTAAAACGTTATACGCTTACAGAATAAAACATTGTCGCACCACTTGTTTTCAACGATTTATTATATTTAAAAATAAAGTTGCCTCGTTTTTAGAAATCATGTGTAAATTTGGACAGCACCATCTGTGACTACGTCTTAAGACACGTGATGGTATGAATGGTATGCTCCCTATCAATAATTCTATCAAGCATGTGATGTGCCGAAGCAAGTGATGGTACCGAAACTGGTACATCGAGTTTTGGTATGCTCGCGGTGAAAAGGGTACGAGTATTTGGTGCTTCGTTTCGTCAGTATGATGTCACTCAACTGAAACATAATTGATGCTCGCCATATTTCAGGGAAAGCATAGACGGTTGTAGCTTAATACTTATAATGTTAAAATCATCGAAGATTCAAAAATGCATGTTAATGCCATGCTTATTTGAATAAAGATGTTTCGAAACATGAATTTTCAAATAGTAAAATCGAAAATCTCTGTAATAAATAGGATAAAAAATATGAAATTCGTTTAAATCGGAAAGGGAAAACTCAATTAAAAGCATGGCGGAGCTAAAAATATGTAAGCCACGTGACTGCCGTTACAAATTATTCATCTCCGCAATTCAGAAATAATTTTATTCATTACTTGTTTTCATACAAAAAAATTTGAAAAAATTTAACAGAAGAAAAACGTAAATGTAAGCACTACATTTAAATAAAAGTACACTAAACGACGCTTTTGTGATTTTTATTTAAATTTAATATTGCATTATAATTAAGTCCAATAAACCTTATATATTTAGTTGTATACGATATCTGTAATTGCAAATGTAAGAAAAAACTTATTCATAAATCCTGTCTAAATGTGAAGTAATGTAGTTTAATCCAGGTACCCGCGTTCTTGGAAGTGCCTTTGTGTGAGTCCGAATTTCCATAATGGTTTCGACATGCAGGGCTTTTAAGCCTTTTTTGTTACTTTTGATCCTTTTGAAATAAAATGTTTTTCTTATTTCATAAACGACAATATTAATTACAAACTAGAATAATTATTATTTACTGCAAAAAATATTTAAATTGCGTTTATACAAAAAACTTTATTGGAAGTAACTCGTTAACAGCATTTAAAATAATCTATTTGCAGAATTATCACTGTAGGGGGCAGGTGGATTGTTACCAACGCGAAAACCAAGAATTTTTCTTGAAAGGTAATTTGACTTTGAAGTCATTACGAAGACTCATTATGACATGACTACTGTTTACTTTTTATGAATTCAAAATACATACATTAATACATCAACGAGTGCATTTTTTTCACAGTTCAGATGTGACATTCTCAATTCTTAGAATTGTTGTTGTTTTCGTTACTCTCTTTTTTCCTCTCGAATGCACGGAATGAATACACTTTACTAGTGATTTGAAACAATTATTTTTGCATTAATATTTATCTTTTTAAGGTAAGATTTTCACTCACAAGATGACCAGATGAAGATCTTCAGAAGCCGGTAGATGTAGGGCTTTTTAAAGTCTATTAGAAATCTATCGATGAAGCCTATGTCCAACAGTGGTCTTCCTATAATTAAAACGATGATGATGATGATGTGCACCATTAAAATCAATATCGTACTTGTATGAAAGCTATTCACCATATTTACCGCAATTGACGTTAATAGCCCATAAGTTTACATTAATAAACAAATACCTTGAGTCTTTACTGTTTCTTAAAATCAATGTCTCTGTTACCCTTAGACAAATTATTTTATAGATTTTAAATAGGAATATTTATATTTCCGTTTATATGTCTTTCTACCTAGCAGAAGCGAGATTTACCGTAGATATACCATTGTTTTTTGTGCAAGGTTTACTTGCTACAGTTTGCCATCAAATATGACTATCACTAACCAATGTAAGTCTGTATAAATTTAGTTCAGTACAGTTTATGTTTGGTTTCTTAGCAAATTAGATTAGTTACATACAAAATAAAACTAATTATTATGTAAAACATTCAGTTTTTTTTTTTAATTTCCGTAAAAAGTCTTAAGAATGAGTCGATTAGATAACAAATGACGTACTTGAAAACAACGAATGCCGGAAGCATTATGGAAATGTAGACCTCGCATAAAAGCACTTACAAGAAAATGGTTACCTAGTTTAAAGTGCATTATTCTTAACTTTATTCCTACTTTCCTGAATAATTCTAGGAGTTTGCCTTAAATTGAATTTGAATTTTGGACCAAAAATAATACCGGCTTCTGAACATAATGGCGAATTGCAAGAGTTTATGTCGATAAATCTACTGTTTTCGACGTAAAACAAATTATGTCCTTTTTCTCCGAGAATTCATGAAAATTTGTAATCTAATTATGCATAATCTATATATTCATACATATATTCAAAAAAAGAGAAAAATAATAAAAAAATTAAAAACATGTAACAGATAAATCTAATAAATTCTAATTCTTTTTTTCAGCCGATGGACGCGCACTGCAAGGTATAAGCCTGTCTCAAAGATCGCCACGATGACCGGTTCTGCACTGCCAGCATCCAGCGGATTCTCGCAACCCTTACTTTGTCGTCGGTCTACCTTGTAGAGGGCCTACCAACGCCGCGTCTACCGGTTCTTGGACGCCACTCGAGAAAGCCTTTCGGCCCCAACGACCATCGGTTGCACGAGCGATGTGCCACGCCCACAGCTATTTCAGACTAGCAATGCTTCAAGCTACGTCGGTGATCTTGGTTCTTCTGCGGATCTCCTCTTTCATGGTATCCATAGAATGCTGAGAAGTTACGTCACCCAGAACTGCACCGGTGTCATAACATTAAATTGCATTATAGTGTAAAAAGATTAAATTATATCAAGAAGATTTGCATAGTATTGAAATTATTGTGAATTTACTGACAAAAGCTTAAAAAGTAAATAAATGTTACCATTTACTAAATTCGTTTATTGTTAATACAATAAAAGATTTTTTGTGTTTAATCACTTTCTTTTAACTAAATGGGCAACGTAACCTTCCGTTTTATCTTGATTAAGAATGAAATAAAAATTATTTGACTTGAAGTTGATGTATCATTATAATCCATACGCCTTAATAAAATGGAGACGTCAAGAAGAAAAGTAAAGCGAAATTTTTTTTCATTAAGAATACTTTTTTTCACCGTGCAACTCTCGAAAATAATAACACCGACTTTTTACTCAATAATTTCTACATCATTTCCCCTTAGCGCTATTTATAAAGTATTATCAAACTTTATAAAAAATGTTGTTACCAAAATTTTTAAAATCAAAAAATATGTTCTGACCAAATTTTACCGTTAAAAAAAGAATGGGTTTGCACATTATAATAAAATTTTAAAATGACTAACCAACTTATCAAAACGTATCTTTAGCCTAATGGATTCCAAACTTAGTCCGATATTTTTTATGTTAAAGAGGCGGTTAAATGAATGACTAATAGATAAATTGACAAATAGAACTATTTTTGGTATAGGTCAGACATTATACTGCGATAATTTTAAAATTGAAGTGCTTTTCATAATGAGGTAACAATTCAACTTTAGGTTAATACTAAAACTTTATAAATCAGCAATTTTTGAAAAATTTCGTAATCTATTTTGATATTATTCAAAATGTGTTACAAGTTTCTACTTAAGTACAGTACTTAAAAATGTTTCAACAGCGTTTGCAAGACTTCAAAGTTTTAATAGGGAAGTGATGAGTTTGAAAAAAGAATACGATTCGTTAAAATTTAGATTTTTATGAATTATTCTTTTATTTTAAGCTTTGATTTTGTTTTGGAATTCAAACACTACAATACAATACACTTCGAAACTACACTTTGATATTAGTCAATAGGCCGAGAAGCGATAATAATAATTAATAAAAAATGATCTCTGATACGTACTCCCCTTTGTTTTGTGAATTAAAATAAAATTAAAACTAGTTTTAAAAGGAAGTCCTATTTTCGTTAATACATCAATCCATATCAATTCGTGGTATCAAGTTACTTAGCTAGTTTTATGATATTACACCCAAAACTTTATTAGCGTCGGTGGCGCTGTAGGCAGCGCGTTAGACTTACACCAAAAACAATATAATAGTGTAAAAAATAAGCCCCAGTCAATCAATTTTAAATTTTAATAAAACGCACTTACTTGTGCTACGAACTGAAATTTATTATAAAAATATGATGTGTTAAATAAATTTGTATGCTTGTTATAATTTCTGTTGGAACTAAGTTTATTTTTTTAAATAAAAAACAGTAGTTATACACCGCATAGGCCTCGTTCACACAGATAAATGTGAGATACCCTTTGAATTCTTGTCATTGAATAATCAAAATTTCTGTCAATAATTATTACACCGGGAGTTGCAATTCTATATAAATAGCTGAGCAAACCGAGGATCAAAACTCGAAATCTAGAATTTTTAACAATAAACCACCACTTTTTACATAAGAAAGATAATATCTCTATATAATTATAAGATATTTAAAAGTGATCACTTTAAAGAGGAGAGAGATATATAAAGGTTTAAAACTTTTTATTACCGATCATCCTGTATATGCAATTATACTACTTGAAATTTATGGAAGTGTGACATAAAGTAAGTGCTAACGCTTTAAAGATATTGTTTACTAGAAACAAGCCATTTTTTTTTCTTTTTGAAAATTTCAACAATATTAGGTTAATTATTTATTTAATACGAAATATTTGAATAATTACAAGGTGAAACTAAATTCACAATTTGTAAATAAAGTGATCATTAGTAATATTAGTTCGGCGAGAGATTAGACTAATTAACTTGATAATTAGACAAAACTAAATATGTTAGTTTAACTATCGCAATGATGATTATTATTTTTTCTATTATTTAATAATAACAAAATATATTTCAAAGTACTCTGTTTTTGCGAGTACTCTGTTTCACATAATGATATAAAAAGATTAAATAATATATGTTAAAGAGTGGATAGAACTTAATCATAAATTTTACGAAGTACAGGAGATGGCTGTATCTTATTAATCAACGATGTTTGCAAATTGGTCAAAAACGAAACTAATTCTTAGTTACATCTAGTGGTGTAAAATATTATTCGGTTAAAAGTAGATTTCACAAGAAAACATAGTACCGAACACATGCCCTGACTCACATTTAATTTACGCAATAAGTTCATGGATTCCTCGCGTCGTTATCCTTATTTCTGAGGATCGTAAACCCTCTGTGGATCACTTTTTTTTGAACCTGCGTCATTGATTGCGATTGTTAGCTACAGGTAGGACATCGTAAACTTTTTATCTAGAGTGCTACGGTTAAATCTATTCAGCGCATTGGGCTTCTCCCCCTTGGTGTTACCCCTTCGAAGTCTCCTCCATCTTTTCGAGCAAGGTAACTAAAATTCCCAAGAACTGTTTGTGAGCAAAAGATATAGGCCTATGCAATACAGAGGCCATCTATCTTTCTAGCTCGTTAATTTTTCCGGCAAGGGGATGCACAGCATTTTCTTCTAGTAGCAATTTCGAAAGCATTTACGCATCTACAGCGGTTACTTTTCATCTTCCATGTCTCGGCTCTATGAAGGAATTAAGAGAAAACTAAGGCCTTTACGAATTTCTGCTAGGATATTTTTTATATGTTCTTTTACATAGAATCCCTAATTTTCCCACGGCGCCGTTATCTTTTCTTATTATCCGTCTAATTTCGGTGTCACAGGGGACGATGTTTGAGATGCTGTAGCCCAAATATACAAAGTTCGTAGCGTTCACGCTTATTAATGCTGACCACCGCTGCCACAATTCTTTCGAATGAAATTATTAATATTCATGTGCACTCGTATACAAATTCGAATGTCCATTTTGATTTCGGACGCCGTCATATGTGTTTGTTGCGTCAGTGACATTCGCGTCGAAATTGTAAATTGTAAAAAGTCTCTGTATACACGTAAATGCACCGCCTAAATCATACCACCATCGATGTCCTCGCCTTTACCTGCAGGTGAGGTAACTCACCTCCACCCGTTAGTCGCGTATGAGCTATTTACGCTTTCAAATTCGAGTGAGCTTAGTCGTGTGGTATATTATACATTGAACTCGAAAAAATAAATTCTTTGCGATGTAAATTTATGAATATTATAATACATGTAACAATAGGAGACTTTTTAATGTTTGTCACGCCGGAATTTAAATAACCACGCCTGAACGTGATACAATATTGTTGGCGTTGCATCACATACTAATTCATAAAACAGAATTCTAAACAACATTCGATAAAAATAAATTGGCTTGCCAACGACAACTAAGGAATTGTACAAACATTATATAAGAAAATAAGTAAAAGGAAAAACATTGTTTACTTTATTTAGCCCGTGTGTTATTATTGTTAATACAAGCATTAGCGCAACTACTATTTATTTATAGTGACAAAAAAGAGCTACACATTTCCTGTAACCCAAAAGGTTTTTTGGGTAATAATAATTAAACACGTTAATACCCCTAATGTAAAAAAATGTCAAACATGTATCCATAATAATATAAAAAATAATCCATCTCACATTACATATCCCAATCATCCTGAATAAAATGATCACTCTGGAAATATTCCCATGGATAGACAGAAAAAAATATTTTAATACGTTGAAATTCGAATTTTAAATACAAAAAAAAAATAATTTGTCATCAAAAATAATAAATTGCGCATTATTTCTTAAACTTTGAAAAGGTGTGATCATTGATATCAAATCTATATAACTATACAGTCATCCCTTTTAAGCTTTTACATATATAACTAATCAAACTGTATATAAAAGTGACTACCAATTTCCCGGAATTACAATAGTTTTGATTTTATTTATAAAATATTCTGACATGTGTTACGCTTTGCACATTATACAGTTTACTACATAACATTTTGACACAAGACTCCAAAACATTTTGTTTGCGGTTGTTACCTTCATATAAGAGATGGTACATATCATTAGTCCAGTAAATTACTAGCTAAGACCTTATTACACGAATATAATATAAATCACTTAGCGACACGGCTGTTTGAGTAAACACCACAATATAAGAGATCTAAAAGAGTAAGGTCTACCGATGATTATGGAATAAATAAATAGATACAATTTAAATAAAAAAATAAACCGAAACTGCAAATAAAGAGAAGAAATATATATACGCTGTGATATGAGAACCAAATGTAATCAGGAATGGTGAGGGAAGTAAGGCGATGTGGAAAAGAAGGTAAACGTGAAACATGAAAAAATGGGGGCCTTAAAAATATAATTCATCTAAACAGCCTTATCTAAATCTACTGAAAACATCATATAAATGATCACATTTATAATACAGACTTTGAATAGAAATTATTGTAAACTCACTAAGATTTTACGGACACGTCGTTTCAGCCCAAAGACGCTTACTATGAGGCATAAGCCTGCCTCAAACTCAATGTGGTATTATGGTATCCTGCCCATCCTTAATCGGAAACTTATTTGTGAGTAATGGTTATTCTATATAATTAATGCATAAAGTATGAATTAAGATGATATCCCGCGAATCAAGACTCCGACCTACGATCGCAATCTATCCATCATCTCAGTCCTCTATCGCTGGGCTGCCACTGCTCAGCGGACACAACAAGTCTATAATTAAATCATTGGTTATTATTTAAAACAATCAACAGATATAATGATCCTCTTTTAGTAATGGTCGACGTCAAATTTACGGAAGCAACCTGAAGTGTAACATCATCATTTTGGCCGTACTGCGTCCACTCTTGAACATATAACCAATATATAACAAACATATAACCAACGTCCTCTTTCTCAGCTCATTTAAAACGTGATATTTAAAAAGTAGCGCTTCGGTTATGTTATTCGCAACCAGTGCATCTATGATATTTTTTTTCTTTTAAAGCGTATTTTAAATAAGCATCTTTTACAAAATTAGCACCCTAAAATTATTTGTCCAAACTCAGAACAAACAGAACATTTACGTAATAAAAGCCTGACACTTTGATCATTAGCACACACGGCATTCACCTTTGTGTAAACACCTTCACGTAACCACAAATCACGAAATCCGAAAGTTCATTACCTAAAGTTTATTTCAAAGTTCGCACTCGCCAGCTAACAGAATATAATTAATGCACCTCAAACTTTGTTTTACTTCCCAAATTATCTGAACTATTCCCGTTATCACCGTTTTGATGTAGTCAAGTTTATGATGCCGGCTTGTGTAGCAACGAAATTTCGCCATTTTAATCGATATTTAAACCTCCGTCCTATAATTATTTAAACAGTGTGACTGATTATATGCGTAAAAGCCTTAAGTGGGTAAATGTATAGCTCATGCAGCAAAAAGCTTTTACACTTACTTCCACTCACCCTGTATAAAGTGACAGCTCTGAAATATGTTACATTACGATAGGCTAATGACTTAACTGTCTGTACAAAGTCCAAAATTCCAAAATTTTGCAGGGACAGGTGCTAATTCAGGCCAATAGGCCCATTGCATTCCAATACAAGATATAAATTAATGTAACATATTTTACAGTGATCACTTTTTTGAAAGTATAACTTAAAAGTGACCTTGATTTTTGCAGAAAAATGAGCGTATTCAACTTTTTAAAAGTTTTACAGGTGTATTATTAATATAATAGTAGTATAAGAATATAAATATATAATAGTAGTAGTAATAATAAAATATTATTTTGTATTAGGGCAACCGGAAAGTAATGTCGTTTCTGCGCATGTCGAACTTTGATTGTCATTTGGTAGCACATTACGTACTTGAAAAACGTTGTACAATAGGTGGCAAAAAGTCGTTGATAGCGATGGTGAATGTATTGTTGATAATAAGAAATAAAAAGTTTCTAAAAATGTAGTCGTGTGATTTTAACTGAAGAAAGCGACATTACTGTCCGGTCCCCCTAATATGTTGTAAATTAATAAATTATTTTAAATGTTTCATATTTAGTACGCAATACATATAATATACAAGAAGTATATTTGTATATAGTGTTTAATTTCCTTTGCGATACAAGAAATGTGCTACGATTGCGAAATTAACGTCACACGTCCCGCTCAGACATGCACGTGAACTTTACTGACAACATTCCACCTTTGTCTAAGGAGAATGTTAAAGCATTCCGTACAGGAATTGAGCAGATTTTTGGTAAATATTATTAGTACAAAGCTATTAGCCCACCAGGTACAAAACACGGTTCAGATATTAATATTTTGTCTCATATAAAATAAATTTTATAGTAAAATAGGTCTAATTGTAATTTTAAACAAATTGTAAATTACATTTTTGTTCGCCAATATGCAAATACTTTTATTTCTACGCATAATTAGTTATTATTTTAAATAAATGAATAATAAAAATAAAAATAACTAGAGAAACGTCTATCAGTGTTGTTATACAAGTAATAAAAATAAGTTGTATTTTCATAGTTTTCGTCTCCAAGAATTAAATAAATCGTTTATGGAATAAGGTATACGAATGTACAATAAACTTCCACAGTCAATTTCAGATCTTCTACTCGAGAGATTTAAAACCAATATTAAGAAAATTATTATTCTACTCAAGAATACTATATTGATGTTAATGCGAGGAATTAAATTTTTGTTGGTTCTCACTCTGGAATCCAATTATTGTCAAGCATTCTTTATAAAACTACTATATTCCTAAAAAGAATAACTATTAAGATTCCCATCGGTTCTTCTCAACAAAACTGCCTTCTGTGACGATGGTTGCTTCCTGTTCGGATAACACTACCGCCATTACGAGTATATGTTTATTGTCGATTTGAAAGTGCTAGTTCCTATGCCTGTGCCTTTTCAAATAAAGAAAACAATTCTAAAACACGTGAAACATGTGATTAGTATATCTGATAATACATAGCTTTCATTGATGATATTCACCTATATAGATATTGATATTCATTTGCAATCAATACATTATACACGACTACTAGAATTTTGTTAACAAATAGAGAACAGGAGGTAAATACCGTTTTTCAATTTATTTCCGATATAATTGCACTAGTCTCTGATAATAATCTCTATTTCCATACGAATAAGCCCCGACTCATAATTGACCTATTAGGAATTACGTCGCCGGATAAATCCCTTTATCTTTAACCTCAAATAGAGACAGGAGATATGAAAACGGTCGTCTCTCTTACAGTGAACTACTCTATTGCACAAAACATTATTAATGTAAAATTGGTATATAAAGTTATTGATAATTTGTTTATACTATGAGTTATTCTAAACTAGTTACATTATATTTCTTTTGATAACATTAGCCATAGGACATCCACGACTGGACTTAGGCCTCTCCCATAGACTTTAAAAGGACGGATGAGAAGCGGCCTACATCCAGCGTCTTTGGACGACCTTAACAAGGTCATCTGTTAACCTCGTGGTCTTTCTCCGTGCAACTTAGTCCGTTGTCTCACTCTAGAAACTTAAGTGACCTGCCTTATGCCGCTACAACTTGCCAATTTACAGGTCTAAATAAATAACTTTTATTCCTCGCCCCCTAATTTGATCTCGTTGAACCAAGGCTTGTGCGATTGCAAACTTACCAATGAGGCCCGAAATGAGAAGCCACGTTTCACTGCTTCTTATTTCATATTTTTTATAGTACAAGTGAATATATATGTAATGTAAAAACCGTAACTAAACTAGACATAACAGCGAGTCACTGACATTGCTTCGTTAGGAAAAATAGTTATTGTTTCTCTCCGTCTATTTTTAAAGTCGAAATACTTATTCGTAAGTTATGCCGAAGTACTAAATTTGTATATATTGTTTTTTAAATGAGACTCGCAGAGACTAGAATTATACGCTCCGCTCAAACAATGCACTGTGAATAATAACCATGTCCTAGGAATTCAATATTGTTCAGTGTTAAGTGTTATGTTAAATCTCTTATTTTTTACTTCTAGGTTATTCTGTTTAATTACTTCTTAATAAGAAAAAAATCAAAATGAATATTAATTTTAAATTAATGTAATAGTAAAATTAAAGTATGAATAAAATACTAATAAAAAGGGGAGTAAAAGTTTGTTTCTCCGAAATAGATCCAGAGGTAAGATTTTTATTTATTGTATTTTCCGTACACATAATTTTGTGTATGAATCGAATTTTAAACGAAAATAAGTACACTAATTTTCAAATACAGTTTTTTATTATTTTAAAATTTCCATGATAACATATCATCCAGTTATGAAAATCTAGATCTCGATCTTCTTACGTTATATCAATATATCTGCGATTCATAGGTGCAATTATTTTCTTGTACAAAAAAGTAATTTTAAGAAAACAGCCGAGTGGGAAAGATAAATAACTTCGGAGCTCCTCATCCGCAGGGAGACTATGCCGTCTTACATCCCATAACAACACCCTGGCGGTGGATTCAGGGTGATCTGCCGTACGAATGTCTTGGCCCTGCGGTGACGCTCGAGCTAATTCGTGTGTTTTTGATAATGAGTGAAGAGCTCCCGGCAATGAAAGAGACGAAAAATTTATTGTAATATTTTATAAACACATCTCTGAACTGCTCATAAATACGTAACAACAACTATAGTCTCAATCAAAAATAATTAAATTCTTAAACAGTGATGTATAAATTATGAAGAATGTGAAACGAGATAGAGAAGTTTTTTTTTATTTTTAGCGTATTTACTCAAATTTCTGCCTAAGTATTGCCTATTCCTACTGTTTTTTTTTCAGATTTTATAAAATATTGACAAAATTAATCATGTCTGAAGGTATATTCTATATTTGAAAAGAATTTGTTTTTGGACAACTCTGGAGGGGATGTTTGACACTTAACACTTTTTATTACATGAACTCTTAGCTCGTTTTAACACTTGATAGTATGAACAAAAATGCAACTTCAAACTGAGGTACTAAAAGTTCTTTTAAAAAATAATTCAGTCACCGTGTTATATTTTGTCGTCTGGTAACTAAGCGTATTCAAAAATTCAGTTTTTTCAAATTCTATTTTATATAACCACTTAATTTCATAAATTAAAGGAATTATGGAAGTTTAATACGGCGGAAAGTCACGGCGTGTTACGGTTATAAGAAGCAAACGAGTTTATTTCGTATAAAATATTCTTTAAGGTAAGAGTCGAGTAACAGCTCTAAATCGGTCGCTTGCGGTATGAATTTAATGCATTTGTCAAGCACTTGTACATACACTCAGCAGGGGAGAAATGATGTCCTTTGTTGTTTACGAAGCATTTCTGTCGGTGACTTCGCGTAATAGATACTGTGTTTATATCGTAATTTCGCAAAACAAACTTTCTTGTATATTATTATTATTGTTGGATAAACAGTACATCCAACAAGATTAGAGTCATAAGTATTAGCAATTCACTCCTTTTTAAAACAGTAGAAAAAAAGACATTGTTATGCATTTAGATTTTAACAAAATATAGACATTAAGTTATCTTAATTTATTTTTGGCACTATAACAGTATAACATTATGTAAATTACTCGTATCATAGGTTCTGTAATTCCTATCTCTATATTTAATCATGTATGCCTGTCGAAAACCTTAAAATATTAGTAAAATATTATAAATTATCGATTGAAAAAAATGATAGCAAAGCGTCTCACTAAATTAAGCTACAATTAATTTAAACTTTAAATAATTCAAAACAAAATATTATAAGTCGTTACATATTTACATTACAGTGATATCATTAGTAACAATGAAGGTTTTAGACTTGTCAGAAAAATGTTGCATCATCCTATTCTCAAAGTATTTCAAGAATCGACAAAAATATTGAATTCTAAATATTATTGCGGCCTAAATTTATTATCACCTAAAGACTAGTCTTCATTTCTTTTTCTCATTCTTGCGACTTTTGTAATTTTGATGATTATAACAAACTTGTCTTAACAATTAAGTGATTAAAAACTATATGTTAACAATACAATAATTGATTTTTAAAAATTACGCAATTTTACAATACGATCTGGCATCGACATGTATCTTTCTCTCTAGTACATAATACACAATATATATATATATATATATATATATATATATATATATATATATATGACCATTGTATATTCATCATATCATTCTACTAGGCGATCACGATAGGTGGTTCCATTTCTTGGGTATTGCAATATTAAACTAGTAGCAAAATCCTTAGTGCATCCTGATGTCCAACGAAAGAAATCAAATGATATATTAATAGACATTTTGCACGCATATAAATCTATTATAAAAATGGATTTATATTCATATGTAGCACACCAATTACCTTCAGCCTCATATTTCTTAGTGCATATGTAATATTCAAACAAACGTTTACCGGTCAATCTTCCGTCGAGACGGCCATTTTTCTCCCTCTGTGCTAATTTTAGGTAATAGTTTCGAATTCATGAACCCGGCGACAATATGCCTAATAGATCAATTACTAGCCCGGAACCATACCTATGGAAATCGAGATTAATACCGGGTCAGTTAACGCATTAATAGTCGAGGTCGATTGTATAACGTTACTCAATATATTTCTTCTTTTATATTGTACACATTGTATTTAATATTTCAAGTTACATAGTATATATCGTAGGCTTTATGGTAATATTTCTAAACTACATTGCAAAAATGTAAAACGAAGTTAGTAAAAGACCGAACCCAAATTTACACATATACTCGTACATACAACGAAAAACCATTATGAGGTTTAACTTCGATTATGTATGAGACAAAACAGAGGTACAATAGTTAGCAAAAAAAGAAAAGAAGCGATAAAAAGTAGAAGCAGATTTCATAACATAACATAGCATTTAATTCTATTAATATAATATTTTCTTTCTATATTTTAATTTATATTTACTGTAACATATTAATTATTGCAAAATCGAAAACTGTACCAGAAAATTGTAAAACATGGTCCATAAAAAGCGAATCCACAGTACATATCTCTGGTCAACTTTACCTGGTTTTTTACAACGCTTTGCTCCGCACGGATTTGTTGTAGCCGAGAAAAACTTTTCTAACTCCTTTCTAAAGGTAAAATGTCGACGTCTGAACTCTGTTTTAATACGGGTTGCGGGCTTATATTTCCGATTACGTATCCTGCGGGACGCCGCCGTACAGGATACAATGTGGCAAGCTTTACCCGTGCCATTAGTTCTGTACAAATAATAACGCAACATTCTGGTTTACAAAAATATGTTTGCAGCGGAAATTAGCTTCACATAATAATAAAATTTAATAATGAATTGCTCTTATTACAGAATTAATGAAATTTGGTAAAAAGAGCACTGTAAAAAAAACCGACAAAGTATTTTGTTATATCTATTGGAACTCCTATTTTCTAAGTTCAAAGATACTATTATAAAGGAAGTAAATTTAAATCTTGTTTTAATCAAACACAGGAAATTCTTCTGATAATGTCCACAAGTCATCGACATAGGCCTCACTAATAGAATTCCGATAGGACCGGTGAGAAGTGGCCTGCATCGAATTTAACGATCATCATCTTTCGTCAGCTGGACGTCCATCCACAAGATACATACACTGGACTTGACGGTCAATGGTCTCCATTAAAAAAATTCAAAAACCCCAACGGGCATCTCACCTACGACACCTAAATTTGCAAATTTGCAGTTACTTTCGTTTGTCTCCGTGTCTCCTCATTCTTTCACAGGTTACTTTAGATTGGATAGGAGGATTTGGATTTGGAGGATTACTTTGAATGAATAAAATAAAATTAACGTGAAAATTTATTTGCAGATTATTGATAACTGATAAACGCAACTTGATGTCTGTCCGAATTTTGATTATTTAAAAAAATATTTTTAAATTTATACACTTAACGGAAACGTTCTCGATGTTTATATGATTACCAGAAAATGTTTTTCAACGTTCGCGGCTTTTAATAATACTATTCATAAAAGATAAAAGCAAACATGTATTCAAAATAGATGACGTTTTCGTATCATTACACAAAACCTAGAACATACAACAAGCTGTCTCTCAAATTCTACAACAGGCTTGAGACAAAGGGAGCGTTGTGCTTACAGATAGTCCATGCCAAGGTTTAAGACACGCTACATAAATTTTTAAAACCGCATCGCGTATTGTGAACAGACAAAGGCAGGTTCTAACATAAAGCCTTAAGTTTCTAGTGACTATGAATATTTTCCGGTTATCTTTTTTATAACCTCGATTGACTTATCACTTTAGAATATTAGAAAAGTTAATTTCGGATATTTATTAATAAATACTAATAATCATTTATAAATAAAAAATAACTAGATAAACAAAAGTAAGTATTAACTTGAGTATCTAACGTCTCATATTTTTTTATTTATACGTAAAAATGTTGATAAAGACTTAACACTTACCGCCACGTTTTGATACGCTTTTTATTAAAGAAAGCGGTTGCCATAGACTTGCAGAGCTTGAGTCATAAATTTTTACGTTAACTTTTACGTTTTATTATCTAGTAATTTAAATAAGTACAACTTTCAAACACCGAATAAATTTGACAAGAATGAGTAAACATAAGTCCCTCACGTGTATAATATATAATCATTGAGAATAGCCTCTAGTCTTATTCGTGAAATTATTTAATCTGTATACATATATACCTATAAAATTTCAGCATTTAATCAGCAAACAATGCATTATATTTGACCTAAAAACACCAACACGATAATATCTTTCTATACCTATTACATATACATACACCTATACACCTTTTTATAACTACTCTTCTATTATTAAAACGATATGTTAACCATAAACTTTCCCGAAAAATCCTTCTCTCATATATACTTGCCCGCTGAAAAAGTTTTAAACTATTTACAACAGAAACCAGTGCAGGCATACGAGAGAGTTAAACCTGTTTAATAACTCTAAAATAGCCGAATAACTGAAAAGATTAAGTTTAAAAATATTATATAGAGAGCAATTGGTTATATATGTAAAAGCTTTGAAGGTTTAAGCTCGTTTTACGTCAGTTAATATGTGTAACATCCTATCCAAAAATTAACGGATTCAAAAATAAAAAGCATTTCCATTCGGATATCTATCCCTGAAGACTTTGTACTGCCAGAAATTATAGGTCTACCGCATTCCAATAGAAAAAACAAATTATTGTAACATATTTCAAGGTGATCATTTTATACAAATTGATTCGAAATAGGTATAAAAACTATGAAGCTTGATCTAAATTTTATCCGATTAAAACTAACCCATAAACAATCAACCTCTATATGATACATCAATTTGATTTATTTATTTAAATTTAAATTGGTTGCTTTCCTATAACGAACATTTGACCTTATTCCTGCCAAATGGCCAGAGTCGATTGAACAGCAATATACCGCAATTACGCGATGTCACACATCCATTGGCATTTATATGGTGAACACCAAATGAATTGCGGTCTGGAAACAACCTGCTCATTTCACGTGAGATCTGGTTCATTTACGTACAAGTAATATATATATATATATATATATATATATATATATATATATTATAAAAGTAAAATATCCCTGTAAAATATATTAAAAATCAGAACCGCAATTGTCTGTTTTAATGAGAAACTAATAAATATTATTTACAATTTTTAAAATTAATTTGTACATATTATTAATACAATTCATTTCATTTAATACTATTACAAAAATAGATATGTCAGGATGTTTATAATACCGTCGTCATTAGCTATAATATGTGATATAACTTTGATTTTAATATTAAGCTTTACGAAAATAACATTTTGTCAGTGTTCCTCTGCAAGATCACTATACGTCTTGAAAATTATGTAAAATATTGTAGAAAAACTTCAAAAATAATTCATACAAACAAAAATATTTTATTAAACGTTGAATAAATTTTCTATGTCCCACAGTAAAAATATATTCAATGGTCTCGTTTTTGTTTAGTAAATTAGGAATATGAACACATTTTAGTTAAATGTCAAAACGAAGATCTTAAAGACATAATTAGATTTTCTTGTTCTTCCTTCAGTGTGCTTTAGAATACTTATGTTAAAATTAACAGTTTTACATATCGTTTACTATTATGTAAATGGACGAATATTAAACAAATGAGACAAAAGTGTAAATGTCCAGACCGACAGGAGAACGCTACGCCTCGTTTATTGATTTTTTCTCTATTTGCACCATTTGCGGGTGCTATTATCTGACATGTAAAATCGTTTTGCGCGCACAGTCATCTTACTGCGAAGAATATTTAATACTCGCCTTTTCGTAGACGGTGTACGGTTTTTCCTTTGTTCTGTTTATGTTTTGTTGCAATACACCCTTGCTAGAGGCCGTCTGGGTAGGTACGATTGGAGCGGTTATTTTTTCCCTCCATTGAGATGTGATATAATATCGTACAAATTGCTTCTAGCATAGCTTTACAGCAAGTCTTACAGTCTATTGGTGAGATATAGATAATTGAATGCTGCATTATTACTTATCCTATCTATAATATCACGGTATTGTAATGTTAATAATTAATTAATCATCACGTCAGACGAAATCGGCCTCCACATAGATTTCAATAAGATCTGTTGGAAGCGACCTGCATCCGTCTTACCGACCTTAACAAAGTCTTCCAACCTTGTGTGGATGTTAAGTTAGTCGATACGTGGTCTTACTCTTTACTCTACCTGAAGACTCTAGCGGGCGGCTGTCTTGCACTCTATATGTCCGACCCACAACCACTAGAACTTTGAATTCTGCTTGTTAAAGTCGGTTATTTTAATCCGCTTACAGATCTCGTCATTCCTTATTCAATTTCATACATAAATCCCAAACATAGATTGTTTTTTCTAGTGTACGGAAATAATTTCAGACGAATTATAGTAATGAAAGATGTTGCATGACAATTTTGCATAATTATTGCTACAATTTTCGTTACTTGATATCAAATCTCCAACCACACCGTGACTATTCTTCACCGTCTTAGAGATCCTATATTACAAATTACACAAATAACAATGGTTTAAAAAGCGGGTAACGCGAATGCTTCTAAGCATTATGTAACTTTATACGCTATTTATATACTAGGATTTACGCTACAAGCATCTTTTGAAAGCGAATTTCCGTTTTCTGTTGCCTTTTGTAGTTATGAGAGGAGCTTGGCACACGCTCACTCAAATATATTTTATATTAAAGGGGCTTTGGCAGGTATTGAACCACCTGCTTCAATAACTTCGCCCAAAATGCATATAAATTAGACATCTTTATGTTATATCTATTCAAGTTTCTCCGTTTACACATATTTCATACTATAAAACACTACTATTATTACATAATCATCATCATTTGAACGGTAGGTCGTTCGCAACAGGATACTGGTTTCCCTCATAGGTTTTGATAAAGAACGGTCGGGAACAGCCTACATCCAGCATCCAATTATGGTAAGACCAGGCTTTTCTACAAAGGGATTGGTAGACTTTACAAATTTTAAGATCTTCTTTCCTTCGTCGATAGTTTACAGATTATATTTCCAATTTTCAAAATCGAACCCGTGACTAACGAATGCAGTCCGCAGTTTTAAACCTTAAAGTTTTATCAACTCTTTAACATAAACAACAGATTTGTCAAAGAATTTTTATCATCTAATAATAAACGCAAAAACCATATTTCACCATATATACCAATGGCATTATAGTATTATAGTTTATAGTTACCGGAACGATCATTTCGACTTCCTCGATAGCAATTTGAGGTAATGGTTCCAAAATGGTCGGTTCGGCGACAATATGCCTAATAGCCCAATTACGGTCATAGTTCCATTCATATGGAAAGCATTAAGATTAATTGTAGTTATCGGAATGCATTGATTAGGAAAATCGGTAAGGATACGTACGTACGATAAATTTATTACATATATTCCTAAAACTTTACACTTTGTAAAGGTATGTTTGCATTAGCCTAACGTATATTATTGTTGTTCAGAATTTTATTTCACAAACACGAAATTAATTAATTCAATCAAATTTAAAAATAAATGTATAAATATAGTCGTGGACCTTGCAGGGTACGAAAACAAGGAAGTTTATTTTTTTATTTATGACCCTTATAGGATCATTTACAGTGACCACTTGTATCTGTTATGAATAGAATACCAGATTGAGCACCCTTTGACAACATATTCCTACTTAAAGGTGTAAGGGCCCCAAACGCACGCTGATTTATGATGAGCCTACAACAAACTCAGCATTTCTCATGCATTTCCTTACTCAAGCAATTGCTTCTATTAATTTTTTATTTTCAATTTTAATTAAAATAATTATAATTAAAAGATTTGAAATTTATTATTTTTTATCTATTATAATTAATTCTTCTATATTAATAAAAATAGGATCAGCCCCTTTCCATTTTTGATTTCCCAATATTATTGAAGGATTATCATGATTTAATTGTTTTATTATTATAACTTGACAAAAAATTTCCCCCATAATTTTATTCTTATTATATAAATTATAACTTTTTAATTATAGTTATAATTCTTAATGCTATTATTTGTGCTTTAGGAGGATTTAACCAAACATCTTTACGAAAACTTATATCTTTTTCCTCAATTAATAATTTAGGATGAATATTAGCAGCTTTAATAATTAGAGAAAACTTATGAATATTTTATTTTATTTTTTACTCATTTTTAATTAGAATTATATGTTTTTTATTTAATTTATTAAATGTTTATTTTATTAATCAATTATTTATTATTAATATAAATTCTTTAATTAAAATTTCTTTTTTAATTAATTTTTTATCATTAGGAGGATTACCGCCATTTTTAGGATTTTTTCCTAAATGAATTATTATTAATTTTTTATTAAATAATTAACTTTTTTTATTACTTTTATTTTTATCATAATAAGTTTAATTTTATTATATTATTATATTCGAATTGTTTATTCATCATTAATATTTAATTATCTAAAAATAAAATGATTTAAATTTTTTGCTAAAATTAACTCATTATTTATTATTAATTTATTAAGTATAATTTCTTTACTAGGAATAATTTTAAGAACTTTTTTTTTATATAAGGTTATGTAAACTAATAATCTTCAAAATTATAAAAAAAGAAATTCTTTAAGCCTTAGTAAAAAAAAATTACTCCTTAAAATTTGCAATTTTACATCATTATTGACTATAAGACTTAATTAATAAAAGAGATTATTTCTCATAAATAAATTTACAATTTATCGCTTATACTTCAGCCATTTTATTAGCGAAAATGACTATATTCTACTAATCATAAAGATATTGGAACATTATATTTATTCCAATTTTTTGGAAAAGAATTATAATTCGTAAAAGTCCATAACCTTCTAATTATTACTATTTAATATAATTCCAGCTAAAATTATTGAACCTGAAACCGGAGCTTCTTCATGAGCCTTAGGAAGTCATAAATGAACAAAATATATAGGCATCTTTACTAAAAAAGCTAAAATTATAGATAAATATAATAAAAAATAATCTATTCTAAAAAATTTATAAAAATATATAATTATATAATTTAAGTTATGAAAAATAAAAAAAAATTCCTATTAATATAGGCAAAGAAACAAATAAAGTATAAAATAATAAAGAAGCTCCTGCTTGAATTCGTTCAGGTTGATAGCCTCATCCAATAATTAATAATAAAGTAGGAATTAATCTTCTTTCAAAAAATAAATAAAATAAAAATAAATTTATTACACTAAAAATTAATTATAATATAATTAATAAAATTACAATATTGAATAAAAAAAATTTTGAATAAAATTTTATTTTATTCAAATTTTCTCTTGCTATAATTATTAATAAACAAATTCAAATTCTTAGTAAAATTAATCCATATGAAATTAAATCACAACCTATTATATATCTTAAATTTCTAAAATTATAAATATTAATACTTAAATTTATAAATAAAAATATAATCACTATTATTATTATTTGAACCATTCAAAATTTATTTTTTAAAAAACATAAAGGAATTATAAAAATTATTATAAATAAAAATTTTATCATTTTTATAATAAATTAAATCTTTGAAAATAATCATTACCATGAGTACGAACCATAGAAACTAAAATTGATAAACCTAAAGCTCCTTCGCATACTGAAAATAATAAAAAACTATTATTATTATATATAAATTATGTGTTTTTTGTGATCACTTTCACAATATCTTTAATACAAGAAATGAAGCAATTCATTCGTAAACTTTATCATAAAAAACCCTTTATAGTTATTATTAAATTAGTAATTGTTTTTTACTAAATATCTTAAGTTTAATAATGAAAATTTAGACACATTATGATACTGTATTGTAAAACCATACAGAACTATCCAAAAAAAGTCACTACTTTTACGAACTTTAGAGAAAAGATAAACAAGCGTAACGTTATTTGTAGCGTTAACCATAAGACTTCTTATATTAATAATATTGTAGTATGTGTGTATACATGGGGCGATATATATTTATATATATGTGCATGTATATACTAATATATATTTATATTTCTAGTATGTACTATCATAAACTGTTCTCTAAGAATCTCTAGCTCTTATATTACATATTTCTCTAAACAGGACCCTTTTGTAGCACAATAACGTATCGATACGAGCCTGACACCCTAAAAGTAACCCATAAGATTTATTACTGTAAGAATTACTAAAATAGACTAATAGGGCTTGTAAAAATATTTCATATTAAAATGTCTAAATAAATGTCTTAATCTTTCAAGTAATTACATAATGTAGGGGAGCTATAATTAAGTACGGTAAACTTTCTTGTCTTACAGATAATCGTTCTTTATATCTAATAGATTCAGGCGTTACCTTGCGAAAGTCCATCATAACTAAGAAAGGGACTAATATATAGCTACTTCCGCTATGCAGCAGTAGTCATGCAATGAAGTGCACCGTATTTTACCGTGACTCGTATTCACTCGGTGTTTGACACTGGTCGGTGTAACATTTCCTGAGGATGCCCTGTGGAGGGGTAAAACAAGTGTAGAGTGAAATAACGGTGGTAGTTGTGTTTCACATTGTTTGCCGCACACCCATTTATCGGCGGGCTTCATTGCACGACTACTGCTGCATAGCGGAAGTAGCTATATATTAGTCCCTTTCTTAATTGTTCCTTAGTTTCGCTGCTGAACATAGGCCTCTTTCGATAGATTTCCAACAACATCATTTGGATTAAGGATTCGATTACCTTATGGGTGAACGTCCTACGTTGCGCTTCTACAATCTCCGCTCCAGAACAGTAAAAGTCTAGCGGCCATCTGTTCTGCCATATTACTTCCACTAATATTCGTTAAATCCGAAGCAAAGTACATTGCTAATATTTTTTTTACTTTATCCGCGAAACTTAGATTCCTGTGCTAAACATAGCTTTTTTTTTAAAAAAAAAGCTCATTTATTTAAATTACAAGTAATATATAAAGTTATAGAAGAATTGTATTAGTATTGAGGAACATAGATATTTAATCAAACGAAACTACCGACCCCGCATTATTGAAAGCGCTAACCACTTAAGATAAAACGTTGGAATTAATGTCCCATGTATAAGGTAAGTCGTAAACGCTTCTTGCCTTTCTCCATAATGTTTACACGGCACGCAAATCGTACCTTTTATAAATAAATAAAAATGTTTTAATATTTAACATTATACGTACATTACTTTATAAAATATTAAAATAACACATATTTTATATGAAAATGTAATGAGAAAGATATGGTTCCAGTAAGACAAGTTTAGACTGGATGACAGACAACTTGAGCATCGTCTTTTAATTGTAATATTAAAATAGTACCTTGACAGACAGACACAGACAGACGACCTTAATGAATAGTCGGAAAACATTGGATGCAATACACTTCCAACGGGATCTCTAGGAAGCGGACTTCGGAAATCAAATTTCGAATCTATCGAGAAGGCCTATAGGGCAATGAACTTTCTACAGATGGAATGATGATGATGATGATCAAAGTAGTACAAAAAGAGGACACAATTTAAAATGAGTACCAGTGGTACATTGCTCATTTTACATATTGGATGCCCTTTATTTTTTGTCAGAATTTATTTTGCTAATTTGTCTGTTATTCTCACATAATATTTAACTAAGCTTTGAAAAAAGCGATGGTAATTCGTATGACAGATTTTATATTATTTTGTATACGTCAATCAATGTATGAATATGATACTAACTGATAACGACGACAAAGCCTTCAATGGTGAAACACATTAGTGTAATAGGATAACAAGCCTCAACTCAAGGCGTTCATGTCATACATGGACGGAGCTGTCAACGATGTAAAAAATTATACATACGTAGCTTTGAGTCATTAAGTGGTGATGGCAAAACGTTCACACGATAATAAGCGTTACTATGGTTCGCTACTCATGATTTTGAAATAAGAACATATACGCCTAGTAATATGTCAAAATATGTTACTTGTTAAGCAAATTATTTTACAACATACTGTTCCGTTCAAATACAAAGGCATTAATATTTATGCCTCCCGGGGGTAGACCAGACCGTGCACCTGGTCACCGGCTGTCACTCATTTCGAAGCAAAGACTGAAATGGAGGTAGGAAAGAAGATAGAGGCTGGAAATATCACCTCCTGGATGGGCGACGAAAAGAGTCTCATTCCGTTCCTGAAGTGTAGCAGTGAAGTAATTTATGAAGTCATAAATAAAAATTAAACAAATTAGTAAGTGTCGTGGAACGTGTAAAATAAAATAAAAAATACAAAAATAGTAAAATTTGTACTGTTTTTGTATTTTAGAATATAAACATATTATAGAACTAAAAATAATAGAAAATAATACAAAATGAACAAGCATATGAATAAAAAAGATGAGATAGATAAAAAGGAGGAGAAAAATAACTGTAAAACTGTACGATAATATAAAGAAGTAATTTTCTGTAGTATTTTAGGAGCGGAAGAGAAGTAAGAAAGATGGTGTGTATAAGGTGACAAGTAAGCAAGGAGGGTGTGAGATGTTGTAACAAAAAATAGATGACTATTGTTTGTAAACGAATAAATATTTATAACTTTTCTTGTTCATGGTTTTTAATTTTTTAATCTGTTTACAAAATATGTACTTTTATGATAAAGAATTGTCAGAGGATTGAAGCTTGCTTAACTACCAATTTACGTAAGTTGGAGGAAATTCTCTGTGAACGGTGAACTGTGAACTGTGAATTAACATACATTCCTTAAGTTCCGTCTAGTCGATTCGTTCCTCTTAGAAAGCCGTTTGCAGGTTATAACTAGACTGCAATTATAATTTGCATTGCAAAGGGGAACTTTAACGTAGACCCATTGAGACATCAATGATCAATAAAGCTTTGTTTATGAGATATTTCTTTGTTCATGGGTTTAGTTCAACAATTGCGACTTTTACTTTTACATTTACACGTTTTTATATTTTTAACATGGTTATAAAAGATATAACAGTTTTTTTAAGTTACTTTTTTAATATAATTGACTGTTGTAAAATAATATCATAAAAACCGGCTCTAGCAAAAATTACTCGGGGCCTCTTTTTGACCAAATGTGTTAGAAGACTGCTTTTCTGTTAGCAAGTATTTATTTTTTTTCTACGGTATATGAATACATATGTAGTTATTCATTTAAAATAATTTTTTTTATTTACTACATGCTTACTTCGATATCTGATAAATCTGGCTTACTAGCAGTACTAGTAAAATCTCGAAGGTTATATCTAATATAGTAAATTCCACCCAGCCAAACGTCCTAAGTTTATATAAGGCGCGTTAAGCAGAATTCTATGTAAGATATTGAAACCATAATTCAGAAGGCAAATTCTAACCATTATCATTGTCTCGTTTCTTTTACAGAGATCCAAAACTTTATTATCAAATTGAACAATTATTTTTTTACTTATTTGGATTGTAAAGGTGTTATTTACGTTGTAATATAAGCCATTAAAAATAAACTATTAAAAAGTCTGTAAAAATTAACTTTATTATCTTTCTATAACTTCTTTTAAATGTTTCAGTGCTTCATCTAACGCCATGTAGACTTCCTGGGTATTCGGCGCTCCAATCTCCATTGACTCAGAAACGCTTCTTGTAATTGATTTGTGCAGAAAACTTTGAGTAAGAGGACAGAAGACGTCGGGATTCATTGAATCTGTTCTTGACTTCCCAGTGAGGTAGCTCATAGGAACACCGATTAAAAGTACAGAAATTGCTCCCGCGAACGGACAGTAAGTGAACGATATGCGAAATAGTGACTGTAGCGGTTTTACTGGAAGTTGTGTCCTGAAAAATGATATTACGAATTAATATTCATATCTCTAGATTCCATTAAGTAGTTAGTAAATATTTTGTGAACACTATGTACGGTATTACAAAAGTTTCCCATGTAATAACTCCAAAAAATCAAGTCTATTTAACAAAAACTTGTAATAAAATCTCATTATGATGTGAAGGATTTGTGAAGTGATAATACAGCTTTAGCGTTAATGTTCTAGAGAATTAAGGATATTATAAAAATATACCCAAAAAAATATCTGATTTTGTTGTGGGCTTTTCTCAAATCATAGCACGCTTGGAAGTCTTGTAGCTTTAACTGGAAGGATGCCATTACAGAGGATCTCCAAAGCTCAATTTGATTCTAATTTATATCTTAAAACTTAGCTTTTCTACCATTCTTCTCATGACGTACACGAAAGGGACACGAGGAGTCACCGTAAATAATCCTAAGTGGATAATTTATGGAATATAAATATTTCGTCATATCACAGTCCTTTTTAGAACATCTAAAGAGAAATAAAATTAATCTATATCTATTTTAAGTGTTTTCAAAGCGTAATCAATAAAAAACTTACCCATAACAGTAACAATAACATTTGCGTAAAACATTTACGCCAATATTATTAGAATTGTTCTTACACTTTTTGGTTAAAATATTAAAAATTGAAATACGCCAACGAAATACTACACCCTGTCGGTGTTGCAAAAAGTAAATAACTGCGAGTGAAAATGCTTTTATTCGATTTTTCGTGATATGTCTCTGTCATTCTAATATTGAAATGTACATTTAATAAAAAAAAGCTTTTAACGTTCACGTCTCTACAATTTAAAACCACTGTCGACACAAATGGCTATCATCTATTATATTTATTTATATAAAATATAGACGTAATAAAAGTAAATAAATGAAAATGCTATTACAAAACTGAAAGCCTCCCATGAAAATAAATTGTTCAAGCTATCATTATTCATATGATTCAATCAATAATATGAAAAGCCGTGGCTAAATGTGAAGATTATATTATGCATCTTTTTAAAATGATATTTATTTCAAGTTCTTAAAACAATAAAATTATGAAATTTGTAAATAGATATCTTCAATAGATTTAATACTCTAAAGATAAAATTATTCACAGAGTAATATATTCGTTCTGTTAACATATTTATTTACATACGAGTAATTCGGAGACTAAAACGGTTTTTATAAAAAATAGATATTATATAAACTGTGGTGGCCTTCAAACGACTTATTGATGGGACGTCAAGTAAAATAGATGTAAAATAATCTTTTTATTTTTTATTGTTCTATTTATAAATATATACGTATTTAACTATTGCTTATAAACTTTTTTATTTTAATTAAGGTCGAATAAAGTCAATAATTCAAGAAGAGATAGTTTTTTCTGTTATGTTTGATTATTGTAGATTAATTTATCGTGTTGCTTGTATAAACATCTATGAACTTAAATTAGTTACACAAAAAAAATGCTAAACATGTTGGTATTAACCGACTGCCGTTGACAAAAACTCGTTAATTTAAGCACTTTAATTACGCGATACAACGATGTACGTTATAACGCGAATAATTCACAGTTAACTGCCTATAAATAACATTTAATTAGATACTCACGCTGCGTTGGGAATAATTGTTGTCATGTTGGCGAAAATGTGCGTAAAATTCGCTTTACCGCAACCAGAGGTGACTAAAGGCTTGCCCTGAAAGGTCAACGCACCCGTGGCGAGAGCGTTTTCAGCGCCTATCAAAAGCCAACCGCAGAGTAGCAAACTTAATAGACACCCGCTCAGCGCGCCCTGTTGCGTGGACAGTACACAAAATGTTAATCATTCTTCATGTGAATAGCAAATTAGCGCTAAAATTTGTTATTCGTGCCAAATATCTTTCATACATATAAAGTTTTTTAACGCAGACAATAATAGATATGCTTCTTGTACTAACAAACATATACTCAAGAGAGATTAAATTAATATTTTAGATAACCATCATCGATAACTAGTGCAATAGGAACAGAAAGGAGAGAGTACAAGACTAAATGAAACCGAATCTACTATTATTATAATTAGTTACACATACCCTTTATAAAAATTTTACCATTATCGTAACTGGACATGAAGGCAATATCTAAATAATACTTTGAATTTTGCTAGCCAAACAAACTTGATTTATTTTCCAAATTTATAAAGGATTGTTAGATTATAACATTAGTCATATTTACCACGCCTTCATATACTAATCGTTATAATTGCCATACGAGAGATATTCAGCTAATATCAATTATAATCAAGATATAATCAACGACATAACACACGCCATGTGCATCATGTAATGTTTATCTGAATTTTTGTAATAATGCGTCATCTATCGTTTCTTTCAAAATTACGTTTGACAAGTAGTTCCCGGAGCTCGAAATTAATAACAGTAATTTAAAATAGATGACGCTATAGTCAATTAAATAATGAACTTTACATACCCAGAGTCTAGCAAATGCATCAATCAATCCACAGATGGCGCTTTATATAATTGTAAAGGTATTTTATAAAATTGTATTGATTGTTACGAACCGAACAGTTTGCGCGGGAAAATACTATTCCGAGTGTAAACAACCCTAATAATGTGCCAGCGGTTACACCAGTCACGCCCGATGCGACATGTTGCAAGCGATCCAATTCTTTAGCTGTCCATACAACACCTGCACAGTAGAAACCAACTAAAACGCAAAGAACCTAAAAAAATAATGTTTTCGTACACTAAACAGAATAAAAATTTGTCATTTGTTCATCATAGAGATTTAACGAAAGCATTGAATATCAGTTGTATTTTGTTATGCTGGTTGTTTTATCATCATCACCATCTTATGGGTGGATATCCTGGGTTGTGATTGCCCATCCTTGGTATAGTGGACAAAACCTTAAAGCCCTAGCAGCTACCTGTTATGGCACAGTGTAGCCTGCCCGCTGCCACTTCAATTCTACCGACCCTCTGTATTGGTTTCTTTCAGTCGTTTATAGATCTCCTCATTCCACGTTCAACATTGCAGAGAAATCTCGAGAATAGTCCTCTCCATGGCACGCTCAGAGACTGTGAGCACACCAATAAAGCCGGTTGACTAATTTGTATTTATTCCACTAGCAAATCAAAAATCATACTTTATTGTTTCCTTCGGAGTAGGAAAATCTTTTAAGGACTTCGACCTCAATTAACTATTCATACTAAAAGTTCTCAAATACTAACGATGTGCGGCTGATTTTGGCTCAATTACTTACTTTCATTATTTTACAGCACGTAAGTTCGCTTGTGCTCTGAGGCATCCATGGCCTAATAAATTCTTCAAAGAGAACTCCTGATATGGAGTTAATTAAAGACGCTATACATCTGAAAGTTAAGGTAGACTTGTAAATTTCAATTTTTTATTATTTTTTAGTTTAAGATCTAGATGAAATTGAAACTGTAGTTATAATAATATAAACATATATTACATTGAACGGAATGTAAGTAACTATTTCATGAAGGCTTTTTAATAAATGGACATAATTACCCTGCAGTAGCACTGAATATGGCTATGATAAATATACCGCAAATTCCTGGAAACATTGCTGCCAAGTTGTTCAGGAAATGTGGAACTAGCTACAACATATAAAAGGTAAAGTTGTAAGTATTTATTCATACATTAGCTCATCATTTTAGGCATAAAAGTTCCACTTCTGAACATCGGCCTCTCTCTATATATCTATATTTATCAATAAGACGTATAGCAATAAGCCTGCTTCCAGTAACTTCCGTGGTCGATAACAAGATCGTCTGTTCACTGCTGCATTTGGTCCATGGTCTCCTCTCCAGAACATTAAGCTCCATCGATCATTACAAATGAGACCAGAATAAATTGTAAGCGATTAAGAAAATTTAAATTGAAGTAAATCTTTAAATTTATACCTGCTCATGCTTTTTGATTTGTCCAGTGCGAAGCGGATCACAGCCTGCATACCAAGCGTACAACGCAAGGCCAAGAAAACACGACAACAGTTTCATTAGAATAACACCTGCGCATGAGATTGCCAAACATAGCCTTGCTTTTCCAATAGTTGGCACTGCTAGGAGTTTCTGGAGCGTTGATTGGCTGAGCGCTGTTTTCCATAGCCAATTGGTGCTTAAAGCCAGGGTCACAGCAAAGAAAGACGTGTGATGCGCCAATTCAGGATCTGGACTAAAATAAATGATTTATCTACGAAACTACATATTATGTTAACATTATAGATATAACGACATTGCTTCAGTTTCATTTAATTGAACACTTGTAGTCTACCGTCTGCTTAGTATGACGCAAAATATAGAAAGAAATATTAATTTGCTGTCTATTTATTTACCAAGAATTAGCTAGATTTTGAACATACATTTTTTTTTATAACGATCGCACAATCAACCTCTCGTAAGGTTAGAATCTTATAAAACTCCTTCTCAGCTGACCTCTACTCAGCAATATAAATATTTCTACTTAATTTAAACTCTCGTAGTTTTAGTACATAACTGTAAATCTCTCAAGTAATGTATGCACAGATAGATCATTACATTATATTATAATTTAAAGCTTTTGATTTTTTTACTTATGTATCCATACAACTCTACCTACTCGTAAAGCACCAACCGCCCTCCATGACTCGCAATTTCCCACATCCTCTTAAATCCCATTGGCAATAAAGCGAGTCCACTCGGCAGAGCGGTTCCAGCTACAGCGAGGAATGTTGTCACAATACCCATGCTAACTATAGCACGGAGGCCACCGACTGCGCTAAAAGTAGCGCATGATACACAAATCACTGCTGTTATTCGACCAGCTAATGGGTTGGTAACTGAAATTATATTGCAAAAAAGTTATATGGTAATTCAAACACTTTTGGGGAATGTTAGTAATGACTAAAATGTTGTAGCCCCCTATGAATCTTGGTAATTTGGTAAAATCTTTCTGTGATTCACCCAGGGGTTGTTAGCCAGAACGTTGTTTTCTAACAGAAATAGAAACCGATGACGCTTACTTTCAACATGCCGTTAGTTATTTCAAACTATTTTTTTAAAATTAGTTAGCGTTTGAAGCCATTGAAATAATATGTGTTTAATTTATGCCAAGGGAGAGGGAGGAACCTGCGGCTTTTAAAAAAAATATTTATGGCTCTCGATACTTGTACCCGAGATCCCATTTCATTTTTGTCTTATTACATATTAAAAAAAATTAAAGATAAAGTTACAAAATGTTTTTTGAATTACTGACAACAAATAATTATTTGCCAAAATTGAAAGAATCGTGAAGAAAAGTAAAATAAATGTGTTTAATTTTAAATACCTAAAAATTTACATAATTTACTTTACATACTTTGCACTTTTGAACATGTTTTTTGCATAACTATTAAGTATATATTTAGTTGCTATGTTAGTTATAGAGTCTGTGCTTAGACAATTTAATTAATTACAGCTTAAAAACACAAGCTTTCTCTGTCGTAACTAAGTAAATGAAATAATCATTAATCGTTATTCTTTCTAGGATAATATTAATTTGAATGGTTTACAAAAAAAACTTCTAAAATTCTCTTAGAAAAACGAAGTTATTGATGAAAAATTCTAAATTTTAGGTACTGATTGAAAAATTAATGTAAAAACAATAAAGAAGCTATAATCGTAAAATACAATTGTTGGTATGTATACTGTGTAGAAAAAAGAGAATAAAATAAAAAAGAAATTGCACCATATACTTTACCCAATCTAAATGCCAATAAAGGTACGTAGGGCACGATAGGCAGAAGCATCAGTTTACTGATAACGAATAGGACAGCAGCAATAGTTCGGGTGTGAGTCGAAAACCTTATCTCAAGATACTCGAAACTAGACGAAAGCTGTAATTTATGGAACACTGAAAACACAAAACATCTCATAAGATGTCATATCCGGAGAAACGTTAATAAATAATTCTAATATATCTCTGCCTTTGGCCTCTGGAATATATTGAAAAGTGGAACTATAAATGCCTATTCCCTAAATATGATCAACATCATCATGTTAACTAATAGACGCCTAATGCAAGGCATATAGACCTTCCTCAAAGATCGCCATGGTCCCGACTTGCCCGCATCCAGCGAGGTCCCGTCAGCCTACCCATACCTGCCTCTAACGACTTGTGGTGGTCACTCGAGAACCTTTCGGTCCCAACGACCGTCGGTTGTACGAGCAATGTGCTCCACTCACTGCTACTTCAGACGAGCACTTCTTCGAGCTGGTTACTCTAGATTTTCTGCGGGTCTCCTTATTTCTGATTCGAACTCTAAATATTAACTACAATTCGGACATTTGTAGTACATGAATAGTTCGGTATATATTTCTGGATTTAGTTCTTAACCACCATTAAATATTGAGACAGCTGTTAGATTATCTTAAGCACCAATAAGCCTGATATGATCAGGTACTACATACGCAGGAGTAGGTACTCCAATAATCAAGTATTTTTCTATTTTATTTTAACTGGCTACTGAAAAGTCGAGGTTCCTAAAAGCAGGATGCATAATTGATTATGATATCATGCCAGACTGCTAACAGCAAGACTTGACAAGGCGAACTTATTTTTTATTTCGGGCCTAATTATTTTAATATCATTTACCGTGAATCGCTATAGTATTCTAATCATTGGTGTGAATTATATTTTATAATCTTTATTTTAAAGGCAAGGTTCTTATAATCATCAGGGTTTATGAGACGGCGGCGGAGACCGCCGTCGTTCTACTTAGCAAAAGGTTATTAACTACTTGTTACTACACTTCTGTATTGATAGACACAAGATAGATAGACGACCCAGTCAAGGTCCTCGGAAGATGCTGGATACAAAGCGTTTACAATCGGTCTTATTGGGAATCTATAGAAGAGACCCATATCTAATCGGGGACGTCATACAGCCTAAATTATGATAAACTATATTGAGTGTAAAATATGATTAGTAGTGAGTGTAATAAATAAATTTCAAATAAAATTTTGAAAGAATTTCCTGTATTACGTGATTTTACTGTGATAGCTACGTAATTACTAACACATTTAACCAGTGGCGTACCTAGAACTTTTGCCGCCCGGGGCGATCTCCAGTTTGCCGCCTTTTCTATTATATGTCAATCAAATAGTAGTTTTTGATTTAAAAAAATATTGATATATCACTTCAAAGTAATCATACAAACTTTTCAAAAGAAATGACATTTATAAACTGACATCAAAAAATTTTAGGAAAAATTGCCGAACAAAGTCGTAAAGATCCTTTTACGAATTCAACGAATTTTAATGAATACAATAAAATTAAATTATTATCTTATTCCTGAATTAGAATCCAAAATTTACACTAAAATGCATTTATATACACCGAGGAATAATATTCGAAATCATAAAGTTAATCATAATTTATATAAATCAATTATCAAACTTATAATAATCATTTATTATTCAAGAAAGAAAATAAATTTGAAATGAAAAAGTTGCTTTTTACCACTATAAGTAAATATAAAAAATGCCGCCCCAAGGTAAGTGCCGCCCGGTGCGGACCGCACCCACCGCCCCCCCCCCCCTAGGTACGCCACTGCATTTAACTACTTTGTGATCTAATACCAACACTGAAATAGGCTAAAGTGAGATGAACAAATATCGATTTAGTGAGCCAAAATTAGGCCTATCGCTTAATACGGTGCACCGTTTAAAATTAAAAGCATTTTACTTCCTTATTGTATCACCACCAGTGAATATGCTTTTAACTATCGGATAACAGCCGCATGATAGTAAAATAAAGACCTAAGTTATCTGTAACATGATGATTGTATAAGATGACTTCATAGCATTCCAAGCTAAATATGTTCGTTGGTATTTACCTGGCAAATAAATGACAGCTGTAAGGAAAGTGACGACGATAAGTGATAGAGCTGACGCCCAGTACTGCGTCCCTCTGAGGTAGATTTCGACTGGCACTCCCAACAGAGTAATACTTGTTAAATGGCTGCAAATTTAAAGTTGAATTCAAGTAATCAAATAAGACTGCAGTCAATATAAAAATATAAATTTTCCTCTATTCATTTTCGTCTTTCTTCACTTTATTTTTAATTTCAATTAGTGCTTATTAAAATATTTCCTAGTTTATTTTAGAGACAGTACAACAACTATCTTACTAATAATTTAAATTATGTTTTTAATTTGCGTTTTCAAAATAAATTACGAAGTAAAATAATCAAAAATTTACTTACCTAGCAATTAGGGCCAGAGAAATTGATATGACGGACATATTTTTCCCACCAAAAAGGAATCCGGCAACTGTGTTATACTTTTTATTCACGAAAATAAAATACAAAATTACACCAATTATAACACCAAGGTTAATTCCGAACAAACAATATTCAGCAACATTGAAATATATGGGTGATGCTGTAATGCTATTATTTCTTATCCTCGCGTACATTTTAATAAAACTAAAATAAATGTTTAAACAAATCAGCACTCAATCTGTCTTGGGTGCGGAATGATGTCTTTTTGCTTCGGCAACTTTGTTATCAATGTTTCTATTTCAACAACAATAAAGGAGACATTACAGATAAAGGCGGATTTCTCGTCAATTTCTGTCCAAACAAGCGCGAAAAGGATTTTATTGAAAGTCGTTTGTTAAATTTCTTGTAATTATATTTTTTGTTAGTTGATTGCGCTATAATAACATTAAAAATATAAAGTGACAAATCAATGACTATGCTTAACCATTAATTCTTAAAGAAACATGTTCACGTGAATGTTATGTAAAATTAAAGTGTTATTTTAGTTATTGACACAGATAAACGAATATTAGATTGAAGGAGATATTAATAAAGAACCGACAACCGTGACCATTTTTGTAGTCTAAGGTTCAGTATATTATTTAATACAACTAATTTTCATCTTTTTTATTAGTTTAGCTATCAAAGGCTACTAAGCAATAATGTTTTTAATATTGTCGATTTTAAGTAAATTCTCTGACTAATATATATAGTATATATACACGTTATATAGTATATAAACACGTTATTAAAACATTCTTGACAACATTCAAAATTAAAGAATAAATTTAAAAAATTGTATTCGTTCAGATATCATATTTTATTAATATCGGTGATGTAAGAAAAGGACCAATATTTAGCCACTTCCGCATATGCAGTGGTAGTCGTGCAATGAAATGCACCGCCCGCCAGCCCGCTGATAAATGCGCATGCGGCAAACAATGCGAATCACACAACCGCCAACACCAAATCACTCAACACGTGTTTCACCCCTCCACGGGGCGTCTTCAGGAGCTATGCTACACCGATTAGTGCCAAACACACATATCGGTGATATTTGAGTGTTTTACGACTATTACATTTTCACTGTATCAATGGCGCCCGTAAACGCCGAGCCTCGACTTGATTGGGTGCTAATGCCTGGCAAACATTACTGAACCTTCGGAAAACGTTAGCGTTCGGAAAAGTAGCCAAGGAATTTAATTTTTTTTATAATTGTAACAAACAGATATAATAATAATGAATATTAAAAAAAAATTCTAATATTACCACTTTTGCTTTAAAAAAATAAGAATATTTTATAGTTGTCTTGCGTGTTTCTAAATAAACACATATAATCAAAGTGTAAATACTACAATAGACGTTAAACAAATACACAATGTTGTTTCTTATTTCTGATTAGATGATTGCAGACACGCAGGCAACATTTCTGACATTCGTACAACTTTGTGTTAGATGATCTTAGATATTTCTGTATCATTTACTTAACCCAGTCGGTTTTAAACGATCTTCATAACACACCCTGGTGTTCAATGGTTTTCTCAACTAAATGATAGATGTCGCTGTTCAAAAATTTCAGTAATATAAAGCATAGAATAAGTGTTTCTTTGGATGGTACGATACACAAACATTTGTCTAATCCCTAGCTTTTTCAATGTATCAAAAATGTCAGCTGGTTCCTTACCTTCTTTGTACAGTACAATTACTGCAATCCTATTCTCTTTAGTGCCACACTCCATTTTAAAAACAAATAATTTCTAAAAAAAATATACAATAATGGCGGGAAACAAGTTTATTTTTTTATCGTAGAAGCTGATGTTCGAAATTCGTTTTAATGTTTCTTTAAATGTATGTAAACAGCTAGTAACACAATTTATGTCTAGACTAGGTATTTATCAATTCTTTGAATGTTACATTGAACAGTAGATTTGATGATTTGAAATGACTATTTTACTTCTTTTAGAAACTTTATTTGCTGCTGTTTGCGTTCCTTTTTTGTATTGTAGTGGGGCGCCATCAAGCACACACACAGATGTCAGATAGTGACAGTTACTCTGTGAAGTTAGTAAGGAATTAAAAAAACTTGTTGAAACATCTCGATAGATGGCGCGTTGAAAATGAAAACTAATTTAAATGGTTACATATCACTCGCTTATGACGAAATTATAACTTCATGGTGGCATTTTATGTCTAAATATAAAAGTTACAAAAAAGTAAAAAAAAATATCATATCCTAAAATGGAGTAAGTAGTGCTATCTGTCGCAATTCATACGTCATTAAAAGTAGAATGTATAGATCTAACTAGACATGTACTCGTATAAAGTAACAAAAGATATTTTTTATTTTATACTTGTTGGTAGCTTTTACCATGTTCTCGAATCTAGAAACAAAAAAATCTGCCACCCTTTTACAAAAAAGTCATAAATTAAAAACGAATATAAACCCGTAAGAAGTGTTTTAGCCCTTACTCTTATTTTTCTCGTTGTTGTATTAATAGGTTCAGTTTTATCTCAAATACTCATATGTACTGGCTATTTTACTCTTATACTAGCAAACAACGAACAAACGCTTCAATCGAATGTGCTGCCACCTTTCTTAAAACTATGACCGCCAACAGAGAGTCAATATTTCTGTTAAAAAGAATTCGTTTAAATCAGTCTTGTGTGTTTACATAATTCCGAGAACCTTAACTTTTATAACCTGTAAAACACTATGAAACTATACTCTCATTTGTGTTTAAAATAAATAAATTCGTACGAACACCAGTAAAATTATATTTTATAAATATGCTACCTAATAACTAAACTATGTAGTTATTTTTATTTGTGTTTATTAGATCTTTCTTTTATTACTCGCTCATAGTTTAGAAAAGCGACATCTTTGTGCACTTCATAATACTACTTACAATCTTATGTATTGTTACTGAATGTAGTTTGGTGTAAATATTGCTAGAGGGCATTGCATTAAAATGTATATTTTTAAATAAATTATGTAATGTAAATATTAATACATCGGAAATTAACTCTACCCAAGAATTGTGGAGAGTTGTGAAGTGTTAATAATAAAAGATTCGTGAATATTAACAGTAGAATTGTTAAGTATTAATAAGTAGTTTTTGTTTTATACTTTGAACATAGATTTGGAACATCCTGCTCAGTTCATAAGACGTGTAATCTCATATTTATTTCGCTCTGCCACCACAAGAATAAATCTTTATTTGCGGGGGCTGTAACCTATAACACAATTCTTCCACGAAACTTCGAATGTCTCGCCGTCCTGACCGATACACCCCCTTAAGTTTCCAGACGACTCGACAACAATTATCAAGCAACTTATAAAGCGATTCGCAGCTGGAACCAATTTTAATCGCACCGTCCACGAATACGTGTGCAACGTAGCACACTCACCTGCTACTTAAAACGATCCTCTCACAACTCTGATATCGATTCTGCTTAAGGTTTTCAGAGAAAAGGTTCATGCCTGTCTACGACAACCGAGTATTTTTCAATTAGTAACCAGAACACGTCCAGCGCTACATCTGTAGTAGTATTTTGTTTTAGTTTATTAGCTTGTGGATTTTAAATTCGCGAGACCTATGTTCGAAGGAGCTGTAAAAACCAGAAAGGCTAACAACGTCCATCACCATACGAATACAGCCCGATTCACAGGCAATTAAGAACAAGCCGCCCTCGCTGCCTACGTCTTACATTGGGCGGTTATGGGCTGAAACGATGACGACAATTATATATTATTAAACGAACTTCTGTCTAATGTTTTTTTTTATTAATGCCATAGATGAATTATTGGAGAGAGAGATTATTCCCTTAAATAGTAATTGTCTCCTTATTACAATGGGAATTAGAGTTAATATTACAAGTATAGCTCGGCATATAAGATGTCTGTCGCTGGCGAACGTCGTTTCATTATTAGATTATTATAGAAACTACATTATAGTTACATAGTAGTCACTAAGATCTCTAAAAAAGAGTATTTCAACAATAAAAGACAGGTAAGCGGTACTTTATTATTATTTTTACTCTTCCCAAAATATGTAATGTTGCGAGTAGTTGGTCCGCGGATATAGTTACGTTCGCGGGAAGTAGCAGGTGCAGGGAGCGCAGGATAGGTCATCGTGGAGATCTCGTATTGAGCTAGGGCCTATGTGCATCAGGAGGCGCCCGTCGACGGACACGATGATGATAAAGAAGCTAATCTTTGCCATCGAATAATTAAAATATTAATGTTTTAACACCTTTAAGTTATACCATCACCTTTAAGATTTCTTCTTTACTTCATTACCTGGAGTGTCGTTCTTTAGGTTGCAGTTTTTGGGTTCTGGATACCGCTAAAGCGAATTTTGAGTGTAATTAAAGTTATGAAGTAATCGTAAACATTATCTAGGTTTTTTATTAAAGTACACGACAAACGTACAAATAGGTTTTATGTGTCAAACGTGTTGGTACATATGAAATAGTACGTGTGTATTCAAAGACAAACTTAGTGCGGTCTGTGTAGGTGAGGGTGGCGGGTGTTATATTATTATGGATGGCGGGTCGCTCTTACCGACATTAGAATATTATGCTCACACCTGGCCCCCAGGCGACCTCCGTAAATACAGTTTTTGCCTTGACTTATGGTAAGTGGAGACGCTCTATGAGGTTTTATAGGCTCTGGTAGGTACACAATGTATGAAAATCGTAATTTAGCGCATCTTTTGTTTTATTGTAAACTCTTTTCTCTCGTACTATTGCTGTACACAATACTAAAAAATGAAATAAAAAAGATCGTAAAAACTTTAAAAGAGCTATTTACTCACCCATATAAATGTATATAGAGGTTGTACATACATCGGCATTGATTACCGACATTTGTAATACTATGTGGTTATGACCGTTAGCACCAAAAGCATTTTGCCACTGTTTTGTCTGATGTTAAGTAATGACGAGGTCTACGATGCTACTTAGTTGCCTAGAAGAAATGTATTCATTCTTGAATTATAGTCTCCCAAGTTATAGTTAACTGGAAACCACGACGTCGGTAGGATGTTACAAACCTTGGCTGCTCGCGCTATAAAAGTATTATCAAAACTTTTAGTGCGGGTTGAAAAGATTTCAAGTGTCTATTAATATCGTGAATACCTGCGTCTTGTCGTCCGATGGAAGGAAGGAGATGGGGGAATTAACTGATGTAAATATCTAGATAGATATGTAGGTCGCATTGTATCTGAAACATTATTCCAACAATTTATTGTTAAATAATAAAACAAGAAATAAAAGGCATTAGAAACATGTGATGCATTAGTAAACATGCCAATAAACATGAAGCGGTGCTTTAATAGTAAATGAAAATTTCGTTAGAACTGTAAATTATGAACTAATGCAGTGAAACGTAATGTTTATTTATATGTGTATATTTACATTGTAATAAAAAGTGAATAAGCATTGTTTGTTCTTTATGTTTATTTTTTAAACCTACTATCCCTCTAATGGAAATGTAGTAGTGCAATAAATTTGTTTTGCGTACATTCCGTACACACAAATCACCTAATACACAATATCGCAAATATTTCTTGTCCAGAACACTGTGACACGGGGCCTCCCGAACAAGCAAATGCTTCAGGAGAAAAGAGGCAGGGAGTCGAACTAAGGAAATACAAGAAAAGGATAGCAGTGTATAACTTTTCAAAGAGTAAAGGAGATAGTGTGAAAGAAAAATTAAATTATATTTCCCAATGGTGTCAGCCAGTTATTAAGTGGCCAGACGCCATTTTGAATTATTATATTTTTTCTATCTTCAGGTTTTATTCTGCGTGCGGAATGCCTTTTATTTGTAATAGTAGAGAGACTCAATTCTGATGTATGTGGCGTTAGATATTTAATAAATAACTAAGTGAATAAACCTCACTAATCATTTTATATTACACGAGATTCATAAGCTTATGGAATTATTGTATAGTTTATATAGTTAATGATTATATTGATTTATTTTTAAGAGATCTTGTAATTTTTTTATCCAACATTTGCATACTTAAATAATGTTAATATTACTTACTGGTCATTTTAATGACATCTATGTAAAAATATAAACATGTGTTTAGATAGATAAAGGATGAAGGTCAACTCTATAATGCACTTTTGCGAATTTTCTGTAAATTCGTGCATGAAGTAATTTACTATAACTAGCCTACGGACCTGCATCGAAGTTCTAAAACCTTTCTCTCTTTCTGGTATCATCGATTCTTGGCATAATCTTGATAATCTTCCAAAAATATCAAGTTCTCTCCAATTTTATGTTGATACGCATTATTATTAGATGTGTTTAAAAAACTGTGATAATACAATTGTTTTTTTTGTCACGGACAAATTCTGTAAACGCTTCGACAGTAACATTGGCTCGGTCTTACTTTTAATTATTTTATTAATTGTGATTCACCTGACTGCAGCGCAAGAATTAGAATTTTGAAATATAATTAAATACTTTTAAACTAGTAGAATTTACCATTTACTTCAATTTACTTTTCAATAATTTAAATTAATAAATTATACACTAAAACACGTGTGGCGTGAATGTTAGAAGATCTGTTGTAAAATTGCTTTTACAAATACTTTTAAGAACGTCTACACATATGTTTATACCATTACTATCACAAACGGTTCTATTAGAAATCTAGGGTGAAAATATATGAGGAGGTACAGCCGTTGATGTACGGCTGTAAAGATGATGGTAAAAATATCGCTGTAATCATAATGGTGGAACTATTATTTTATAATAGGGCAAATAGATGGAACTGTTTTAGAGTTTACGTCTGTCTAAACATCACCGTTTTTCGGTTTTGGATATCGTAGCTAAGAAAGCTATCGAGCCAATGAAATGTATCATCTCATGTCTCCTGTGAAGATAATTAACATATGGGTAATATTTAATCTCTGGTACAAAAATCAACATTATTTAAGATATGGGTAGAAATCTTTCTTTACGGATTGACGGCTTGTTCCTCTACAGCGAACTCTAAATATAAACCTTAATAAAATTTGTATTATTCTAAAACTATTCAGTACAGATAATAAATCAAAACTGACAATTTAATCAAACGTTGAGGGATGAAGCTTAAAATAATCTTGGGTACAGTTACAGTGCGCTCGAGGCGTATGATAAACTGGCGATAACCGGATATGGAGAGAAATGAATTGGACGCTCGAAGCGTAGCATTTTTGCGTTGTTATACTTCTGAAGAATATTTTGCAGTCAGTCACTTTTTATAATTAAAAGTCTCAACTGATTATGTCTTTAAACATTGTTAGTTGCCTGGTAGCAAATTTTTAGCAAGAGAAAACTGTGTTCTAGAATAAGAATGACACATATACACAATATAGCTTATATTTGCTAACAAATCTTCCATGGGTCTGGGTGTACGCATATATTCTATTTATTATTATAAGTTCCACAACATATTTTAAACTATCCGTTTATTGGTTTTAAATCTAAAATTAAAAGTACATTATTAAATAATCTTTATCATAGTATAAACATTTTTTTCGTTAATCGAAATGCGTGGACCTTGATTTGTTAACTCATTTACATGATGCCATGATGTACACATGATTGCCAGATTTTCTCAACAAGTCAGCGTTCCGAGCAGGTACTTACTACTTATAATGTTTAAAAAACTGATGATTCAAAAGTGTAAGTAAATGCCTACTTGAATAAAGATATTTTGAATTTAAATTTCAACATTTTATAATGGATATGTTTAGAAGCGTGAGGCGTTCTAGATGGATATAAAATATTGTCCAAGGAATATTTTTAAGAGGAAAGGAATTGCCTTCCCCGAGCATCCGTTTTCTCTAGCTAATGTTTCAACAGAGATTCTATATTGTAAAGACACCAAGCAGAATTTTCGGCTACTTTTAGATAATTTTCTACAGAAAATTCTTCCGAAAGTATTGTAACGTATATAACCATAAGAAATAATAATAATATTTGACATCAATGCAACCTAAAACCGAAGGCACGGGGTGTTATTCGCTGTTGCTTCAAAACGTTAATGGAGGTAAATAAATAACGAACAGAAATGAAATCGACATTCTACAGTCATGCTTTAAAATATATCAACTAATTAGAAATTAGTTAAGTTTACTTTGCCATTAATTTTTACAATAAATATTTACGTGGTATTAATTGTAACTACTTGTTGATAAAGTCTTAATAAATTTCAACCGTAAGACATTTACTGCTAGAGCCATACATGTATTTCCAATAAAACCGGTTGGATGTGACCTGCCCCCAGCGTATTTGGTGCGATAAGAACAGAATAACAATCTCGGTGACCAGAGAGGGTACAAAAGGAGAACATCGTCTCACTGGTGTTTAAAGAGGAGTGTCGTCAGATCTTTTTGGAATTCTGCAAAAAGGTAATAAGAAGAATAATAAAAGGTATTAAATCAAAAAGAATAATAATAAAAGTATAAAAAATGGAGTGATAAAATGCTGTGATATAAGAAATGTAACTTAGACGCGATATAGATAGTTAGAAAATTAATAAAAATTAAGAATAAATAAATCATTAAACAAATGTATGAAAGCTAAAGAATGAAGAAAAAAAAAATAAAAAATTGTAGAACCCTGAAGAAAACGCAATGGTAGCAAGGCGATGTATGGAACGAAAGTGTGAATAGGAATGAGAGGTACTGTGAAGGAAATTAGAGCAAACAATGAAAGACTTTTAGAAGGACGAAAGACATGAAGAATGTATGGAAATGAAAACATTTTTGAGAAAATTAATAAACATATTAATAAATTACTAACAACTAAATACTCTGTCCACGTAGCCCTTGTAGTAGACGTTCTAATGGACTTGCCGGTCCTTGATCTGCGCTCCAGAACCTTAAGGCTTGTCCGGTCATCTCATCTGTCTGTGTCGCCTGCTCGCTATTATTTCAACTTACTTTACTTTAGTTCGTCGTCTATGAATTTCTTCATTTCTGCATGGATAGAAAATAGCTCTCCTTGTGGTTCTTTATGCGACTGTAGTACGTTTATTAAGGAAGAAACATAAGCACTTATAATATTATGTTTTATAAATATTGAATGTATTGAGATTTTTAAATATTTTCCAAATGGTTCCCATAGTTCATATAATAGGCACGCAATGTCGAGGGATGTTTTTCTCTCCATTGGTTTAACTGTACGCCGCTTCCCGTTCGCAGGCGTCATTAACATAAATTTTACGCGCTCTTAGATAAGCATGGTCTGTGTCCCAACCTTTCTATTAAGTTTTCCTCTCGCGCCGTATATGAGCTACATTATTTCAGTACGTTATTAGGAATTCTCGTAATAATATAGGAAAAAAGGGACTTCTTTATTTCGCAAAGGCCATTTACTTTTTATGAACAGTTCTTTGTATTGCTATGAGTAAACATTATAAATAGGTTAACATGTTAAATTATGTTGAATTATTATGTTTGCTTTATAGTTTTTTTTTTGTTTTTAGCTGATTGGAGTTGGCAATGCGCTTTTAGCACTTTGTGTGAATTTTTTTAGTAACTAGTTTTAAAGACTGCTTTGGAAATTTCGGCTCTGTTGTTACATTAAATATTTCACTGGATTGTCAGGCTACCGAACTCCTGCTGATAAGGCGGAAAAGCCTTGAGGACCTTTCCCTGGCCTGTCCTTTCATAAGGTTGATTTTTGGCTCAATAGGTGGCTAAGTCCACCACTATTGTCTCAAAGTGTGTTAGCTCTGAAAAGAAGTAACTAAAGAAACTCCCACAATACTTTTGTTGCTAAAGAATTGTTATGTGTTTTAAATAGAATAAGCCATATCGTAATATTACCGAATCAGATATTTTTGAATATTTTATCCTCACATAATTATAAAAGCGTTATTGATTTGTAAATTAACATCAAATATATATATGCTAAAAATCTCTCTCCTGTTTTATTTCAAGTGACATTTTCAATTAAATAGACTTTCCTACTACTGTCCCGCCGATCTCCAGGAATTGAAAGTAGGTTTACCATGTATAGTTTTTTTTATAATAATTGACAATCTTAGCACATTATTATACTATATACATTTAAAATTATTCACAATATAGAACGCATTAAAATTACCGGGGACAATAAAATATTTAATAGCCCACTCGTGTTTATAGCAGTTTTTTTTGCTTTTAACTAATCCTTGTATTATTCGTTGCTACATGCAAACAATAAGCCACTTGTGCAATACCAAAGTACCGCAGATAATTTTTTTTTATCGATTTTGTTACTTTAGAACACTTGCCGATAGATCACCAAACCTTCGAATTTCGCGATCCTGGTGACATTACTTTTTCAAAGATCATGAAAATATCAACGTTCAAATTTCACAGACATGAAGTGTACAACCACCATGGTGAATTTCTAATGGCTAATCTAAAAATATCGAGCGTGTTAAGTGGGAAGTTTAGAAGTTACCCTGTATTTCAAACTGTATTTCTATTTGTAGTTCTCTGTCCGCTGGACCTAAGAGACATGTGGACCAAGATATATGAGAAATCTTTCAAATGCATTTTTTGCTTTAATAAGAAATGAAAAAATGGATGTTTGTATTAAGCGTACGCAGCTGTTAAGAAATTGGAAAAAACATGGATAATTTAATTATATAGTAATGACACCACAAATACACTAAATCGTATGACATACGGGAATTATCAATATATGCACTGGAAAACAAATCCGCATCCTGCGAACGTCAAAATTACTTGAAATATTTTATGCCCCTGTATATAAAATACCTTTACTTAGCTTGATTATTATTAATCAATAAGTGAGTGAATATACCTTTACTGGAATATTCTTTTTTCCACGGGTCATTTTTCTTCTCGTTCTCTTTTAGATGTATCGTCACTGTTGCTTTTCACCACTGCATTTTTTGTTAATATTGTATTTGAAAGTGAAATACTCCTAATAATCGCCATGTAAACAATGTCCATAGGGATAATTTTTTATTTTAATTTAAATTTTTATTAAAATTAATTAAATTAACTTAATTTTATATAACAGGCTGAATAATTTTGCAAAGTTCAATATATTGCGTCCTATAAGTATTAAAGATTTGGCCACCCTTGCCGAAACTAATAGAAAAATGGAGCGAGGCACACGACACCGGAATATATTAGGTAATCGCACTCTAGTTTGTATGTGAGGTGTGTTGGGATAGATGTGTTGGCTTAGCGACGCCTCCGTTGTCGATCTCTGATAAATACACTTTCCTGATATTTTGTTCTGAAAATTGCTAAATAAATTGAATTGGGCACGGTTCTCGGCATCCATATCGCAGCGGCAGTTTCGATTGGTTTATATAATAAATACATGCGAACTTCATATACGCACGGACAAATAAAACTGGATGATTGTTATCAATATTATATACCTAAATAAATTTTTGAGAACCAAATTAAACGCTTCCAACTTTTTTTAATTAGCTAAAACTTTAAATAAAAACGAAAACCATCTTTATATTATTACATTTCAGCTGTATGACGTAGACATCTAGCCATATGCCTCCCTCGTGGATTGCCAATAAAGCCAGTTGGAATTGGCTTGCCGGTCAACCTTGTGAGTGAACCTCCTGCGTTGCGCTTACCCAGCCGTGGTCTCCACTCCACAGTAGTTTAAGGCACCAGAGGTCATCTTTTCTGCCGCATGTGGCCTGCCCTTTGGTAATTCAACAGGCCATAAATGTTTTACATGTCTGTAAATCATAAGTACAAAACATAAGCTACTCTATGTTGTAATGACTTAAATGTTCATCTTAACTTTGATTTGTATTCGCTTAATTGCTTGATATATTGTAACTCTAATTGGTAAATTTACATCCTTTTTTACAATCACTTTATAATATATATACGAGTTATTTATAATATATAGACCATTTAATGACTAATCACAATATCCCTAGACCTGCAAAGCTTAGTGACTTGTAATTTTGCCGAAATATTTCTTTTACCAAGTAAAAGTCAGCTAAGACGGGACTTTGCGTAATTATATCCGCAAGCGAGGTTAAGAGGGCCTTCAGTAAAAAAATGCATATTTTCTTAATATAACTCTAATAGATATAGGTGTTATAAAACTTAATTAGTATTAATGGCGTCTTAAAATTTTCAAGCAGAGATTTTATGACATTACACTTACAAATGAAATTGCGCGCCATGCGAAGCAGGCGGTGGACAGCGTGATAGTAAATCACACTAATAGTGATACTATTACAAATTATAATAATTATTTTATTCCACAAAAAGTTATAAACTTAAATAACAATTTCACGTACATACTGTATAAGCATAAATGCTATTACTTCACGAACGCACACTGTTACATTAACAAGACAATAGTCACACCCACAGACATAGAGCGGTACCCGCTCCGCCTTTTAGTGTCAAAAGTGTGAGAAGAATATGGGTAAACAAATCCTCCAATTTCCATCACATTTATTCGTAGCAGCCGCGACGGTGACGTCACTGTCCCCCTGCGCCCCGACCCGATAGAGAGGCACGTGTAATTTCTTTGTAGAACGCGACACACCTTATTTACTATCTAGTGAAATATTTATATCGATTTAGTAAACCATAGACAGATATCTAAAAGATCTATAGTTTCAAATTTTCTTTTAACCGGATACAACAAACATTTATTAGACTTTCAACTTTCGTAATACCCTATTCTCTGCTTCGTTGTTTATCTACTGACGTAATTTAATTTGAACTAAGAATAATATATACTTTGTGATTGGTGTATTGTATCTATAAATATTTATATTGTGTTGTGTGCATTTACTCACAAGGTGACCATAAGCCGCCGAAAGTCGCTGAATGCAGGCCGTATTTAACCGGAAATCTATAGGAGAAGCCTATATTCAGTAGTGGACATCCTAATGCTCAGTTGATGGTAATGATTGTGTGGATATGTATATATATTGTCAGCTGATCGGAATTAATAAATATTTCAATGACTAACCACATTTTTATCATTAAAACCTATATCTTGACGATTCTATTATGTATTGTTTATAAAGCTAAAGATTATAAAATAATAACATTTCTACCCAATCTAACTTAAGAACGGACAAATGCTGTTTGCCAGGCCCGTGAATGCTGTACACAACTCAAATAAGAATGTGCATCAGAATTTTAGAAAATGCATTTTATTATAAAGTTTAACTGTACCATTTTAATGCATTTGCTTCCTGTGTGCTTTTGTAAATAAGTAAAATAAGTAACTAAGTTCAAGGTCTCCTATAAGAACCTCATCTCGTACCATTACATAATATTTTTTATAGGATCAAGAAGCCATCAGCCCCTTTGATCGCTTTGATAAACACTGCATGTAGTTACAAAAAAAAACAGTTATTCAATTACATCGACTATAGACATATTAAATGAATCTCCGACAGTTCATTAAAATATTGTCATGGAGTAATAATATAATTATTTTTAATACCTCAACATCCTTACAGCGGCTTAACAACCTTTTTTTCTATTAAATTTGTCATTGAGAGAATAGCAATGAAAATAATCATTACCGCGGCGTCTATTTTAATTATTAGGCAATTATTATGAATCTACTTTGTTACGGTTTGTCCTTCAAATGTCGTCCCAATAAATTCTCAATAAGTATTTTATTTAATTTTTAATTTATTTTGACTCATGTTACAAATAAAAATATAAATGAACACACGTTGTCACAAAATTGCCTTACTACTTACTTAAAGTTTTTTGACGAAAATAGACACTCTTATAAACTCTTATAAAACTAGTTTAACTATATTAACTAATTATTATCTCTTCTACAGGACATGTACAATAGTTATAAATAAAAATTTTTTACACATATATTACTCACAGCAATATTTTGTTAATAGAAGGTTTCACTTAATGTACAAAATATTCGCACAATGAACACACACAAATCGTTTCTTCGGAGTTAAACTTTAAAAATATTATGACAGTCACAAAACAACTGAATCCATTGATGTAATTGTTTTAAAAAAACGGTTTCACATATTTCTTAATGTCGAAAAGGTGTAGACTTAAAATGCAGGTGTTTGTATTTAAAAATGTTTCAAAATTAAACTATTTTGCTAGTAAAGCGTTAATGACGTTATTAATAATTAAAATTATTAATCTGAACCTATAGCAAAGAACATTATTATTAGTTTTGAATATACTGCCAAAACTATAGGTTAATATGACAGTTGTCGAACAGTTAAATACAAAAGAAAGATTCAAATGAATAACCAAGTTAATATACAAATAATAAACTAATAATAATAGAAGACAATTCTATGAACTAATAATTTAAGACAGCCATGCACACTTGCCTTTGTGTTATTCTTTGTTCTCCTGTCACATTCGTTATCGATTCCCGCCCAAAGCCAATATCCTTTAGGCGTCGCTATTTATTTAACATATCATATCAGCATTAGCGTGATATATAGGATACGATCCTTCGACACGGACTGATCAGCGTCCGTGATTTATGCTAATATTATCAAAACGGAAAGAAATGAGCTGTCCGTGCGTCCTCTATGTGTTACCAAGAGATTTACAATATTTATATGTCTACACAGTGATTGGTTTTAGATGTAAAAGCTTACAAGGAGTGAATGTATGTCTCATTTGTTCCCAATTATTATATATCTACGTATTGTATTTGTTTTTATTATATATCTATCTTTGTATTGTACATTTTACCCAAAAACTAATGGTTTCATAAATGTTATATAAATTAATGATAATTTGGAAAGAAATTTCGTTTTTAAAATTGCGATTACAACTTATAAAATTAATTATTGTTTGTCACTGTAGATTTAGTATAGCTAGAAGCTAGTGACTAACATATTACAATAAAACATAATTAAATATATCATATTTCAAAGTGATATACATATCACTTTATACAGGATGTTTGGAAATAGGTCTAAGAGCTTTAAAGCTTATTGAAAATAATTGAGATACACAAGCATCTATTAAAGCTATCACACCTATAAACAATCACTCTGATTTGAGTGTTAGTGCATTTAATCAGTGTTTCAATATCAAAGTCATGTTTGTTATAGTTTTAATTTCAAAGAAATAAGTAACAAGCACAGTATATTTACATATTAAAATATCTGCACATACTAAAACTTTAATAATATACTTATAATTTTGTGCAATTTCGCTAATTTATAACACACACACGTATCTACGAAAATAAAGTACTGAAATATTTTTCATTGTCTAGTCTAGATCAGTGTCTAAAAATCTTAATGTTTAGATAAACACGTAACTATTTTAACTTAATTCATAATTTTGTTACATTCGTACATGCATTAATAAATAACCTTGTGCTCTTTGATAAGTATTTATAACATAAACAATAAAAATGTGGTGTTTTTGGAATATGGATACTGTACCTGGGTGTTCCGGAAAATATGTTTTAAAGAAAGATATTTCACAGTTTTTACTTCAAATTTTCGAAACATTACATAAATACGAGTAAATATACCGTTGGTACTTATTTTATGATAAATTGAAATTGTAACATGAGATTCAATGTGTTAATAAACAGAAAGATTACAGTTAATCCAAAAAAAGAGCAATGTACAGCTATAGATATCCTGCGGCTGAAATGATGATGATGGTGAATCAAGCGTAATATCTCAAGTTCTTCTTGCTACCAACCTCTCTATTTTCCTAACTTTTGTTTAAATAACAAACTGATTACTTAAAATACAGTTACATTAAAGACAACATTACAGGGTAGTCAAGTCGATATAAAGACAGTTAATATTGTTATCGCAGAAACTATAACTGAACCACCCATAAGAGAACAACACAAGCATTCCAACGAGTTTTCTAATCGCGTCCGCGCGGAGTGGGAAAACATCATATTTCACCGTAGTCAGGGTGTAGGGGCCGCCGGGGGACGTCGGGTGGCGGAGATGAGTTTTTTACGCATTATTGCTACACACGGAACCAAAATTGAACTACCCTTACGGTTCTAATAAATTCTAATCTTGATTATTTTTAGTTTGCACTTATGACTTATTTAATTATTCGATTTTATTCAGACTCATATTCTCACTCTATTATTCTATTTATCGATTATAACGTAAAAATATATTTAGTATATAAACTTAATGTAAACTTAATCTAGAAACAGATTTATTTTAATGAGTATATATAAAGGCCAGCTTTGTTGGATTCGACTTACTCCTAGACCCTGGGACGCCGGTTAATATTTTATTTTTTTAGCATAAAATGTCGAAACGAATATTCTTATCTGAAGGTTACACATGGCCTAAGTTTTACTGATAATAATGAGCTGGCTAGATCCTGAACTAATCTACGTTTGATCACAATATTTAAATTTTCGATAATATAGTACCCGGTGTTTGAATTGACAAGTTAAAAGTATCTTTCTCTGAAAATATAGATACGAAGATCTACAAAATCGAATCCAGCTGCTCTTTACTATAAGTCTCTGCTCCGTTCCTAATGTCGAATACAACACAACTCTTCTGCCTATTAATTCACCAGAATTGATTCTCATTAATACAGAATAAAGTTTCTACACTCATTGTTTGTTGGCAGAAAGATTCTGCGGTACCCTAGAGGGTGACATGAAGAATCCTAAGATACTATACTTTTGGATTTAAGTTAGGAGTCTCAGTCTCATTGTCATGTTTTCTGCCTTGTAATAAGTGACCTTATTCATGTTGTTATAATTAAGATAAAATAATTTGGTGTGGGATGAGGCACATTACACCAAACGCGCCATTAACTTTGTAACGCTCGAACAAAGCACAAAGTTAACACACAAATTGAAAATAGTCCTTGCGTCGACTGCGTTTCTAATACTCAATTTCATTTCAGAGGCACGAGCCACTGATCGAACGAAAACATTGTCCCAAGCACGCCGCAGATATAAAGAATAACTGAATGTGATCTAAGTAAACATAGGTTTTACAGGATCTTAAAATTTTAAGCGTCGTATAGTTTGTCGAAATTAAATAAACAAATAAAAATTTATAGACTTTATAATACGTATTAAAAGTTAAATTAAAGATGTTTAATGGTTATTTGTTACTATAAATAAATTAAAAATAAAATTGTAAGAGCAGTAATGTGAAGACTTGTATGACAACATTTAAACGGTTTTTTTCAAAGGTAAAATGCTATTCTTAAATTAAATACTATTATACTACTATAAATAATTTTTATTCAAGGCGCTAAGTCACTTTGATTTAATATTTATTTAAAATAAATTACCTTAATCAGGTACGAATCGTTCTCGGAAACAAAAGTTTATCGATGTATATTTTTATAGATATTGCGAAAATAGAAAATATTTAACTTTAAGTTATAGCAAAAGCCTGCAAAGTTCCTCACTAATTTAACTAAAGCCTCGTAAGTTTTCAGTGTATTTTTGGTAATCTTTTGTACCATTTCTAGCAGATTTATTTCCTCGTTAAACACCATTCTACGTCATGAAGACTAGAGGTATATTTTTATTAGTAAAGCCTTTACAATATAAGTTCAGCTTGAAAGGCATTTCGAACTCGTTAGATCTCGAATACATATTTTATTAATATTCACAGATTATACATATAGACTTTAGGGTTTTATAACAGATATAAATATCACTAGCAGATGTTTCAAAAGGTCACTGCTCTGTGTCACACAGTAATAATGAAATGAAAATACGTAAAGACCTGAACACCACGAGAAATACTAAAATATTTTTTTTAATTATATGGTCATATATTTTACCTCTAAGATCACTTCACCGGTCTTGAGCTGCCTGCATCCAACGTCTTATTGCGATCTTAACTATATCCTTGGTCCACCTAACGGAAGGCCTACCTACGCCGCGTCTAGGATCTCGTGGTTGTCTCTCAAGAATCTTTCGGCACCAACGGCAATCGGAATCAGAATCAAATAACAACTATCATTCTGTTACCTTATTTCAATACATAAAATAAGAAATAATAATTACTTAATTAGAAAAAACAATGAAAAGTCCTAAGAGTCAACGTTAATATCAAACGCTAACAAGTATACTTTGGTATGCAAAGCCATGTCCGAATGTCTGCCAAGCAATTACTCTTTAGCATGGATGCAAAGTGTAGACAAGAGTTTAAATAATTTTATTATTAATTGATATTTATATAGACGGAGTAAAAAATGTGCAATTACTTACATCAGAAACATTAACAATTAAAGATTTTTATAGCTTAGGATACATAATTAAGTAAATTTAAACATAGTACACATAATTTAGAAATGTAACACGGTAATGGAAGCTTTCGTGTAAAAGTTAAATTTTCCGCTTTTTAGTTTCTTCTAAATTTATTGTCTTAAATTATTTAACTTGTAATATTTTGATAATTGTACCTTTTATGATTAAAATAACTATAATAATATCGTTTATAAATAAAAATTAAATTATATTTTAATAAGAAAATTCTAACACTTGTGAAACGGCTTTAACTAAAATTCAATCTTATAATGTTGTAAAATTACATTATCTACGAAATACGAGACGAAGTCCATTTCCATACTTAGGTAGAATGTACGTTGGCAAACATAAAGGGGGATGTCCACTGTCCAGCGCGACGTTGATGTATCTCGTCGGATCAAGCGGCGGGCGCGCGTCTGTCCGCTACCTAATCTCCATACATTATTGTCGTGGATATTGTTCAAATAAATGGTGCTTGAGAGCAAACTTTCATCAGAGCAGGGAGCACTGTTGTTGCTTCACAATTACATGTCGTTGAAGTAAGCAAAAGGGATACTGTTTAAAGATAACTAATATAAACAATACGTTGCAGTATTGTGACGAAGAATAAACGCGCTATATAAACAAATAGAAATAAATTTGATACAATTGTATCGTTCTTATGAGAGTTTTATACATAAAACCATAATTTTGTTAAGGCCTTTCGTCTTTTTTTCGCCCTTGCTGATCCTATGACATTAGGAAAAACTTGTAAATTTCATTCAGATTGCTGAAAAAATTCAAATAATCGTAAATAATGTTGTTTGTTGTTGTTACATTCATTTTTAGGAGACGTAAATAAATCCTCTGAAATATCTTGATCACATATTTGAATTTTAAAGAAGCTATATGTCAGTTTACCGTTTAAGACAAAAGACATTTAACATAAAACTACCAGTTTAATCATCACTTCTTGAATATATTATTTATAATAAAACATAGTTAAAGTAAAAATATTACAGTTTTGTATTCAGTAAAATTGTTTCACTCAGTAATGGTAATGTTATACTAATCAAAGTCTATGAAGGACAGATTTAATTTAATCCAAATATTGTTTCGTGATGGTTGGTTAAAAATTTATGTCTATTGTAGACTCTGTTCGGCACTTACAATCTGATGATCTGGTAAGGGTATGTGAAGTAGAAGTTTCGGACTTCAATGAAATTTTCGAGGTTTAGTACCAACTAGATAAACACGGTAATTAAAAATGATAAAGTATTTTTCTTACCGAAGAACTTTATGTATATTGAGAAAAAAAATCACAAAATTTTCCGCATTAACCATCACTACTAAATCGACAAGCTTGCTTTTCAACAGTGGGAATACAATAACCGTTAGTACAAATACACGTTTAACATATTTACACATTTTATTAAATAATAATACATATGTTTCATCGTTGTGATATTCTCTAATTATATACCTTACTACCAAGACAGACATTTAAGGTGTAATAGAACTTGTTTTAGTTTTAGATTGAACAAAAAAGAACGATCTTAAATTCCCTTTAACATATAAAATCGATAATACTTACCCAACTCTTATTACTTCGGCGGTTAACAAACGAATAACCCGTCTCCCGCTACCCTTGTAGCCATCTTAGTATATAAGGTAAGAAACAGAGTCACCTAGGTTGACCTATTATAGTTGAGCGTTGTGATATTTTTTAATTCGCCGAGGAGGCAAACAAGAATATAACACAAAAAAGCTCACTAAAATATAAAATCCAATGTTGAACAACAATATATGACATACAATCAGCATCGTTATATTTTCAGCCTAAGGAGGTCTAGACATACGCCTCCCTTGATTTCCTATAGGACCGCTTGGAAGCGCTCTATGGTCAACTATGCCCGCTTTATTTTTTGGTATACAATACCAAAATAAGGCAAACTTAAAGATCAGTACAACAGCGTTTATTTTTTGTTATTATATCAACGTGCTGAAACTTTTAATGCCTTTATCTATGCTTATATTTTTCATGCAATTATTTTATGTGCGAATTTATTGAACATCAGCCAGTTTGATTTTAAAGACTCGTCGATAACGTTCTTTATCAACTTTTAACTATATTTTTGAGCCAATTTCAGTAGAAACTTATATTGTAATTTATTCGAAAATCTTCTCTAGTAATTATTTCTATAAATTAACCGTTTCAGGAAAGATACTTCTTTGGAACAAGACTAATAGGTAGCCACTGTATTGAAGTGAATAAGGTTTGACACTTTGCTCACAGCCAAAACAATGGTAGAGGCTTACTTATATTGAGAATATAATTGTAATTGAACTGCGTTATCAATTTATAATAAACTATAATTCATTAAATTTTTTTATTCGTTGTAGATTTCTGATTTCCTTCTTTAACCGATATAACAAGTTAGATTTAATTGAAATAAAAATACTTTTAGAAATAGCGTCTGGATAAGAATTTTGAAGGTTGTTGTTAATATCATCGGTATCAAAATAGATATTTCCAATATTAATAGTTAATGTAAATATTTAAACATAATCTTCAGAATATGTTGAATGATGACAACTGGTGTTCAAAGTGAGTACTTTTTTTTATTAAAAAAAAATTAGATTTTTTCGTCCGCTCAATTGGTCGATACTCAGGGAGTGTACGAACGAAAATAACAGATATAGCTGTTCGGAGTAGCAAGTTGAATGGGCAGTGGGCGCGCTCTGCGCAGATCAGTTGCTCCCTGCGGCCTGAAGGTGCCTTAAGGTCATTAAAAGATGCTTGATGAAGTTCGTTCAAACCGATCCTATTTTAACTCTTTAGGAGCAATCAATATCTAGCGAATGATATCTTACAGCTGGAATGATGTTTAAACAAAAACTGAAAACTTTAAATAAAACTGTTTTCACAAATCATTGTCACAAATAAAATTTTTACCAGCGTACTGAAACATTTATTATTAATTAATCATCAATAATAATTAATAAGCAATGCTAAATGTTGTTCGTGATAATGATCGACCTCGACTTAATGATCCTACGTTAAAAAAATAACACTCTATCATTTGTTTCTGAGTTCTTTTATTTACCACATAGTCGTTAGCTTTATTTAATACACGATATTTGCCTTGAAATCAATTTTTCAATATTTCAAGTATCAAATGTGCTTAGTCACACTATCAGTCTGAGTGTCGAAGATAAGACCGGCCGAGCGAACTATTAACAACGGTGTCTGCTGAATATGAAGCCGGATCCGCCGACAGCGGCCATTTAATGAATATTTGATCCCTTTGCAACTGGTCATACGCGACCGGTACATTCGAATCAATTGTAGCTCTGTTCCAATAACTGCATTGGGAGTCCGACTCGCGTTGCGAATTTTAATGTCTGATATCGTTACTTATGCATATATGTATAGAAAGCTTCATAAACGATTTAGAATACAGGGATGCCATCAAAAATTCTTTACATTACCTCAAATTTGCATCAATAAGTGAGTGGAGTGGTAGCGTGGTGGTATTTAATATAAATAAATTATTTACAAGTAACTTAATATGATAGAATGTTTAAGACATATTTTACATATATTATATTCAGTTATAGCTAAAAATAGTACTTTTACCTATCCTTGCCCCAAATTAACGCATGCAAATAATAGATTTTCTACGAAATTATAATTAATTACATAAATTAAAATTAAAGATCGTTAGAGCTGATGAAATGCGTAAACAAAAGTATTGAAGTATATAGTTAACATGATCAAACACAGGCCCAATTCAATATTTGCAAAATTGAAAAAACAAAGTTCTCTCCAATTAGTGATCGACCCGGTTCTAAGAGAAAAATGAAATTGCTACGTAAAAAGTCGTAACTCAATTACTCAGATGAACCGCTGTCGCAATAAGGCGTTCGTTAGGATACAACCCGAAGTTGGAGCATGCGCCGTGACCTGAGGTCGATAATGAGAGAGACCTCTCGCTCTGGAGCCTCAACATCACACATCCTCACAGTTTAACGTTTACGTATTTACATACGCCCCCACATATGCATATGCGCCCTTTAACTGTGACGTATGTGTAACGCATAGATCAGTTCCGCCCAGAGCATGCGTTAGTGGTGATATTGTACATTTATTTAAAAGAAAATATATAAAAGAGAAGAGATTTTCTATATTAATTTATTTATGCCAAATAAAGAAACAACACACTGGTAAACGCATCGTAGAAAGTCAGTTCACAAGTAGGAAAGATGACCTTGTTATGGTCATCAGAAAATGTTTGATAGACGCTTCTCATCTGGTCCTATTGGACTAGAGGGTGGCCTAGTTGTGGACGTCCTCCGGCCGAAATGAAGATGTTGGTGATTAGAATTAGGCCTTAGTTAATTATAAAACGCAATCAGAAAATATAGCGTGATATAGAAAAATGGTAATTTGTAATATTTAATAATGAATTTATTTTGAAACAGAATTGTATTGGGAGTATGCTATAACTATAAGCATTTAAAACGAATAAGGTACTTTTTTCACTTAAGATACTGGATTATAATGTTGTTTTTCGATTGAAATTTTTCTTCATGTAATTTATTTGTATATATATTATAAACGGTTTGTGAGTAACTTTATATCCTTTGACATATTTCAAGGATCTTTGAAGATACATCGTTCAAAAATTGTAATAAATCACTCTACTGTAAATCTACTCTGTTAAACGAAACTCACACATTCGTTAGTCTCCCGTAGCTACTCTATTCGCACACCGACATGTTTAGGTGTAGTGAGGATTCGGAATTTGTTTAATGGCGTTCTTACATTGACATTAGTTTGTCGAAAGAAATTTATGCGAGTTGGATGTTACAGTTGAATAAGGGGTTAAGTTTATACATTGCTATTGTGGTAGTTTTGGAATGCTTATCTAGGCGATTTTGGCAAGAAATAGTGATTTGATTTTAGTAGGCGACGTTAAAAACTCAAGGATCTGTTTGCTCCATAACGTACGATTTTAGAATGCACCATTATAGCCAATATGATTTTTTTTGTAAATACAGATGTTATATGTTAGTTAAACATTATATCTATTCGTTACGGTTCTATGTTTCAATTAAGAGATTTTAATACTAGTATATGTAGATATGTCTATAGAGAAGTCCAGAAAGTTCTGAGGAGCCATAACTCTCAACGGTCTCACGTCGCAATATAATTAAAATCACGACTGTCCCGCGGTCCACTCGCTGAGGAAGAAAGTGCCCTCTCCCCTCCGTCCCCAACCTCCTTCAAAGGGGGACTGGGAAGAAAGGGGGGCACTCGGGAAAGGCGATTCACATTAATATTCCCCACTTTTATCTCTATATGCAAACTGGCAGCTAGAAGTTGGTCCGCTCATTGTGGCCGGTCCGATTCTTTCTTTAGAAGTTTCCATCGTGAATGATTGCGCTGTTTCAATGGTGGCGGAATGAGAAAGTTTTTGTTGAATCGAGAAGTCGCTTAGTAAAAACTTCGCTAAGAATTCTGCTTAATTTTTTAGTTTTATTAAGTTAATTCTTGCGACGATGACGATATTTTAATGTCGACGTTATAAACCGACAATTTTTTGTTTAGACTTGATTTTTTATTACTTATTGTCATATTTGATTGATAATACTCGACAGTTCGCGGAACAATGGTAAAAAGATGTTGAATATTTTGCCTACGTAAACTACTGTAATGTCCTTTGTTCATCGTGCAGCCAGATAACATATTAAGATGACAATGACCTATTATAACTCTTGTAATCTCTATGTTGGCTTTATGTTTGCTTGTACGAGGAAAATAGTTACAATGAACTACAATTAGGCAACATAAAGAGATGACCGACGAAATTCTCATGAGGTTGTAAAACAAGAATATTAAATGAAGAGGCCCACTTAAATAATCATGGGAAAGCGTACAACAACACTCAGAAAATACGTTGTCATTATCAAAGGTAAATTAAAACTATTTTTTTAAATGTAAATCCTCTAGAAAACTTATGTTATTGGATGTATATATATATTTTAAGTATAATTTCACCAATTTAACAATTTTACACATAAATGTGCAAAATATCTGTATATCTCTTTATTAGATATCTGAATCTCTGCGCTAAAACTAATCCAACCCTTTACCCAATAAGACCCTGAAGGACGCATTATACTAAACAAATTTGCTCGACGTCGAAGAATTAATATAAAGTCTAATATATTTTATGAAAAGATGATAGTAACGTAGTAATAATCAGTTAAAGTATATTTATATAAGAATTATTATCTTCGTAATGGAAACGAACGTTATAGAATTTTGTCTTAATTTTATTATTTTTAGCAGAAGAATTAATGGAGCTGAATGCTGGATGCTATTGGTCATCTCGGCGAGAGGAAGAAACCGAGTTCTAATTACAAATAATCAAGCCCTCGGATTGGCGGGATGCGTTCCCCCCGTCTGTTTGTTCTCGACTGTAGGCGTGGCTTTTCTCGCTCGCTCTTTTAATTAGTGTAAGGAGTAAATTGCTCGAGAGAGAGCGCCGGAGCTGGTTTCCAACGCCATCTCTTATTGGATGTTGAAACTATAAAGGGGGTAGGGCGTAGGGGGATAGTGTTACGTAGTTAATACAAGGAAAACACGTAGCGCTTTGTGGGGGAAATGGGTCGGTTGACGTTACCATGGTTGATAGTTTGCCGCTCGTAAACTAATCCCGCTTCTCGGGACGCGAGTACGTTTTACATTTATTGCATTTTTAAATTATCATTTGTAAGTTTTATTGTTGCTTAGTAACTACCATGTATCCCAACCGAAACATCCAGGTGTCATGCAACACGCACTTTTGTTTTTCAGTGTCAATACGCAAAACGTCCTTTAACTAAGTTAAGCTTCGATCTTGCGTAGAAAACTGTTATCTAGAAGGTTTTGCAATATCAAAGTAATTTATGAATAATTGGTTATATAAACACTAAAAATTGATGAAAAATTATAATTAGTACAAGTAATCTTAATGTTCTTAAATAATTAATCCGTAGCACATAAAGCATACGACCTAACCTACGCTGCGAACATCATCGGAGCGCGTTTTCTTTTTTATTGCACCCATTCTCCCACCTCACCCCCAACAACGCAGCATTTCCAAGCCATTTAATATTAATGTGCATTTTCGTGGAGAGGAGATTCGTATAAAGCTCCAGTCTGGGATACACCGCTACGGGGAAGTCGGGCAAGAACAGACATGGGCTTAAATTTTAATTGTGCGACTTCTTTCGCGGAGGTTGTTAGTTTTATAACACCTTTGAGGATTTTATAGAAATGTTTTCTAGGAATTTTCATAAAACGTGTTACGTTGGCAACAATGTTTCTCATCTCCAACAATGAACAATAAAATATTTAAGTATTAAGTATTTTTGTGAAGAGTATGGAATAAATTCTCAATTACACTTTATTCTCAAATTATAAACTTTATGCCGGCTATGTATTCCGTATGCTATATGACAAGCAATTAACTTTTCACTTACTGACAAAAGTAATAGATATAATAAAAGACTCAAATCTGTCCTCTTTAATTATCTGAAACATAGATGTTATAACGAACGAAACACTATTAAGAATACTATTACAGATTATTGAGCAAACAACTTAACACTAATTATGTTACTTTTTTACGATATAAATGTATTTTATAATATCCATAAAATAAAAATCTAAGTCATTCCACATTCCCCACACTGCAGACTTCCAGTCTCTATCCGGTCTTACATTGGATTTATTATTTGTAGTCAAAAGTGTCTCGCAGGGCTAACAGTTGTTCCAAACAGTTATTCTCGATAGATAAAGCTTGACAGATTATAAACACATTAGACGTTAAATATTTAATGGAATCAGGCGTTACCTTGCGGAAGTCCATCCTAAGTAAGAAAAGGACCAATATTTAGCCAATATTTTTATTAGTCATTAGTCTTTGTGTTTGGCACTAATCGGTGTAACATAACTCCTGAAGATGCCCTGTGGAGAGGTAAAACACGTGTTGAGTGATTTGATGGTTGGCAGTTGTGTAATTCGCATTGTTTGCCGCATGCGCATTCAGCAGCGGGCTGGCGGACGGTGCACTTTGTTGCACGACTACCACTGCAAAAATTGGTCCTTTTCTTACATTACACTTTGATGTCATCATAAATATAATAAAAAATGACTTAAAATCTCAATTTTAATCATCATCACCTGTTCATCTACAAGGTGTCCACTACTGGACATTGGCTCTTCCCAAAAACACAAATTTCAAAAAGGACTGGTTTAAAGCTGCCTTCATACATGTCGCCCGATTACGTTAACAGAGGCGTTGTACGCTGTGCTTTTGGGTTCGTGGTATCACCTCCAGAAACTTGAGCCCCCGGCGGTCATCTATTCTATGCTCTATTTCATATCTGCAGAAATACTTGGTTACTCTTGTTAGAAGTCATATAGATACGCGCGACGCCTTTTTAACATATCCCTTGTCATTTAGAAGTTAGAGAAATTGAAGAGCAATCCAAACATATGATACAGGCTAAAACATTTCATGCATTATTTATGAGCTTACAAATGGCTATGTAAATAATTAAATTTGCAAATTGACGCAAAAATTGAATACTGTGAGGGAGTTAGTGTTACAAGTATAGGCAATGTGTCAAAATGTCTCTATCCTTTAAAATTTTATAAAGAATAGAATGTAAAGCATTTAAACATTTTATTCATGAAATGTTAGTTAGGTATGTGAAGACGTTTGATACAGCTGCTTCCGATTTGTGTTATTAGAGATCTTTAGAGAGGATTATGTACAGCCGTAGATGTCCTAAGGCTGAAATTATAACAAGGAACATGGACATCGATAGTCGATGGTAAAGATGCAAATACTATTTTACACAGAACCATCTTATATTAACAATGAGATAATATACTGGGGTGGTAATGTATGGAACGGTGTTTCCGCAATGAAACCCAAATATGCCATCGACATATGTTTTTCGATTTTGGTATTAACTTTGAACGCCGAATAATATTTATTCATGTCATCGTAAAAATGGGCATATCTATACAAAGGTGTAATTAAAAAATCATAAAATGTGCGAATTCTGTTTTATTATTGTATTTTCTATCGATTTTTGCCTAAATATATAGTTTTATGAGTAATGTAATTAAAACCATATTCAATAATTGTATAATTTGAATTTTGATTCAATATCTTTGGATATGAAGAAATAAGTTTAAAAACTTTAATGTAATTCCCATAAATTATGACATATAATTATATCTTTTAATTTTTGTCTGTGATAAGTTGGTATAATAAATCATCATCAATATCATTTCAACCGTAGAACGTTTACTGCTAGACATAGGCCTCCCCTATGGATTTCCAATGAAATCGGTAAGAAGCGGCCTGCATACAGAATGCACTATTCGAAACATCGCGTTCAAACCCATCACCGTATGACTGGTGAGTGTAGTAGCATAAAGGCGAAGTGTTTGAAGTACTTTTAGATACTTCCGAAACAGAGCGCTTCGAACTAGGGGCAGTAAAGAATGACTGCCATTTGTTAAATAAGAATGTATCTTTTATAACATTTAAAACAATGTACAAAAGATACAGAGGAACAAATAAGATTAGTTATTGCATACAAAGCAATCGACACCGGAATAGCAATTTCGGAACGTACAAAAAGAAAACTGAAGCGGAGTCTACACCGATATTCACCCGGGCGAGCTAAGCCACCTCCGGGGAGGGTGACAATGCCCCGGATGGCGAGTCGTAATTCCTATTTTACAAATGGTCCACGATTTATACGACACCTTCGTGATTATTCGCCGCTCCACCATAAATTACCAGAGTTGGCCGTAAGAGGATTTTGTTTTTGGAATTATAACGGTAATTTTGTAATTTCATTTGTATCTTGATTAGGTGTGTAATAAATCATTTTTTCTTTTAATTAAATGTTAAAATTTAAATGGTTAGCGTGAACTCAAATAAATTTTGTTACAGTCTTCACATTTTATAGAGGTTTCAATTTAAGTCCAGCGATTTGATGTCAGATTTATGCAACGAATATCATACATCTATACAATCTCATAGAAACTTAAATATATTTTTTTAATTTGTTCAATAACAAAAACTACCCTGCTTGCTATGTATACATATTATTTAATTATGGTTAATGTTTGTATACTTATATAATATTACAATTGATACGTATTTCAAAACAATATTACCTAAAATGTTTAGGTTACATTGTATTTATCAATGTAAATAACTAAAATATGTAAATAACTTTAAATTTTTCGTACAGCCTATTTTGAAATTGAATTTTTATGTTTGAGTTGTTTTTCTGCTCGATTCAGGTGTAGAAAGTTATACGAAGGTCTTTGTTTGTATCTTGAAAGTGTGTTCCGGTGTTAACTATTTAAAATTCATGATATGTAAGAAAATAACGACTAAAACTGTTTTAATTTTTTTTTATTAATATATGTATAAAGAAGTTAAACAGTACAGTAACAGGCCTTTGCCTAATATCTTCATTTAATGTACTTTAAATGTGCGCAATATAGGGTACTGTCATAAGTAATATGCATGGAAGTCAGAAATCTATGTTGTTTAATCTCATATTGTATTAAAAAATTATGTGTTTTTTTTTAATTTTTACAGTCATCAGCCAGTCGCAAACACCGGCCATTATTCACTGAATGATCGGAGAGATAACGTAACCGTCGTATTACAAGACGCGCCCGTCACGCCAGACTGGCCACTTAATTTATGGCCCAAAGTGTTAATTACCGTAATGAATGGGTAACATTACGCGACGATCGAGTTTATCGTCGCATCAATTTGTTTATGTTAACAGGCGCTTATGTTAATTGAAGGAAGTTTGCTTCAATAAGTACGGAATGCAGACGGGGCAGCGAAGCTTGATTTAGGATTTTCTTCGTCGAAACGACGCTTTGGAATTCGATTCTATTAACTGTTCTAATGGCGGATACGTACTGGTTAACAATTTGTGCGCACTAATGCAGCATATTCAGATCAAGTAGTGTATTATGCCGGGAACTGTATCGGTTCACTGAAGCGACATGTCTTATATGCAAATGCAGTTAGAATAAAGCCGTGTTATTTTAACTTTAATCAGTTGAACTTGTTAATTATTATTTGTAGTATTATTTGTAGAATATAAAGTAATATTCCAATCATGCTTTATAGTTTAGTTTACGTAGTTACACAATAATAACTTAAGCAGGTAAAGAACCAAAACTGAAGACTTACATCGTTGCTTTAGAATCTACTAATCCGGTTCAACGTAAGTGCTAATTCACTATCTCAGGGAGGCTGTATCGAAAGTAAAAATTGTTCTAATGATAGCTAAACTCCGTTAAGATGGCACCATAAGAAATAGGTACATAGAAATCGCTAAATTATTTCTACGTTTGTTTTAAAGCTACATACCGTATAGCGAGCTGAACTGTTGGACATCGGGTCCTGAAGATTCTGGAGTCAAGATCATCTCGTAAAGTTCGTCGGTATACACTGAATGCACGCTATCTCCAGTCGGTTCTATAGAAAATCTAATGGTAGTTGCCTATATTTAGCAGCGGATGTTCTGCGGCAGCAATGGCGGAGCTGAAGATCAAAGATTGTGTATAATGAATCATGTCCCCATGTCCAGTGTTCAAAAATACAACTACTTTCCAAGTTACCTGTCATAATGGTAAGAAGTCCAGTCGCTTCTCTGCTTGCTTCTCATAAAGAAGAACAATATATAGTTGTAATATTGTTTTGCCTTACAAAATACTAAGCAACACCACATTTTTACTCAACTCGTTAAGAAAAAAATATAAGTAAACTTGATTGGTCAAATAATTTTATTTACCATTGCACCTTTTAAATAAAAGCACTATATTTTTTGCTTATTCACGTATGGCTTTATAAATGCAAAAACTTTGCATACTTGCTTCTAACTTAACTTTTTTCTAATTCTAAACTCATAATGTGATTAATTAGTTTTGTTCTTATATACACAATTATTTATTATTAGATTACACATGTAATGTGATAGGATTTTACCCTTTTTAATTATTTTCTGTATTTGCTTTATTGATAACTGGACAATTACATTTATTATATCAATATTCTAGCCTCTGATACTTTAATTAAAGTGCAAACATTAAAGTTATGTTTACGGACCTAATCGAAACTTTTTAAAATCTATGATACATATTTTAGTTGGATCAAAGTGAAATACATCATACTAAAACTATGTTTGTCATAAAAAAATCCAGAAATATTTTGTAACTTCGTTTATGTAATAATTTCATATTGGCTTGATCTTTTATTAAACCTTTTTATTCTGTGTATCTATAAAGCAGACAAGGTAATCGTCCACGGATTCACAGCGCTATTCATATTATAATGACTTGTTTTTTTAATGTAAATAATTCAATTAACGCGTTTCAAAAGCTTTTTTACAACTAGACTAAGCGACTGTGACGATAGCTGAAGATACTATCTACAAGAGATATATATAGCCTACTAAAAGCCAATTATACGCTAATTAAACACATTTGCATTGGCCTTAATTAAATGCACCCCATGTTAACTATCAAGCAGCAATTACAGTGTTATACTATGTTTTGTAAACGATTAACATCATGCTATATGATTTACAGCTGTTGTTATTTATTATTCCTCAGTAAATTACATTCTAAAATAAATAAATATGCTAATGTGCTATATAAGTTTTGACCTTTTTAATAGTTATTTTCAAAAACCTTAAAAGCACTTGATTGTACTGGAAATCTATGACCTATGTCCAGCTGTGGACTGACCTACGGCTGAAGTTGTGATGATGAAATACGTTTTCTTCGTAAAAAATTGAGAGTTTGGTTTTGAAATCATGAATGTGGTTTATATATCTAAATATATAGTTATAATCTTTACTTAAGTTACTAAAGAATATGAATAGGAGGCAATTGAAGTTTTTTTTTTAAATATGTATTTGAAGTTTAGCCACCGACGAAGTTAAGTATATAAAGTATGATATAAAGAAAAGCCGCGGTTTTTACTTAGTTTAAAAAGGATTAATCGCTGGCTGGATGACTGAGCCAGCATAAATACCTCATTAGACTGAGATTTATTGTTCAGAGAGTCACGACAGTAAAAAAGTTTAAAAGCAAACGTTTGATAATTACTTGTCATCATGCGATTGTCTATTTGGGAACCGCGGGTAGTTAATTTGACTTTTTATTTGCTGTTATATATCATTTTGTTGTTGACGCCTTAATGAATTCAAATGAAAGTATTTTTCTTTAGCAAGAATGTAAATAAAAATTGAGTTGATAGAATGTTTACATAGTTTCGCTTACAAATGTTTATATAATAATAATAGAATCCTTTATACTTTAGTAAAACATTTCCGCGTACTGAGAAATTTTTCTGATTATTTTAAAAATATTTAACTCGTTTAAAATATATAATGTGTGATAAAATATTTCTGAAAGAAATTATATTTTTTTTAAATTAATTTCTTAATAAATATTTTAAATATTCTTTAACATTTTGTTATATAGTGTTTTCAATTTTGATAAAATCTAATTTAAAACAGCACCTTATTAAAACATTTGTGGTAGATACAAAAAAATGTGGAATAAAGAATACAATGGTTTTGGCTACTTATATTTACTTATTGATTTGGAACATGACTAGAAACGTTAAATGGTAAACTTTAAGTCACCACACGGAGCTGAGCGCAGCTGTTGAAAGATGCATGGGCGCGGTCAATAAAAAACCCATTAAAATTTTTGTTCCCCGATTAAAACAGATAAGCAAATACTCGACACAGGAAAGGTGACATTCGGTGAACACAAGAGTCGAATACGTCGCTAAACGTTCCAATAATTTATTGACGGTATGACCTCGCATCATTTACATTAAACAAATTGTTTAATTTTTTGATAGCTATCATCCGGAACAGATGGTCAACGGTGTGACTTTATTTAACAAAACAATTAAGACACTATAACATAATCTATACGGTTTGTTTTACAACGGTAGTGTAGGGAAATATTTTAAGTTTTTTTTTCTTAGAGGTAATTGTCGAAGGTAGGCATAGCATGTGCCATGGTTATGAGACAGGTTGACCACATGTGGCGCAATTTAATGTGTATTTTATGGATCTTTTTTACGGTTTATATTTTGACAGGTTAATCGGATCGTTTGGATTAATCTAATTAAAGTTAAAAAATTTAAGGCTTTGATGTAACTTTTGGTTTAATACACGTCTTCAATGACGAAACGTTATGACCAAAAACATAAGAAATTAACAATGGAAAAAATTTAAAAATCAATTAGCAACAGAGTAATTAAAGATTTATTAGATACTGTATTAGACGTTGTAAGTAAGACACTTAAGTTAAACAGAGAAGAATTCAAAGTAACCTTACAGCTTAACATATATTGTACTAATAAGTACAAGATATGTAAATATGCTACATGCTTAGGTTAATTAAAAACGATAATTTTTATAATATTAGTATAGTTTTGCAACTTTGTAAAAAAAATAATTAATTAGGCGTTTGTGTATGCAGCAATATCCTCAAATACGGTGGGCACTAAATCAGGGGAAAAAATATAAAAAATTGTTTCTTTGTAAAAAAAATAATTGAAGATAGTTTTAATAATTAGCCGATCTTGAAGAGTCAAGACGTAATCTGTCAGCAATAACGACATGCCATTAGAGTCGCTGAAAGTGCTATTACCGTGAAAAGAAGTATTACGAAACTACTTCCAAACTTAATATCTGAATCTTTTGTGTAGCAAATCTACTCGGAGCCCTCGACTAGCGGCCATCCGTTAACGCATTGATTATACATCAAGGAAAAAATAAAAAAGAGAAATAGCACGAAGAAAAAGGCGCCCGTAACGCAACGATTTCAATCAGACAAAACGTTTTGCGTTTTTATGGTGGCGCGGCATCGGCGACTATCTCGTTCCGAAACAGATTATTTCTCATTTGATTTATGGCGGCTGAATCTTCCAACGATATTATGTTTTGGTCATCCGTTCGATTCCTATTTGAATGCTGAACGCCAAATGGGGTGGTGTGAGGCGGGGGTGGCTTTCGTACTATATTAATCTCAAATCCATTTGTTATAATCTGCGATCGATAGTGGATGCCTACGTCGTGGTGGTAAGGTCTACTTTTCCTTTATTACACGAGGAGTTAGGACGGTTTGGAGATCGCGTACCGATAGAGGTGAGAGATGAAACAGTAGCGTCGCATTCATTCCGGAGGAATATAGCTCCGTCCTCTTTGCACCCCCAGCGGGGTGCTGTGGCCCTAGTATGTATCAGATTTGGGTTTTATCGTTTTATTGCTTATTCTTTTTAGATTTTCAGTGGCGAAGGCATATCATTTTGTTTTTAATGCGAGACATAAATAATGGCACGATGGGTTAGTGGCGGTAATCGTGCGTCTAGGGAAATAGTGCGTAACTACATTATTGCGGTAATAGATGTCCCGCGTCGAAACCGAAAAAATGGCAGAATCCGAAGATTTAGCAAAGTCAGTTGATGTACAAACATTCATTAACAATGCCGTAGATAATTTTTAGTGAAGCTTCCTTTTTAAAAGTCATCTAAGTTAATTTTTGTTTTCAAAATCTAATTGTTGAATCTGGAAATATCAATTATTCCCAAAAGTTGCAATTATGATTAAATCAATATCGCTCGAAATATAATAGAAGGAAAAGTCTAAAAGTTTGAGGTTAAATATTTCTAAAACTTTTAAATATTTGCCGCTCGATTTCTCAAAAGTGATTTTAAAGAGCGGCGGGGTGATTTGCTCCAGTAAGTATTTTGCGGCGAAATATTTTGTCGTCGGTTTGCCGCATCTGGCGTAGGTCCAGTCGCCTGATGACAGCTTATGAATATTTTTGACAAAATTTGCTGCATTATCCAATAAGGCGATGTTTCTTGTTTAACTTCGTCGTTGATTTTGAACGTTGTATAGACATTTCATCTTTCAGAGTGTGTTTATCAATCATAATACATCATTTATTCATATTTTACCCTTAGTTTTAACATTGTTTATCTATGTGACATCGATACCTAAGATCGTATTCAAATTTATTTTATTCCGCCGTATATAAATGTTTTGCTATTCCATAATAGGTGTCGCTAAACGACCGCTAGACGGAACGCGCGGACACGTGTCGCCGCATCTCGCCGCATGGGGCGCCACGATCGCCCATTGTTTCAGACCCAACATCAGTCTATGTTCGATAACGCATAAATTCACCGGGTTCGAATCTTTTGTTTTATCTCAGTAACGTATGGACACTGCGAAGTGAGTCCGTATGATATCACGTTGGTTGTTTTGTCTTTATTAGTGAAATATGTCGCTACAGAGCCGCAGTTTATTTTATTATTTTAGTTACCATTTGTTATCACGACTTTATCTGCGGTATAGAAGAGGGATGCATCGAAATATAAATTATGGAGGCATTGTTCAGGTCACATTTCTTGAACTGAACAATAGGAACGAATAATTTTAACTTCGGGTAATAAATTTTATATTAACAAGACTCGTTGCTGTTGGGCCCCAAAGATCTTAAACGTTCGGATGCCACTTTGTCGTTGAAACTCATTTCGGTTTTAGTTTCAAAGGGTGTCTTTAATCCTGGAATATTAGAAGCGCTGCAAACATCTTTCCAATCGCTTCATTTCCAATCTCGCCCAAGTAACGAGGGGAAAGAACTAATGAGGCGGTGGAAAATTGTCGCGACTCTCAAGAAATCTTCCTCCGCGATGTATCTTTGAAGTTTAACAGTTAACTGCTATTAAAGTTAAATCATTTTTATAAACTTTCTTTTAATAATTCAAAATGTTGCGTGTTGTAGAACTTATATTATACAAATAGATTATTACCCTAATTTTCGAAAGAAGGACAATTCGTCACGCGCCCCTCTGTCAACCCTTCGCTGACCGACGGTCCGAAGGGTTGGCTGTGCTAAATCTAAATGAATGCAATAATTGTCGTTACTCATTCACAGAACAACCTCTGACTACTGTCGCAATTGACCCGGAATTTAAAATATATGGAGACGCCGGAACTAAAAATTTCATACATGTAATGTTATTATATTAGAGACCAATGTCGTACATTATTATAATCATGTTATAAAAATATCTAAAGTAAATTTTTCATGTTATTTAATTTAATTAAATAATTATAACTTTTTTAAAATTAAGAGCTCGCATGTATAGTTTAAATAAAATTTTTACTGTTTTACAATATGCTTTTACATCTTTATATTAGTAAAAGTATCATATATCTAACTTTGTAGATAGATTATTGACTTAGATATTGCTTTTTAGAATAAAAATTTTTCAAAACCGAAACTGAATTAAATGCGTATATTAAAACTAATCTCTATTTCCTTTAGTTATTTTCTAATTTAAGAATAACTTTCTTATTTATTTCTATTTCTAATTTTTTATTTTTTTTTAATCGAAATGAAACATTTTACAAAATATATTCACCATTGAAACTTTGTACATTTGACAGTTCGCTGTCAAACGCGTGAAGTTCAATACTTCAAGCATTTGAATACTATTTATCTGTTTCAAAATTATGTTTAATTATGAAATACATAACATTTATTCATTTTGTCTGTTAAAATGCGATGGACCAATAACTTCTGACAGTATAAAGTCGGGACAGCTAAAGTAAAATAAATATTCTAGACCTGACGCTACCGACTGTTTTGATATTGAATAGAAGTATCGTTTTGTTTAATTAACATTCAAAAATATTGAAACAGGTCCTCCAGATCTGTTCCGCACCGCCCCTCGTGCTAACAAGCGAGGGCGACATAATCGCAGAAACAAATCTGGCTACTGGCGCTGCATGTAAATGATGATGATTAATTTGTTCTTCGCAAATGACAAGAAGGGTTAAAAGGCAAGGGTCGCTCGTAATTCACCAACTTGTTCGAGAAATTCGAGGAATTCGCGCCCATCAGAATTTGCACAGTTTAATTTCCACGCCGCTATTTCGATTGCCTTTGTATTCCTTTACGGAGTTTGCTCGAGCGCAAACATATTTCCGGATCGAGATCGTATTAATTACGGATCGTCAGGGACTTTGGTGGCAGTGGCTCTAATGCGGATTGATGTTCATCAATATTTTTTATTTTCCTTTGGAAATCGATTTAGATGTATTACGAATGTTTTTTTTTTATTTTTTAAAACATTATCTAAGCAGCAGTCTACAAATTTTTTTATATTAAGTAACTGTATAGCAATAGCTGTTTATTTTACAGTGAATGTTTTCGAGGATTATCTATATCACCATCATTTCAGCAGAAGAGCGTCCACTCTATAGTGATATACGTCTACACTATAGATTTTCAATAGGACTAGTTAGAAGCAGATTGCACCCGGTGTCTTCCCACGACATTCATCAGCATGGACGTATTTCGACCTTGTGTCCTATGCTGCACTTCTCGGTCCATGTATTCCACTCAAAAACCTTAAGGCTACAGAGGCTTTTTACAAGTTAGGTTATGGCCACCGTAATTTTAGCTTTCACATTTTTACAAATGCGAGTTCAAAATAATCCATTCAAAACAATTAATTAATTTTATAGATTAAAAAAAAAACTTACAGAAATAGCTTAGCAAATTCTCTTCGCCAATAATCGGCACGTAGGAATGAGCATCATAAAATATAAAGTAGTCCGGGTAAACACTGTAAATTGAAAAGTTTTTCTGCTAACTCAATTTTATATCTATTCCAGGAATCGATGGCTCGCGGCTACGCCCATGTTTCCATTAAATTTTCACTCTTCCGGTTTTCATTGGTTTATTTTTTACTTTACATTTAAGATAATAAATCTATTCGTTTTACTGATTTGCTTAAAAAAGAACAGTGTTTTAGTATTGTTTTAGATTATAAAAGCTAATTAAATATCATTTTGCGTCTTAGAAATTATTATTTTTGATTCAAAGATGATCAAAAACACATTAAAGTATATCGGATTGTAACTATTCATTTTGTTCAAAAATATTTTTTATGGACTCTACTACACCTAATTTTTTTCTATAAATGTAACGTTGTTAGATTACTTTGTAATTATTGTATTTGTCTTTACATGGTCTAAAGGTTTTGGTCCCATCTCATGTGCCAAGAAGTAAATAGAAAACAAATAATATTTAACATCAATCGGCCATTGTCAGCGGATCGTAGGACGTTTGCAATAATCTTAAAAACATTTGGGTCGGGACGAGATGGGTGACCGGCTCTCACTCGTTCGCTTTCCGCTGAAATATAGGAAAAGAATTTGCAATTCGAATAATAAGTTTCACTATTCACCCGCTGCGAGAGCTACGAATTTTTAAGGGTTTTTCTTTACAATGAGCTGTAAATATTTTTAACAAAATTATAAGGCCCTATAATTTCACGTACGGTTATTTTGTTAATTTTAATTCAACGTTTCAGTTGTATTTGATTTTAATGGTAATTTAACACGTTCAAAATGTTATGTAGAAAAATTTATGAATCCTAATAGTGCGAATTTAGAACATATATATGTTATGAATTAAGTGTGCGTACATTTTATTATTATCAAAATTTTATCTGTTCCTTGTCCATAGCTGAACATAGTTCTTCCCCATAGATATCCAATAGCATTGATCGGAAGTGGCTTGCATCGAGCGACTACAGCGACCTCAACTAGATTGTTTGTCCACCTTGTGGTGTGAAAATAAACAATCGCTCATGAACTAAATATAAAAAACTCTAAATTAATAGTTACCATCATAAAGACATACATTTTACATGATAAAATTTTATTTTTACAATGCTACAAAATTAATGTTTTTATAGATAACGTCATAATTACAATACCTACTTTCGCAAATAAAGATAGTTGTATGATTTTTTTTTCTGTCTGTATAAATGCCGCCTCCAAAGCGTATCTAGATTTCGTTCTGAATTCTGTGAGCGATATGTAAAACGGAGGCGCGGCCGATGGTTCGCGTACATTATATTGGACCGAGGGCGCGTCACTCGATAATGCCCCTGATAGAAGATAGAGCAGCTCTCCTTGCCATTTACTTACTCCTTTATTCTTTTATGCGTTCCATTTTGGTGATCACATCTGTACTAAACAATTTACAGTTCACCATTTTTGTATACGTTACACTGAGATTGGTTTGCGAATTTCAATACACTTTACCACTGAAAGTTTATATTTTTTTATTTAAATAATTTTTGTATATGTGTTGTATTATTTTGCATACATAATTTATATATATTACCTGTATAAATATACGGAACAATTTTTCGAATATTTAATTCATGTATTTTTCAGATTAGTTGCGAGATTGAGTCATAAATGTTAAGACCCGTGAAAGAACCTAGATTACCTACGTATCTCATCATTGTCCGTCTAAAGTGGCATTGGACGGGGCACATCGCACACGCAATGGACGGCCGTTGGGCCAAAAGGTTCTCGAGTGACCTTCACTAGGTGGACCAACAACATATCAAGTCGTAGGAAGTGTAAGACTGGTTATTGTGGCGACCTTTGAGGGAGGCTTTGCATTGGACCTCTTTCATCTGACATAATGATGATTGATTTAATGGCTACTTAAGCTTTTTTAATCCTTTTTTCTATAATATCTATATTATCCTAATCGTAATCGTAATAACATCTAAAAAGAAAAGAACGTGATAAGTATGCTATGAAATAAGACGTCACTGTGATTGGCGTTGTTTAGGCAATTCACGATTTAAATTAGAGACAATAACCATGAAGAATTTTTATTAATATGTTTCGTACATGTTATAAGATCACATTGAGTAGGGCGGACACGTAGTTGCCGAGTTTGATGTATGCCCACAGATTAGATAATTGCATAAATCTTGTTTATACTGACGTTTGGGCAAGTGTTCATAACGAAATAACGAAATAATTTAAGATTATTTAGCTATTTTGTTATAACGTATGTAACGTATGGACTTTCCCATAATGGTAACGAATATATGATTGGTTAGATAAATAATGTGTTCATTATTATGAGTGGAATGTAGACAAACATATAGCTTTGTAATAAAAAAATTTCTAGCTTAGATGATGTCTAGCTTAGATGATGACCTCTAGAAAAAAGACTTACCCCATGCCTTATATTAATTTGCATAAGTATAACTTAACTATTCTAGACAGATATTAATCTTGACTTTATAATAAGATCTTCATCCCTCAGGAATCACCAATCATACGTGGCTACTTTTCAAGGACGACCTGTGATCAATTAATCTAATTAATGCATTTTAGTAAGTGTAATTTTGGATCAGATAAAATTCTTTACTAATAATAGTGTCTTCCATCTTTTTTTACTAAGCACATTTTTTTATTATTACTATCAAACATTTATTATAAATGCTCAAAATTTTTTCTAACTGCTGCGAGTTACTAATCTTTTTAAAATTATCTGCAACTCCTTTCATTGTCGTGAAACTTTCAGAGATCCTCACACATTCAACCAATGAAAAAAGTTTTTAAGATTAATAACTTGTCAATCGTTTCTTAAATATTTTTGTTTGATTTCTTCGTGGATGAAAAATTCCATTACATAATGTTGTAGTTCGCGATTCCAAGGACAAGAACAGCTGATGCAGCGTAATGAAGACGCAGTTAACTCAGGATAGGGGACTAAAAATGTAGTCTGGAATACGTTTTCAAAGAAAACATTCCAATTGGCGTCCAATTATGTTTGCTTTATACTTTTTTTATAGTTAGTTACTACGTTACTTGCTTTATAGTTAGTTAAATACATCTTCATGTTGATATGGTTTTGCATATATCTTTAGTACTATTAGGTTATTATAATGATATTGTACAGGATTATTCAAGCCAGAATTTCTTTTTCATTAGCTCAACATACAAGTTGCGGAGTTTCCAAGCCGCATTACTTAAGCACTGCTGTTTGTAGAGAATTACAGGTGCTCCAGAGGCATCTGTTTAAGTGAAATCTAGAAGAAGTGAACTACCAGTAAAAATCGTATTTTAATGCAACAGTGAGTGCCCGGCTTTATTCTTCCTCATCAAACCGAAGGGCACAGTCGTTCGTTAGTTCTAACTAGCGCACGTGCGGCGACGAACACGAATATTACTGCATTTAGATAAACATCGGTTTAATTTTACATGGAACACGTAAACCTTTGTCTTGTCGGTCCGGGGACGTGTTGAAACCTCTTTAATATTGGCGGCACGCTCGCTACCGGTTCTGCCGACATTTTTTTGTTTTAAACCAACCTACGTTTAATTATCATGCTTCCACTATCGTGGATATAATCTATGTCTTCATGGGAACTCGACTCGGTTCCGCCATTTTGAACTTTTGTCGGTACAATTTGGCGGGAAAGTGAGTAGTTCGTGTTTTCTTAGTAATGAAGGAGATAATGGAGTCGCGGCGATTGTGTGACTCGTTCTGTTTTCTACTCATTTTTTTCATGTCATTAAGATTTCTTAACTGGCATTGTTTTATTACGGTTAATATACAAGTGGCGTTCAGCGTTATGGTTGTAGCGTGATAATGGTCGTGTTGATGGTTGATGGGTCCTATTATAACTTTAAGTAAAGAAGTCAACAAACTCATGTCATTGTGAACATTGAAACGGTACTATTAACATTTCAAAGGTTTTGACACGAATTGAAATAAAAATACACATAGAAGTTGTAAAATAATTCTTATATTATTTTTACTGTGCATTTGTTTTTTTTTGCTATACAATTTACATAAGAATTAATTGACACGTGAAATTACGCCTACTGGAAAGTAGCCGTTGTTGCTCATAACCAGCGACATCCAGTTTTTTTTTAGAATTCTAATATGAATGTTACATAAACAAGACAAATAAATATATTTAGGTTTAAAAGCTTTAAGGTGGGAATGTTTAGCCCATATGCTCTCAAATAATGTATGGTAAACCGTATCTAAAAACCAAAGGTTTCAGAAATTATATAATAATATTAATTTTACTCTATTGTGTACTATGTGTTCCTACAGATTTGTACTTCCGGTCATTGGCACGCATTACAAGAGAAAAAATAGATTATTAAATTATTGGAAAAAGGTGTTAAATAAATGATAAGTTTTTTGCTAACAAATTAGTCAAACATTTACTTCTAAGTATACATAATTGCCGTCGATTAAACTTTCCACATAGACGTAAATAGATAGAGAGAATATTGATTCTTCTATACTAATAAATCAAATAGTAGGACTTGATTGGGTATATATCTATTTGGATTATCTTTAATGATTTGTCATAGTTAAGTAGTTAATAGTTTCGTGCCACTTAATTTTGTGTAGTAAGTCCTAAAACCGGTTTTCTGATATCAAGTTTTGGACGTTCGTTAATAACGTTTCAACTTGCTTGAAAAAATGTTTTGTGTGACAAATTAATTAACTTAACGAAATACAAAAAGTAATCGAGCATCAACTGCATAATAAAAAGACAAACATGAAGTAACGTTTTAATTGATTTTTGATAGGCAATGATAAAATCAACACACGGTCTTTGAACACTGCGGACATGACAGTGAAATGAGTGTAGTTCATTAAAACAAATACGCCACGAACTCGAACTAAAATGAGCAGAGAATGGAGTGAAACAGATGCTGTATTTGCGTATTCATAACAGTAAGACGGCCTTCCATCACAACGTACTGCATAATCATCCTCTTGTTGATATATAATGAATATGATTGTCGCTCAACGTGTCATAGATATATCCCTATCTATGACACGTTGAGCGACCCGCTATTTCTCAGCAAGGCCAAATCAGCAATGCGGAAATCCGTAAACAAATGAAAATTTGTGGGTTACTTTACGACTTCTTTGGGCTTCATTGGCAAGTGGCAGTTGCAATGAGCTATGCAAGACCTATTAGTTCGTCTAGGGAGAATATAATTCTCCCTAGACGAACGAAAGTAACTGACGAAATGGCAATAGGCTGGCAGGTTAGGATCGGTTCGCTGCCTTAAGGTTCTGTCTTAAGATCCACCAACTAGGTCAACAGATGATCTTATTAATATTTTTGTCTGTTCGTATGTACGTGTACCGGTTCTTGATGATGGTGGTGAAAAAATAGAGACATTAGTATTATATATGTATAGACATTATTATTAAATGTTATATTTATTTACGATTATTTTATCTTTTTTAATCTCCACGCTCTGTAACCAATAAAATCGTCTAATTTTAATAATAAATCAAATTTACAGCAATCATCTAAAGGTATATTTTCGAACGCAGAGTTTATTAGGTTTAATTAACATGAACAAATAATGATGCTACTGTAATTTCTAATTTATCATACATAACTTCTTATTTCCCTTATACCCTTTATATATCTCGCTATGATATTTATACTTAAATAATAGATAGCGATAAAGTAAATTACGCCATTATTTCTCTCTAGACTACTTTCATGTTACAAATGATTCAGAATCATACATTTTTGCTTTGAATTGAAGCAATGATAATTTTCGTTAAAAATTTTATGTTTGCGTCGTAATTTTATTACGCTTCGGTGTGATGTGCGGCCGAAGTAATGAGTTGCGTCGGCGGCCGCGGGTGGATACCAGTATTCCGGGCGAATTCAGCCGTATTCATATTCATTAGGGCGCGAAGGGCCCGCTTGATTGCACAAAGAGCCGACTAATTCGCTCCCGCGACTCCGTCCGGTTGATGAGTTTAATTTATTTACGCGTTGTAACAAGTGCTCACTCCTGAAGCTGGCTTACTTATTGCGATGTGTGGATGGGCACTCGTTTGAAGTCTACATATTACAAACGGGAATACCATTAGATTTTATTTTATTAAAAATATCGCTTTATAAATATTCCTTGACTTCTTTTAATAATATAAAACCTTAGCCCCTTCATGTACGTTGATTTGAATTAGTATGTAACCCGCGGAGCTGATGGCCACTGCGTCTTTAAGGTTCTGGGATAGAGACCACGGATTGGTAAACTCAGTGTAGAACGTCCATCCACAAGGTGGACAGACGACCCGACGAAATGAAATCCATCCCGAAATTATAAAGATGATGGATGTTATCACCCAATTTTTAATATTTTAACGCAATTTTCATGTTACTGTTTTTACCATAGATTTATTTTATTTACATTTCCAATGAAACCTTTTTACTTCGATATTCACTGTATCAAAAGGCAGTACATAAGAGGCATGTAAACGCAATACAATGCCGGTATCACGGGCGACTATTGTCGGATCAATAGGCGGTGGGCACGCGGCTACGGCCGGATCGGTTTAATTATTGAATTAGCATTTAAATCATTTCGGTAACCGTTCATTTGTAACTAATACAAATAGCTAGACGCATGAATAATATTAGAGTCCGTGGCGCACGGAAGCGCTCCCTGCCGGTGCGAATATTAACCAACCGTTTGATATTCTGTAATATTTTTTACCCTTATTCTGTCTGTATATATATTTTTAAATATTAAATTTGGAGGCATGTTGTAATATGATTTTCTGTGTTTTAATATACCAACGTCAAAATGCGATGTACCAACTCTGAAACGAGAATAATAAAAATTATATAATTTACTTGAAATATATCTATACGCTTGTAAGATAATTTGTTGATAAAGGAATATTGTAAGAATTAAAGTAATTCTAGTTACTATTGTGCGCCGCAAGTATTTGTTATAATATAATATATTCGCAAAATTGGTAAAAAAAATTAATCCATTATCATCATTTAAAATACTAGATTAAATTTCCATTTATCAATAAAGTGCGAATGGAATATTTATATAAAACCCAAACTATTAAATTAATTATTATTTTTTAACAGAAAACTCAAAAGCAAGCATTCTGTTTAAACTAGTAATTTAAAAGCAACACAACCGTTTATTTTTGTATTTTTATGTGTAATTATGTAGCTTTACCCTTATAAGGAAAAATTAACAAACATACATATTAATTTACATTTCATTACATAGTCGGAATCGAAAAATGTCGAAATTTAAAGGGTTGTTATAATTCAATCTGTGAAACCCTTTTCTCGGTAAAAAAAATAAAACAATCACTTAGTATTCGTATAGATGCAACGTTATTAAGCTACCGTCGTGAGAAAAACCAAACGTGGTCGTTGTCACAAATTGGATTCAAGTGGACTGTACGAGCACAGCGATTCCAAAAAGTTACGACTCTCTTCAACGCTTCGACGTTAATAATTTGTTTAGCTTTGTTTATAAAGCGAACCGTGTGACTTTCATTTTGATACAATTATTTTTATATTAATATAATTCATATATTAAAACTATTGAATATTTATTACAAGCATAAAAAAAGAAAATAGAAAAGGTTTACTTGCAATGAAATTCGTAAATAGTATAAGTTTAATAGAAATAATACTTAAGCGTGTGATGGTATTTGGCATGTTTATCAAGTATGAGTATAAACTAAAGAGCACATAGTCAACATCATCATCACTTACTCGTCACCCACTAAAGGTAAAGGCCTCCCGCAAAGATCGCTATAGTGATCAGCAATTTAAAAAAAATCAGCATTAAATTCCGATGTTACAGATATCATCAGATATTAGTGACTATGTCCATGACTGCCCTTTAATTGGATAGAAGGTGTGCATTTCTTTCAGGGATCACTACTTTTTGCATCAGTAAACTCGAGTTATGATAACATATAACAATATGTTACCAGCGAGACTTTTGGTTATTTTCGGCATGTGCCCGTAGGCAACCTGATAACTTCTATAAGCTACTGGTTGTGAAAAAAATTAGACAATAAAAGAGCACATGAATGGATAATCTACCGGCCTACCTATCCTACCTAATCGACTCTGAGAAAAGTAGACGATATAATACTTTGGAAGAAGCTGTTCATTTATACGACACAATTTTCAGTAATGAAGAAACAAGACGACAATTTAATATTTGCCTACTACAATTGTAGATGGTTTTAGATGGAGGCCGTGGTCATACACCCAGGGATTCCCCGCCAGTGGTCAAAGAAATGTTTCTGGAAATGCTGTTGTCCAAACGAGGTGACATACCCTGACTCAGGAGTGCAGATCTATCCCCAGCAGACATATTTTATAGGGTTTTTTAAAGAGTCATGTTTAGATACGTCAACTAAAAGTATAAAAAGAAGTTGCCAATCTCGCGGCTTTTTTGCTGATGATTATTTTAAAATTTCCGCACTCGCTTAGTAGAGTGCAAAAATCAAAATGACCGCCATTTCGAATGAATAAAAATAAATTCCATCGAATTACCTTTCCTGTAAATAAGCAAATTTTAAAATATACTTAATGTTTTTTTATAAGAATTTTTCAAATATTAACTAATTAATTATCCACGGTGTGTGACATCTAATATCTTCACAAGTATCACCATCACCGTTATCATCATCCAATTTTCAGTGGTAATAATAAAATTTTATATATCTTATCTTAATTTATTTAAAACTTTCAAAACACTAATGTAATTTCTGATTACTCTCTGTATTAGTAGACTTCACGGGGCGTAGTCGCTATCTACCCACAAATAAATATATGGCATGTCAAAGCACGTCACGAAGCATTAAAATCAGTGTTTCGGCGGCACGAACCATTAATTCTCATATTTATTGGTCGCCCGATGCACGAAACTCACTAACACGGTACGTGAGTACCTTCAACGATACCGATTGCGTTTCCTATTCCGGGGAAATAAATTTAAATACACCTAATATTCTTCCATTAACGGTATAATGATTCTTATTTCACCAACTTTTTTTAAATAATCCACAAACGAAAAGTTTTAATTGTCATCCAATTTATATACGAGATACGACAATTTATATACGAGGTATATAGTGTAAATAGTTTCCTAGTATCTTCAAGCGAATTCTAGATCTTCTTTTCTTACAATTCGTTCTTCAGTTCTCTTTACTATTGAGAAAAAAATAACAGCATATTTATACAATATAATGTACCGAATAATTATTTATATTTTATTTAAAGTTAAATTAAACCATAGATAAGATTTCCATACCAAAAATGCAGTGTCTAATGATGCAGTTAATGTATTAACTTAAATACATTTTACTTAAACGTTTGAACGCGTTTGATGCGTAAATGATTATTGTGTTAGGCCTATTTTGTACTTCACAAATAGCAATTCCTTGAGAGTAGAAATCATTAACCGCGTGACCCGGACGTGGCCGAGTTATAAATGGTAAAGTAACAATAGCCCACACAATAAATGGCACAATTAAAAATGAGACAATATGAAAGCGGTTCTTCGGAGACGTCATCACGTCATTCTTTATACGTGACGTAATAAACGTCCCACTTAAATGTTCAGGTGAGATAAGTGTAATGCGCGCGTTACTGAGAAAATGCTTGCATTAATACGTGCTATCGTGGTGCTGTTGACAACTCGTTCCTGAGCGATGATCTAGATTGTCCCACCTACAAAACTTAATGCTGCAGTTAGTTTGACAAAGCTGAAGTTAGTGTCTAGATATGTATTAGCGTCCTCATTGCTTAAGATCGTCTATATTTTAAATTTATACTAACGTTTATGTACGTCCTTATTCTTAGCATTGGAATTAAAGTTAAAAAGTTATTCATAGGAAATAAGCGAATTTCTTTATATTTTTAGTAACTCTGCCTTATGTTATCATTTACTACTTCATTATACATAACCTTTCAATCTCTTCTTTTTCTGCTTTCTTTAATCTCTAAGGTCACCTTCATGGTGTCATTTCTCCGACGCATTTGTTACCTTCCTCGTGTCCTTTTCTCGTCCAGGTTTCATTTCATTCAATAAAGCAAGCGCTTACGCCAGGATTTTTATTTTAGGATTTCTGGCCGGCCTATACCGATTTGAGTCTTACCACTCTCAGGCCGATATATCTAACTTAACTCTTTTTTAAGGCATTTGTTTCCTATTTCCTTTGTGATTTTAGCGACACTAAGCTTATGTATGGCTTCGACAGAAAAGGAAGCATTGGTCAAATATTTGTGCTTTCTGGTGGGCTGTCAGCATCATATCTAAGAAGTCGAGTTTGCTTTCGAGAATTCTTCCCAGCATAGTCTTAGTTTTTTTTCTATCTAAGTACAGTGGTCCACTTTTCCTAATTTTACTTAGCTTTTATAGGTATAGGTTATTTTTTAACCCGTTCTGTTTCTAACCTTTCGATCACGAAAAAACCTAATAATATTGACTATAACAAAATACAATTCATAGTTATGTAGATTACGAGTATATTAGACAAGTAAAATGATAACTGTTTTTTTTTTAAATTTATGGCTAATTCAATAATCCCTTCAATGATTGTGTTAAGATTTCACTGTGTGACGACAGCGGGCACCAAATGGAAAAGAAATCATTCCTTTCATTGTCATAAGAAATACTCTAGAAATATTCATAACTTGTTTTATTCTATACAGGAAAAATACTCGAGGTAACTATTTCAGTTTAACAAATTTGTAATATAGGAACACATCAAAAGAGGCCCTTATTCACACTCAATAACTCAGAGCCAACACACGTTAAAACTTTTGTGCGGAATTTTACGGAACCGCCGGCCTCCTTAATTGAAATGGGGAATCCTTTGTTCTGGACACGGTTGAATTATAACTGACCAAACGGGTAAACTTTCTTAATGAGATTCTGCTAAAACTTAATAACTCTCTTCGAAAACTTAAAAAAATAAATATATAAAGAACAAACATCATATTCATAATATAAACTTAAAATTAATTTGAAACACTAATTATATATTTATATATAATATAAATAAGATGAAGATTTATTTTATTCTTTACAAACATAGATAATAAAGTTTAAACTAGATGAATATGAGCTTTGTTAATGACTCAGAAAATAAAAATATGGAACAGTATTTTGAAGTTCCTAAATGTACCTAATATATTATGGGTAATAATTAAAAAAAATGAAGAAATTAAACCTTAACTATATTATTTCTGATTACCAAAACCGGAAATGTTAAACTTAAAGTTATATATGGCATTTTGTTTTCTGATTCCTTATTCAAATTTATTTAAAATTAAAGAGAACATAATTCTTTTCCTATATTAGCTACTCATTTGTTTTCGAGTCATTTTATTTTCTTCTAACTTTCAAGTATAATAGATCAATATAGTTAACTGAACAGATTAGATTTAATGAAAATTATGAATAAATCAATATTTTCATATATTTTTATCATATTTAATATGGATTGTCAACAAAATTAACGATATTGCATACATTCGATTAATTGCAATTCGAACAACCGCCAACCACAAAATGCGCCACGTTGTTTCAATACAATTTTTTTAACATAAATTCTTCATCATATTTAATTAAGATTTTCTATCAGTAAATATGTAATATGTATAGTTATTTCTATATTTCTTTAATAGCCAAATGCTTATAAGTCTTTAACTAATAAACTTTTAGCTTTGCTAATAAACTATTATGTTTTATTTATTTTATATACACGTTGTATAAATAACAATCAAAGCAATAGACCATTAGCGACGACAAATTACTAATGAATAAAAAAAAGAAATTTTAAAATTCTCACTAATACTACAAATCCGTGAAATCCCTATGTAAGTTATCTTTTTTTAGACAATATTTACATCCGTTAAATTATATTTACTATCAAGTTTTAAGTTACAATTAAGGACATATACTTATCATATATTTTATTGCATATACGGATTTGTGTTTAAAAAATAATTTATTTGTATCTCAAACAAGTGTTATTAAAATTAAAACAAAATTTATACTTAAACTGAGATATCGTTTTAAATATTTTTTATCCTATAAAGGGCTCAGATGATCAGAACGTGTATTATTATATTAATACAAATTGACATTTTAATGAATAATCGTTTTGGCTACTCTTCAATAGATGGCGCTACTGACTAAATGTGTAACTTCGTCTCGCAGACATGACATCATAATCCTAACAATGCTTGTTACCTACTACAATTACTTAAACACATAATAATAATTCCCGTGCGAAAAAGGCTTGCAACAATATTTTAATGCATTCTTGGAGACAGAAGCGAGGCGGCGTGGGTAGAATCACAATTAGACATGTGATACATACCTTAATCTGATGTGTTTGAAATTCGAGAAATATTATCTGGTATCGCTTGACACTCATGATATATCGTTCTTTTTTCAGGAGTGTTCTTTTTTCAAACTTGTGTATTTTTTTTTCTTTGTTTTTGATTTCTTATTTTTTACCCAATTATTATTTATTAACTTAACTGTTGTTTTTTTTAAATATCCTACAGATTTTTTGTATCGCACATGATATAATACACCCGTAAACCGTTATTCTACTTCTTTTCTCATTAAGTCCCATTTCTCATGAGGTTACCATTTCTATTTCTGCTGCACTGTGGGCATAGTTGCGACTTTCCGATGAATACCTTTCGTCTTTTTTATTTTTAGTTTTCCACCTGGTCATCGGTGATAGTTTCGGGCTACTTTTGGTTTAGCAATTTCCAGCACTTTCAAGGTCATAAGAAAGTTATATAAGCGATTTGTTGTATCAGCAAATTTGTATATAGCCGTTAATTCCCCTAAGTCCGTCCATGAAGTTATATTTTTAGAAAAAGCTTCGAAATGTCAGTTTGTTCAATTGTGGACTATTGAATAAACAGACATTTTTAATCTATTCCTTTCTTCTTTTGCAGCTGTTTCTACATTTTATTTGTGAATTATATACTTCCATGCTTTGTTCTACCAATTCTAAATTTTTTTCAACATTTTGAGGTGTTACAGTACGGGATATCAGATTGATCATTGGATGTTTTGGTAATAGTTTTATATACATTTTTCTTGTTTTTTAAATAAATGAGACTTTCAGGAATTATTTCTTACTTTTTCTTCGTTTATTTACTTTTTAATTACAAACTGGAGGTATAGACAGTAGAATCAGATTACATAAGTACTTTTTTGTGCTTTGAAATAGCTTATTATTTTATGAAGGAAGATGTAAGAATATTATTCGTTAAAAAAAATCAATAAAATATTATAAATTTCTTATATAGAAGGTTCGAATCCAAATATGTTTGAATCTTAGACAAAATGATTTCATTGTATACATGCGGTTTTTTGTTATTGTAAAAACTCTAATTCTAGCTAATTTATTATTTAGAGCTCAAAAGCTAACGCTATCAAATGACAAGAACAAAAAGCTGTTAAATCCGGCGATGCATAATAAGCAGTCCGCGGAGTCTGGTAGCGTGGTGGTATATAGCTGTCAAGCGTTCATTGTTTAGCCAGAGCACTGGTAATGAATTAATTCGTTGGGATTCACGCTCTTGCGATCTGAAGATAAGGCAATCCGAGCGATGTGTGTTTACGTGGCAGTACAGTAAATTTTCTTAGATTTATTCCGATCGTTTTCATATGTTTAGCATTTTTAGTAGATTTTAGTTAATTTTTTTCAAAAGTTTTGAACAGCTCTCTGAAGCTTATCCTGAGGTTTCTCAAACATAGGATGCTTCTCCAACTTGTTTTCATCCTTTGATACTCGATGTTTTTACCAGCCAAAGGTTGTTATACTCGTTATTAAAATATAAGCATTTAGCATATTGTCTAAATATATTTTCTAACGCTGTAATATTTCAAGATAAGAATATCATTTGGTATGCTATGAATTTGCTATTTCAATTAAATTTTCTTCAAAAGACTTTAACTGAAATTAAATTTTAAACATCTATTAAAGTTGGAGTAATTATTATAACAAAATGTTTTTTTTTCGAACAGTAGTGTGGTCTCGCCAGTTTATCGGCTCATATCGTTTTAATGAATGAGTATAGCAATGCGTAGGCATCGCCCCTACCTTAATAAAATTGTCATAAAGGTAAGATAAATTTGGGAACGGAAACGTAAGACGTCACACTTGTAAAGAGATAAATAAGTTATAAGCCAATGAACTCCTTGGTTAAGAATTGTGTAAAAAATCCTTTTATTTTTTAATATTTCATACATTATATTTGTAAGATAAGGCTTATATAATTAATTTAATATTTTGAAAGAAATTACATTTTTATATTTTACTATGAAGTAAATAGACGAAAATAATAGACAACCTCGAGGATGTGCAAGTTGAAGTGATATTGGAAAGACCACATAGCGCGCCAAATGAATGGTCGGGGCCTTAAGGTTGCGGAGTAAAGACCAGGGACCAGCAAGCGCAGTGTAGGACGTTAACCTACAAAGTGGACATAGTCTGTGTCCTTGTTAAGTTCGACGGAAGATTCTGGACGCAGGGCATACACAACCGGTCAAGAGGCTTGGTTTCAACCGCGGAATTCCTGTGGCAAAAATACTAATACTAATACAAAACCTTACATAAAACTAGAGGTGTTTTCACATTGTGACATCAGATTGTATATTTTATTAAATTGACTTTCAAAAACTTTACTATCTTTTCTCATTACATTTTGCTATTATTGCTTATCTAAACGATCACTTGTAAAAGAGAATTATAATTAATATTATTTCTCTGAGCCTTGTAAAACTTTAATTGAAATTTCATAGTGGTGATGGAAAAAAAGGGTAAACACTTCGATTTTATTCTGCTCCTATAAACTATTTTTGTAAACCAGTACTATTATTAGCTGTACTATTCAAAACAATCAAGATTTGTTTTCTAATTCTAAAATAAAGTGTTGAAATTAAAATGAAATTATTGGAAGTGTGTAATTGTTTACAAATATAGCGACTTACGTTTTCATTTTTAAATTTATCTTACCATTATAACAAGTTTACGTCTTTCCTCCTAAATAATTTAACTAATGGCAAACATGAATGCTTTTACTTATGACTCTTAGTGCTTTTCCAAGCGTTTCTTCTTTTAGCCAATTTATTGTATAACTACATTTTAAATTATATTAATTTCCGTTTTTTTTCCAAGTCAACTGTTACCATACAAAAATTAACTCGAGATGTTATTTTGTAATGTATCATATTTAAGTAAGTTAAATAATATAAAACATTGTAACATTTTTTTACAAAGTTAAATTTTTTATTTCAATACATATTTTGTGTCACAAGTTATGATGAGTATTTTATTGAATAAAGGACAGGTGAAATCTAGATAACATTGAGAAACTATTCTGCGCAATGTACACGGCCGTTGATACGATTAAAGGACGTGTAACCACATAAGCCAAACATTTTAAATAGTGCCGTGCCGATTTTATGGATCGATACTACAAAGCAATTGAAGCTCAAAAGTAAATTACAGAAACTCAATAATGGAGTTTACAAGCAATAATCTTCGAAATCACAAATCAAGTTGTAAGCTGAACGCTTTCACGAGCACTGTAGGCGGTTCTCTGGTCGCTTCCAGCCATTCCGTTCAGATCTACGGGCATCGAGAATGGTTAACACTTCTAAGAAAAACACGTAATACAAAAATTTGTATTTAACGTATAAGGCTAGTAGGCATATTGAAGCGGCTGTGGACAGGTTACATAGAGCGCAGAACTGATGGTCACTGCATTAAGGCTTTAGAGGGGAGACTACGAACCGACAGAGCGAAAGACATCTTTCGACGAATTGGACCCTATTTAGGTTGTCGAAAGATGTTCCATTCAGGTAGCTTCCAATTGGTCCTGTTGGTAATCTACGGGGGAGGCCCAAGCTACTCAAAGCCATTTAAGAAAATACAATATTCTTGTATAATAGTAACACCTAAGATAAAATTTACTGCCGTATCTTGATTGCGAATCGAAATAGAGTTGTAATTATTTATTGAGTAACAAAGTACAATTGTGTTTAAAATGCATACAAAAAAGTCCTATGTATTTCATATAACCAATTACATAGATATGAAAAGCGTGGAAACGTTCATCATTTTAAAAATAATTAGAGCGACAAAGGCGACGACTTTATAAAAGTGTCTAATATTAATTCACATAATGAGTGCGCAGAACTTATGGCCGATGCGGTTTTAAAGTTCTGAAGTAGTTTTCCACTCCAGACGAATCGGCAGGCTGCCTCAAGGCGGCCACCCACAAGGTGGACAGACGGCCAAAAACATTCCATTTATCGGTATTTTATTATCCACTAACTTGTTGTAATATATTCAGAACAACACTATAAACTGAATTCATAACGTCTTTGCGTGAAGAGAACAGTTACTCTTTCTTATCACTCATCCATGTCTCCTAATCAATAAATGAGGCATTCGTACTTTCTGAAAAGCTTAGTGTGACTGGTCAATGTGAACACGGTTTTATTATTTAATTTATATTTTAGATTGGGCGGTTGGAAACAAGTGCAAAATCTTTTAAGAATGTTTAGCTAATTTGCTGTTAATTAATGTATGGTAAACCCTTTTCCAAAATTAATGATAACAGCAATATTAAATAACATAATGGCAATTTAATAGTAAAAAAATTAATAATTCGCATATTACTTATTAAAGATAATTATTGTTTACTGTACATCCGTGCAGACTTTTCATTACTTGTACGGCCTGCCATATTCGAATAGAGTTCAAGAGTAATTACTTTATAAAGATTAATTTGAAATAGGTGTAAAAATTTTAGTGAGTTGATATCACATTTGTTGAAAAATTAATGCTTTTGTACTTATTTCTAATCACCCTCTACTAATTATATTAGACGTATCTTAATTCTGAATGTTTATTGAACGCAAAGCCTGTGTGTATCATGCTAGAAATAGCTTAGAACTGTCAAAATAGCTAAAATATACGGCGTTTTATTAACACCGGACAACAATTGCTCGGCAAAGTGTGGGATTCCTTACTTCTCTAGTTTATGGGACATTGGACAGCGCGTAGGTTTGACGATGGCGCATGGTGGTCTAATGTTTAAGCATAATTATTTTTATGCGTTATAGTTTCTGGTTTCGACGTTATATTTTCTTGGAGCTTTTCAAATTGTTATTTTTAAGTATATGTGACGTTTATGACTCCTGGTCTATAAAATGTCTTATTGATTCCAATGCAGTCTATACTCTTTAATATTGGTTAAAAATTGTATTTTTTTCTTTTTTTTAATATTCACTGCTATATTATAACACATATCATATATAAACTGTTTATCATTTCCCAAAATATTTGTTGTATATTATATCAAATGTATTTATTTTTAATTGTAATTTTATTTAAGTTTATATAGCTTACAAAATTATCATTAACAATTATCACTTATCAAACGACAGCAAGCTCTGTAGAGATACTTCTACAAATTGTTTTAATTACACTTCAACGATTGAAAACGTCAATTATTCCATTCGGTGACTTTCAATTACTGGCGGTGGCAACGGCGGACATCCTTGGCTAGTCATTAAGTCTGCCAATAGATTATTGATTGGTGGTGATTGCTCGTTCACAATATACTCGCATGTAGCGCAGTATCAGGTCATTTGCATGAAACTCTGACGGTTTTAATGGCCAATCTAGATTAATTGAACAGAGTAATAACGCACAATGGAACAATAGAATTATTTCTTTATTTTATATATCAAGAATATATATTTCAAGACGAACAAGATATTCAGTTTAGACTGCCCACTGCAATGTTTTATTACACATGTTGAGTTTACTTACTTGGTTTCTCCGTGATAAAATGGTTATGACGGATTTCTACCGGCTTGAATTCAGTCTTCTTCTGACACCTCTTGTAAAAACCACAGACCTCACACATGACTGTGGTTTCAATAACGCTGGACGTTACTAATGACGGTTTAGGGTAGAGTTGGATTTACCCATACATCATAATAAAATGGGCCTGGAATTATATTGCGCCATAGTAAAGCTTTAACATTCATGTGGCGAGATTTTTCCGAATCCACTGCTTAGTTATAAAAGCCTTATAAGTTGTCAGATTTAATCTCCATCAATATCCAAGCCTTCGACAACGAAAGGCGATTGTTTTGATGTTCTTTCTCTTCGCAGCCTTCAAGGTTATACTAGCGTTCCATGTCCTGTTGTTTTGGTACAATCACGATGCCTAGTAAGACGGCAAAATTCTATGCGACAGAATGTACTGAACTCCGCCATGTTCTGCGTCGATGCTAACACTAATAAACCACGCCTTCTGGTATGATAACCTGTTATTTTTTGATATCTTGCAAACCAGACCTCAATCACACGAGCACATAGTCGATTGGCTGTTGCAATAGACGTATTAATTACCCCCTCTAAGGACTCTCGCAAAAGAAAACTTATAAAGCCTTTTTCAAGAGGCCTTATGGGTTATTGTTTACTTTTATACTTCTTTTAAGTCCTAATAAATATCATTTGTTAATATCATACATATTTTCGAGTTTTATTCTTAATCTAATAGGAAAAGCTTAGTTATTATTTGCCTGCATCAATCGCCGAACATATAGATGCTATACTTTCATCATCATTATATCACAGAGTTCCTATGGTTATTTAATAACACGAGAAGCCGCGTGCATTTAGCGTATTCCGGCAACCTTAACAAGTTCATATGTCCACATTTTGGGTGGAGGTCCTGCTACGGATTTCCCCGTCCACATAGCTTGATACGTAAAACAGATACATATTTTTATATTTGAAGTAAGCACCGACGTAGTATCAACGAAAAAAAAATATTATTACAATTATTTATACCATTTATACTTTGTGCAATGGTGGACGGCGAGTCTATAATTATTTTTATAATAATCACGAAAGTAATACACCGTAGTTAAATTTATTCATTATCCTTTGAATTTAAAAAAGCAGTGAACTATGTAAAAAAAAATTGAGGTCGCTTCGAAAAGTAAACATTACTAAATTAATTATCTTAGACTCGCTAAAACGTCCAACATTCTGTGAAAGTTTTCACTACTCTGTACAATTAGTGGCCCCGTACAAATTGTCCGGTACGGTTGTCATGCTATCTATGAGTGCCTCAAATTGCGGATAATTGATCGCCAATGAGCACGTGCGCGTGACCTGAACGTAAGGCCGAAAATTGCGACGAAACTTGTCATATCGAACATGCATTTGTGCATAACCAAGGCCATATCAGGTATAATTGATTGGACGTTATATTATTTGCATATAACGCATATAATTTGCATCGATAATCGCGAAACGTATGTTTATCTAACTTAGTCTTGAGTTTATTAACATTGAGTTTTAAATTTAAAAGGAAGCACTGCATTTTAAACACATCTCATCGGGTAATTTACATAATAAGAATCAATAAATTTTACTGTTAGTGGGATTCTATTTAAAGCCATTTAGAAGTGAATCTCGAGCTTATTTCTACCGTTTTATAATACAAGCAGTTATGAAATAATTTTATCCTTTTATGTTGAGTTTTTAAAGATAAGGCCAAGATATTACGTGCCTGTAGGTGTACATGCCGTCAAGTCTTGAGATCTTTATTACTCACAAAAGGAAACTCGGTTAGACAGCAATACGAAATACGAAAAAAGCAAAACAAAACGTCACGTGTTTCTTGCAAAAGAGCCGAGGAAAGTTGAGTCTCCTCGGTACTTGCTTAAATACATACTGTATTTGAGCAAGTAATTAAGGGTATCTGTGCTTATCGTAGAAATCCAAAGCCCAAAGTACTGAAAACGAACAGTCGGAAACTGAGTGGTTCTAGTGACCACAAAACCGGTATAATCTCGTCATCTCCAGAGGATATCTTGTGGAAAAAAAGTTTAATCTTATGTTTGTGAGGTGTGATTTCATCATTTTTTTACGACTGTTGGACATAGTCTTCTCACAGAGACCAACAAAACTATTCGATAAGCTCGTTGGTAGCGGCTTGCGCCCAGCTTCTTCCGACGACGTTAACAACGAATATAAATAGTTGTAAAAAGTTGTTCGTAAATTTTCATCCATACATCCATACTATACTTACCATCAGTGTTAATATTTGTTCCCGAATATGTAGTATTTATCACATCTCGTAATGTATCATACTAATTTGACTTATTTCGAATTATAAAAAAATATAATGTATTTATTGAGGACATGATACAAATAATGACAATGAATGACACATTTTAATTATGTACCTCTGACTTTATTTGAAAAAAGAACATTAAAAATATTACTTTCAAATAAACTATATCTAAATGGAAATAACGTTTCAGTTATATCGTTTACCAGTAACTTGACAGCTATCCTTAAGTAATGAACTGGCTACTGCTTATTACATTATTTTACGCTGAATAAACTAATGTTATGAAAAAATACTTTGTCAGACGCTCCATCAATTTAGATTAGTATAGTAATAGCTTTAATAGACGTACCGGTGGTGGCGGTTAAAATAACACCCCCTTCGTATAAGAAAATCTATGTAAAACTTAAGGTACTACAAAATATCAAGCCTATTAGTAGTTGCCGCGACGATCCTTTACTGCGATCACAGCTTCTTGACAATTTTAATTGTCAATATTAATTGATAAGTTGTTACATTTAATATTGGTCGCACTTGTATGTATGATCATCAACTGAATTGCTTCCTGACGGTAACGTTTACGTTGCTTAAAAATGGTGATGAACTTATTGTCACATCTTCTCGTCTAATATCCCTCAGTACCTGAACACGAAAACCTATGACTAATGTGCGTTACCAGTGATGAATATGGCACTGAAACGTGAACACTAACCGGGGACCTCTCTAACAAGTTCCCTGTTGTTTAACGAGCTATGGTGAGGCTGTGGGTGAGATATCTACACAAGATTGTTTAAGGAATGTAGCGGTTTCTATACCAGCGAAAGTAAAAAGCATAGCCGAACAGTTTGGCAAGCAATATAGCAGGCAGGCCATAGAACGCGAAACGAATGATAGCTGTGACTTTAAAATTCGGTAGTGGAGACCATGATCTTGTTAATGATGCCAAAAACACTGGATGTAAGTCTTTTTCAACTTGTCTGGGCGCATCGTAACTGACATAGCCCAATAATAGCTTGATGATTTAATATGGTAGAAAGCAGGCCACTTAGCGCCCAGAATCAATAACTACTATGATCTTAAGATTCGGTGAGAGACCATGACCCTGTTAAAGTCGTGGAAACACACGCTGTGGGCTAAGCACTTCCAGCGCTCTTGTCATCACGAACTTGATACAGTTGTAAAATTACAAACTAGGATTAGTATCAATGACAATAAAAAAGAAATTTCTGTTTTCATTATTAGTTTTGTACATTCACCATCATAATAATGTCAACCTACGTCCACTACTGGACTCGGTTCGGTCGACATGCCTCCAGCGTTCTCCGACGACTTAACAAGGCCATCTTGTATGTAAACGTTCTACACAGCAGTTTGTAGTCCGTGGTCTCCACTCCCGAACCTTGAGGTCTCAGCGATTACCTGCTGTGCGCGCTCTGCGGTCTGACCACTGCCAACTCAACACGCCAATCTAATGGGCTGAGTCGTCTTTTTATTTTATTTGCTATTAATTCGATACGTTGTTTCGTCGACTTACTTTTAAAGTTAATATATAAATGAAAATATACTAATAAATATCAAGAATTTTTAGTCAGATTATACCAAGGAACGTTCAAGGCAATATGAAGAAGTTAATTTCTGTATGGGTGGTCCGTGGATGGCTGTAGTTAATAAATTAGTGCGGCTCCGCAACCCTCCCTCTCGTTACTTAAGACACATTAACTTTCTCATTACCCTTATGTGTTTCTCCTTATAAATAAATTGCATAAAGTTAAAAACTCTACGTAGTAAATGTATTAGAATTCAATACTATGCTTATTGCTTATGCTATAAATTTACCATAACTATTTTTGATTATTATGTACTTTGTTCAGAAAACATAGCGAGATCAAAAAGTGAGGTGAAATTGTTGTTTAATTTTTCCGAGCATTAGGAAGGCAGGTGGTTATTTTTTTATAGATTAAAAGGAATTTCTATAACATTTACCAAGTATCTGTTTGTAAAAAGTTCGATTATTATTTTGCACAGTTCAAACCAAAGGATTGTGTGATGTTTGTTTGTACAACATCCCAAAAAGTGTTGAAGGTAGCTCTCGGTGAATGGAAACTTCAGTTATAGGCTAAGTGTTGCTCAAACCCAATACATGGTGTGCAACGAACTTAATCAAATTGAATACCCTCTCATCTTTGATGGACAATAAGTCACCAAATGTGACGAGTACAAATATTTAGGTACCATGTTGCACAACTAAGGAAATTTGGAGGTAAATACATAACACCGAAACGCAGCTGGTTCGCTAAAGTGGCGGGAAGTAACTGGCGTTACCTGTAATCGGAGGATGCCAGTGAAGCCTAGTTAACGGCCTGATATTTAAGAGCATGATAAGACCTGTTCTGACTTATGGGAGTGAAACATGGGCTATGACACAACACAATATCCGTTCAGTCCAAGTCGCCGAAATGAAGATGCTTCGGTGGATGTGCAGAGTAACGAGGCTCGATATAATAGGCAACGAGTACGTTCACGGTAGCCTCGGGGTACGTGACATCGCCAATAAGCTACAAGACAGTCGGCTTACATGGTACGAACACGTAAAGAGGAGATCTCCTGAATACATCGGGAATGTCGCTAAGGATCTAAATTTTTCTGAGTCCCGAAGAAGAGGAAGATCGAAAATAAGATGGGCAGATACCATAGCGAAAGACATGACTGCCTGCAAAGTTTCCGCGAACGACGAGTCCAATTGTGCGAGGTGGAGAAAGAAGATAAGGAAAGCAGACCCCATGATCAGATGGGATTAATAATGCTCTGGAGAGAGAGATAGTTCAAACCGAAGGATGTTTTGTGTTTCAAATGCGTCAAGTGTTGATTGGTGCCAAAGTGGCTCAATTTAAAAAAACCTTAAGGTCTTAAACGTTTTAAGGTAAAAAGACTATTAAGGCTGTTTCGAGGACTGGAAAAGCGTTGGCAAAAAAGTTTTTTATCGGATAAAAATTACTTTGAAGAGGATAAAATTGATTTGGAAGAATAAATAAAGAATTAACATTTTCATAACAACAACAAAGACAAATTCACCTTACTTTTAGATCAGAGTATTGTAACCAAATACATTTGTATTAATTTTCTCTAAAGTTGGTTTTTAAAATGAGACGAAATAAAGGAAGAATAAATAAAAAATTAAAATGAAAATAATTAATGGTGTGTAAAGTTTACAATTAAATTAGATAATTAATTAAATTAAAAAAATCAAATTATGATTAAAACAAGATCATGATCAAAACTGCAAATTTTTAATTTACATCCATATAGGACAAATATTTTATATTTCCCATAAAGTATTATTTCACCAGGCAATGTACATACATAAATTCATATACGTAGAAATGTATATATATATATATATATATATATATATATATTTATATATATATATATATATATTTCTAAGTTATATACATATAAAATGTATTAAATGTATATAACTTAATTAAATAACTATTATTATTTTATTTCATTTCATTTTTTCAAATATATTATTTTCCCTTATTCACGATAAAATAATAATGATGAGGAATATATGCCAAAAGAAAACAAAATTTTTAAACCTTAATTTAAGTAGTTTGCAAAGTATTGGTAGACGACAAAGATAAACTCTATTACAGTATTTACACTGTGACCTTATGTGAAAACCTTAATAAAATCTACGGCAGAATCTTTTGATGAGTTGGCCCGGCACATTGTCCTAAACCTCAAGGCATTTAACAGTCTGTAGCGCTTGGGCAGGGACTTGAAATAAAATAATGTATAATTGAATAAAAGTTCCAAATTGTATTATTTATAAGTATAAGTTTTTGGTTTATTAACCCATAAGATAAATTATAAATAACGATAAAACGCTGTCGTGACAAGCAGCTGGGAGAAGTAAGATCCGTATCAAGTAGCTTCAACCCTCTCCCAACTGTCTGCGTTTAGTAAAAGCGAAAAAGAAATATTGTAAAAAAGCACTAGCGACACAAACTAGAATAAAATAATAAATTAGAATAAAATCAACTAGAATAAAATAAAACTCTAGCGCCATTGAAACGTCTTCGCACATATACTGCCCTGCAAGAGATCGCATGCATGCACAGAAACAACCGTGCACGCAGCTCTTTGCAGGGTGACCCAGTCACAGTAATAGTCTGTACAGTAAAAGAAATAGGGGAAATGAGTTCAGATAGGCTGTAACAGTGCGTGAATAAATTGATATTCTCCAAATATCTGCCCTTAATAAAATTCGACACATATGATTTTAGGTTGTGTTTGACAGACTTCCGAGGTATAGTACCAAATGAACCAAAGGTTGTTACATTTTAGTATTGATTGATAGAGTATAAGCCTTCATGGAATTACTTCTACATCTTATCGTAATAAGTATGAGAAAATTGGCAAAAGACTGTAAAAAAGGCTGTCCAGCAAGTTCACTGTTTCCGACAGCACACGTCAAGAGTGTACCAAAATATTTCATCATTAAAGCAATTCAGATCTTAAGTACTATTATTTTAATGTATGTCAAATCAAAACAAAACAAAACAAAACAACTAGATTTTTCTTGAATAAAAACAAACAATGTTTCAACGGGGAAGGAATCAAAAGAAAAATGAGTTGCGTGTGCTAAAACCATTACATTGTTGTCGTAAGGGCTAATAGTTCTACAAGAATCATACAATATGATAATAAAATCGACCTTTAAGTCTTTAAATTGTCGTTATGTACGTGAAGCTCGGTATTCATGACTACAACCTAATCAATGTCGTATTAAGAATTACCAAAGTCGTTTGTGAATAGCTAACTAGCGTCATTATGGCTATTTTGTAATTACTACCTTCTTATGGCATTTTTTTCCATTTACTTACTACTTGAACGTTTACTTGTTATGGCAAATTGTAGACAAGATATCCTTGAGGAACGTTTGTTTTACGTCTTGTATTACCAATATAAGGAAAGGACATGCATTCAAATGCACAATCAGATTAATGATCCAAGTTAAAATATTTATAAATTTTCCGTTATTTGTCGCTCACTTCGAATCTCATTGGTGTCATTGGTTTAAAGTTTGGATATTTTTACGAGATCGAGTCATGAATGAGAAGATCTGTGAAAGGATGAAAGTAGCCAACATAGCTAAGTGGATTGGCTCGAAGAGGGCAGGCCACAGCGCGTAACTTGACGCTGATTGTGACCTTAAGGTTATAGAAACTACAAATGGGCAAGCGCAGCGAAAGACATCCACCCAAAAAATGGACACACGACCTTATTAAAGTCGTCGGAAGACGCTGGATGCATACATAATTTTCCTTATTTATTGATACTACACTAAATTGGATACAGCACAAATTTTAATATCAGAGTATATAAGGACCTAAAAACTTTGTAAACTGCGATTAAATCTCTAGACACGGAGAAAATAGGTCAAATAATCATTAAATCCTTTTTTTAGTGATTCATTGTATAGAATATATTTACGTAAAAATACTAAACAGAAACAAGTATCTTATTGCATCTCCAGTGTTGTTTATATACCGCAAAACTTTCTTAAGGGAAAATAAAACCTGTGTTATACAATGAAATTTGAAATATTAAACTGGTGTTATACATAACTAACATCAAACCTAACACCTTAGTTCAATTAAACTCTTAAAGCCCACTAATTTTGTAACCTATGTAAATAAGATAAAATGTCTGTGGCACAAGATCTAAGAAGGATAAAGAAAACATCTAGAATAGTTGGTTGATTCAAAAACCGAAATTAAAGTTTTCAATAAAAAATAGAACTTGTTACCGGAACTTCCCTCGTCATTCTAACGCGCTACAAGAAACAATGAAAGTATACTAAATACTTCGCAGTACGACCCATAAGCGAAGTTGTGATGGTCCCGATATTAGAAAACTCGTACCAAATGAAAGGAGAGCCTATTCGGCATTTTTATTGTTTATTGCAGTCAACTTTTAATTTGGATAAGTTTTAGGTGCGTGATCCGTGATCGTTATTTTTTTATTTTTTGCCGTATTTAGTGGGGGTTTAGCTTCGTGTCTTCTACTTAATGCCTCCTATTAGGTACGCTAGGGTCGTAATGTGTGACATATTATAATCTAAGTTTGTCATTAATTTCTCCGTGGAAGCAATTTACTGGATGGGTTATGTGAAAGTCGTAGGTAAGATGTTTGATTTATGTTTATTTTTCTTGTCATGCGGTTTAACAGAAAAGTTGACATTAAAATGTTTTAGAGCGTATTTTGTATACTAATAAAACTACTTCTCTATTTAAAGGAAAAAGAAACAATACATAATAAGATGGCAGAAATGAATATATGTATATTTTTTATGTAAACAAAGGAAGTGCAGGAATTTCGAAAGCATAAGCGAAGCTAGAATTTTAGATATGAAGGACAAATTAAGGTAATATCTATCTATGCAGCTCGATCTACTCATCGAGACTAATAGTTGAGTATGCCTGAGAAACGGGACTGGAGATAAATGGGATAGCGAATCGATCATCTATTCAGAGGCTAACCGCGGGCGAAATTCGATGATCGTTAAACTCGAAGGAGTGGTGCTACTAAAGCTATAAAATTCAATATTATATAATAAAATACAATATTCAATATTAATATTTAAATAAAAGTACAGTACAGTTATTCTTGTACATAATACACTATCAATTGGATCCACATAATGATGGAAATTTATTGCAAAAGCTAATGACTAAAAAAGATACTATCATAAACTTTATTATTAAGAGGTACTAATTAAAAACAACATTGGTGAACCTATCGTTACTTATTTTATTCTTTTATTACTATACTCCAAAAGACTTGGTACTGCCCGAAATTATAAGCTGAAATAAACGTTATTTCAGAAATGAAACGCTTATTTCAGAATGATTGACTTCATTTATTAATTTATTGTCTTAACGGTAAACAGGCGATTACATGGAAATATTATGTTTTTAATATTGTATGTTTTCTGGATCGTTTACCGCAAGATTAATAATAATGTAATTATTAAATAAATTAATAATCACATAATTTTTTTTCAATGCCATGCTTTATACTATAAGATTTTTATTGTTAACACTCCACGACACAACAAATCCTTCACAACAAATGTTTGACGACTAGACCTATACGAACCCTATATTTTGCTCTATGGTTTATATGGGAAAAGATAAGCATTGTTTTCACTATTTTCTTCGCAGTATTTTCATGTTTTCTCTTTATAAGAAGCTTCCACGTGCCTAAGAAAATATGTAAAACTAAATAAGCTCAAGTTTTTGTTTAGTTATACATTTGGACCTTTATTTATATTTATATAGTATTATGAGCAATGGTAGCCCAACGGTAGAGGACTGCAATCGCCAACCCACCTGCTAAACGTGGCGATTATAGTATATACGCATACGTGATGTTGTTCACTCTGTTGTAGACCACGATAAATATCAGAATATCGCCCAGCTGGTCTTGTTTGTGAAAGAAAAAAAAAACATATTAAAATGAAAGTGAACAAATAATAAATAATTACACTCACAATGTTAGCAACAGTATTTTATCTCTCGAAAATGTAAAGAGCCACAGTAATAAATGTACTCGCCTCTCAAATACGCGGAAACGTTAAAAAGTGAGTTGCAATTTCATTGTGTGCTGAAGAATTATGACGTATTTGAAATCGGCATTTGCGAATCGTTTAACGGATACCGAGGAAATTGCAGACAATTTTACATAATAGCCTTTCAAGCTTTCATATATCGTCGCCATTCCATTGACGGAGCGTTCGGGCTCTCCGAGATTATTGTCTTCGCAAATAGACTAAGTAGACCCCCGTAGCCGCAGGTTTTTATTGTTTTAAAATTACATTTATTTAAGACTGCGATCATATTATTTTAGAATGAATGTACCCAACCGGATGAAAATATAGCGAGTTCTTTTGAAATATTTTCAATTAAATCTCATAGTTTTTATAACGTATTTATAATTGTGTAGACAGTATAGTAACGTCAGTTTCATTCCATTAAATTAAATTGACGTCATACTCTACATGGCGAGTCGGGAGGACGACATTTTTCTGTCTTAACTAATAACTGTTGTGCTACCGAAATCGCCGTACCGCGCCTTAGGTATTCGCGATGTGATGGGGGCAGAAGAAAAAAGATATGAGCACTGCCGCCGCATGCGTTGACAGCGGACTGACAAATCAAAACAATCTGTACTTGTACCCCGGCTCACCGTACAGCTATTTCGTTAGTACTACAGTGGATTTTCTAGGCCAATGTCGCGGATGAGGTTTTGCGTAGGATGCTGTGTATAAAATCCTGAACAATAGAAAGTTACTGATAAAAACTCTAGCAAGAATTGGCCGGGCAGTATAATTAATTACCATACCTTTGGTTCTCTTCGTCGCTTTTTAAAATAAAAAAGTCGAAAAAACTATTTAAAACGATTTACTCAATTATTAAATGAAACTTGAGTAAATTATTTACTGTCGACATTTCGATAATTGTAATTATAAGCAGATAGATTTTCAACAATCATTTGGGTGAATTTTAACAGTCTTTTTGGTTAATCAATTTAGTGCTGCCTTTTTTTTTACTCCGTCTGAAGTTAATAAAGCAGAAGGCTTCCATAGCGATTGGAGGAACGGTTGGGTAAACGCAAAATTGATTTCGCATTCAAATGATAATCTGGCATATTGCAGGCAATTGTTTGTCCCGGTGACACTTTGATTCGAGAATTAAAAATATAATGAAAAATTCTTTATACAAAATACACATTGCCTTACGTCATATACTCTTAATTTAAGTTTAATAGGGAAGCAAAAATTACTGTCATTTCATTTTTATATTCCTACGTACAGCTTTTGAAGCAGCGTTTAAGTAATCACTTTTTATTTCATCTTTGAAGATTAAGCCTCTTTGTTAATAAGATGGTTAAACAGGAAATTGCTTAGGCGTTCTTTTATTCAACAGTTTCTGCAGATTAAGTGGTAAGCTTATTTAAGTAATCTTTATAATTAATTCATGCCTAATTAATATCTCGAATTAAACAATTTGGGAATCTATTCAGAAAAACGAAGATTCAGCATATCGATGCCTGGTCCGTTCGCGTTGTAGGGAGAGAGGGCTTAAGTACGCCAAACCCTTCTACTTACCTAAGTTATGTTTGTCCTTGACAGATCTAAATCCTTTAGCAGGGTATTACTAAGAAGTCATATTCTCCGTTCGTTGGAAACGCCGTCGGAACGTATATCACAGGGAACGCCAACCCCCGATCATACTAGACAAAAGCGTTGCTGGGGTCTCTCCCGTCACTTCTTCTCCAAGCGCTAACGCTTTTCTGCGTGGTGGTAGCTATATCAATCAGCCAGGCAATAGCAACCGAACAAGCTGAGGTACGGCTCTCCCGGGCGCCCTTGAGTTGGAATGCTAAGGATATTAGCGACAAGTGACAGCCCAAGCCCAGGTCCCACTGAAGTGATCTAAGAATTTGGCGGCTTCCTAAACCAGTAAAATGCAGCAGTATGAGCGCGAATCGAGGCAGCTCCAGGAACTTCCGAGCTTCGCTTCTTAAAAAGCGGCCTTGAGCTAGGCGCCGTCTGCGCCCTGCTACCTTAAACCTGTGGAATCTGCAAGTAGCATCAGAGCAGTAGTGAAAGTCCGGTCCAAAAAAAAAATTTGTACTTGTTGTGTGGCTCTAGAAATATTTTATTCTCAGAGAACAGTATGTTCTGTTATTATTCCGGGTAGTTAAAAACATCTATATTCTTTGTACATATGAATGTCTATTTCATTTCAAAAGTATTACTTATAAAATATAGTAAAACTCTTGAATATTCTAACTCTTTTTAAATTAACATAATAATATCATTCGAACGATTCCAAACCACAGAATAGTTTTTATTCAACGAGTTAATACATTGTGAAATTTATACAAAGTTTATGATATCTATAAATATTTCAAATTTATTACTATTAAACAAACAATTCCTAATAGTGTTAACTTCGAATAATCTGTTATGACTGGTCAAAATTATTTTAAACGAATATCTGATAATATGAATAGCCTCGCTAACGGTTTATTAAATGAAAAATCATATCTTTAGTCGCTAATAGATTTTGATACGAAAATGCGTTGGATAAAAGCGTGCGCTTACAATAAATTTGTATTCGTAGAAAGTTGATTGGCTTTCGATTAACATATAAAAAGGATTAAGTTATGTTGCATAAGGAGTGTTGCTGGTTTATTGATGTGCTGTTTGAGAGGTAGTATTTGTTATACAACCTATGTATTGCTATTTTAATTTATTTGTATATCAGAAAATGTCTTCATAAAGTCAGTTGGTCCCCGTAGAGGAAAGAGACCATATTATAAGGCCGCTGAGGACTTTGGGTCTGAAGTGAAGACCGTGAACCGGTAAGGGTAGCATCGAACTTATTAATGTCATCGCTTCCAAGAAGTTCTGCTAAAAAGGATACAAAAATAATGGAAATAGACATACTAAGTTAAGCAGACGTTATTCGACGTAATTGTAACGACAGAGAAAAGGGAAACGAGAAGAAAGATGTGAAATCGTAAAGTTTGGACTGAGCTGTGGGAGGTCCTAGGAGATATCCAGCACTAGGTTTCAAATTATAATGAAAAAAGACGTACTTTTAGTTCTAAAATATTCCGTTTTCCAGAAACGTTACTCAATCAGGAATCAGGCGTTACCTCGCGGAAGTCCATTCTAAGTAAGAAAAGGACCAATATTTAGCCACTTACAATACATATATTCATACAATGACAATATTTAGCCAGGAAGTGGCTAAATATTGGTCCTTTTCTTACCAGAAACGTTACGTTAGAAAGTTTATAGTTTAGTTATAAATCGAAAATAAATCAGAGTGCGATAATTATATTGAAGTTTTAAATGAATGTCATGAACATCATTATTATCATTTCTACTGTGGGACGTCCATCGCTAGACCTCAGCCTGCCCAATGTTTTCGGATAGGACCGTTTAAGGGACGTCTGTATAATATCGTTTATCCACCTTGTGACCAGATACGAATATCTGCCTCCAGCCTCCACGCTAGAACCTTAAGCGACTGCTGCGTAAATAATATATATATGTTAATAATTTAAACTCGTGCTTAAAAAAAAAGCTCTAAATAAATTGACATTATCGTATTAGATAGTATTTTCAAATAATCGAGTACTTTCATATTGGCAAGGCAAGGAAATCACATATCGTGATTGCTACTTAAAAATGAAACGTCGTCGCTCGTAGGAAATCAAATTGAAACTGTATACGCGGTGTTGAAATGTCGTTAGGTGACGTCATGTAATTGCGACGTATTACCCGGTATTTTATAAATATTTTTAAAGATGACTAGTTTTATTTGGGGCCATACTATGGTAACCTTGAACGATTCACACCGTGTTTTTAGTATTAATTATTATGATTTAGTATACAATTTAATGTATTTTTTGTGTCAATAATAACTTAATTAAAATATGTTGTGAGCAGTGTTAGCCCATCGGTAGAAGAGTGAGACTTGCGATCTTAGGTGTCGAGTTCGATTTAAGGGATATAATATTATAATATTATAGAATAACTGACATTTTGTGCATTAATTATACAATATTCCCACTGCCCACAAACATGTTACCAGAGAATGTTCAGCAGCGTCCTCTGCGTACCATAATACCAAACAGCGAGTACCAACCGACCTACCAAGCGAGGCGATTATGATATATCTCATCATAGTTTCCTTTTCTTCTTTGGGAAAGTCCTATGCCTTGCGATAGGTGACTATGAGCTGAAATAACAACCGCGACGATATTGCAAAGTCTCTTCTATTTATCTTTTATATTATGGTATCAGAGACGTCACATCTGGAAAAAACAGGAAACATTTATTTTAATCATGTATCAACCAAGCTCCTCGGCCAATAAGCTATTTTGTACATGTAAAAACCTTAAAACTACTATTTTGTTTTGTTTAACTATTATAAATATTTTAAACGCTGTATTGAGAAATAGATTAATAACTAAAATCTAAAAAGTGAATATAAGATCACATTCCGATTAAAAATAAAAAAAAACAACAATAATATATTAAAATTCGTATTCTCAAAAAATTATTATATAATCAATTCACCATTTCAGCCGTAAAAATGGAATCATTATAATTATTATTCATTCATTTAATAGTTTAAATTCTCTATTAATTTCTAAAATCTTCTTTTAATGTTTTTGTGCCATTTATTTTCAATAAACCGCTAACAAATTTTGATAAATAACAAACCAGAAACAAGAGGTCAAGGTAAACTAGTGGTTTTTGCACAACCAAGTTGCATGAAAATTTTAAATAAAATTAATCAATAACTTAGTATGGAAATGTATTAAGTTATATCATCATCGACTTAAGTTATTTTGCAAAGGAAGGCTTAACAACTGTCGCTCCATAGTAAAAGTTGTGTTAAAGAGGTCTTTATCGAAATTTAGGAAAATTGTGATAACGTTTATGCTTTCTTGCACTACGTAAACATATTGTCTGTAGAGGAAGATGGTGGGACTTTGGGAGAATTAAAATTATTTCTTTACGGGTTATAAACTGAATCTATATGTGGCTGAAGATTCGATTTCGCCAAATATTAATTGAAAATTATAAAATGATTTTTTTCTTTTTAAAATTAGTAACTCTAGTGCAATTGTGTATGGTATTATTTATTACAATATACTCCTATGTAATGCCTTTGAAATATGTAAGAAATTTAATTTTATTATATAAAAACTTGACAAACATTATTTCACAATTTAAAGGATTTTTAAGTGATCTTACGAATGAATTTCTCTAACACTATATTAAGTATATCATGTAAGTTTCAGATCAGGAACTCTCGTAACTTTATATTAAAGGATTCTATTATAAGGAAGCTTAATCTAATAGTAGATAGTTTTTATATTTAATTCTTCTGGTATTCTTTTTATGACGTACACAAATTGTAAAAACAAATGATACAGCCTAGACAATAATATTAATAAATCAATAAAAAATACCATCATGCTAGTAGCATTTTCTCACACCAGTATGGCTGAAAGGAAATATATTCGATATTAACTTTCAAACACCTCTTTCAATAAATTTAAGTATGAGTTTTACAATCCCTTTGTGTCTACAAAAATAAATCTGCGACTGTTCGACGAGTGTTTCGCCGAGCACTATAGTCAATAGGTCTTAACAAAAGGCGGTCCCCAGCATCCGACAAAACGTAACAATGTTGCTCCGACGCTACTGTCAGAAGATTAGCCGCTAGGGATGTCGCATATTTGTAAAACGAATGATTCACAAGCACGTCTCAGCTTATATCTATATATTAGGATATGACATGTAAATTGAATATAGATTAGGATCCACGTACCTGTATTAATATGATTTCATCTAATACGTGCTAAAATCCGGTTCTAATTTAAAACACAAGCTTTACTCATTAAATTTTGAAACATCTTTTTCATCATTTCAGCCATAGGGCGTCCAACGTAGTACAAAGGCCTCCTTTCAGAAAGACTTGTGGAAAGCGACTTTTCGACGACCTAAACAGAGTCGTCTGTTCTCCTGATCTTCCGTGGTCCCCTGTCTAGAGCCTTAAGGTTCCAGTGCCCGTTTGTTCTGCGCTATAAGGCCTACTCATTGCTACGTTAATCTGACAATCCGATGGACTACGTTTAGTACTTAAATTACATATTTACGATGATTATAATTTTACTACTAATTGTCATTGTAATTCGACATTCTTCTTAAACTTAAATCAACATCATTTCAACCTACAGACACCTACTGCAAAGCATAGGCTTCCCCACAAAATAACTGGCATTGCGCTGCTTGCAGCTAGACCACACAGACCTTGATTACGTGGTCATTCCACCTAATGGGTGGCCTACCTACGCCGCGTCTACTGGCTCGTGGTCGCCATTATACAACCTACAATTAAATACTTAAATGTAAATCATTTAATTTCAATGGACCGATTTAATAAAGTGTCCGTAGCCATTGAGTAGTATTCGCAGTAATTCGGGCCAGAGCACCTCAGTACACTCACAATACAAAATTGTATCACATGTACACAGTTACGTACATCAACGTGTCGACCTCTGAAATTACCTCGGCGATTGGGTTCGAAATATGAATGGTAAATTGGATGGCACCGGGGGCCCCACATGCCGGCTTTATGCCGCCCTGTCCTACTGAACAACGCTTAAGAAAATTCCATGAATGCAAAATAAGCCTCTAACAACGCCAACGTATTGTCTTCGTGTTTCGCCTGATTAGAACTTACTGTAGATTGTATGCTACTTTTCTATGCTAGTTTGTGTCGACATAATTCGCCCAAGATACGTTGCGGTTGAAAGCGCAAAATTACCATTTCTACACCCTCCAATTTATACAATGAAGCAATTTTAAAAATTTTGTTTTATAAATTTCAAAATCAGTAATGAATTATTTCTAGTCCGAGTAAACAATTATTGTTATAAAAAATGAAGTACCTGAACACTATGTGTTGTAAAAATTATACCGACGATGGAATAGAGATAAATAATAGTAACTGAATCTATGTAGTACCAGGAAAGCGGCAAAAGTGGCTAACTTTTAAAACGTTATATGGGCAGCAATAAAACGTTCGTTCCCGTACGAGCACAATACTTGCAGAAATATTTTTGAATACGGAATTAGGTTTGCCAAAAGCGCGGGGAGCAGATAAGGCAGAAAAAAAAAACAAATTTGTAACGGGTAAAGTTTTTGGAGGCGGAATGTCTCCCTTGGGTGCTGAATCTTCGTCGGCGTGGCTCGTAAAACGCGGGACGTGGGCAAGCGGGCAAATTTGTCCTGAGAGCGACCTATGACGTTTTGATGGAACGTACCCTTACCGATTCTCACGCTTCTAAATTCATATTCATAACCAACCTCTGTAATGTTACACTTTCGTACCAATCTATCAAACCCTTTTAAAAAACAAAAACATAAATTTAATTTAGAGCGTTCCATTTTTTTTAGTGAAAAATCTTTTTGAAAAATCTCGTTATAAATAAAACGTCATTCCACTGCTCAAAGAATGGCGTACGAATGTCCCTGCATGATGCTCGCCTCTTCAAAAGAATGGCACCCGTGTCTAAGCTATCTTGTAGGAATTTTAAATTGGACAAATCGCTCAAATGTAAATGGTTTTCCTTTATACCCCATCCTCTTGGGCTGCCCACCCCCGTCTATTGCGCGCCTAGAGGCGACTGGCATACCAACACACACGCACACATGCACACGAGAGCCTACGTCGTTTATTCCCACTAAATTTAGACCTCTATACTTGCATTCGTCATCCGAATTTCGTCTCACTTTGCATACGGAAACGGGGGGTGAAGGGGTTCTAGTTGGGCTGGTATCGTTAAGCTAACGCTCACAACACATACAAGCAACACACAGGCTCACATCTCATCTCGAATATACTACTAGCAGTAATGCGAGTGTGAATACGTAAATACGTTTCGAGATCGCGAGTTCAAAAACGCGAAAAGCAATATGTCTTCATAGGGAAACGGTGCAGGAATTTTTTTTTGGAGTTTTTAACAAAGGAGAATCTTGCGCTCAGGTGGGTATATTTCATTCCAATAATTTTTAAATTGAATGGCAATAGTTTGATAATATTAGACTTTAATTAAAAAATCGGTCTCATCTGAGACCGAAGTCGTGACTTTAACTGATCCTTTCCCATCATTTTAATTCATGGTATACACTACACACAGTGTAATAATTGAAAATTATTTGTAAAATATATTTTGAGCTTAACCACACATAGTTTGCGTTTTGGTTAGTAGATTAAGCACAGGAAAAAATAATAAAATAATTATGAAATGAAATATTAAATAGTTTTTATTTTCTTAGAAAAGTATACGCCTTGAGGTTTTGGAGTGAAGATTTCGGATCGGTAAGTGCAGCTAAGAAGAGCATAGGATAGAAAGACGATAAGGTAGAAGAAAGATGTTGGATTCAGACCGCTTCCTGCCGGTCTTATTTGAAATCTAGCGGGGAGGCATGCGTCTAGCAATGGGCATCGTAGGGTTTAAATTATGAAGATTTACTACAAAATATAAGTGTCGTTTTTGTTGTAATCATTGAACTGTTTTAAATCAGCGCTTCAAGTTTCAATTAAATTTCTGCAAATAGTCAGGATAATATCCAAAAGAACGACCATATTCATGACATACATCCATCATCATCATTATATTAGCCGGTAGGCGCCCACTGCAAGGAATAGGCCTCTCCCCAGAGATCGCCAAAATATCCTGTCTTACGCTAGTCGCATCCAAAGACTTACCTTGATCCTGTGATCTTGACTATGTCATCAGTCTATGTTGTGAGGGATCTTTCCACGTATTACGTACAGGTTTTTGTATCGGTTATGCTATATATGCTATGATAAAAATTTCATTAAAGTTAGAAAGAAATCATACAAAGTTGTAAGATACCAACGGTCTCACGTGTCAAGTGAAGTCGTAAAAGGCTTAATGTGCGGGCGAGGTTCGTTGATTAATTAAAGATACGAGCTTATCGACTTTGAACCCGATTGATAAGATGCTTCTACTTAAAGGCTTGGCCAATCGTCAATTAGCCAAATTGAGAAATAGATCAAGCTCTAATGAAATGACTATAGTGTTTAACACACGAAACGGGGAAAATATTCTTTTTTTAGATTCTAGAACATAAATTGACGGTATCACGTCAACTGATAAAATTAACACAAACAACGTCAACTGATAAAATTAACACAAATATTCTTTGAGTATGCTGCGATCGTTATATTTCCTAAATACACAAACATACAATTCTAAAATCGCCTGCTTCGTTACTTAACTATGTTAATTATAGCTAAGAAACTTTAGTAATACATTTATAAAACGGTGTGAGCAAAGGCGAATGAGAATACAGTGTATCTACATCAAGTGAGTATTAATAATAAGGAATACCTCGTTTTCCTGAAGAAATTTGTAATTACTGACAGACAAATGTAGATCACATTTGCCTGTCGTAATTAGAAATTTCTGACGAATTAGAGTTCATTATTGTAATAAATTTTCCTAAAATTTTATTATACTATCTGCATTTTGTAGTTTGACTTCGCAAAATGCATACACTGACCAATAATACATAGACAAATCACTAACTCATTGAAGTCGAATATGAAAAAAATACTATATAAAATACTAACGCTTTTTACAAATATATAAGACATGACGCAGATATTAGATATAGCAAAATATCTGCCCCGTGAACCATAATTCAATCACTGGAGTCTTTTATAAATTATGTGTATTTTTATTGCCTATTTCTCGATGCGTGAATGAAACGCAATTTAATAACTTAAGGTATAGTTAACCAAGAATCAGACTGTTGCCTGTGAAGTATCGATGCAAACTTTCTATTAGCTTCAGCAACTTGAGTTACCCCAAGATACCCGACTATTCACCATTGTATTTGAGAGGACTTTAAACTTGTAAAAATCATAATATTCACATTATCTTAAAATTGCTTAATGAGCAAGAATTTTACATGTTAGCAAGTCATAATTTCATCTATAATAATACAGTACACCGGGCAGTTCAAATTTTATGTTCACAAATACACTTCTAAAAAATATTGTTTAAAAAAGCATAATAAACATGAAATAAAAGTATATTTTAGTTTTAAGCTATTCGACGCTAGATGGCGCTTCCTTGGTCGCCGAATCTTGTCCGTCATTAGAAATATTTTTTGCAATTTACTTTAGATTGCGATCTAAATTCCATAATAATGTTTTATAATGAAAACCTATATTTTTTAGTTTTAAAATTTTTTAATAGGTTATTACTATTATTACCTACCCTATATCACATAAGTCATATATATATATATAAATAATGTTTATATTCTATAAAAAGGTCAACTAACTTATTAAATAAATTTTAGATATTAAGATGTGGAAGCGGTAATCACTCTTAGAATGATAAGTATACAAACTGATACCTCACTAGAGAATACAGAAAAGGAACAGAATCATCGCCATTACAAAACGGCAGGATAATAGCTCTGATTTGTCTGTAAAAAGCAAAAACTGATCTATGTGGTATTGCGGTCACTCTATGTTAATACTACAGTACTTTTGTTTAATATTTTTATAATCGAAGATACTTAGGTAAAGTTGTATTATAAGTTGTTTTTAATAAAAAAAAAACAGCCGAACAACGCAATAAAACAACGCTAGGTTGTTTGTGTTCGACTAATTTATAACATTTGACTTCACTAAAAAAATTACTAATATTGATATATACATGAAAAGTGTAATAGCTAACAACCTATGATATTGTACGTTTTGTACATGTCTCTAGCGACGATAAGAAAGAAATATAAGTGTTACTTAATCATAATCGTTGCTGACAATTGCCAAACATCGATTACCTTTGGGCTTAGCATTAAGAGAAGTGGGTACAATACAATATCTCGACAACCGCAAGTTTTCCTTAACGACCTCAACTATTCTCCGCGTAGAAAGCGGTGAAAAGGCATTAATTTAATTTTATGGTTTTTGTGTTTGTCACACTGCGAGTTTAGCGAAGATTTGTAGGCCTCTCTAACGAGCCTCTCAGCTTAATAAGGGACGGGGGGCAAAAATCGTGGATTGTTTTAATTTAGACTTAAGGAAAAATCGTCTTTTTTCTCTCAAGAAATTACGATGTTTATTCCTTTTAATCTAAAAGTATAATGTAGTTTTTAATCCATATAAGAAATTAAATTAAAGACATTTTCAAAACATGATAATGTAATTTTGTAACTAGATGGCGGTAATGATTGCAATTGTAGTTTTAATATTACCGCGATTAATTAGAATAAAGATTTCATTAAAGGAATCATCATCAATTTAAACAATATTGGCGATATTGTTTAAATTGATGGTCATAAAAACATGTTGAGAATTTGTTGTTTATATCAACATTACAAAAGAACGATATATTTACGCGGAAAGATTATTGAAGATTGTGCCGTTTAGAATAAAATATATTTATTTATAAAGGGTAGTGATAGTGGTAGTATATATTTAATAAAAGGGTAGTGAATGTTGGCATTAAAAAAGGCACACAAAGAAAAATATATATGTGTTTAATTATCTAAGGGTAGTGGGCAGAAGGCCTGGTCTAATTTTGCACCGCAGTTCGGTACTCCCCTGATGGTGGTGGTAGGCAGCTGCACGATCTCCCAGGACTGGTCAGGCGGCAGCAAGTCGAGAGCAGGGAGCGCCGGTAGGTTGCAGTATGTGTCGGTTCCGGTGCACGGTGATATAATTTCAACGGTGTAAAACTTGCAGTGTAAAACTTGCAGTGTAAAACTTGCAGTGTAAAACTTGCAGTCTAAAACTTGCAATGTAAAACTTGCAGTCTAAAACTTGTAGTATAAACTTTGCAGTGTAAAGGTCGGAGTGTAAACTTTGCAGTGTAAACCTTGCAGTATGAGACTCGCACCCCTTGGGGTGCGAGACGATGTAAAGGTTGTGGCGTGAACTAAATGATGCCCGGAGAATGAATAGAACCAAGGCGTGAATTTATAACGTAAATTCTAATTGGCCCCGGCGCGTATGAAGACACATAGCTGGTGAACGCAACCGACACAAAGAGTGTGCGTCGGTGCGTGAGACGACACCTAGCTAGTGAACGCGACCGAGGCCTGGATCCTTCTCCCGAGCACTGTGAACTCTGTGTGCTGGTGCGCGGGCACATTGGAATTTTTGTTATAAAAACAAAGATCCGTTAAACCAATAGCATGCTCCCACGACCCCACGCCACTTGAGATATACCGTTACCCGCTAAGGGTTGAACAATTTTTTGCTGTATTGCGATTTATGAGACGTTTCTTGTGATTATATTTTTTGGTTAAAATTTTAACTAAGATTTATTGGACGTTAACTTGCAACGTTACAAGATAAAGGAATATGTGATAATAAGACCAGAGTAATTTTCTTTACTCTAAGATTGCGCATTGGTAAAGAAATTAGAAAGAGGTACTGCGTATAGCGCTACGTCTAAAAACTAAAGAAAAAATCACACAATCAATGGCGTGGTTGTGGTGCTAAAAGAATAAATATAAATGTTTGTTCACGCAAATAAAAGCTCATCAATTTCTTGCGTTAATTTTAACTGCATAAAGATTCGTGCGTTTGTCTGAATATTGGAGGTGAATCATCCAACGTAGCATTCCAACGAGACAACAAGCGACCAACACGTCTCCTTCGCACTTCTCGCTTCTTCATCCCCGCCATTTATCACCATTTGAATAAATTCAATATGTACATTGAATTGCGTGTAATTAATGGTTTTATTCGTTTAGCACTTAAAACGCTTTAAGGGCGAGGTGTCCAAACATTGTTCGTCTCGTTTTACATAACGAGAATGAAAAAGACCGCGTCCCAGGCAAGAACACCCGCTGACTTAGATCATTAATATTGATTTGTGGTCAATCAAAGCTCTGGAGGATTTCACTTTTAATATAATTTTTTTTTAACTGTCAGCCTCGGAATGATTTTAAGGAGTCGTCGTCTTTATAAGGGTTTATGATAGTTTTTCAAAAAATGACGGTAGTTACGACATGAAATATAACTCGGACACTAAAGTAATGAACGTATCGGTGTTATATTTTTAATGGTTCTCTATAACAGATGAACCAATATTATAAAATAGATATTCCATAGGTAAAACAAAGATCGAATAATTATTACTTTTAAGCTTTTTCTTACCTACCCAGGTCTTTGCCCTAGAGACAGTCTTACGGCGTAATAGGTAAGTATTTTAAGTGCATTGGATATTTAATAAAAACCAAACAATAGCCTGTTTTGATTTTGTATATCTCAATAACAATTCTATAAATATACACACTTAATTATTTTCACGGTCGCGCCTTGTACGGATTTACAAAACATTCCGATATTATGTCATTGAAGGATCAAATATTAAATTTTAATAGTTTTTTTGACTGAAACCGTGTGAAGAAGAAGGTTATTAGGTGATTATCAAGCCAGGGAATGAATTACTCAACTACTATATTTATATATATAAGGATATTGTGAAAGTGGGCATAAGAAAGACATCTTAGTTAATTGTGGACTCAGTACAGATCACTTTTGAACCCTTGTGATTGTAATTTTAAGTTCGTGGATGGTGTAAAAGGGGAGCTCAATCGAATTTTAGTTTCAATCAAATATGGCTTTTTTTGTAATATTTTCATGCTGTACAGAAGTCGTTACTGTAAATAATCCTATGACAATGATATAATTAATACTTGTATACGCAATTTAATATCATTAAATTATAAAAAAATTTGGCCTATACTTATTTTAGAATACTATTTTTATATAAGGTAATCTAAATATAATTGCATTAATTAATTAAATTATCCCTAAGATCTTAACGCGTATAAAGCAATTCAAAACGCATATTTAATTATAAATAAACCTGATCTAAAATATACTACTAATTCAAAGAACTTATTGACAATATGGCCATTATAGAGACTGTGAAAAAAGGTATCCACTTGATACACACAAAGCTTAATGATTCCACTCTACAGAATAAAAGCAAGAGGGCGCAGTCACACGTCGATGAGCAATGGCCCTGGTCAGAGAGTCATTAAGAATGCAGTGTCTTATCTAACTTGGAATAATTAATGAAAGTGTGGATGGAATTGCGTCTTGCTGTGATGTACAGTCTGTTCTAAATATTTCGATGGTATTTACTTTCGTTACATAATAGTTTTGTTTTTATTTGTATTTTATATTATGATTTCTTTATTTAAACAGTTTAGTTTAAAAGATAATTTTCTTGCAGACTAATGTATATACGATGCCAAGTTATCATTGAAATATATACAAATTTAAAACAGGTATATTTGACGTGACTCATTTAAATACATATCATTTATTTATAATGCAATGTGTAATAAAAGTGCAATAAATGCGCAATTGTGTTCTAAAATTTCTTTTGATGACTAGTAATCTATTTGTAATACTCCCTGCTTCTAAGCCTGAGATGGTATAAATGCCAACGGACAACAGTATTTATCCGTGATAAACAAACAAAACAACATCGATTGAGTAGTTTATCTAACTAATGTGAATTTCATACCGGAACATAATATGTTTACGTGTATCGTAGATCCTAAGGATTACAACTCATCTGTATTCGTCTTTATTTAATGCTAGCTGACACAGCGAACTTAGTTCTCCCTAGTAGTCAACCGTCACCATTACCATCATGTCAGCCAGTAGATGCACTGTAAAGCTTAACCCCCCCCCCGCGCCTCCTCAAATATCGTTGCGATGCTGCCAGTTTTATGCGGCTCGCCTCCAGCTTCTTCCCGCGGCATTAGCTATGTCATCTGTTAGTGAATAACAATAATAGTCAGTAAATCACCAGATTTTTCATATACAAATTAAAAAAATATATATATTTAAGTTCAATTTTTACACGACACAATACTGTTTTGTTTTTTAATTGTTGAATTAAAATGCTATACTACCGTATACTGCTATATGTTTTGGTCCACACTGAACATCCTGTATTTCATCCTCCGTTCATCACACGAGTTAAAATCTCAGTAAACTATGGGGTGCAAACTATTATTTGAAGATGAGTAATGACACGTAATCATTGGAATTATGAGTCCGCAGATTCCTTTGACCCTATAGATCTGGATGATCTTTTTACATTGCGATTGATGGCTTTCACGGGCGCAATACATCCGTTGCGAACAGTGCGTACTGCGTTTGAGAAATAGATTCATTTAACATGTAATGTCTATAAGCAATTCTTAATGTAACCATCAACTCGGGAATTTTAATATGCTTTTGTTAAAAACTTTTTCATTAATTTTGTTACAATATATTTGAGACACTTTTAATACGTCTTTGTTAAGATCCTTTACTCTTCAAAGTGACGACTCTATGTACTTAAATTTAACATATTACAAATACCAAAACATTATATTTTGTAAAAAGATTCTAAAGTTTTAACTTTTATAGATTAAGTTGTTATTGAAAATGTTATTACAACGTGCTTACTAAAAGAAGAAGTTTATTATATTTTTTATGAATGTTACATTGAACCGTGTTTTATCCAAAATAAATGTGATAATTATATGTATACAAAACATTACAATCAGTATAATGTTAAAAACTTTTAGTACAACAAACCAACTTACAGTGATAGATGTATAAAAATAAATAATTTTAAACAAAGATGTTTTCTCAAAGCGAAGACATTCATTTCAATAAGTCCACGTGTTCCTCGCGCCATTAAGCCGTTGATTGCTCGGCATATATTGAGAATTATTCTTCATTCAACAGCGATAATGCCACACGTGATTGTATTTGTTTATATTTATAATTCACAATCGTGGCTACATTGAACTCAAAGGCATATAACCATGAATATTTATATGTAGGTGACCGTTGTACGGGATGTGTTTTACAATTGTTCGTATTTCATTAGTCGTATTTGGAGGATCGTTCATTATACCTTATCTTTCTGCAGATTGTTCATCGGTTTCATATTACCTACTTAAATTTCCAAAATAACCTTAACATTTAGACCTATAACAGTTTTTTTGATAAATTTTCTATGATTATTTTCAAAAACCTGTTTAGTTATATTTCATTGTACTTATTAATTATTTATTTTGTAAAATAATGAATAATAATAATCTAATATAAAATAAATTACGCTTCGTATGAAGTAAACAATATTGTACCTGTAGTATTGTATGAACGCGATAAGCAACTAAATTATAGCGTCATTTTTATGTAGATATATATGTACAAAGGTTTTTAATGAAATTTCATAAAAAATCTGAGTTTTCCGAAGAAATTTCTATAATTGTGATAAACATAAGGTTGTTCATATTTATGACCAAAACAAAAGATTTAAAATTTCCATAACTTCATATGTTACGACAGTTAGAAAAGATTGCGAAAACGATGAGTTCACTTAAACCCAAGTTATTCAACTTGAATTGAACATGGCTTAACACTACACATCTTGTTTATAAAGTTCAATCCTAACATGGCTATTATAAATAACACATGTGTACATATTTGTTAGTATTTTGCGTATTGATTAAACATAGCTATTTTATCAATCGTTTCTAACTCGCACCTGTTTACAAAATATTATTAAATAAAGTTTAATTAACGAAACTCTTTTTAAAATATACGGCGATGCTACTTAATTGGATTCTATATGTTTAATTCTGCTTTGTAATTTCAATAAATTGTTAATTAATTTATAAAACACGATATCCATCATGATCAAGTCTTAGAAGCTATAATTAATCATTTCATACATTTTGTTTGACTACGGTCGACAGCGAAATTTAATTAACATTCCTTATAAAAAATCCAGTAAGAGTAATCAGGTGTCTTTTGGTGGGTACGCCTACATTCATTCATTTTATTTTATACACACGCAAAGATTAAGTATTCGACACTTAGCGCAAACATAAAATTGTTCACAAAAGAAAAAAACTATTTCTATAGTTCCGTGGCGGTCTCTTTTTAAAGGATCTTGTTATTCAACTGATTACAAAATATTAATGTCATGATAATTAATTAGTTAAAGTTTTTGGATAATAAATAATTACCTTAGGTTTGGGAGTGGTGACCATGGACTGGTAAGCGCAGCGTAAGACGTCCATCTACAATGTGGACAGACATCGACAGGACAAGACCATGGATGCAAGCCGTTTACATCCGGTTCAGTTTGAAATCTATAGACGCGGCCTATGTCCAAAATCGAACGTTCTACGGCTGAAGTAATGTTAAATTATGAATTGGTTGGTTACATCTTTTGACTATATCAGTATATAATCAGTATATATTGTATTATATACATATAACTATAATATAATAAATCATTTAAAATATAAATTCACACAAAACATTGTTCCTTGGTGTCTGCTTTTCATTAATATTTATAATTATTTTTCAAAGCGTACAATTGTATACGTATATTTCTTCGACGTGTTTTTTTTTTTTTAATATAGGAAACTTTCAACAAACAAAACGTTTTCAATCGACAAATGTATATATGTATGCATGTTTAGTAATGTACGTATTTGTATGTATATACACTTTTAACTGCCCTCTCCTTCATGCCCCTCATTTTCATCCAAAGGTTGTCTGGTAGGCCTCAAGCGATAAGACCATCTGTTGTATCTCCATATAAATTGTTTCTATTTTTATTTGAAATGGTATCTATATTATACAATGAAGTGTAAATAAATTTTCACAGTATAATAATGTATTTGTCGTTTTTTAAATAAATCTAACCACTCTGTCGCGTCAATATTCTTTGTCCCGGCGCAGTCGCGTTATCTACAACAAGTTCGGTAGCCGATCGCTCGTTCGGCCGTTAGTAATTTGACAGTTGGGATGACAGATTACAACGAGCCACAGAGACCACCAAAGAAATTGTCGCTTCGACCGTCCACCGATACATTTTTGTGTATGAGACAACGTTATCGCTTAATTGGAGGGCTCCCGTGCTTCAAGAAAGTTAGATGGTCGCCCACGCAATCGCTTAAGACAGGCGTTATCGGAAATAAGTCGTATCAGTAGCGGATATTAAGCGACTTCGAAGATTTTAAATACTTAGAATGACTCATTAACTCATTTTTGTTAATTATTCTGAAATGTTATCAGATAGTTTATCCCATTTGGCACCCACGTATCGAAAAGCACTTCAGCCAATAAAAGGTGCATTCGCCAAAGTAAGTTGAGAGCTTGGTGTCATCTCAGTCTTTTAAAAAATCTAATGTAAGGGCTATAGAGGTTCAGGAGGGAGTCCTTAAGCATTTTGCATCCTCAAATATAGTAAAAAATTAAATTGTCAACTTGCAGTGTTAATATGTGTCAAAAAATACATACATGACACAGAATCTTAAATATTTTGGGTAAAAGTTCCAACGGATTTTAAAAACGTTTGTCTTCACGAGTTTATAGCATAGATTTAAATGTTCAAATGACGATCTTTATCTGGTTGACGTATAATGAATATGAATGTTCTGCTGTATGAATACTAAAGGATGTTCAGTATTTGATGTTTGACTCGTGCAAATAAATCATCTGTACTTTTATTTTATTAAATTAAAACAAAGATTGACCGCAAAAGTATTCTATAAAGAACTATAAAATTTTAAGGTCACAATCTGGTAATATTTTCACAATAAAAGGTTGTATTTCGTAAGCTTCTAGGGTGTCATATATTTTTAAGCGTTTTAATTCTATGTTAAACCAATTTCCTGAAGAAGTTTTCTTAAACTGATTTCATGACGATGCTATATAGTTGACTCATGGTGCTCGCCACTTCCAGGAATCGATATGAAGAAGAATCAAGATACTACATTTTTTATTGTATAAACGTGTATGTCAATATTATCCGGTAAATAGTCTCACATTGTGATCCATTTCTTCACTACACGATTCGATTGATTTTATAATTTTCGTCAGACTGTAAAACATTCACTATTTGTAGCATCTTAAATATCGTTACGTACTTTTTACTGTTTTAGTGATCTGTGATTCAATATTGTATATCATTACAGTAACGTGGCAGACTTAAGAAAGTATAACAATAGTTTGCATAATTCTTTTAGACAGATAACAAGCAGTGGCTTCGATAGCGCAGAGCGGGCGGTCCATTTTATCAAATACAATAAAACACTTATCTAATTTCACAATACATTTCTAGTAAATGTCTGGTATTTAAATATAAATCGAAAGAGCAGAACACAATGGTGTAATCGATAATTGAATTCGGCATTGATGAACTTTACACCGACCGACCTCTTAGACGTGACAGATCAGAATGGAATCCACGCACTGACTCTATACAGAGCTGATACAACCATTACTTAAGTTAATAATATTTTGGACCAAACTAATCAAATGCTTCTTTCACTTTAAAATTGGTATAATATTCTTCTATTTTCATTTATTAGTCTTTATTGTAACAGAAATAAACATATAATAAAAAAAATTCTTACAGACAACCATAAGAAAATATAAGAAGCGCAAGTAACTTTACTTAATTTAAATATCAATATTATTTCATTCATACGCTCAATATTTACTTAGATGCGAGCAATTCATCTCAACAATTTTAATGAATTAATTAATTCATTAAGTACTTGTGTACACAATATTTACTTATTCGTTTTGATTCATCAATTGTTATAAACATACCTAACAAATTTATGTGTAAGCAAAGCTATGTATAAAAACTATTACTTTAATAAATAAAAAAACCTAGTGTCTACCACTCAATAGTTATATCATTACGGGTTGGATTAAGCAAGTCATCCTCTGTCGTCATAGTTAATGCCAATTAAAAGATTTAGAATTGAGAATCTTTGTTTGTATCTGACTAATGCGAACCGCTATGACAAGCCTTAGCGTTGTTCTGTTGGACGTATACTTTCCATTAACATACTTTTATCAATTGTTTTATGGTCGGGCGAATTCGACAAATTGTTTAGATAAATTGTTTGATTTACGTTTTGTTTTATGTTTACTTGGATCATAGTGTTTTCGCCGTTTTTGTATTTATTAGTTTGTATAATGTCGTAATAATTCTCTATCTCTCTATCCTCTAAATACTGATCTTTATTTATAAAAGCAATGTGTTTTTTGCTATTTATCGACTTAATAGGCATCCGTTATTTTTTTATGGTATGATCGGTGGTATAATTTTATATAAGAGCTTCGTGTACATCTGTTTTATTCTCAATAAAAACGTAAGAACGATAATAAAATCGTTGTTAAAAATCTAAATTGTAATTTCCGTTAAGATTGTAATTTATTTATATGCTTTAATGGGACTGTAACATTAAAACCGTCGCGTTTAATTATCATTCGTCAGATTTAAAGCCGTTAGCAGTCGTTTAATGTCACAACCTACCACGAAGTAGCGTAAGTCAAAGTGACAGGAATGTTCGTCAGTACTTTAACTTACAAAGCGCTAATTAATATAAGCGAGTACAATGGACATGAAATACAATATCTTAAACACGACCGTCTAGTATAAAGGTCGTTTGTTTCTGTAACTGACCCTGGATATTAGTTTCGTATAAATTGCATTGCATTTCGAATAATACAAAAAAAGATGAAATCTTATTTGTTGACTTTGACTTTGACCATGAGATCGTATTAACCAATTATTGACTTCAAACAGTGGTAGACAACACACATGTGGACTGGTATAAAGGGCGATATAGTTAGTTAATTTATGTAATAAGAGAATGTCCTTTTAAAATTAATTTCGGAAAGGGCAGTTCATGTCGTTTACCGTCAGATAAAAAATGGACAGGAATAAAATGGCTCTCCTTCCTTAGAAAGCAATAAAGAAGTAACTGATAATTAATCATACGTACGAATACATACATGCATACAACACTAATGCATCCTGTTTTCAAGATCACCGACAGTACCTATGGAAAATTATAGAAACTCCTTCATAGTCGATCCATTAAAATCTGTCTTAGGATACGCTTACTCAATAGTTGTACGTAGCTCAAATAATACCAAAGAGTGTGTAGAAGGGAATAGAAAAATCTGAAAAAGGCTGGTATAAAAGCAGTATATACTGCATGCCGAAAATAAGGGTTGGTTACAACAGAGAACTGTTTTATCACATTTCTCTGGAAACCTACTAGATGGCGCTAGTCAAGAAGCCTCATAGACGTGGTACCAATTTACCAACGTGCTCTCTCTGAACCACTCTGTATGCGAGTAATACACGCTCTACAAAATAAATAATTATACATTACAAAAAATAAGTTTCTATCTTCCTGGACCTTAAAAAGCAGGCAGCCATCGTCCGCAAGGGTGTAGGTAGTGTTTTAGGAAAGATTTTCGGAGGAGTCAGGAGTACTAAGATACAACGTACGAGTTGCGAAGAAACGAAAACGTCATCGAAAAATTGACGGAGTCTAAAGTACTATTTTATCATGACTTTGAACCTTCAATAAATGGAAAGGCAATACATGAGGTACGTATCTTCTATCGTTATTATTATACGTGCTGCTAAGCTTAATTGCGAATAAATAACATTATAATATGGTGACCAAGATATGGTATTTAAGAATGATATTGGTTAATTAATCACAACAACAAGATTGATACCAATATCGGTGAAACCTATTAGTCACTGTACAATTTAATGAATCACTCGATTTCTGTTTAAGTTTTCCTTAATGTTGTTTAAACTGTAACGTAGTCAACTTTTAGCAATGAAATGATTATAGTGACAAGAACGTCGCTCTCGAGGTTAATTTTTATGTAATTTATACTGATGGTGTCTGTGTCATGCATTGTTATTTTCATAAAATTGTTAACTCTTTATGGTCAACTGTGTACGGAATTACAAATGCATCCGAACTATTTATTAAATAAGAAACGATAATGAAGATCAAAAAGCATTTACAATAAATTTAAGTTTTTAATAAATTTAAAAATAAATATCTCATAACACAAGATTTTTTAATAATGAAATGGGATGAACGGCCTTACTATAAGTACTAAGTATATTATAAATTATGTTACAGGGAAGGCCATGCTGAGTACTTTTTACCAAATAAGACACTTTTGGTCTTCTTCTATTCTCGTGACGTATACGAGGTCACTGTAAATAAACTTAACTGTAGTCTTCTCTCAGAGAGGGTCAAACGGATATTTGACCCTGTATGCCGTTTCGTTCAAAATATTTTTCTTCAGCAGTTGAAATGTGTGTTTTACAGAAAACTAACGACCTACAATCAAAATCATCTTTGTTTAACTACTAGGCTGGCAACGCCGAAGACGCAATTAATTAGGATATTACCTTTATTAATTTACACTGGTAGTTCCCTGTAAGAAATAGTATATAATAAAGATAAACTTAATAAAGAGAGGTAAAAGTCTTGGGTTATCATACTAGCACTACACTAAAGTTTAACACAATTGTTATAACAGGCAATGTAAGTAATTTTATGGTACGTCTCTGAAATTTTCTCTTCAATCCTTAACTTCTCCGTAAGTTAAAATTTCTGAGATTGTTTTTCAACACTATTTGGAGGTGAAGCAAAGCTCCAACATGTAGACAGATGATTTGGCACGCACATGCAAAAACAGTACCACCGCCAGTTGCGCTATGCGATTTAAATTTATAAGGCTCCTGTTTAAAACACGAAAAATTCAAAAGCAGTTATATTAGATTTTTTGTCTACTCCGTTGAAAGCAAACAAACATTACTCACCGTTTCGAACTTTTCAAATTACTCGTTTCATTAATTTGGAGCCACGATTTTTAAAATTTCCCACGCCCGGGCCGCGACTTGAAAGGTGAACATTAGCGAAATATTTTGAGGTTTTTTTAGTTGTCCAGCCACCGTTTGTGCCGGTTAATAAATCACAACAACACGTCAACGACTGTTCGTAATTATAGGAATTAAGGTTAAGTAACGATTAGCTCTTCCTTTGTTCTTCGCTTTGACGGAAGAACGTGGGATTGCCGTCGCCGCACTGTCGACGGCGGTAATTATTCATCCTTGTTGAGAAATGCCTGTGGAATGTACTGACCTTGTACTGGTCAAGGATGTTTGTCTTTAACGGTTCTCTTGTTGAAGTCGTTATCTCGACTTTGTGGCTACTGTTTGTATTGTAGTGCCTTCAAGCATCGAACTTTCTTTTTTTACAATCAATTATTGCGAAAAATGATTATTGACAAACTTTTTAACATTTTGTCGTAACATTTCCGTAAAATATTTGTGCCTTTTTGAATTAATATTTTATTTTTAAAATAAAGGTTTGTGATGATAGTGTGTATCAATTATTGAAATAAATTCCTTTGAAAGCAATGGATGTAACTTTAGTGCCCTTGCTAACGATACCTCTCTATGCGGTTGATATCGCGATTAAGGTAAATAAGGTACGCCAACGCTCTAACATAGTGTTATTGCTTTTTGTAACGTTGCAATGCTGTTAGTGGTGTACCCATTGAAGGGAACAATATCAAATATACTCATTGCTCCAATGAAACATTACATTTTAGGCCATTCAACATTGCATTGCAAAAACTTGTTCAATTTTGAAATGATGTTGTGATATTTATCATTACACTTAACCGTGTATTTTCCGGTTTTTAGTTAAAAGAAACCTTTCTTTAACAGTACATTATTTTTGGTCCAAATTATTGATTATCGGCTTCTACACATTTCATTCATCTTTCGGGTAAATTATGAATACCTTGCAAATTCCAGCGATTATTATTATTATCAAGGCATTTTCAAACCTCCATGAAATTGTTGAAGGGATGCTCTGCGTTTAAATGTCTTATTGATGCAAAAGGATAATGGTCAGGTGGTACAAGGTCTGAGTATTACGACGGATGAGGCTGGGTGACCCGCCTAAGCGATATCAAGGTGTCTTTCACTAAATCAAAATGCATAAATATTTCACAGCAAAAGTTTTGTCACGTAGATTCACCATGTTTTAACACAATTGAGTCATTTTTGTTAAAATGTTAAGTTTGGCTAAGTAAGTAAGGATACAATACTTTTACCGTTAGGCAACCATGAAACATGCAAAAGAACTTACTTTCCCGTCATATTAAATTATAAGAATTACATTTTTTTTAATTCTACTAAATACAAAAATAACTATTGATTTATCGTCTAAGCGGCAATGTAAATTGGTTGCAATGAAATCTATTCAAACAATTATTACCACTCTAACTTGTAATTAATGATTAAAGCAAACTCGTATTGAATTGAACTTAAATATATTTTCTCGTTAGGGACTTAATAAATGAATCTCAAATCAAATTTTATATTTGCTTACTTACCGCAAATAAAACATGAAAATCACCGACTTGATATTTGATAAAAAACCAATTTATCTCTCTACACATTGTTAAAAATTCTCAAGTCATATTTCAAATTGTTAATAATGAGCTTCGTACCTGACGGTTCGAGATCGCGCTAAGACTTCGATCTAAAGAGCCAGCATTTGCATAAAATCATTAGTAAGCACAATGCTCTGCGGGCAGGGACACGGGGCGAGAGACACCTTACAATTTCACCTTCGTTTATATTAATAAGATAGAAAAACAAAAGTACTTCTATCTCCATTGCTTCTGTATAACACAAAGTTTGGAAGCAAGTCCGCAGTGAGCAAGCAATGGTAAATAAACAATAAGGATCGTCGACGAAATGCAAACGCTTAAAATAACGTGGAAGAGCTGGCAAGCCGCCTCTCGAATATGATTTATCATCGTTCATTAGGCGAGTTTGTCCGCAGCGACAACAGATGGAGCTGATAGCACTTGGCAGGGTGGGCCTCTTGTTATTATTTTTATTACCAGTATTCAAAGAATAATACTCGAGGAATGCATCCTTTAATGAACTTCTACCCTTTTTGGGTTCGATGATGGATAGAATTAATGTCGCGTTCTATTGTTGATTGGTGACACTCCCGAACGTTTATAATGATCGTGATTTTTGATTGATGTTCAATTGAAACGACAGTCGATTTAAATTTACGTAATAATGTATGTTTATAAGCTTTCTTAGAAAAATGTAGCTCCTTATGATTGTGAAACAGAAATTTATCTATTTTGTTGTATTGTATATGAATGTATTACAATATTAGGTATTATTTAATCCTTTTTTTTAAATTTGATAACATGCATACAAAAATTATGTCATCAACATTTTTTACGGATAATAAAAGTGCATTGTTTTTGTCCTGTGGTCTCTCAAAAAGTTTTTTTGAGACATTTCATATTTTGTCGTGCGGCAATATTACAGTTAGAGGCAGCCCTGCTAATGGTGTACTTAATAAACATTTTCATAGTCACTCTGAATGCGGTTGCACTAAATCCGCTTACCATTTAAATCTCGCTGCGTACATACAAGCTGGGCAAACACTGACAATTCTCAAAACTGCATCTTTAACGCCGTCGCCAGTCGTGTTTGGAGCGTAATTAAAGGCCCGTCGTGAATTTGCATTCGTTTCTGAGAGTTCGTAGCGCAAATCAAAAAAAGAGCCATGTTAATTAGCATATTGTGCTTTTGAAATGTGACGGTTGGCGTGTGGAGCTTCATACCGCTCAGCGGTGGGCTGATGTCAAGATACTTAACGATGTCAACGTGTGGATACGTCTGTTCATTAATTTGCATATTTTGTAGGAGTTGCTGTGTCTTGGGTGTCTTTTTTGCTTTTAATGTAAGCGATATGAACAATTCTGAATCAGCAATTGCAATCACAAGTGATCATAAAAGTATTTAGATAGAAATTAATCATTTCTGCATGGCTTTTTTTCCCTTGACGTTTACATTATTAGGACATTGGCTACGTGAGGGAAAGAGTACAGGTCGTTATCTACATTTCATCTTGAGTGAATTTATATATGTTATATATCCCTACGGATTTTAAATCCAGTGATATATAGATTGCCTTTCAATTTGATAACGTGTCTGGAATTAAAATAATCCCTCAGTCCTAAAGTACGCGATTACTATTGCTCCTTACATACATAGAATACTTCAATATTCACAAAACTCTTTATAACGTTCATATTCTATAGGCTTAGCCAAGTTCTATGCCCTCTATGTGTTAATTCTACACGTTTTCAGCATCCTTTTAGAAGATTACTAATGCTATTGCTAAATATTTTCTACATTATTCCATTAATTTTTACAGTGATTCATACAAATTTTAGCATATTTAACGTGGTATATTGTTAGCAAGAATTGCTTTATATTTATTATTTTATATCAATATTATAATTAATAAGTTATGTCCATATTAGTCGAAACCTTTAAGTCAATCGTGATAAGTTTAGTTTTGTGTCTCAGTTTTAATTAATTTGGATCACGAAGTCGCCACTAGGGGCGTCACGATACGATGCTACACGAAGCCTGAGTGACACACTTCAAAATGTCACCAAATAGACTCCGAGGTTATCTTCGATCGCCAATGGCTTATTGCTTGTTCCTACCCTCTTACGCTATTGTTCGCTTAACTAAGGGACCGATTCGTTTGTTTTAGTATAACGCATTAACTTAAGATTATTTGCAATGATATATATAAACACTTAATGTGATATTTAGTTAGTTTATTTTTTAGTTAAATTTCCATGTTTTAGAACAATTGTTTAACATGATATATATCATATACATTTATAAATATAACATGATACCTACGCAAAATACGTTTTCGTATTCTTTTTTTAGGAAAGCTTAAAAACTATCCAAATCAATTAAATAATCGAAAAACTACATATTTTAAATAAATTAATTATAATATTTTAATGAGTACCATTAATTAAATCACCCAAGTTTAAGACAGAGATTATTTATTATCTAGCCAGTAGGATAAAGCACGTTCATCTCGTTTACGCAAGGTAAGATCGAGTCCTTTGGCATGTGGGAATTAAGGCTATCGCACGATCAGTGCACGGTTTTAGTATGTGATGCCGTAACGTTCCAATTAGGTGCTCATTTGTGTCAAGCGTGCATTGTAAATCTATTCATTGGACTCGAACAATCGCCTCATTGTACTTACTCCGTTCATGCCTCGCTTTTGGACATTCACCGTCGGATGACATAGGTAAATAGCTCATTATTTTATTACTCGTTGAACTCCCAAAAGATCTATTCAGTCACACCTCCGCTAACAAGTACACACCCATCAAACTAAGCCTGTAGCGCACAATGGGCATCGAATGCCATAACATCATCAAACAATTTCAAAATCTGATTCTATGCATAACGAATAGAGTTGATAAATAGTTTGAATTAACCGATTTAATGCGGGTCACCCACAACACGGTGACTCGGCCGAATCTCGAGTCGGTAATGATAATTGTACTGGCAAACACCCAGCCAGGACTATCACTACAATCTATTGAGAGCCGACGTCGGAAACTCTATGACTTGCTCTATTGTATTTATGATTGTATTTTTTTTATATTTTATTTCTTGTCTTCCGACACAATCTTTAGCGTTCTGATTAGCTCGAGACTTTACTGCTGTGAATATTGTTTCGAACGACGTACATTGTAAAATTTAGATTCAGCCATCGTACGAGTTAAGTTTGTCCTCGTTTGTTAATGTCTGTAATTTTGCTCATTTGGTTTTACCCGCTTCGATGTTTTTCTTTAGCTTTCCTTATTTAATACTCAAAAGCAGAAACAATGCTAAAACGTTTTCCCTACTAGTACCAATTATTTGATGTCTACTTAGCCACCAGCAATGGTATTTATTTGACTTAGATTTTGAGACTGTCGCTTGTCTATCGCTTATCTCTCGAGTTCTGTATTTTTCGTCAAAGTATATTTTTTATTTGATTTAAAATTACATGGTTCCTTTAATATGATTTAGCGCAAATTATAGCTTCTTGTTGTAAAAATGTTAATGAACACAGAAATTTTCTCTTTTTTGCTAATTTTCAATAATAACTAACACGTATTCTTGTTTCATTGTAAGCCACAAATTTTTGATTTATTTGCTTTTAAATGTAACCGTTAAACCATATTTTTTATGTATCTTAAACTGTTAGTTATTCAACTGTCTTGTTTGTTCTGTTTTAATTTTTGTTCAGACGTCTGAGCCTTTAATTAAGTTTAAATATTAAAGTGAAACAATGAACTTTATTTTAATATAGATTAACTAGCGATGACTTGACACCCCAGACTTAAATCTCAACACGTCTCCTGCTGGTAATATTCTTACTAAGATTACTAGTTGTTATAAAAACACGTGTTATTCAAAAATTACCTTTATCGCAATAGGTTTAGAAACTAAGTAACGTCAAGGGCTTTGATATTGATAAGATTGGTTTTAAAAATCATAGATACGCTCCATCTTATTGAAATTAGTTCGAAATGTATTAATATGTATTAGTGTCAGCTTTTTTACGGTATTGGTTATTGGTTTTTGTACCTACATTGTTAGTGTATGTAAAGTTCAACCATTTTTTTAACCAATTTTACTAGTGAATGCTTGTCAAGCTGTAAAATTATTAATTGACCAATTTTTTTGGTTAATTCTATGAAGTATTTTAGTATTATCTTTTCATTAAATTATTTATTATTATAGATATTTTTAACATTTCTACGGTTATAAATTTGCATAAAGTATAAAACTTTTTATAAAATACGTGTAGATGAAGAATGTAGTGTAAGATCACATGAAAGGAATTCGATGAAGTACTCAAATGGTTGTAAAAATATTTATCTCATAAAACGCACTACTTAGCTACATACGCACGTTGGCCATCACTCATTGTGATATATGTGCGCGTTTAATTTCTTCAAGCGACCAATAAAATCAACCAATAAATATTAGTGAGCTTCTCATTGTTGGCGCATTCTGTTTCGGCCTTTTTTACGATCGACAACAGATTGTTTCGCTGCCCGGCGATGTTCGAAGTTTAAACATTGTCATAGTCTTACTTCGACTATACTTCACAAAATAATTTCTTTTATTAAAAAACACGGCGTTGTTAGAAGTTTTATTTAACACAGTGTATTATTCACCACCATAAGGAAAATAAGTTGTATTGTGCAACAGGAGTAGGACAATATCCACTAGGTGCTTTTATGTTAGATAACATTGACAAATATAATTTCTGGCACAAAATCTTGAGAATAGACGGATGAGTTTAACAACGCAATTTTATTAATTTGACAAAAACAGCATAGTTTTACTAAAGCTTATTTTTAATTCTTTATAATCTATCATCTATTAACATTAAAGTGGGCAGGCCACAAATGCGCAGAACAGATGGCTATAGAGAGAGAGGGAGTCATAAAGAGAAGTGACCACAGATCAGTAAATACGGCGTAATACGTCCACCCACAACGTGGACATATGACCTTGTTGACGGAAGACACTGCAGGTCGCTTCTAGCCGGAACTTTTGGAAATCTATGGAGAAGGCCTACGTCCAGCTGTGGACATCCTACAATAATGACGATCATTTATGGTTAATAATGTTATATTTATATTCTTCATAATTTGAAGCAAACAAAAATCAACCACAACGATTTAAATTAAATCGATCAAAGATTGAAACTAAGATTGCTGATGAGATGGAATCGAACAATAATTGTTTTAATTGGTACGAAATGGGGCTACAGTCGTTAGTGTCAATGAGTCGTCAACGAAGGTTAATTTGAGACAAAGGAAATCACAATCTATTAACGAAGCACAATTCGTATTGGCGCAAAGATAATTAGAAATTCATTGCTTATTTTAAAATGCATAGTTTTGTTTTGCTCTGTATAAACAGAGAGAGATTATGAAGTTTCTCCTTATTTTAAGAAATTCATTAATATTCATAAGAACTTAATTAGCATGAAACAAGATTTATATCTTACAAACACGGCATAGATTTTATAAATAAGGTGGCTAGTTTCAAAATGGTTGGTGTTTTTAGGTTTGTAAATCAGCTGCAATCAGCACTTAAAAATGACACAGTAATATAAACAAAGTGTATAAGTATGATGTAAATATAAACAAAGTGTAATCAATCGTGTCAATCATCATCTTGCCACCTGATAGAAGTCCACTGCAAAACTACCCACAGAATTCGCCACGTTGCCCGATCTTACGTTACCCATATCCAGTGATTTTTTGCCACCTTGATAATGTCGTCGATCTACCTTGTATAGGGCCTGACCACATCGCATTTACCGACTCGTAGTCGCCGCTGGAGAACATTTGGGCCTCGACGGCTATATGAACACATTAAAACAATTAAATAAATATATAGTCCTCACACTCTTACAACCAAAAAGATAATTGAGAACGTATATTTATAATTTTTATGTTAATCTTATTAATAAAAACGATCCGTTATAATGCAAGTTTCGAAATATGAGAATTTTAGGTTCGGTTTCTCTTACAACGTCTCTCCGATTTTTTTGTGCGTGAAACTTGTGTTGGACATATATATTTAAATAATAATTTAGTAGAAGCAGCTCTTAGCTACAATTAAATGTCCATTTGTATGTTAAAAAAGTGAATACCTTTTGTTTGTATACTTGTACGATATTAACCACTTAACACATTTACGGCTCCTCCGACACCTCAAACACCGTTACTCGCTCGCTCCGACTAATAAAATCACTTGCTTGTATCATAAAGGACTTTAATTGCTTCACCTTTTACCTTGAAAGGAGTCCACATAAACAACGAGGTGCATTAAAATAAATATTTAACGCAGCCTCTCATCGAAACAAAACTTACGATTTCAGTTTCAATGCGCATCGGAGAAAATGTCTCGAAATAAAAATAATTTCCTCTTATATTATTAATAAGTGGTGTTTAAGTGTCGTTAATAAAACAAATTGTCGTCGCACCTACAGGTGAGCTATAAAACAAGAATAACACGGTTGTCGCAGTGTGGGGGACTCTCTGCGGCTCGCTTACGTTTGGAAATCGTTAGCGACGCCTACGGTTCGTTTCTGTGATGCTTCTTGAATAAGTAGAAAGAACTAGAATAAATATCAAGAATCCATTTTATATTAGAAAAATCAAAAAAATATTTTTTCTTCTTTGTATAGATTGTTATACGGGATTGTTCATTAATAAAGAATACACCTTTACATTACCTTTTTACATTATACTGATACTACCGGGCTACCTATGATGTTCTGGTTTTGTACGCATGCTGGTATAATTTAAGAATAGTTGTTTTTTTTACGTCAGTGCAGCGTTTCTTGTCTTCTGATAATATGTAAAAACCAACCTTTCTCAAATAAAGTGTTCTGATTTTTTAATATAGTTATGGACATTTATATCCATACATTTTAAAATGATCTATAAACATTCAGTTTGAATGATTATAGTACTATAAACGCGAGGATTAGGAATATTACATAGGAACATATAGTAACTTTTTGATTTTTTTTTCCTGAAGTGCTATTTATTACAAAAATTGTTTAATTTTTTTTATTTAATATTTCATTATCATCACCTCAGCTGTATGACCTTAACTGCTAGACTAGAGTTCTTTCTATAGAGTTCGAACAGGACCGGACCGGAAGCGGTCCGCATTCAACGTGCCAATACAACCTGCCAATCCTATGGTCTATGCCGATTACTTCGTCAGTCTACGGATTGATTCATTTTTGATTCAAACTCAGACAAATCCCGTGCATAGCTCACTGTATAGATCGTAGAGCAACTGTAAGTTTGCCATTGAGGCCCGGAGTTTGAGATCACGTACGCGAGTCGTCACTGGTAACGCATGTTGGTTGTAGACGGCATATATTGTTGTATAAGGCACCGAAAGATATCGGACTAGGAGATGCGTTTACAAGCAATATAAATTAATAATATTATTTAAATAACATTATAAACCCATTTATATTATTTTTACACACATCCATTCGATCTATAATTGTTTGAGATATAAAAAATTATTAAATATGTCAGTTCTATTAATTATCAACTCATCGTCCCCGTATCACGAAGGAACGCATAAGCCGTCCTCTCACTTATCCGTCTCACCGCGCCCCGAACGCACTTAATGTACAAAATATTGTAATGTTATTATTATTTCATATGATAACCGAACGTTCGTCCTTTTCAATGCGGGATAAAATAACATCAATGGCGTTGGGTCACCGAGTTCGAGATAATCGCGGAACGGAATCGTCCTGTGGTCGTGATTGTACTGCCTACTACGTTTATTGTTTAATTTTTGTGCTCTTCGAGTCGATAGTTATGAATTAGGTGACGTGAATTTAAACTTAAATTATCCCTTTTTTAATGACAAGTCATGATTTATTTATATACAAAGATTTATTTATATCTAACAAATTCGAATTGAAGCGACTATAGCAACAAATGAAATTCAAACTGAAAATTTAAAAAGAGAACTTGTAACTTTTAAACATATCACGCGTTGCGTAAATGGATTTTGTTGTTGCATTTAAATTGGACAGTTACAGTGTTTCTCTCATAAGCGGATAAAACATCACATTATTTCTGTTAATTTTACTATAAATTTTAATTTTAATTTCATCATAGACAGTGTTATGCGATATGTGATATCCGTTGTAACTGTGTAATTAGAAATCGTTTCTTCACGTACATTTATATGCAAAATTGCAAAAACCTTCGCGTTACAAAGTAGAAAATAATATCTTGTAACAGAATAAAGTTTTACCTTACATAGAAATACTAACTTAAAAAAAATGTTTACAGAGTTTCACAGAGTTTGACATAGAGTCCGACGTATAAATAAGTACTTAATTTAAAGATATTCCTTCTACTTTAGTTGATTTTATGTGACCATGGATACATTAGTGTATATAAATATTGTAAGTTAAAAAGATTTGACGTTAAGCTTAAATTACATTTATTTAAAAACATTTTAATTACAAATCATGATCATTATCATTTCAGTCGCAAGTCGTGCATTGCTTAAGTCAAGCAATCGCCCCTAAATATTACATTCGATCCTAACTATAAATAAGTTTACATAATATTACATATAATATAAAATTCAGCGTTTCAAGGAAGTGATATCAAAATTAGTAGCACAAGGAGAATAGTTAATGTAAAGTACTGAAAAAAAAATAAAGTGAAACATAAATACAACGGTGGACGTCGCAGGTGGGACACATAAAATTGAACACGATCACAACCTAACAAAACTAAACGTAGTCTGGTCCAATAAAAGCCCCTAAGCCATTTAAATCTCTCTAAACGGCAGGGTTATCGTTTAATTTTACTGCAGAAAGCATTTCCATCACAATTGGAAGTGACTCCTTGTCATTTATTTTAAAGTGTTTGTGGGCTTCGACTTCGCCGTGCGTTATCATAAATCTTTTTTAAGATCGAACCATAAAGTGAGATAAGGTCGCACCCAATCGCCTAAAGATTGCCCTTTACTGAATTCTCAGACAATGCTGACGAATTGTCAGACGTCCGATTCGTGAACAATTTATGTAGATGCGAAATTGGGTATTTAATAAAGTACTTACTTATTCTGAGTATAAAAGTTATTTGCGTTTTTTTGAGTTTCCGGTTCCTTGTTAGTCACTAAAGCTTTTAATTTCCGTACCCCTATTTCTCAACAAAAAAAGACCTATATTTTTTTTTAATTTATAACAATCAATGTATTCCCTTTGCATTGTAAATTCTAAGCATGAACTAAATAAGCCAGTCAAAACACCAGGAATTATAAAAGAAAATTTAAGCACTTCGAAAAGACTTTGATCATTACGAAATAATAACTCATTGTAATTGAAAGTTAAGTAAATTTTCACAGATATGACATATCTGGTTTAGTGGGACAATCTATAGCGAATTGCATGATCGCGTGGTTCGTTTGTGATCTTTATATATCGATTAACTTCTTGAGATGCAAACATAAATTCCATAAAATTGATCAATATCAGAAAGGACCCTGCGCCCGTTACAAATTACTCAGTTTTTATTGTTACGTATTGTATTCAAATATAATTCAATAACACGATACAATTGACGAGAACGTGTAAGCCAGGCAAAAACAGCAACTGATCAAGTCGAAGTTTGGTCCTCGCGGATGCTCTTAAATCATAATGCTATAAACGTATTGAGCGAAAGACTAAGCGGAGATCCCAGTCAGGGGCCATTGCGTCAGGTTACTCCATGGAGTGCCTGACTATGTAATCTAAAAGCTCGGATCACATTCAAGGCAAAATTACTGGATACAGGGAGACCTGTATCCAGTAATTTTGCCTTGAATGTGATCAGCTCGCAGTTAGACTCCTGAAGCAGCTCTTGAGCTAAGTTATGTAAGCGAGGTTGAGCCTTTTGCCGGTCCTCAATCCCACGGGATCTCTAAATGCCAATAAGGCAACAATGTAGATCAAAACCTAATTAAAAAAATACGAGGAGTTATAGTAACTTTTTAAATAAACGCAAATCATTTACATAATGGTTACTGGTGAATTGACCTATCGGGTCAGGATTAAATTATGTACAGAGATAGGCTTCTGTTAACACCGTCAACCATCTTTTTTACTTAATCTCCGTTTAAATTAAAACGTTCGTGATTAATTAATAACCGGTATTTATTGTATGCGTTAACATTTATCCATATTATCTACTAACTACTTTGAATCTTTTTCAGTGATCACTTGTGTACGCTATGACAAGAATCCAATTTATTAGAAGCTAGAATCAGATTGAGCTCCCCTAAAATGGCACCCAGGTGAAAACTTCGAGGGTCCCTATCGTACCCTGACGTTAAACGAGCCCACAAAAAACTCAAGTTTTTTTGTAGTCATTTTCACAATTATAAAGTAATTAATTGTAGTAAAGTGTAGGATACTTAAAAAACTTTTACACTGGGACTATTTAACAAATTCTTGTTTATTAAGCTCCCTTAATTTATTACATTATTATTCAAAAACCTAATGAAAACACAGTTGGCCAGAAAAGAGTCACTAATTTTAGAAGGCTAAGTGAAACACATGTACACACTCTATCTTTATTTATATCTAGTGTTACATTGCTATTATTCTTTTCTTAAATTTATCAATATTCTTATGTACGGCAGACAAGCAAATTATCTTATTTTTCAGTTTGGTTCAATTAATTCAGTCAATAATTTGTCATTGTTTATATAATGATGTGAACAGAAACTTTCACAATAAGTAGGAATAAAAAAATCAATAGATATGCAACAATGGACTCCAAGCCTCACGATAGTCAATGTTAAACGGCGCGTTTAATTTTATTTCGGACTGTGTCCGTTTTTATCCCGCCATTACAAAAGATCTAATTGAAGCGAAAAAAAAAAAAACGAATGAGTCTCAAATGATACGTGTTTGTTTGTGTGATTGATGTATCGACGGCTCGACTCGGCTATTTAACAAGCAGTTAGACAAAATGGTAAAGTTGCGTCGGTATGTGAAAGACGTCGGGGTGCCTTACTAGTACAGCGATTGGCTTGTACGGACATTGGCATATAATGACATTTTTAAAGATTCTCAAACTTTTTTATATTGAGATATTTTTTATATTTTTTTTATTTCCACTTATAATTTAAAAATAGTCTTTGTAAATAGGAACTCCTTATTGCAACTACAATTTATTCAATAATTTTATAATAAAAGTTAATCGTAAACATTTAAATGTGCAACGACATGAACACTTTGTCCCTAGCGAAGTGAGCTTTTTATTGTACTTAAATAAATATATGTAATAATTTTTAAAGTTGAAACCTTACGTGCAAAAACGATATGCTGTCGATAAGTCAAAAACAAATTACGTTTATTTGTTTTTATTAACAAAAATATACAATGTTATAATGAAAATGATCGAGCAAGGTTTTTTTTTACATAAAATGACATGTAATAAAAAAATGGCATTTGCATTTTGAGCACCACTGACAAAGTGACTACAAAAGCGCCGTTGTGTGCGTGAGGTGATCACAATCAGGTTATTTCACTGGTAATTATGATACGGCCAGCGAGAGCCCGACCCGGGGGTCAACCCAGTTCGGCTCAATGTGGCACACGTGATTTTAAAAATATACACGGATTCTCATCTTTAAATCGCATTATACGTTTCTTGATGCTTGTCGATGTTTGTTTAGTTATTCTAGCTATCAATTTGTTTGTAAAAATATTCTTTTTACGAAATTCAACTTAAATCTCAAGTTTATGAATTAATATTTATAATATTGAATTTTGTTTCTATTGGTTTCTATTAGCAGTTGTGTTTATGGAAAGGTTTATTTTTTGATTATATGTGTAACCTCATCAAAAGTCGTAAAGAAGTGTTATTTTAAAAATAAAAGCGAAAATATTGTTAAGCAGTGATAGGACTTTGGCTTTGTAAAAGTTAGCGGGTTGGGGATTACTTATTTTTTGGGATTTATTTACCTCCTCTTTACTGTTTTTGAAAATTAGTAAGAAATTTGTTAAAAAATTTATTTGTGTCGATTGGACGAAAAATAAAAAATGCACAATTGAAAGGTTAAATAGGTAAACGTTCCGACGACAGTCTTTTTAAACTATGGTTAGGGAGCATATATTTATACAGGTTAGCATGTAAGATAACAGTACCAAAATAATTTAATTTTAAAATACACTTATTGATTGAAAAATATTTGTTAAAAGAATCTTAATTAAATTTAAATACTATCCTTTTGAAATGTGTATATTGTTACTAGGTTTTAGTGCCATAAACAAAACCTCAAGAAATTGAAATACATTTATGTATAATTTATAAAGTTACGTAAACACAGCCATATTTAAACAAAAGTTAATAGAAGAAGAGAAAGGTGTCATAGTACACCAATCACTTTACGGAATATTTTAGTTGTATCTAGGAAAACACAACCCATACTTTAGTGAACACATTCTTTCTATAATATATATTTTGTGTTTCTTTGCTAAAGAGCATAAGCTCGTCCTTTGGCCACAAAAGAATTAAAGCTAAGGATAATTCTCAGTAATAACCGTATCAAACGGTTATGAATCTCATCTTCGTGGGTGGGAGACCTCAGGTCAAACGAATTCATAGATAAAAAACCCGATTGAGTGACGTTACAGCTTGCGCGACGACTCGAGTGAAGTATTGCTCGCGTATTGATTGAACATTGATTTAACATGCTCATTTACGGAACAACTGGGGAATTATAAACAACGCTTAGTTAAATTTCCAACGAACAGCTATTGTTTATGAAGAATGTATGATTTATTTTTAATTTTTTGTTATTTTTGATATCGAGCAATGGAGAGGACTTTGCTCGGGATTTCTCTACAAGATCGAATCTTAAATACGGAGGTTCGTAGACGAATGAATATAATAGACATCGGATTCGAAAATTGAAATGGTAGTAAGCATTATAGTCCGCATAATCGATGGCCGCTGAAGCCTTGAGGTTCAGGATTGGAGACCATGGAGTTCAAGCACGGCGTAGGACGATAGTCGGAAGATGCTGTATCCAGACCGTTTCGAACGGTGGACTGAAATGGTGATAATGATGAAGATTTTTTTACAAATTATCGAGTACCTGGATCCTTTATTCTCTCTTTCTTATCTATCTTCCTTTCCTTTCCTTTGTTCTAAGTTTTGCTCCTTTTAATTTTTTTTGGTCTCATCACGCTTCATATCATAACTACTGGCATTAATTTGTTTTTGCATTCTGATTCTAGATTTGGGCCGTATTTAAAAACTGCGTTACTCTTGCCGACAAAATATCTATAATTCTATATCGTAGATTATGATGATGTTCGAGTTCCTATACGGTTTGTTTTAATTTCACCGCATTATTTTGACTGTATTTAATATGATTAATTATTAGACAAGCTCTTAAATCTGTCAACATTAAACATTACGATAAAGTAATAACTAGTCTGAAGTCTTCTAATATTGACGTCTATACTTAAATTAAGGTTCTATTGATCTATTATTACAATAACGGGTAATAAAAGTCTTAAGGAAGAAAACCTTAATTTTACTGTTATTGATATATGTATCAGACAGCAATTTTTGTACCTTTTCAGATTTAATGCCAAATTCCGTAATCTCCTGAAAAATTCTGTTCATGATTAAAGCAAGAAAAAGTATATTAAAAATCCTGAAACTATCGTTAATATCAGCATCAGCCCACGTGTCACACGTTTGCCCCCGCGCTGTACATCAACCGCTGCCCCGCCAATGACAGAGTTTTGCACTTCGCATATGCATGGGACGTATTTAAGGACTGTTTTTAAACCGAACAATATTGAAGTTTGTATATGAAATATTAAATTTTACTCAATACTTAAAAAACACACAAAAGTATACGCAAACACGTGTGTACGTTCACACATATATAATAACCTTTTTTAGATCTAACTTTTACATTCAAACCAAATGAAATTTTAAGATTTCAAGGGTTCGAGGCAGGATGTCGAGGGCGCCTAGGGTAACATCTATTTTAAGGTAGTCTTGAGGGCTTCCAGGAGAGTGGCTTGGGCCACTACTTTCTACTATTTCACTGGATTGAGGGGCCGCCAAGCTCTTACATCGTTCTGGATGATGCTTCATGGAGCGACTAATCTCAAGAGCCCTCACTGAGGGGACCTCGGATTGAACTGTTAGTTGTTGATAATACCTGCTTAGCATTCCGGCACGAGGGCATCCAAAAGTGCCAAACCCTGACTAGTCTAATTGTTATTGCCTTGCTAATAACATCACTTCGGATAGCGTTAGCGATTATTATATAAGTATATACATAGTGTGAGCAGAGTGTCCTAATACGAGTTTATTAAAAGGATACTTTACCCGTTATTTACTTTAGTATTTTATTTTAAATAACGGTAATAATAAAAAAGTAAGTAAGGAAAGTAATATAATAAAGGTAATTAATAGGCATATAATAATTAAAATTATTTTCCTTATTTTTACTGTTTTACATATCAAATTATTTGCAAGAATTATAGCGATTTAGAGTTCAGCCCTGTGCGAATGCAGTATTGAACGCTAAGAGTTACAACGCCCGGCAGCGCCTTGTTCAACGACGTCCCACACAACGATATGCCCTGATCTGTTTATTCCGAACAACTCGGATCTTATGCCTGATTAACTAGAAGCGTTAAGTCGTGACAGAAAACCACACCATAGTGTCATGAACGTTTTTATTCGATTAAAAAATCATTTGGAATTTTCGAACCAACGACTGCAAAAAAACTTTAAGCTATGTAGATAAATATGAAAAGAATTAAAAGACCGAATAAGTTACCGGATTAAAACCTGCAGGATAATGAGTTTTATTCACTTCTGTGAAATCCTTTTCAAGGGAGTGTTTATATCAAAACTTAAAACGAAACTGATCGCAATGAAACACTTATAACAAATAAAACAAAAACACTTCCTGTCCTTTAATATTCCGTACCAATCGTCTCTACATTGATATTGTTGCATTTCAGTTCTGAACGGTACATTTCGTAAAATCTACATGAATGCACATGTCTTTTTATGTTTTCCTTAAGTGTACTATTGAATAATAATATAGTTTCTGTTCCATAAAATTGTTTACTTGTCCACGAATATAATGATTTTAAAAAATTACTTTATTTTTTTGTATAGTTAGTCACTGTAAGACTTTAAAATATAAATAACTTTGTTAAACTTGCACGTGTATTGATCGAGTCGACCGTAGACAATTTTGTAAAAGAAATGTTTATTTGAACTTCAATACTGTTTATAATAAAATTTGAATAAATTTAAGTCAATGCCCAAATTAAAATTGATCATTGCGGTCCACGTTGCATACTCTAAACGATTGCACTGCAAAAAAAAATTGTATATAATTTATGGGAGCATTTTTCGCCGCCGCCCAACTGTACGTTATCAATGAGAATTTACGAGGCATAAAATACATCTTGCATCTGGTCAGATTAAAAATATTGAAGTCACTGGTTCTCACTAAGGTGAACATTTCGATTTTAGGCCCAACGTTTTCGCTTTCGAAAAAATCGGGTACGTTATTTTTATTATACGTGTTTTTACAGCTAAGTGCAAATGGCTCGTTTTATTATTGAAACAGAATATGAGGACCGTGACATAGTTATTAAAACTATAATAATATAAACAATCAAATGCCAATGTCTTGGCGTTCGAATAATTTAAAAGTGTTAAATCGATTGCAACAAACTCGTAACAATAAAAATTTTATACTTCGGAAACTCATGCTCTAAAACTCCACCAAGTTAATATTATTTAAAAAAAAAGATTATTATTTAATCCTAAGCGAAGTGTCGTCTTCATTTTATCAAACCTCAAGTGTCGATATATTGTTATAATGGCCATGTCAGAGTACTAAAGAGTGCAGTCCCGATAGCCACGAGGACGTACTCCCTTGTTAACGATCCCACAGCCAAATAAATTTGTAACCAAATTAGTCCCGAGCGATAAAATTTATTCGAAATCCACTGAGAAAAGTAAAAATAACACATTCTCTGTCGGATTAAAGAAGAGATACGGCCGAGATACGGGACCCGAACGCCTCTTCCGCCCGTTTTTAACACTTCCAATTAATAAAATTGATTTTGTTTTTTAATTAAGCCCGTAACGAACGCTCGGCGCTTGTTTAGCGCCCGAGATCAGGTATACCTCTTAACGCAAGATTTATTTTATTGCTCGAAGCACAGATTTTGAATCTCTGCCTTCTATCAGTTACATTGTGACGAAAAAGGAGACATCTGTGTTATATAATCTAATGGCGTATGATACTCGTCTTGTATCCTCGTATAACAAATTTTAATTTTACATTTAGTTAAAGTTTACATTTATTTTGTTTTACAAATGTTTTTAACAAAATTCTACTCTATCTCAATTGCATAAATTTGCTTCAAGTGATGCCAGTTTATTAACATTTGTTATTGTACAATGAATCCTTTATAAAAATTTATGTAATATTTCCATAAAAGTTTCTAATACAGATCGAACGCTAGACCTAAAATCAAGACAAAAAAATCTAAGCGGCTATCCACAAGTAAATCAAAGTGGTGGTAAAAGGACACGTTAAGGATATTATTTTGTCAGTATTGGTCAACGAAGACCTATTGGAAGGCACTCTATAAAATTAAAAAAAAGTAAACAGTAGAACTCGCGGCGAAATTAAAAAGCCTATTTTACATTCACCGACATTCAAACTCCTGGCAATTCCTGACAAAAACCTTCCATTCATATCAGTGCTAATTATGGTGCCGACATGTACTGGAGCACGCATGAATGCATATTTACTGGTAAAATGTACGTACGAATCTTTGCGGCATTCGCCTACACATTTGCATATGAATGTGTAATTAAACTACGATGTGAATGCAAAACATTTTGGTGCATGTTTTAAAACGCAACCGTTTTTTCTATGCGAAAAGGTTTAACTTCGTTTGAGCATATTTTTACTGCGAATTGATTGCAGATGTAAATAAGTTCAACGCTAGTATATATTTAATAAAAGCAAACACGTACATGGATCGGTTAAAAGATTTTAAAGTCATAAAAATTGCAAACGCAGCGGATCGCTCGTGAAACCGGTTTAATTAATAGCGCCGCGCTAAACATTGATTGGTTAATTTGATCAAGAAACGACGGTCTATATTGTTTTATGACTCATGAATTTAGATTAAATATAACTTTCATAATAACATGTTTGTACATTATCCTAATGAGATCCTACATCTGGTAAAATTATCGGCAGACCGCTTCCAACCTGTCCTATAGGAAGCTAAACATAACCAGCAATAGGTTTTCTACAGCTGAAATTATCAAGATGATGGAGATATGCTACGAGCTTTAGTGATGCAACGTTGTTAAATGATTCCATGCAACAGGCACAAAATTTTTAAAAATATATTGACATGAGTGCAAATATTTTTCTCTACACTCATACTTTAAAGCCGTATACAGGGGCATTGGTCAGAGAGGTGTTAGAGCTTTACGCTTTGTTCTATACTATCATTACGTGATATATTATTTCTTAAACTATAGATTTTTGTAGCATAACAACCAATGAGGTACAAATTGGCCCCTTTAAAGCTTTTACATTTATAACCAATGTATATAAAATAATTTAAAAATAGCCATGCGAAAGGTCAAAGATGAGTCATTAAAACGTGAAGTATAAATTCGTAGCACAAACATAAGTAGTACGATAAACACAGTTAATACACACGACAAAGAGAACACTTCAATCTCAATATGGCATGCGAAAATACGGTCAAAGCGAAATCGTGTTCGAAAACAAAACCAGTGCGGCCCTCGACGCAACAATTAGTCGAATCACCGTGATTACAGTGCGCATTGAAAACGATACCATCATTCACATTTATTTATATTTTTTTTCATCAAAGCAAAGAAACAAAAGATCTAACCCTTTCGGCGCGTGGCTCACCATATGCTTAAAAGGTTGGGGTGCGTTCAAAGTTGTAACTGTAAAAAAATCCAACCAATTTTTAATTTCAAAGTTGGTAGCACTTTGTGTCTAATATTTTGTTCTGTTAATATTGAAGATATTTATTACCCTGTTGTATCAATGTAATTTTTTTATCAATAAAAAAATATTGATTTTTCATTATTAAAATATGAAAACTGTGTTCAATAAATATTGAAGAGATATACAAAAACTGTTTGTATAATGCATGTTGCTGTATGCTGTTTGTATAATAATGCATTAGTTTTCAAAAAGTTCCTTTAATTTTGAAACTCTTGCACGTGTGACTTAGTCAAAATGTTAAACACAATTTAACGTTTTTAACATGTTTAAAGTAATAAATTGTTTTTAAACGTGGTAACGGCGTTAAATTCGACAAATATTTTATTTCTGATGAGAGTAATATGTAAGTGTTATTTTGAGTTGCCGGGGAACGAAAATATATATATTTTTAAGTTCGATCCAGAAAATAATTAGCTGTAAAATGTTTTGTACCTTACTTTCGTAATTATTGCCATCTACTCGATGTAAATATAAATTGCGCTTATTACATTGCTGTATTATTTTTTTTCTTTTACGGTACTTAAAATAATTTGAATATAAATAACCAATGAAAAAGTTAAGATAGAACTCGAAATAAGTTAAGCATATAATTTGGACAAGTTACAACTTTAATCTGTTTGGCATCTTGGAGATTCGGAGGTGTGAAGAACATACCTCTCTTCATGGCCCTCCATGGTTCCAGAGGGTCGTGGAGAGAGCTATGCTCGGAGTTTTACTGCAGGATCAGAAATGAGGAGATCCGAAGAAAAGCCAAGATCATCAACGTATGTCTAACAACTGTTAGTTTGAAGCAGCAGTGGGTGGAGTACGTCGCATCGTGCAACCAATAGCCGTTGGCGCCGATAGGTTCTCGAGTTGCGACTACGGACCGGTAGACGCCGCGTGGTTATGTCTACCACTAGATGGATCGAAAACAGTTAAGGTCACTGAAAGCCGCTGAATACGGACAGCGCAAAACTGTTCAATGCGGCGATCTTTAAGGAGGCCTATGCCAAGCAGTGGGCAGTTAATCGGCAGAAAAGACGGCGGACTTTGAGAGTCTTCATTTTATAACGAGATATGAATTTAAACTATAACAATATACTCAAAAGACTAAAGAAAAAATACTTAAAAGATTATCCCGATGCTTTGTAATGGTTTATTGACATGAAAGACGAGCTTTATTACGATTAAACCACTCTTTTAACAATCAACAATAAGGTATACCTTTTCAGATATTAAATATATCTGCCGCTAAATATCAATTAAACGTAATATTAAAACTTGGTAGCATCGACATAGTATAAGGAACTCCTTATAACTATAAATAAAGTAAGATGTAAAGATCGACCAGGATCCTGCTTGTTATATATATTTAATTTAATACTGGCACTTATATAAGGTGAGAAATAAAAATTAATTGAGACATCCATATTTAATACGGTTTTATATCATTATTAAATTATAAATAAATTATATCATATTAATACAGAAACATTGAAGATATTAATTGTAAAGACATTATTTTGTTAAAATACTAAAAAAAAAGATTTAATATTGATACTCTGAATGAAAACAGTCGAAAATATTCCTTGTCACTAAATTATGAATTATAGAGTTATGGATTTGCTATGAAAAAAAATGATGAAGAGATTAAGCTTTTAAATAATGTGTACAGCGGGCCAAAGCTATGTAACTCAAACAATACAAAAGAATATAAGCTTAAATCCAATAATTATGGCTGCTGAATAATTATCACTTTAATCTGCGAGGGTTAGCAGCGGAACAGATGTGACATAGCGCACCGGGCCACTCCGGCGGCCACTGTATCGTTAATAATTGTTTTTTTTTTACTCTTTTCACTAGGCAAAGCGCCATTCAGCGCTTTGTAATTAGCCATCGACGCTGACGTTGATTCTCTCTGAATAATTATTGTACGGAACCAGTTGGACGGCGATGGCAGACTCGCTGGATTTTGAAGAGCACTCAAATGTTTCTGTTATTACAAGAGTTCCATATTAGAATTTACTTCAATATCTTCGTGTCTGTTTATTTTATAACGTTATTATTGTTTATAAAAGGGTTGTGCCAAAAATAATACTTTAATTTATTTTTTTATTTGACGTCAACCTTAGTGAGACGTGCGGTTTATTTCAAATTTTAATGAGTTTTGTCTACAATCTTATTATAGTTTTCTCTTCTTTTATAAAATTTTTGTTACTTTCTGCTAAAATATTAACAAAGTCGCAGTACGTGACGGTAAAACAAATTTAATAATGAAACTATCTACTAGTTTTTTAAAAGATACAGTCTAAGTATTGATTTTATAACTGTTAGATGAAATATACTTGTTTCATTCTTTTTTTTTTTCTATAGACAGGAACATGTAATTTGTGTAATTTATTTTTAATTTTAACTTTGTTTTTTTTTTAATCACTACGTTTCCTTGAAATACATAATTTTAAATTGAAAATAAAAAAAACCTCTATAATAATATCTTTAGTTGATTTGAAAAATTTAAAATTGCATGATATATCTTAAAGTAATGTACACACGGTGACTGTTCCCATAATAAAATAAGTAAGAATAAGTAATCTTTTGCAGTTTTGCAATAATCCTTTAAGCAACATCGTTAACCGTCTACATTACCGCAGAGAACTTTATAAAGGCAACACCCAACTGCCAATTAACCCTTCACAAATTGTTCCGACGCATATTCAAATATTTTGACCCCCGGCGAAGGAGCATAATCCACGTTGTTCAACATTCATATTTATTACATCGCGCGTGTAAGCGGCCGTAATAGAATAAAGCCATTGTGCCAGAAGGGCCGATTTAACCCTTTCATGGCTGCTAAGAGAAAGGACTGCTAATGGTCTTATTTCGCCTAATGATGCCTTTGCAACGAGGGTTGTTACTGTTGCGAGATGAAGTGATAAGTCACTCCATGAATTCCTCTCGTTTATTCTTTGGGGTTGTGCTCAATTCATTACCGTTTTGTTTTCGAATATTTCGCTTTTGTGTATTCGTATACTGATTTTCGAAGCCACAAGCCGTAGCAAAAAATTTAATAAGCTCTAATCACTATTCACCCGTTTGATCAGCTGGCGGATTTGAATGATGATTTTTTAGATTTTTTACATAAAAAAAGTAATTGTATTACATTATCGCCCCCAACCTAATAACAAACAAGCTCCCCTTTTGTTTGGCGTCTGAAAAAATAGCTTAAGGGCTGAAGTATGATAATGATCGTTTTTTTCTTCGCCCGCTTGATTGCTACTAAATGGTGATCGAAACAAAAAATATTATGAGAATTAATCTTGCATCCCAATCAGGGGTTATGCAAATTTAAACGGCAGATGCGTCTCGTGTCGTACTCGTAATGATTCTTACTGAGTACCGGTAAATCCATTTTTATACAATGGAAGCTGCTTACCGGTTGGTATTTACATCTTTCGAATTAACGGAGTGCAAAAGGTGCTTACTCTAGACCAATCCAAAGTAACTAGCTATTATAAGCTACTATCTACGCCCTACTCAGTAACCTAGGTTTTACATACCTTAATGACAGTTTTCAAAATAATACTGTGATCAATAATTTGTAAAATGTAAATTATTTATTTATTCTTCCAAATCAATTTCGCCCCCATCAAAGTAATCCCCGTACAATAAAATTCACTTCTGCCAAAGCTTTTTCCAGCCCTCGAAACAGTCGCAATAGTCTTTTCTCGGTATAGCCTTCAAGACCTTCTTCGATTCAGTTTTTATCTCCGCAATCGTGTCAAAACAGCGTCTCTGCATTTGCCTTTTGAGTTTGCAGAATAGCCAGAACCGCATTCAGCCAAATCTAGAATACGATGCCCAGAATACGATGGCTGAGGAAAGATGAGTCAAGTTTTAGACACTTTTTTTTTCCAAAAATTTGAGCTCTTACCTTAACCTTACGTAAAATTGTAACATTTGACAAAAATACGTATAATTCGGAGATAATAAAACCTTTTGTTAAAAAGACGCTTAACAAATGTTATAGACTGTCCAAACGACCTAGGAAAAAAATTACAGACTTGCTAATGTCTAGGAGTTATAATGGACGTTTTCACCTTACTTTTTGAACTCAGGGGGTTTAATGAGTAAGCTCATAGTCGCTTATTGAGCCACGATGAACCCATGCTCGGGATTTATCTACGAGATCGAATTAGAAGATTAGTGGAGGAAGGATAGTCATAGACATTGGCCCCGGATAGGTTAGTCGAAGTGGCAGTAAGTAGGCTACGTAAAGCGCAGAACAGATGGCTGCTGGGACCTTTAAGTTTTACACCTAAAACCTTCTTATTTTCATAGTCTCAACGTATTGTTCTAACTACACTTTTAGGTTTACTACAGCTTATTGTTTACTTATTTATTTTATCACAAGAGAGGTGTTAAGTAAGAGTACATATAATTGAAATATATTATTTTTAATTTGTCCGAATTCCCTTTTAATTATATCCGACATTAGTCTCATTCACATTATAATGTTATATTCATTATTTGTATATTAGAAAATAAAGTTTGTCCAGATATATCATATAATCGAAAGTTTAAACATTGATATAATCAAAATTCTTAATTTGATATCTACCACTACTACAGGATATGGATTTCGTTTTTACATATTTAAGACGTCCATAAATATTATATTTGAATATTTTTAATTATCAAAAGAATAAACAGTCGTTAAAATAATTTAGTAATAATTAAAATGTCAAATCTCAAGTATTAATAGCAATAAAATGATATGTTACCGGTAATTTGAATTCTTAATAAAGTATAATTTTTAATTGTATAAATCATTAATAGTTGTAACAATTTGTGGTGGCATATATTAAAACTAGTTTTTGTGTGTTGGTCAAGTTGTTCGAAATAATTAAAAACTGTAAATCTTTGGTTAGCTTGTGGAATATTCATACGAATACACTTATGAAAAAAACGTCTGTTCTACCTTCTTTTTCTTTTAAGTGCCTACGATAAAAATATTTGTTCTATCTTCTTATTTTCAGCTGCCCAATGCAAGCGATGGGTTTGTCCGAAATATCACCTCGATGACCGATTTAGCCCTGCCCGTATCCAATGACTTCCCGCAGCGTTAACTCCGTCGTCGAACCACCACCGCTCAAGCAGCTGACTACATTCACATATACACATACAGAGACCAACACTTCAATAACAAAGCGTATGGCTACGCCACGCACTTCCGACGAAAAGCAACAATCCAGAAAGAAATCAAAAAACGTCTCCCAAAATTAATTAGGCTACCTTAACTAGTAACTAAAACACCGACTCGACACGCTCAAGCGAGAAGACATAGACGAAGAAGCAGAATCCTTCAAGATGAGCTCCTGATGAAGAAACGACAAGCGACGTTGTGGTTGTAATTTTTTTGTTATTTTGAATATTTTATCATAACATGATTTCAATGTCTAAACTATAGTTTTAGTTGTTCATTTCAATAAAACATTTAATATTTTATAACAGAAAATGTTTTTTCTTGTTAATTTTTTTTGATCAATGTTGCTCAAAATACTGGAGCATAAAATTGCTAGTTTATGATAGCATTTTGAAGAGACAAGGATTTTTGTTGGTCAAGCGAGAACATTTGCGCTACGGTAAATTGTAAAATGTATTAACGCCATCAACTCTTTAAAGACTTTAGATATAAGGTATTTGAAGTAAAAATGGAATAACAGATGATTTAGTAATGCCCGAGGAATATCTTAAAGTAATCAAGACACCTAGCGCTAATCAAACATGACGTTAAGAATTGTGTTCATTATTTTTATGATCAGATCTCGATCGGCTTTTGTATTTAGTAATAAATTATAACCTGTTTATTAGGCGGTAAATCACTTTCGTCTGTTGTCTAGACGTGCCAGTGTTAAATTACAGCTGGTTCGCTTTGTTAAGATTTATTACAGCCTATTTTGATTTAGAGGCCGCGACGATGTTGATTCGATTTTAACGCCATTGACAATTATTGCTTAAGTTGTATTATTGTACAAAGGTAAGATAACTATTACAATAGTTTAAAATCTAGTAGTTGAAATACTATTTACGTTTTTCTGTGATCGAATAATTTCTCACATAGGTCTTTACAACTTCATTCATATTTACTTTAAAACTTTATAATTCATTATTGTTCATTATTTATATTTCGGCATTGACGTTATTGAGGAAATTACTAAGATAACGAGATAAACCTCACTTCTAAAGGTAAACATACATAGATTACTATGTTATATTGGCAAGTTGTATCTTAATTTAAACTAAATTATAACATGTGTGCTAATTTATTTTAGACAGTCATAAAATATCTTTGGCGATTATCAAGTTTCATATTCATTTTTATAACGAATATATTAATTGACTTACGTGTTAGAATATTAGTCTGTAGTACATAGTCCACGTAGTAATCTACGTTGTGATAGGCACTATAGGACTCCTATGATCCTGATATATTGTTACCGTATTATATATATATTGTTGCCGTATCTAGTTGTCTTTAAGTATTAATTATTAGTTCTAAGTAGTAAGCAACTACCGGTACGCTGATCTGTTGGAATGTGCTGTCCAGAAATTCAACTCCTTAAAACGTACCTTAACAATTTTTATTGTGTAAAATGTAATATCAATTTTTGTCTTCCCAAATTTAAGTATTATGCTCATCTGTTATTGACCTATACATTAGCTTCACGATTTATTGTAATGTTTTTGTATATGTTTGTGACTACTTTGTTGGTGAATCGTAAATTTAAAATTGAAAAAAAAAACTGTCATTCAGTAGACTGAATGTTTAAAAATCAATCTGATTATAGATTTTGCTAATTATTGATTGAACCGATAATATTTCAAAGAAGAATTATCTTTGAAATAATTGTAGTAGCTCGAAGAAACACTAACTGCCCACATTATGTGCGTAACCAAATCTCATTTGCTTGTCAAGTATTCATAATAAGCAGTAATAAAGTCCATGATAAGTTTAAAAGTTATCTGTACCCGAACGGAGATCTACAAATTTAATTTACATAGGGATTTTATTCGTGTTTTTATCTCATTTTGTGCGATGCATGCGCGGGCGCACCACGGGGCGTCGATACCGGCGACCCACAACCATTGTGCCCGTGGACGATCATTTTACTTTTTGACGTTGCGCTCTAAAAATTATAACTTTACGTTTAATCTTTCTAAAGTCGCGCTAATGTTGTGCGATGATTCTCTCTTTATTATATATCATTCTTTGTCACGTTTAAGCACTTTTAATTATATTATTTCATTAATAATTCAACGTTTAACTTACATAAACGTAAATAAATATTGAATAACAACATTATTTTAATTATTATAATTCCATCCACAAGATGAACAGATGATCTTGTTAAGGTCGTTGAAAAGCGTTAACTGGCTGCGCTTCAAACAGGTTTAACTGAAAACCAATGGCGGAGGACTTTTTCCAGCAGTGGTCATCTGAGGCTGAAATGATGATCATTGTAAGATCTCTGTCTAATTTATTAGCTGAGATAATTTCATTGCGATTGAGATTTATCATTTGCATGTTTTAAGAAAGATTTTTAATTTTTACATTTATTTTTAAAAATATCTATATGTAGATATATCAAAAAATAATAATAAAAAGAAGTGAATAACATAATATCTGTATTAACGACCCAGTGTGATTTTCCTTTGTTTTTAAATTGACTATTATGATTTTTTTTCTCGATAATTCAATATTGGTTAAAGATAATACATGGAGTGATAATGCATACGGTCTAGTTGTAGGAACACGTACTTTCTCGGCGACCTGTCATAATCAGGTACACGATCACGAGACAGCATCAGTTAAAAAATACACAGGCAAGCAACAACAATAGCATTCCTTAACCGTTCGATTAATGACATTCGAGTGTGTGCCTCTAGTGACACTCCTACACCTACTTAGTTGACATTATGTAAATACGTCTCCACTTTACATTGTCGTACTCATTATGCTATGGAAGATTCGTTAGGTGAAGAAACACATGTTGTTTTATCGAATCGACTGTTGGTATAGGCCCGAGAAAGTACAGGACTAATGTAAATTAATTAATGATTATTTTTTATTTTCGTAAATGTTGAGCCAGTTTTGTCAGATTTTTGGATATACATTTTTATATCATATGTATGTGCAAAAGTGTGTTTAACAATTCGTAACGTCTCTGAATTGTCATGTAATTAATAAAAATATTTAAGTAAACAAAAACTTGTAAAAACACAGCGTGAATCATTTTTAAGTGATTTATTATCAAAAACTCGCTTGAAAGTAAATTATTTGTCTATTGTATTTAGGATATGGTAAAAACATTACAAAAAAACAATCTGCGTTTGCTGTGAGTTTTTCACGTAGCTTTAAGTTGAAGAATGTCGTTACAGAATAGTTAAATCTCATTCTAATTTCTAAAATTCTCAAGTAACCACTATGAAAGATCCCATGTAAATAATAATGTGAATAAATAAATAAATATACATTGTAATAAATAGTCTTATTTTATTTAATAAGTCCTTGATAATGTTTAGAGATGTAATTTATTTAAATGTCACCGGCCGGGACTTCACATGTACCCAATTGGCAATACAGATACATCTTTGCTCACACAATGAGATGATTACAATCCCTTATACCTATCTACCTATATGCAACGTAAAAATAACTATAAGCATTCACAAGTGGGCGAGAGAAAACAATCGCAGTCGAATGTTCTCTCCTGCTCTAATTTTTGAGATACACTCTCCCATAGATAAGCATCTGTAGAATGATTTGATTAATTCAAACAAGGCTTTAGTACAAAGAATGGGAAGGGTTAAGTATTTTTATTGCTGACGCGTGTCGATATTAATCTGTGTTTGTTGCCTTTAGTTATTAATCATTTTTAATGATTTTATTCTGATTATTTTTCATTATTACGTGTAATTCTACACTTAAATGAATTATAAATTAAGTAATGCCGATAATGGAACGAAATGAACTCGTACTACCTAAAAAGAACGTACATATTTTCATGACACTGTTTTAAAAACTAATGAAATGGTTAGCTAGATGGTAAAGAAAGTTATGAAAGTATTCCAAAGTTAATTTTTAATCTTTTAGAGGAAAGTTTTAGTCAGTAGTTCCGTTATATTGACTTTACTTTTACGTTTTAACCACGGTTCACCCTTTTTTCTTATTTTTATTATAACATACTTTTGTTGTACTTTTATTCTTATTTTCAGCCGAAAGTCACCCGCTGCAAGGCATTGACCTTCCCAAAAGATGGCCACGACGACTAGTGTCACTCTGCCCGCATGCTGCAACTTCCCACGATCTAAACTATGTAGTCGGTCCATCTAGTGGGAGGCAGCCGCGTACTTTTGAAACCGAGAACCTTTTGAACCCAACGGTCATCGGCTGCACGTGTGATTCTTCTGCCTATTGCCACTTCAAACAAGCAATACTTTGAGCTACGTTAGTAATCTTGGTTTTTCTCCATATCTTCTCATTTCTGATCCGAACTTCCAGCAAAACTCCTGGCATAGTCCTTTCTATTGCTCTCTGGGCGACTATAAGCCTTCTTGGTTAAAACGATTGCTATTATTTTTATGCGTTTTTAAAAACGCTGCAGTCATTATGTGAGATTCCTTTATTAACTCGAATTAAAATTTTCGCACGAGTTGATTTTTGTTCTCTAATGTCATATGTCTAACCTTTTTTTTTAGTTTTATAATTAATAAATTTTTTTGTTCTAGTTTTTACTCCCCAAGCTTCTTATGATCTATTTTTATTTCTTGTTTTACTTAAAATTTTCGTCTATTTCAGAGAGTTAGTATATACTTTTACAACTGCTGAAATTAACAAGTAAGGGTTAAATAGTTAAAGTTCATGTTTATGTAAATATTTATGAATTTCTTTATCCTTAATCAATTAGTGTAATTTTGGTTGAAAATTATTTACATGAAGTACAGCTAGTTTACCTTATAGGTTATCTATTAAATGCGAATGTAGATCTTAGATGTAGATAGAAATTGAATATTATATTATAAATTTACAGTACATTATTTGGTACAAAATCAGGAAATAAAGTACTATAAATATCTAATAGATAAGTCGTAGCATCTGCCACAAGATGAATGCTTTTCTAATTTTTCTTTCTTTATATAGAAATTATTTTCCAAAAAGTTTCTTGACATTCTACAAGAAGAAAGTAAAGGAAAGCGTAATCAATCCTTTATAAAATACTAGCTATTTCACTAAACTCTCTGTCAAGGGACTTTTAAAAGGAGATCTGTCTTCTGCTTCGATTCCCACGAAACGTATCAATTATGGTAATTCTGCGTTTAATTTCCTGGACCAGTTTAACCATACCCCCTCTTAGTAATAAATTTAATTTATCGGATGAGGTGTTAAAATCGCTCTTATCAAAGTTTTTTCATCGCTGTATTTTTACGTTGGATAGACTTATTTACTATGTAAAGTGATTTTAATCAGATGTTTTCAATTAAAATTTCTTAACGCTTTATTGCTAACTGTATCTTCTCCAAATATTTTTATCGGTTTGATAATTTAAATGTTTGTTTACTTTCACGTGTAGAATCTCTTTTTTGAAAGGGTTTTTCACCATTAATAAATCATTAGAACATTTGCAAATCTGAGAGTCTGAGTCAGAGACTGCATTGTAATATCACGTAATTATTGACTATTAATAACTGTGATGTAAACTGACATTTTATAATCTTTTTATCGTAAAAAATTATATATAAAAAGTATTCGCTGGATGCAGACAGCGCAAAAGTAAGGCCTTTGCCATACAGAGGGCGTCTATTGCCTTATATGATGATGATGAAATAAACAGTAACGTGTCGCTTGAACTGCCGGCGCCGGAGTGTTCAGATCTCCAAAGACATTGTAGCCGTGTTAGTTATATTAAATAAAATTCCCTGAAACTATATTGCATCGTAAAAGTGATATTACCATAATTATATTAGTGATTTCGGCAAAGCTAAAATCGCTCATTTCAAAAACACCTTTCATGCTATTTCTCCAAGCAGGTATAGGATGTACGAAATTTTTATATTTCTCAACGCTGTTTAAAATTTCAAAATTTACTTTAAACAGTTGTCATTACGCACAATGCGTTAACTAGAGCGGAATCCGCGGTCCGTTAACACTTTATAACTTACGTGTAATAAGATTACAAAAATTTTACTCTAGTTTACGATTGCTTTTAATGAGGAAGGGTTCTGCACGTTCCTGTAAACATCTTTTCGTAAACCTTTTTGTTCACTCTTTTAATAGATGCATTGGAGTACAGACAGACAGTTATTGCTAAATCCTTACTACATCTAGTTATGTGGTAAGTAGAACATATAGTTGTAGAGCAGGTTCATCGCCAACCTTTTGGTAAACCCAGTAAGTTTTATATGTCAACAGTATTCTATTGTAAGATAAAAGAAAAATAAAATTTGCTTATTTTTTAAGTAAATACAGTTCATAAATAGAGATTATTCACGGTTTTATATGATAAAAGATAAGAATATAGAAGGTAAATTCCTACGTTTATTTCCTGCTATGATTAACGTTTTCATAATTCTTTTCATAAGAAATGGATACCTACTTTATCTATTCCATTTACAATATTTTTATAGTATTAAGGATATCTGAACGCCTTCTCCGTCATGATACTTTTTATCGGCGTTTTAAATAATATCCAGTAAATTTTAAAGTAACTGTTTTAGTTTAACTATCGCAGGTCTCTAAAGCGGTGAACAAAAAGCCGTTTTAGAAAGCAAACGGCATGTTGCCCGACTCGAATTAAATAGTCTTACACACAATTGAATTACTTGAATTTTCTCGTCGACTCTTCGAGAACAAAAGCGTTATTAAATACGTAATTATTCACATTTACCTGGCGTGCAAGGTTTTAATTCAACGTTTCGAGGGAACGTCCAATTTAATTCTAGCCGAACTAATTGGTGGCGTGGGTCGAAATAATTTTGTTTACTGCCTTTTAAAAGATCCCACCCACTCGCTTCTCATTACGCTATGCCGGTAATTACAGTGTTGTAATAGGTGTGTCTACTGTTTAAAATTGTATCAGATTTGAGATGTTTATTCTGATAAATTTAACAAATAAACTTTTCATTTAACTTTTTACGATAACGGAAATCGATTACGCACCCGATTTTTACAAACCTTTTTAATTCTCTTGTTTAAGTTTGAACCATACAAACCTTTTTTAAGAACGATGTTTAATTGTTTTATTGAATACATAAATATATGTTGAATAGCTTCACGGACAAATAGCGATTTTAGCAAATGGCACTTATTTAGATGCAATGTAAGACGTTTTACTTCCACCACGCACATTTTAATTAGAAATGCAATTTATTACAACCACTCCTACTTTTTAGACTTAGTGGCCACAGAGTCTGGTACTGTGCCAAGTTTTCAAGCATTTGTTCTTCGAATTCCGTTATTCATGCATTTGAATGTCCCTGTTCAGTCTTAATATGTTTTGCTTTAAATTTTTGAATGTCGTATTGGCTTGCATACAAATAAGATCAAGTAATAAGATATACAAGGAAGGTAAATGAACGTGCACCTATTTACTCAAAGGCACGTAATGCTTGCGAAGAATTTAACGGGAATTTACACAATACGATGTATAATGACATATTTCAATTCGTCAGTACGGATTTATGTAGTTTTTTTTGCTTTTATCTTTTACGCTCTGATTGAATTTATTAAAACTTCTTTGTTGTTTTTTTTCTAGCCTAGAAGAGACTTTACTTCATATTACTGCTATTTTGTATTACATCGTTGGGCATCACATCCGAGAAACCTCAACTAGAGACAATTCGAGGTTCCCGTGGATGCTCTCGAGTTTTGTTACTTTAATAAAGTCTAGCTTAAGCGCCTTTAGCGTTCTTCCACCACAAATCTAGTAAAGTTTTACATGCCAAGCAATCATAAAAACAAAAAAAAACATATCTTGACCCGTCATATATTAGTTGATTAAACCTGTTTTTAACTAATTAACTTAGTGTCTACTAAAAGAATTTTCAAAAAAATTAATAGATTTGCAAATATATAGTTATACCAGAAAATAACTAAGAAAGCTAATTTTGTTAATTTGTTTGGACAACTATTAATGCACTATATGAAATTGATAAAACAAAATTACACATAATAAATATTTCAAAGTTTCACTTACAAAATTATACGAATTATAAACTTAACTTTAAAACCACGTACTATTTATTTAAGTACAAACCAAGTGGTTTAAGCGAATCAGTTCAAGGAGTAGGCGGTGTTAAGTTTTATAACTAAATAACGGCTGACTAAGACTCAGTATTATAATCGCGGGAAAAATGTCTTGATCCTAACTGCGCTGCATACAAAATGTAGGAGGAAAAGTAATTTGTTGCGTGTCTTAGCGAGTGATTCGTTAATGTAACATGTTGCATCTTAATGCGGACCCATTTCTACCACTTTCGAGATGTACTACTTACAACATTACCGTAACAAGGATTTTTAATTATTTAAAGTGTTGGTACATCATGCTTTGTGAATACCAGAATAATAAACCAGAATAACTTACTTAATAACTTATTTTTGAATTGAACTCTTGTATTAACTCGCGTGGTGATCTTTGGTGGAGGCCAATGCCTTGCAGCGGGAGTCTATCGGCTGTCATTGTGATGATGATCCATTCTAGGGGTCTGGCAGGTGGACTGCGGAAGAGGTGAGTGCGTTTTTCTTTTACTTCCACAGCTGAGGCGTAGTAGAGGACGAAAGTAATTGTTGTTATCATGGTACTGCTATCTCTATCTTGCGCGTAGTTACACGCTGTGGTGTTTTGTGTCATAATCAAGCTCCAAGGCGGCGGAGTCAAAAACCAGGAAGCTGTGATGTGGGAATCTAGGTACTCGCTTTGGTTCTCTTGCCCTCTGGGTAATGACTGACTACCCGCATTAGGTGTAGAGATCTATAATTTACGCTACGTCCAGCACGCCGTTATATGGAATGATGAGAGGATATTTTTCTGCCCTGAGATATAGCTGTATGGGCGACCGTTATTGATGGAGCTTTAGATGTGTGAAAGTGTTACCGGAGCCCTCTTTCAGTGATGATGGAGTAATTTGTGAGTTTTGGGAGTTTCGGGGACTCGAAGCCAGCTCCGTTGAAACCATGGTAGTAAACAAATGCATTCTCGTATTTTTAACAAATGTTAAAAAAGAGTTTAAAAATGCGTAGGATATCAGAAGATAAGAGGCAGGCTTTTAGTTGCTCCGCAGTAAAAGGCAATCCCATACAACGTTTTTCCACTACAAAAATATAGACTTACGTACAAAGTAGCAAACAAAATTTAACGCTAATTAAGATTGACAATGAGATTAAGAAACTTTAGTCAATTACTGCTATCGTACATCATGTTAAATTAACTATACATATGTTTGCTTTAAAGCTTCAATGCCATCAACTTAAGGTTACGGTTTTGAAATATGCGATCTTATATTGAGATGCGCAGTATTAACGTTGGAGTCGCCAGCCTGAGATTTACAATAGGTTGGTTAAGCCACCAGTCATTTTGATAAGGAGTTTAAACCAGAATAGAGTAATACTGAAAATTGCACGAACGAAAATGGGGCATACACACAGGTCGTGTAATTTCATACACAGGAATTGTCTTAAAAAGTTCTACTGCGTTGCATATCTAGCAAGTCTTATTAATCTCATACGACACAAATTATTCATTGTCATCATATTTATATAAAATACCTTTACCTACAAATCGTATCATCTCTCTCTATGTGTGATGGTTTGCAGGTTAATGTTATTCTTTTAGCGGTATACAAGACGGCCCTTCAAACAGTCTGCCGCTATATGTCTCCCGCACGCGTAGACTCAGATTACTTCTCCTGCTACTACTTATTCCATTACTTCATCTGTTCATAGCAAAGCTTAGCGACTTCTGGATCTTGTGCAATACACTCTACCTTAGACAATAAATCTCTCTTTAGTGACGTATTTATTTTACGTGACGGGACTAAAATATTTTAAAGTTACGTCAATGATTGACAAAAGGAGTTGATCTTCTCCTGGAGAAACGAGATGAGTCAATGATATCCGTAAAATTCTCTAGCACCACGTTTCCAAATTAATGTTTCTTTTTATCGTTTTTCTCTTTTCTCTTCCATTTTACCGCGTAAAGTAATGGAAAACAGAAATAGTTTAAGGAAATTGGATTTTAAAATGACAGAGACATTATTAAAAAATCTCAATGAGATGAACCATTAACGTACGTGCTTGCAGTCTGACAACATTCAGAAATTGTCATCAATAAAACTGCAGAAGACGTTAATTTTTACGGTGCATTTTTTTAAATTTTAACTGTGATAAGCGTTTCTTTTAGGAAGTAAGAGTTTAAAGTTAAAGTGCAATAATAACACGTTGCAGAACATTGAGTGCAGTTATTTTACCCGCACGCTGTTCGGTGGCAGTCGTTAAGCCAGATTAAAGATGCGATTTTTATATGTCAACCTTTTGGGTCACGTTCTTTGTGTGAAATATCACTAATGAAATACGACAAGACGTTTTCATATTTTTTTTTGTTATTTGTTATATTTCTTGTAAAATATATGGATAATATCAACGAACCATTGATATTATGGAAACAAGACATGATTTAGAATATTTTTTTTTCATTTTAATTATTCTTAGGATCATAACCGAAATTAATAAATCATCATAGATTAAAATTAGTATCATAAATGTTCTTTCTATTAACATTTTAGTTTAATTCGTACAAAATTTATTTTATAAATATTTTTCTCCATTTTACCACAGCCTGTATACGTGTAAAATAATTTAACTGGTGACATGCAGTTTTTAAATTGTTTTTTTCCAGGCCAATATTGTCTTCATTTTATCGATGAATATTCACTAATTGGTATCTCAAGCGCAATACAATTTCATAAAACCATCCTTCTACGTTATAATGACAGTCACTACAACTCTGTTTTATCGTTTCACGACTTCTGACCTTCCATTGTAAATATTTAATGCGAGAAAGCTTAACATATGAAATCGCCGATAATTACTCTTAAGTTGTTTAAAATATTCTAATGAGATCTTTTATAAAACATTTAATATACCCTAAATTGCTTTTGCGAATTCGTATTTATGTCATCTAAAATTGGAAAATTGAATTCTAGTATAGTATACTACATGGACAAGATATACCGAATATGTTAGCTTCTTGATCATCACCATTTCAGCTATAAGAAGCCCGCAGCTAGAAAATGGCCTTCCCCTTAGATTTTAAATTAGACCCAAAATGGCAACAAGAACACCCTTGTGGGAGGGCGTTCTATACTGCCCTTGCCGGTTCTTTAGTCTCCATTCTAGAACCTTAAGGCACTCGCAGCTATGTGTTGTTCGCAATATGTAGCCTGCCCATTGCCACTCCAACTTGCCAATACGTTGAGCTATGACGGTTACTTCTCGTAAAGAAATTTCGTTCATCATCTGCATCCATGGTCAGTCGTCTTCATAGCTCCTTCAACAACTGTCAGCTTGCCAATGGATTGGATTAAGTTTAATACAGGAAAGTTCATAGAAACACAATACAAACATGAAATAAAGGAAAGACCAATAGTACCTATATCAATAAATGAGACTCATAATAGCAAACAACAAGTGTTAATAATAATGATATCAATTTAAAAAGTTGAACATTTTTAAGAGAACATAAAGGAACACTGTCATATTCTCACATGTCAGTAAAATGTTATAGATTACACAAATAAAATTGCCGATGTAATTAACACATTACTTTATTACGGGCATGCTTTAAGCGATGTGAATGTCTTTTGAAAAGTGCGCTAGAAAGTGATTTTTTATGCATCAACGTGAACCTGAAATGTATATCCTGCGTATTCTTTGAAACACATGAAAACACACACACAATCACATAGATTAAAATAAGTAACTAGATTAAAATTAAAGGAACAAAAATTTACAAGTCGTTACCTAAATTATGATAATTTTCTTATAATGTTTTGGTGTATGTAATGATGTTAAATAAATAAAAATAGATAATGTTATGGTAGTTAATATGCATAAATGACCCTTTCCTATTCTGGTAATCTTAAATCACTGTGGCAAAAAATTAATTATTGTTAATGAAACTTGAATCGAATACAGGTAAGAGGAAAATCAACGTCTGGTCTTCTTGTATATCGGAGGATATCGAAGACAAAACTGTTTTCTCATTCTTTTTAATGAAATAAATTTTAAGTTAATTTTAAACTTAATCTTAATGTTAACGAAATGTTAAAGTCATAATTCTCTACAAAGAGGAAAAGGTTTTGTATCCGTACAATCCACGAAGTCGACCCAAAGCAGTAATTATCACGGAGCTCGTAATTAGCGAATGCAGATATTACGCTGCAGCGCTATGCTGGCACGGTTTGTCCTAATTGTGTGGCAATTACATGTAATCGCTACGAACAACAACTTACAGCGTAAAGCGCTGTCTGTTTTCGACTAAAAATAAATAATATTTTTGTCGTTTTATTCTCTGAGTGTTCCTTAATTTTGTTTGTTGATGATGTTATAGTACTTGTAACAACATTTCATTAGCTTTTTGCCGCATTGCGTTGGTGATCAATTTTAGATATTTCTTAAAAACTATAACTTCGAGATGTTTCATGGATTAATGAATTGATAAGCATAGGTAAAAGTTATAGTAGCTTATAACTAAATACATAAATAAAAATTACTCCTATTATGAACCGAACACATTTTTATTCAATAATCGCTGTTTCGGCAGACTATGTAGTATATAATATCAGAGTATAGCCTGTAGATTTACAATTGAAAGTGGTAATGGGCAAGCCACGTAGTGTTAAGAATAAAAGTCTGCTGAGGCCTTTAGGTTTTGGAGTAGTGGGCACGGACCGGCAAACGCAGAACAGGACATCCCCTGTAGGTGGATAGACCACAATGTAACGATCGGTCGAAAAACACCGGATGCACACCGCTTCCAACCAGTTCTACTGGAAACCTATGAAGGTGATCTATATATACTCAGCGGTGGTCGTCTTACTGATGAAAAGATGATGATGATGACTTCAGAGTGACACTACAATTTTTTTTCTTAAATGTGAATTAAAGAATTGAATTTTGTTATCGATTAATACTGAACTATGCAGCTGTCAAACCATTACATAAGTTGGCCGCGCGCAAACTGTCAAACGCGCGAAGTACAAAGCGTTCAATACGCGAATTTAATGCAATTCACATTATAATAATAAGTATAAATAAAATATCTAAGTTTCTCAATATAATAAAAGTTATCGATGGATCATATCGTTCTCCATCTATGGTGTAACCTAGGGTTACTAGGAATCATGTTAAGTTAAGAAATTAAACAAGACCACAGTCGTATGAAGTTACTAATATATATTTCAGATATACTATATGAAAATAAAGAAATAGAAAATAATATTAATAATATATATTCATTTGTTTGAAAGGCTTCAAGCGCTGAATATGTCTTCCTATAGTTCACTACATATGGTGTGGGAACCTGGGATTGTAGCACGAAGATTTAATTACCGGATTTAACCTTTTGTTGAACATTTACCTGTAGCATTTAAACAATCACGATTAATAAAGGACAGATAACAATTCGACGTATAAATTAATATCTGCAACGACGTGTTCAATTAGTTGTTGTTTTATGTTGCAACATGGCATAAATTATCACACCTCGCCGTTTTTAACTCAAATTAGACTACATAAAACTCAATATCCTTTGAAATTAAACAACGTTGTTATAAATAATGTAAAATTATTAATTGCTGTAATTAGCGAATTGTTTATATTTATTCTGTTTACATCTTTGTTAGCATTTAACACTGAATTGCAAATGTGTAATTACCGTTTCGTATCCGGGTACGATTTTCAAAGGGCATATCTTTTGCATAACAAAATTTATATTTAGATGTCTGGAAATCTATGTCATATACATAAATTAAATATATTATTTTATCAAGTATATTTTCACTTGATTATTTACCTTAATATGATGACCTTTCTCGACGAACAGACTACATTAAGTTTTGGCTTCATTATCATCACCATTTCAGCCGTCCACCAACCTTAAGTTTCCGGCTTCGGTTTGTTCTGCACACTATGCTGCCAGCCGCTGATACTTCAACTTGCCAATTTGTCTATAATATGTTACGTTGGTCAGGTCGTTGGTCTATGGATCTCCTTATTTCTGATATTATCTTGTTACACTAATCTTGGCTAGATTGACATTAAAATTGCAATCGAAGCTAGAACTAGATGTTTTTAAATGTTTGTATTTATTAATTTTTCATCGTTATTACACTGCTATTGTATAGTCAGTCGCCAGTCCAAATTCTTACAGCACAGTATTGTGTTGCAAAAATTTATGACTAAAAGAAATCCGTCCGCGCTGCGCTACGTGTCGCAATAATAATCTCGTAACGACGCAACCGTTAATTCAACCTAATCCATTCGACTCATAATTATTATATTCGTTTGTTCCTCGCGGCTGAGTACGTTTTGTTTGCGGCCCGAATGCGTAATGAGCGAGGCTTTCCAAGTATCGGGTTGGCACTTATCGGGCGTGCCATCTGACTATTATATTACCAAAATACCACTTTAAATGCAACCCGATGTAATCCTATAATTAACTTAAATGTAGCTTGGCGGCCGCTGGCTTATATCGAACAATAATGTGCGCGGAAAATGCATTTTCGAAGGCGAAAATTCCAATGTCGAGCACTCGCGATACACCCAGGGAATTACACGGCTTTGGGTTATTAAACTTAATTGACGTTTGAGACAGATGTGCGAGTCCGACTACAAAACAAAATCGATTTCAAATACACTGACTGCAACTCATTCATATTTCAATAGATGTTTCACCTGATTTGATTTTTTTGTGGTATGGTGTCCATGCAAACATTTTCACGCCCTTGGATTTTTTTTGGAAGATTACGGTTCATCCGATTAGTTGTTGACAAGAGAAAATGTTTGATGTAAACTGTTGAAATAAATGTCCATCGGGAGTAATTGAGTTTCAGTATCTGCAAGGAAAAACTTTTAAAAATATACGCAATTTGCATAAACACTTCAAAGTCCTACGAACATTTATAATGCAAATTCTGATAGTTGTCGATAATAATCGAAATTATAAATACCTAAATTTCTTATAATGAAATAATGTATAATTTTAATTTTACTGATAGTAACCATGTTTTATCAAAGAAAGGCTTGATTAAAACTACACTAGTCAAATGGTATTGGGAAAGATTTGTTGAGTTCAGTTTGAGTACGCCGCAGCAATTGTAAGCTAATGTGATGAATATTAGACTGAGTTGTCTTCGGAAACGGTATTTTTTAAAAGAAAGTTGTAAATATATCAATGATAATCCAAATAACAACATATAACACGTTGTAAATGTTTCTGTCGATCTAGTAAAACAACTAGTGCAATGTGAAATATCTTTGAAATTGCAAACATGGAATGTAAAATGATTAAAGTTTTTGTTTGCTTCAAAAAGTATAAATTACAGTACAGGTCTGAAAATAAATTAAGAGGCATTATTGGTTATATGGTTAACTTGTTTTATTTCTTCTAAGAAAAGATTTGCTTACTTATATTTTTTCATAACAGATATACAAATATATTTTATATAACTTGATATTAAATTATCGTGATTAGAAATTCACTCCAGCGTTAAGTGTTAAACCTCATAAGGCCACTAATTAAAAGACATCCGTTCGATTGAAAAGAAACTTTAGTTATGATAAAGCAAAGACCCGCTAATGTTACACCTCGTCCTGTGTCCAAACTCGCTGCCTATTAGCATACGTATATCGGACACCCACATCGCAATATCGCCAAGTAGCCGGATCAAAAGGTAATTAAATCGTCAATACACGAACGGTATATGAACAGCCTACCAATGTCAACCAAGATATAAAACTAAACGTGATGATTATCTTTACAACGCAATCCACGGTCGATGTAAAATCAAATATCACTTAAATTTAAAAAGAAATATTAGTTTCTTTTTACTAAATTGAAATAAAGCATTAACTTTATACTATATTATAAATATTTTCAAAGTGATTTATTTTTATAATAATATAGGACAAAAATCTGTAATTTCATTAATTAGACTAATAATAGAATCTACTGTTAAATTCGATTGGTATGTCTTCCTTTCTGACAGTTACATCTTTATCCAAACAAGGACTCGTGAATTTGGTGCCTCGCGGTGTCATACTGACGATAAAAAAAAATATATTGTCATGTTTTAAAGTAAACGGTAATACACAAAATAGTAGTTTGAAATTGTGTTCAAATTTCAAAGAAAGACGTTTTGAGTTACAATAAAGTTAAAAAAGAAATAGTTTTGCCAATCGCTTCTAGAAGGACTATATCATTTGCCGGTATTATGTGGCGCAGCGGTTTTGCCAAAGCACACCGCGGTGAAACTACTAATGAACGGTGTAAGGCTTCCAAGTAACGGTCGGCGATGCGCATAATATCGCTACGCTATGAATTATTGATACCCGACTAACTAATGTGATAAAACACTTGTCTCTTACCGTAAAGGTTTGAATAAAATTCATCGCAATGTACATTAACAATTTTGGCAATTTTCCACGCGTCAAACGCTTTCTCTCATTTAATATCATAGGAATTAGCGAGTAAATTCTTTTAAAATACAAAAAACTTTTCTGTGATACCTATATTTTTGCATGCAATTTTTGTAAAGCTTATTAATTTCTCACTGTTGGAGCTCAAAGTTCCTTTCCAAAAGCTCATCCAGCCCTGTGAGAAAACACAGGAAACATATATATTTTCTCAACCTAGACCGTCACTATATTTTATTTTATATTTTAATAGTGACCATGGTATATAATTAAATTTTGAATGCTGAGAATCAAAGCAACAACCTGCAATTATTAGTCAGTATTTAATCATTATCCTTGCAATAGTCATACTAATAACCCTTTGATGATATTTAATAGTTTAAAACGTATGAAGCAATATAACTATTTATAAGGAATAATTTTATTTTATAAAAATAAATAATGTCAGACGTGAAATGTTTTCTCTAAGTATTTATGAAAGAACTGGAACAATATTTTATAAAGAAGCGAAGTTTATATATGCAAAGAGATTTAGATACGATGATTTGTTTGAAACGTTACTTGTATACCTGTATTTCTTATCTATCACATTTAGGATACTGAGTCGGCTAGGTTTTAAAATACTTTTTGTCACACATTTAAGACAAGGGTAAAAAATAAGCAATGGTGTAGGCTGTAATTTTCAAAATTTCCCCTATTTTATAATGATCCCTGGTTAAGGCACTTTTTTGTTAGTACGACGATTAAATAATCCTATTACATTATAAATAGAATATACATAAATTTTTAAATAAATGCGTAAATATTTTATAGAGTAACTTTAAGAATACATTGGCTAATGTTAAATAGCTCTTCAAGAAAAAGCTTTAATTAAACTTGAATTAAAATTTTGAAATAAAAGAAATGACCTTAAGGTCTTATTGTTATGAATACATTTTTGAAATAATACTAAAACAATATAAACATTCGGGCACACAATTGTAATTTAACTAAAATTACAAAAACTGGATTTTTTCCTCAAAACGTATACGAATAATAATTTCAAGAAATTGCAGATTTATGTTATGATTATGAAACAGTAGTTGGTGTTCTACGAATTTATCAGCAAAACATGATATTTAAGATGTAAACATGGAAAATTTAGGTAAATTAAAAATACAGGTCTTTAAAAACAGGATGCGATTTACAGTAATACGCGTGCATGTGAAGATTCGGGCTGTTACAGCGATTAGACAAAGGCTTTTGACGGCGCAAGCACTCGTTTTGGAGACAATCATTATGAGAAAATCTTACAAATGACTAAAACCACAGTAATAAAGACATTCATAGATGTATCCCGTGTAGTTATGAACAACACTCACGTTTGCGATGGATATCTTAGACAGAATAAAAGTACCGACTGCTCCGTTGTGAGATGCCGCGGGAGAGGCTCGCTCGTTATTAGGCAGCGAATCTCCAAAACTGGTCGCTTCTTTCATAAACCGCTAAACACTTAAAACGGTCTCTTTATGCTCCAAACAAGAGGACATGCGACGCATCCAATGATAAGCTGATATCGCCCCTGCCTCCAAATTACAACGATACACTTAACTGTGTGCATAGATTTGACAAACATTAGAAAAGTATACAGTATGTTTTTGCTACAAGAAGAACTTGGTCTCTGTATATTTTATAATTTTTATTTTTTTATTCCTGACTAATAGAAAAAAGCTACATATTAGGCATTGTTTTTACACTCCTGTCACATTTTTAAGTAAATATGACAGATACAAGACAAAATATCCATGGCTTCTTTAATAACACGTCATTAAATACGAGGAATGCATTGATAAGTAAATAAAAATTCCAACAGTTTTGTGTTCCATATTAATCGTATAAACCTAGAATTGTTTTGTTAACTCTTGGGTCTAAGACACAGGTCCGACCTAATGAACACGCCGGTGCTAATTAAAAATAAATCGTGTGTTATTACATAATACATTGAGGAAATAAAGTGTATCTGTTTGCTGTTTGTTTCAAATTAAATATGTTGTTTATATAAGCTCAGAGAAATGCTGTGCAGTGTTATTACGATACCTATCTCTTAATGTTGGAGATATCTTTACTCCCTATGTTGATTTCTTTTTTCCATCTTATTCAAGTGCTGGTATTATTCATTTATACTGTGCAATAATTTTTAACGGGTTATATAAAAAAATCGTTTTTTTGATAACTGCTTAATCTACATTTAAGACTATACAAATGCACAGGCTCGTCTCGATATTTCTGAAGTCATAATGCCTTGAGACTTGGGATTTGGCAACAAGATTTTTTTAGCAGAGTAGAAGTCAGCTAAGATTTCTGAACTATTACGGATTTTATGAAGTTCCACTCGCATTAAGTTTATGAACAGGGCTGGGATATCTCGAATGAGGTATTTTTCATAAATAATTAATTAATAATTTTTAAATTACATTTATATTAATATCTAATTGTCTATAATACTTAAATAAAATATTAATTTGTACTAGGATTGAGATGTACAAAATGTAACAGCTACTATAGGAAATATCATTTCGTTACGATCATACGGTTCTGCTTTATACCCCTTATACGGGTTTAAAATTGTTACCGCTTGCATATTTGGCACCGAGTCGCTCTTTAAGTGTACCGCTAAGCACGTGTATTAGCGCTGCTACGTTAGCACGAATGGAATAACAATTAAATTCATTGTCTATTTCTTTTCGGCTATTCAAAATTTATTAGTACGTTTCTCTGATTTGATTTAAAGAAAGCTGACATGTTCAATGTTAGACTTATTTTACGAGGATCTTCATGTTATGTTTAATTATTTTATTGACTTGTTTAGAAAGGTTGTCTTTATCTATTAATTATATTGAAAGAAATGAACATAGCCCCCTCGATCATTCTCGATTCGTAATGCTAAATGTATTTGTATCAAGTGGCACTTTAAGTTGAGGCCTTCTTACGCCCAGTCATTACATGGACCGTAAGTCTAAACAAGCTTGTTGACCTCCCGACCTGGCGGAAAATCTTAATGAACTGCGCCAAGGCTTCCCAAGATACCTTCAAGTTTACTGTTAGTACTTCACTGTCTAGGATAAGCGTCTTTAGTGGTCTTCCACCTTAAATTTTTTTATATGTAAATGGCAACGGACAAACTTGGCATATGCCTACTGGATAAAAACTACAGCCATTCAGTTAATAAAATTGTGATTTATATAAAAATTCATCAAACTGATACATTAATACTTTTACCTATGACTGAGAGCAAAGCTTTACATGAAATCATTTTACTAAAATTGGACATTTTACCTTTGAAAAAAAAAAAGATGCGGTTAATCAACACTGTCACGTAACAGTAGAGCACAAAGTGTCAGCACCTGTTAGTAGATCGCGGTCAAGAAATCCCAAGCATGACGCCTCCGGGCCTCTCGGACATTCTAAATGCGTGTCGCATTGTCCGCAAGACATTCGCGCGATCGAACAATTCAGTTGCTACCATTCCACTGATAATGGTAGCCACACACGTAACAATTCACCCGTGTAAATCTATACTTGAACAGATATGAGTGACGCTCGAAGTGACCATACATAGCTCGCGTCACAGCATATCGATCAACACTTGTGTAAGCAATATTTTTAAAAGTCGTAACATGTATGGCTGTCATTTTTGGTATAATTATAAAATATGCCGCGTACCGTACGCCAACGCTGAATGATGGCCCGCCGTACTCATTATATACGGGACGCAATTTATAACGCACCTAAGTCATTGTTTTTCTGTGCATTTACGAAATTCTACTCGACCGATGACCGTCTAATTGTTAATTCCGAACGCGCTTTTTATTACTTTTGTTTGCAATGTCACGCAGGATACTCGGAAAGGATTTTTCGCGCATTAGTCATTCTTCATTTGTTGTAAAAAGTGGTTATAATCTGTTAAAATTTACCTTTCGCGGTAAGGTCGACAAACTTTTTCAAAGCTGTGCACATATTCCGAACGCATACGCAGCAAACTTATTTTTAAAGTATTTATATTACTTATAAATTTAAAATTCATCTTTGTTTTATATCTGTAATAAATTTTCTATGTGCATGTTGCGAATAATGAACAGTAGTAATGTGGCACATAAAACAAACATCGAGCTTATAATTTGTTGTGAAAAACCTTCATTCGTGCTAAGCAAAATACAATAAAAATAAAGGACAATACTTTTATTAAAAATTCAGAGACAGAAATGTCGTTTTTTATTTAAGTGTACGTACTTAAGTAGACAATTAAATTTCTGTAATATGAAAATTAATAATAGAGTATCCTAGTAGGATTTTGTCAGTCCCTGGGATGTTACTAAATTACATAAAATTCATTTGGCGTTAAATAACGTGGATTTTTTCTATCATATCAACAACGCGATGATAAAGTTTAAAACTGGCACCTCATATTGTTGTGTTTCCCACCTTCACCTTAAACTAAATAAATAAAGCAACCAAGATGTAATTATAATTGAATACACAAGTGTGGTAATGTTTACCAGTACTTACAAAATTTGCATTAAAAGCAATGGACCTTCACAAATGTGCAGGTATTAACGTAAATTTATGCAGCATAGATAATATTTCGTTGGCAGTATACCAACAAAGCTTTTTGAAAAAAAAAAAATACTCTCTACAGATAATGAATCCAGAGATATGCAAATGTATTACTTTGTCTGAGCAAGGATTACATTGAGTGCATTAGATCGCCGTACACAAGATGTTGATGACTTCATTCCGAATTTTTGCAATGCTATCGCAAACTTCGTGAATATGTTTAAAAATAATATAATTTTAGTAAGTTCATATTGTGTCTGTCTGTTTTTATTGACGTATTAGTTACCTTTTAGTCTTGGTACTGTCAAAAGTTATTAACCTCTCGTTTTAAAATATAAAAAAAACTAACGCATATTTCAGATTGATTAAATAATAATATTTATTGATTTAATTTCCTAACGACGAAATAAAAAAAATCTATTTCGTACGCAAAAAAATATATTTTTGGTTTCTTTACATCCTAACACCTTGATTAAGCTTTGATTAACACATTTTTAGATAAACGAGGATAAGCGTTTTAATTCCATAATATGTATGGGAAAAGAAAAACGTCGTTTATACCATTTTTTAAATTATATTCTCCATAAGAATCTCGGCAAAAATATGAATAAAACATGCCATATTTTTAGTTTCATCTTAAATTTGGTACTTTATTTTTATTTAGGTTTCTTAGAACCATTTTTAACTTACCTTATACTTATTACCAGTTGGACACTGCTGCTCATGCTCTGGACACTTAACTGTTAGCAGTGGCAATCCTATATTAATAAAGCTTAAAACTGTGTCACGGAAATCGAACCCGCAACCTGCGATCACATGTCACAAGGCCCTTATCGCTGGGCTACTACTGCTCGAATATATGTATGGGTGTTTATAAATATAAATTTACAAGCAAAAAAAATATGATTGATCTAGTGATCTGTAATAATGTTTATATTGCATACATTTATGTTTGGCGCCTCGGTCGGAATAGGGATTAAATATATGACACATTGAGCACATAAAACTTAATCAATTTGCATTATAAACCCAGTGACATGTAATTATGCTAAAACAATTTGCACTCAAGTTCAGTCGCGCATAAGGGCTCTATTATAAATTCAGCATCCGATTCGCACAGTTACGCATACAGCAAATACCATTTCGCGCATCCGGCTTGTCGCTTGCGCATTCAAAACGCAAGCGCCACCTGTGACAAGAAAGCACATAACCTCATTAGAAACCTAGCTCAAATTGACTGCCCACTTTATCTAATAATTTTAATATACATATTCAAAAGGGCTTCGCTAGTAATGGTCCAAATGACCCGCATTCGGCTTTTAATCGTCCAATTAACATTTGGAGTCACGTTTTGGAAAGACAATAGCCATCTTCGTGGGGGCAGCGTTGGCTGGCACATTGGCAGAGGCGAGCTTTCCATATTAATGTTTGTTTGTTAGCGGTAAAACGCGTAGGTATATTGAAATGACGTAATCACACAAATATTTGCGAGTTGGCTTACGGGTATGCCACTATCCAGGATACGTTTTCGTTGAGTGCCGGCCATCAGCTGCTCTCGACTCCTATAATCATGTCGTCTTCACACAGTTAATGCTTGTTACGATTTCTACTGTTACAAACAATATTTGACTATCATTTAAAAAAAGTGTAATTAAATATTTTCTACTGAGGCTCCACCTGTTATTAAGTGGCGATGCAACCTTTGGTGCACTCTTTTTATTCTTCTAACGTGGGTTAAAACACAATTTTTGGATGTCATTTGTTATAAATGCAAACAAAAAATCCTTTTTTTTATTTATTTCATATCATTTTGTCTAAGTTTGATTATGCGTTAGTAAGAAAAAATGTAGGGATATAGGTTATAATCGGAGAGAATAATGTTAAATTATTCATTAAATTCTGGATGCAGAAAAGCCGTAAGTAACTAGTTACATTTTCACAACTATCATTAAAAGTATTTATGTAAATTTAAAACCACGAAATAACAATGCAGTGATTTGTTTTTAATTTATATCTATCGGGAGTACATGTTGCGTCATACAGTGACTCATTAGTGGTTCCCAATTGTATTGTTCTTAAAATTAAGCTCGTTGATATGGATAGCTTATTAAACTTGGTTGTGTAACCTAACGACACTGGTATAATTAACGAGCCGTCGTTTATCGCTGCAATACCGGAGCGTATTGAGTAGCTTTCTAATCTTCTCAATAAGATCTAAAGTAGACTTAGACAGATAAATTTAAATGATAATCGCCTTTGTTTGCACTATAAGCTCTCCATGATTTTGAGATAATATTCCTTGCCCGACACTATCGCGAGCTTGGAGTATTGAAGTTCGATTAATGATAGCATTTATACCACTTTATTCTTGATGAACACAATCAATTATTAAAAAGTTTTCGGTCAAACAGTACGAAACTAAAAATTTTCCAATGTCTGTAGAGACGAAAATTGTTGCATCGAAAATGTATTTTTCTACGTTGTCTTTTATTTTATTATTTATCTTAATATATAAGATAAAATTTTATTATTTTGTCCTTTGTTTACCATTATATATATTATATTATATTATATTATATTATATTATATTATATTATATTATATTATATTATATTATATTATATTATATTATATTATATTATATTATATTATATTATATTATATTATATTATTTTACTAAATCTAAGTGCATACATCTTTCCTATTTATGTTAGGCTAAGCCAACTTTATATAACTTTTGTGTTAAAGACAAATATCAAATTAGCTTTTTTTAATCAAATTAAGGTATGAAAAATAAGTATCAGTTTTCAAAGAGATAAAAATACATGCAATCATCGTTTTACAACCATGCCAATTTCAAATTACGTTAAAAAGTATTTATTAAGTATCTCTGTTTAATTTGAAATGAACATGGCGTATCAACGAAATGTTTTACGTATTTTTTTAAATAATAATGTTAATGAGACCGATTGCAGGCGAAAACGAATATTCGGGATTAAGTGATCAAACGGTATCCGTCATCAACCCAATTCTCATTAAAGAAGAGCATTTTATTGTGATGTCCGTAACGGCTTGCATATAGGTATATTTTAATGACTTAAGAATATTCTATATTTTAAATACAGTGACAGTCCGTAGCTTTCATATTCAAAATAGAATAAACGTATCCATTTTTAATAAATTTTGTCGATAATAACGGATTGCTTGGAATCACTGGTTAAAAGTTACTTAAAATCTTTACAATCTATTTCTATACGGAATGATTGGACATTGATATATAAGCATTAAAAGGGTAAATGTATAGTAGTTAGTTATTTAATGTATTTGAATGGTACACCTTATCCAAAAATTATCAATATCTATGTGATAATGTTGTAACTAAAATCGTTTTCATAATTCGGAATACCGCAAATAAAAATTAATAATATTTTAGTTTACTATCTATTCCTACAAACTTTGTACTACTATAAGTCATTGGCTTTTTGCACTCCGATGGAGTTTCAGAGTGATAATTTTATACAGAGTGATGGGAAATAGGTTTAAAAGCTTTAAAGCGTTTTGCTGGTCCTTTGTGCTGGTGCTATACATTTGTCAATGACTTATACTCCCCTGTAAGGCTTATACATATAAACTAATCACCCCGTATACAATAATTAAAGGATATGTTTATCTAAAATTCAGTTACAGCAGTCTTTATATTTAAAAATGGAATAAATTTATCTCTTTTTAATAATTGTAATTTATTTTAACTGTCGATAATGACGAATCGTCAAGACACATATGTAGATAGTTTCTTCTAAGAATTTCTGTGTAATACTTTTATGTACAATAAAAATAAAATTATTAGACCTCGAAGTAAAAGTATAAACGTATTTAAAGTGTTTGAGAAACACACTATCCGCAATGGCAATAGTTACTTGCAAACAAATAATGAAGCGTCGCGTGCATTCATTTAAAAGTACTTCAACGACAAGAAAATAAAAAGAAGCCTACAATAAAGTGTCGAACATAAAGCAATTCAAAGCGGAGACAAACGCAAGCGCTTGTTTAGGCGCAATCACATGTAATAAGAATGATCAAATATTTACGGGGTCGTTGCCCCCGAATGTTGCGTTTTATGATCGACGTACGCTTTTCCGTGCACGTCCTAAGAGTTCTAATTAAGTGACATGTAAACAGTAAAAAGTTCGATTTAGTGCCCGCCGATTGCCTACAGGACCGTTTTTATTTTTTTTCCACCGCTGTCCGACATCGGAATTGTTCTTTTATAGCAACGGCCATAACAAATACTTTTTATTGGTAACAAACGCGTCAAGTGAGCGGATAGTCAACCTTACCTAAGGTCCTGTATGCATACTAAATAGGTTTTTAATTGTTCCCGGTGTCCGTTTGAATAATGAAAGATCATTGATATTCTAAGAATTCGAGGGCTGCACATTTAAGTGCCTGGTGGTTTTATATCAATTCTTTATTCTGTCACTGTTGCTGAGTTTTACGCTTCCTTCGCGATTGACATAAATTACACAAATATTTAAAAATTCCTGGCGTAAAATATAATTGAAGATCAAAATAAAAACCTTGTTAAAATCATTTGAAGTGTTATCAACTTCTTTTGCTAATTCAGTATGGATATAAATATTAAGAGACATATACAGGATGATCTGTTATAGGCGTAAAAGCTTAAAAAACGTGAGTGCACAACTCATTTATTTACAAATAATTTTAAAGATTTTACACCTATTTCCATTCATTCTGTACAAAGTGATTACTTTGAAACTCTTTCGAAATACAACAGGCCGATACAAAGTTTACAGGGACAGATAGAAAACAAAAATTAATATTAATAAATGGTAATCTGACTTGGGAATCGCTATTTTCATACTATATTATCATTAAGTAATTAATTATTTCTGAAACTATTGATTTTCGGATAAGGTGTACATTACATTAATTGATAGCAAATGAGCTTTACATTCATTCCATGAAAGCCTTTTCACTTTTAACTTGCGGCCTTAACTAATACATATCTATAAATTTTAATAGGATTCTTAGATAACACAAAGATAATTGAATTAACATAGAAACTTATCCAAAATCTCTTTCAAATCATCAGCGTAAAATGACCATATGAGTAGCGACGAATTTGGATGCAGTTGTTTCTCGTTATGAATGAAGGTAACGCCTTTGGAATGAGATTGTTGGCGGAGATATCTCGTTTACTTTAATTTATTTCCTTCGGCGAGGTGTCTAATGACCTACTGCGTGTGGCCGGACATTCTTATCGAACGTGGAGGCGCATTGACAATGTATTTGAATATTAAAGTAATATTGATAATCCCTCGGACCCTTGGCATGTGAACGGCGAAATTATTTAGGATTTATATAAAAATAAGAACATAATCTGAAACTTATTTTAACTCTGATTTGTATTGTTCATGTACTACTATTTAGTTGATATTGGTTATTAGCAATTAACTCTAATGGAATTGTAAAATAACAAACTTAACATAAAAGATAATTTTTAAATAAAAGAATATAATAATTACTTTTTTTAAACAATGATTTTACAAAATGATCACTATTGTATGCTAATATTCTTTTTGTGTGGAGCAAAATGGAACCAAAAACAATTATTGTTGACATTTTACACAGATACCAGTACATTCATAATTTTGTGAACAAAAAGGAATTTAAGTATCTATAAAGAAAATAGTTACACAAAACTGTACTTATTTAAACACTATAATAGATAAATTATACTATATTTTATGTAAAAGCGTTCTCCGGAAATGAACGATAAGAATGTTACATTTAAAAATATATTCCTATTCATATTAGACGATACTTTCATTTTAGAAGGCGCTAAAAGCTGCGAAGCCCGTCTCCGGACGATTGGGCTCAATAAAAAAATTAAAAATAAAACCAGCGTGTCCCATCTGAGGTGTAAAATAAACAGTCCGAGCCGCCATTAAGACCCGGTCCTTCGGTTGTATTAATTTGTATTTAAGTGTATTGAACAAGATAAAGTAAATATATGGGTACGGTATGGTTGGGTCAAGACGGTATTACGTGTAGGTATTTTGATTGCTAAGCGATTGCTATCAAGGTATTAGAATGTTAATTGTGATTGTTTTATTAACACATCACAATACGAGGAACCTGAAATATTGTTTTTCTGGACGCAGGAATCGAAAAATACACTTTTTACACTTTTTACACTACTTACCAATATTGTTAAAAAAGAATCTCGCGATATGATTTCATATATAATAGTTTTAATTATAAAAAGAACAAAACGAAATATAACAATCTTTTAAATTATGTTCTTTATTTTACAGTAACATTGTAAACATAACAATTTAATACGTAAGATTGAACTTATTAAATGTTAACTTTCTCTTCGCATCAAACTGTGAAATCTCTTTTTATTTTATTTATTCATTTCATTGTTAATATTTTTTAATTTAATATGTACTTGTACTACTTCGCGTCCCTGTATCAACAGTCTCATTTCTTATTAGTTATCTGTTAGCTGTCCACCACTGCCGGCGTACACCATAATGTATACCATAAGAACATGTTAAATGTACCAATAAAGGAGGATGAGGCGTGATTAACGGTCCAAGCTGATGCAATACTTGTTATTCTTATTAGGAAGTACATTGTTCAAAGTTCTACACGTCTTTAAATGGTATTGTTAGTAAAGTATTTGCATATATACATACTCAGTGGAGAAGAGGATTATACTCGAGATTTATCTAAGATATCGGAACAGGATTAAGAGGATTCTTAGACGAACGAAGGTAACCAGCATAGCGTCATACTACGTAGAACCCTTAGGCCACAAGGTCGCTCAGGCCTTAATGTTCTTAAGTTCACATACAAGGTACGACAGAACAGACGATCTTGTTAAAGTCGACAGAAGATGCTTGATGATAGCTAATTTCAGCCAACGCTTTTGGAAATCTTTAGGGAAACAGATTTCCAGAAATGGAAGTTCTACGGTTGAGATAATGATGATGATGATAATAGATACACGAGTAATATTACAACCAGTCGATGATACAATTTAATTTTTATTTACAATACAGTTAAAACATCCTGTACAGGTAATTGTAATTTTAAATAAAACCTGATATCCCACGTATAAAATTTTTACAAATCTGAATCCGTGTTATAAAACGGAAACGAGTTTTAGTAATCTTCATTCAACGCTAAAGTATGAATGAAAAAGGAGGTCCGTGTACGCCATCATATACTTACATGTCGCAATAAAAACCCGGTGGGGATCCAGTTAACGAAAACGGAAATTTCCTACAATACCAAGATTGCAAAAAATTTTTGATATTCTTGGTTTGAAATAATATTTTTGTAGAAATTTTATTTATATATATAAAACAAAGTTGTATTGGTTACACAAATGAGAATTGTAGAACGGCTAAACTAGTATTTGACCTTTGTGTCTTGGCGGTGATGACTTATGGATCTGAAACGTGATCGCTTCCGTTGGACCTTATAAGAAGGTTCGAGACTACCTAGAAGGCAATTAATAAAGCTATGATCGGAGTTATGCTACAAACTCGAATCAGAAATAAGGAGATCCGCTGAAGAAATAAAGTCACTAATGTAGCTCAAAGAATTGCTCGTCTATAGTGGCAATGGGTAGGGAACAATGTTCGTGCAACCGATAGCAGTTGTGGTCGAAAGGTTTCAAGTGGCGACTAGGAGCTCATAGACGCGGTGTGGGTACATCCATCAATGGGTGGACCGACGATATAGTTTAGATCTATAGACGTCGCTAGATGCGGATAGCGTAGGAACTGATCTTTGGGGAAGGCCTTACAATGGGCGTCTATCGACTGAAAAAGAGAATAAGAAGAAGAAACAGTTACATATTTATAAATATAGCGTAAAATTAATTTTTCTAAATATAATTAAATGCCGTGTCGCTAAAGATTAACAACAGTTTACATCAGATATCACCAGTTGAGATTTTATCTCCTCAGTTTCTAATTAAAAAGCATAAAACGTAGTATGTTATTATTAATACGTAAGAAAATCAAACTTTTCTTAAGTTTAATATTTTTGTAATATCGTAAAATAAATGAATTTCTTAAATAATTATTCATAAGTTTTTCAGATAATTCTTAAGATTTTATTAGTGTGCTAATTTTTATCTCAGGTGCATTCGGAAATAATTACGTAAGACGAAATGAGAAGGTTATGATCCGCCCTGGCTTTATCTTAAATCCTGAATGCTTTTAAATTCGTACCATAATTTCACTGGAATGTCCATTATATCTTCAATAAGGAGCGATTTCAACATATATTTTTATTAAATATTTGTTTTTTTACAAGAAATATCTTGATAATCTTATTGCAATGTAAAAAGAATTATAACAGGTAATGAATTCGTTATAATAAAGGCTGTACATAAATGTCAAATATTATTTTTCATCTGTTACGTTAAAATTTTCTTATAAATTTTCGGTCAGCAAAGTCAACTGTCAAGCGTCATTTGATCGCGCATAAGTGATGTTCGTCGCACCTCATCTTTAACGCTTAGGAATAATTAAAAAGTATAATATATTTCTTCTCCATGACACAAATACGTTCCAGTGGAATTCTATAAAATAAATTAGAATTTAATCTGTATGAAACACGTTAAAGTTAAACCAACAAATATAACCGGTTGTTATTTACGAGTGTCAGCTAAGCAGCAAAAAACATAAAATCTCTTATAATGACAAAGAATTAGTGTAAGGTGTTTAATATATATTACGACTGGTATGAGTTAAAATTAACGCCGTCTCATTTGAGAGCGGGAGAAATTAAAACTCCTTATCCTTTTTTATGTGGCATTTATGTTGATCGTAAAATTGAGCCTGTACCCTTTTTTAACTTGATACAGGATCACCTGCAGTGGGATTTAAATATTTGATCTAGATGAAGTATTCACTTATTAATATCCTTTTTAAGTGTCTCTACTCACGCACATTTGTTATCCTTTGCATTTGATTTCTAGCACTAGTTTCCGATTGTAACTTTTGTGTTTATTGTTTTGTATTGACAATGAATATTAACACGGAGTATCATTAAACATAATAATCAGTAAATAGACCAGCGGATTGACGAATTAAAATGGCAACAACATTGTATTTGATGTGTTTAAAGTTGCGCTCCTAGCCGATTTAATCTTTGTGCTACTTCATCATAATTGGGTCTGCGTACTCATTTTACGCTGGGTGATTGTGTCCCAGTTACGTCGAAGATGTACAAAGAGGAAGTATACCCGTGTATATGTAGAGTGTAAGTTATACGAAGCAAGGACTACTCGGCGGTATGGAAGCGACACGGGCCACTCCCGATCGAAGGCGGTTAAATTCGGGCTAGGCAACAACAGTTAACCACTAACGTATTAAGATTCTAGAGTAGAAACCTTGTACCCGTAAGGGCAACGAAAGAAGTCAGTACATCCACACGGTTGACGAATATCTTTACTAAGGTTGTCGGAAGACACTGGATGTAGGCTTCGAACCAGGCTTTTTGGGAATCTATGGGTGAAGGCTATGTCCAGCTGTGGACTTTCTACCACTGAAATAACAATGATAACGATGAATAATACTCTAGATGCAATCTTCTCTTAAAATTTATAGTCAATGATATGAGTTCCAATACAATAATAGCCCTCATTAAAATGTTATCTTATTTAAAATATCGTTAAAAATGATAAAATAAAATTTTTTAATAAAAAGTTTACATCACAATTAAATTAAATTCTCAACTTTAAAAAGTGATAGCACAAAACAATACAGAGCTTCCTACGTAACCGTCTACGTATAGATCACGATTAAATAAACAATTCCACTCGGTTTTTTGAACAAATAATGTTATAAATCAAACATACACGGCACGGGTCCCGGGATCGGTCATTTATCAGTGGAACGTAGGCGCTAGCGCAACAACCTACATAGTATCGTCCATTAATGCAGCCTTAATTGTTATTTTATCGGATTTCAAACATGGCTGAGGCAAGATTATAATTATCTTGAGCACGACCGGTACCAATTATTTCTTATACTTATTAACAAATACTTGTAAAGTAAAATTAAGTTAAGATAACTTAATTGTTAAAATATTAAAAATTTTAAATGATCAACCTTCTAAAATATAGAATAAATGAGCAATATGATGGTTAATAAGTATAGATATATGGTTAATAAGTTCTAAGATTAAAAAGATACTGTCGCAGGACCTCCACCATGGTTACTTGTGTTTTCCTTCCTTAAATTTTTTCTAGAAAAAGAAAGTAAATCGGTACATATTTTCAGTATTTATTTTATTGGTAATATATATTTTATTATAATATATATTATTGGTAATATATACATTTTTTATTTATTTTATTGGTAATGTTATATACAGTTTAATTTTTTAATTTATTTAAATATTTTTTTTTATAATATCTCTGTCTATGTAGACACAGATCACTAGACATAAATTTAAAATGAGAAACTTGTTCTGACTTGAATGGGACTTGCGATTGTAAGTCGTGTGTTCGATTTCCGGCATAAAATCCTATGTAATTCACACTTTGTGCTTTAATTGTATAGGCAGTCCTATACAATGTCCCTCTGTTCACTAACAAGATTCCAGAGTATGGGCAGCAGCGTCCTCTGCATACTCAAATACCACACTGTGATTGCCAATCCACCTGCCAAACGTGGCGATTACAGTATATCCTCCCATTGTTATCTTTGGAGGTTGCTGCTGCCGTGCTGGGCGTCTATGGACTGAAACGATGACTACTGTGTAAAGAGTATTGTGGAAGTGACCATAATAAAACAACGTTTTTCGCATCCTCATGGATTAAGCTGAAGGATTCCATTCTTGATATTTTAGTTTCTGATTTCAGTTTCTATTAAATTTGGCTCTTCTAGCATGCTTCTTTTGACGTTCACCAGTGGCCAATGATGATGTTGCCATGCAGATAATATTATAAATATATAAACAAATAAATATGGTCTCTTTATTAAAAAGAGATGTTCACAAACATGTTTTATTTTTTCAGAAATATTAATTTTTATTTACTATGGGTATTTCTTCTTACTGATTACAGGTTGCCGAAAGAAATATGTATATTACATATAACAACTAAAGAATACCGTTCATGGTCATTGACTCCAGTTTGTAAGCTATCTCCTAAACATAATAACTTCGCATGAAGTATAATCGCTGTCACAGATGGATGTCAAGTACCACTATTGAGTCGTCTGAGGGAATTGAATGAAAATTTATTGCTTAAGAAAACTCCATTAATTAATGGCGCGATGATGGTTTAGGCGTATTCGCTTTTGAATTTTTATAGGCGTAGATTCATTCTTGTTTGCGTCACCCCGGAACAATAAAGATAAAGAATCTCCATTATGCCTTTTCGACAACACTAAATAATCGGCACGAACATCAATAATCGATTGAATGGTTGGATCGACTTTAAATTCGAAATCCATATGGAGTCCAGCATTTTTAATTAGACATCACATATAAATTGACGAAATCGATTTCAATGGAATATTTGCTCTTCCTCGTTTCCATTTATTGTAATTGATGACATATATAATGGATGTTGTTTTTGAATAAAGAAACACTTTTAATCAAGGAAATAATATAATAAATATAAACAACAAATTATACCAGAATATTAATCGTACGATGTTTCTTTAATAATCACTTGTACATGGTCACCGGCACAAAGTTTAATGTCAATCAAAGATTCTTTAACATGTAATAGTATGGTGTCAGTACTTTTTTAATCGACTACTTCAGCAGAATTACCCAAAAAGACGTGTAAACGTGATTCTTGCTATTAGATAAATAGTTTTCCATATCTGGGTTGGAAATATTCACACCACTATTTTGTTTGTCTTAATTACATTACAACAGCATGTATTAAAAAGTATTTACGTTTAATAATTATAAAAAAATTAATTTCCAGATAATTTTTTTTTGAGTTGTCATTCGTATAATATTTTAAAGAAATAGAAACACAATCCGATGTCGCGATCAAATATTCGTTAACTAATTTTAGTCAGATAAAATTTTCAATTTCGAATTCTGTTTAACGAATTTCGACGCAAGAGTAAATTTAAGCTGTCGTATATTTTAAACAGAACTACGTGTTGCGTTAACTAACCACGGTAACTTGAGTTTACGAGTAATTCTCTACGAAGATATTATCTGCCGCAGGTGTTAAGGTGACGATTTAAATAATTTAATCAACACAAACGTTATAACGACACATTTAATAATGGAGGATTAATTAGAAACAAATAGGCAATACATAAATATTTATATATAATCATTCTGAACGGATTTCTGCTGACCCATCAGGAACTAGCGGTTAAAGTTACTCTTAGATCGTGCAAGGTTCGAATCCTATCATAATCAACCACATACGTTTAAGCACTACTAGAAAGAAGATTTTATTTATATATCCAAAGATACAAAAAAAAACTTTTTTAAGCTATACTGTATAATATGGATCAATATATAAAATTTCGGTTACTTTATTAAACACCTTAAATAGTATCTTTAAGAGTAACTTTTAACTGTATATTTTTTTTCTAATTATTTAACGCATTACGTGAATAACAAAAAAACCGACAGATTAACTATTAAATTTAAAAACAAACGGCTTAAATTTAAAGTAAACTCTCCACAATTTAAACAAGCGAATACTTTTCTGCTTTGACCGTTAAGATGTAAGACAATAAGAAGGACATCGAGAAACTGGTTGAGGTAGGCTAAAGCAATGGAAAGTCTAGAAGATTATGACCATTAATATTGTGCACATAAAAAGATCCTAGGTCCAAGCCGTTTCCAACTTCGTTCCTAAAGGATTTCTATGAGGGACGCCCATGTCCAGCAGTGTTCCGCCCTTTAGCTGAAATAATTTTGATATAACAGAGATATAATTCTAAAAACAAACTCACAAAAAAAAAACAGAAAATCCATTTATATTTATTATACACTGATGTGTTCTAATTAGATTTATAATAACTATTTATGAAGGTGTCAGCTCCGAGTTATTCTATCATAAAGAAATTATGTTTATTTAACAAAATGTCAGATAATAAAAATTGGTGTAACCCATACGTCATTTAGACAAACACCGTTACCTATAACATTAATATAAATAGAATACTATAATCCATAACTTCATCGTAACCAACAGCAATAAATGAAGATATAAAGTTGAGGCAAACGAGATAAATATTTATACGTGTTTATCTTTCCTTATAATTTAAAAGAAACCGTTTTTAAATGTACGAAAACACATTAAAGTCTGTTGTTAAAGCATTCGCAAAACGAACTAGATTTAGACATAAATTATCCTCCTAGGAAAGTATTAGGGCAACAATCTATTAACGTCGTGTTAAAATTTTGTGAAAACAAATCAAATAATTTACGGCGCTCGCTACGGTCCGAAAGTGGAGTGATATTTTACCATTATCATGGTAATTTTATTGACACGAGTTTTAGATGGAATTTCTCAAGCTAGAAGTAACGGTACTGTGTTATGATGATAATTCCTTAATAATTGAGCATAGTTCATTCTAACAATGATTTTGTGTGGTTTAAAAATATATTGTTAAATATATACAAACTGATTGTACAATTAAATAACTTAAAATTATGATTATTATTACTCCTTTTACTTCCTTCAGATTGGCAGATTAAATAAAAAATCGAATTAATTTAAAAAAAATCCAATTTTTTTTTAATTTGCCAATTGATTTTTCTTGATATTTTAGTTTACATTAAAATATAATACCATTAAGAAGCGCCAACTTATGCCGTATAATTTATATCTTTTTGTTATCAATACGACTTTTATTATTCTTCACAATTAATTTGTTTACTCACAAGATAATATTAAAAAGTTTTGTATTAGCAATTCCTTTTTCCACCACTGCAGCAATGAGGCCTATGGCAGATTTAAAGTAATGTTTATATATTACCTGTTTTTGGTTTTTAAGTAAGCCATAGATATTCAAATTACGTGTCTAATGTAAGATGAAACCTAATGGGTTTGATTTTATATTTAGTTCATGCTGGTCCAGATATATGTTTTTTGTGTAGTCAATTGGAAAGCAGAAAACCGTGTCACATGGAGAGAAACTGTGGAAAACACGCAGGCAGATTGTTGGGGTCGCAATCATCGCCTTAAAAACGAGGAAGAAGAGATATTTAATTTACTGTATTCTTTTTTCACTTGTGCAACTGATAGCCTTTGGGGTCGGAAAGTTCTTCGGTGGCGACGACGAGCTGCAGATAGAGGTGGCGTGGGTAAGCCCTTCAAAATGTGATATGACGTCATAATTAAGGTCGCAGGAAGTCATTGAATGTGGGCAAAGTAACACCGGTTATTGAGGCGAACTTTAGGAAGGCTTTACTTAAACCTTGCAGTGGGCATCTATCGCCTGATATGATTCATCATCATCATCGATGATAAATCTTCTTTCAAACTGCTCAGTTATTTTTTTTCAAAAACAAAACAATTGCTCATTTACGCACTAATATTAAAACCGGTCAAGCGAACTTAATTATCAAATATGGCTTTGGTAAAATGCACGTACACAGAAATAGAAATACTATATTTCTTTACTTCAATGTTTATCAGTCGAAAAACATTCACACAACTCGACGTTCGAGAATCACTACATACCTATTTTGACCGCGCAAAGGTATCGCAGGCAATATCTCTGTCCTTCCTTGCAAAAAAATAAATAAAACTAATTTAATTATAATATTGATCGATAATCGATAATCATAGTCCAGACGTCTGCTTACTTTGTGACGGCAAAGAAACAGCCCGAGGCTAAATTAATTATGTATTATTCAGCATATTAATTGGAGGTGAATTCGAGTTGATATACATAATTATTTTGAATTAGAAATTTAAATTAAAACATACTTCATGTTTTTGCTACGAGATTTTTTATTTAAGTTTTTTCTGTACAATTTAATTGATGAGGTAACTTCTAAAGTCTAAAGATTCTAAGGTCTAAAGATTGGAGATATCATCATTTCCGTCTCCTCTGTATATTTCCACGGGGACTGGTGCATCCAGGTACTTTCGAAGACCTCAAGACGGTCGTCTCTCCTTGTGAATTACACACCAAGCCTTAACCATAACTATTCGGGTGTTTGAAATATAAAATTCTAAATAGTGACGCAAAGACATTTTTGTTAAAGTGGAAAACTTTATGCCTGTTATACTCTAAAATTTACATAAATATTAGCTTATTTGTACATATAAAATAAAAAAAGTCGTTCGGCTCAATGAATTATGATACAAAGAATTTTTTTTTCTTTTATGTTTGTGTAAAAAAAATCAACTTTCTATTTAAATAGCGGTATAATTTTCTATTAAAACTCGCAGTCCTCGTTCAATGCGATGATCCTGATCGGTTTCTATATTACCGCGTTGTTAGACAAAAGGTTGCCAAGCCGTCAAATAAATATAAGGCCACCAAAGCGTGTCATCAGACTTTCCCGCTATTTAGAATTTTAACGAGGAAACAATAAGTTATGTTCTAGCCTAAGTTATGTTTAGGAGTAAGAACATTGCATATTAAGAACTGACGCAAGTGTCGTAGAAAGTTTATAAATTTTACATTAAAGCGGGGTGGTTACTGATCATGTATATTCAAATTTGTTGTAATAGAAGGATCCACGCTTGATTTTTTACTTTGCGTTCTTTAAGGCTAACCAATATACAATAATAATCCTACGAAATGGTTAATTAGTATTGCATGAATATTCAATCAATGCGCGCAAGTGACCCTGTATAACGCGTTATGTATCAATAACACACTTTAGAGTTTTGTCCACGGTTTAAATCAAATGTTTTTAATTTTATAAAAATATAATTTGCACAATTAGCAGACGTCTGCAAAATTGAATATTAAGTGTAGAAATTTCATAGTACGTTAATTAAAGTAGAGAAAACATACGTTTTATGAGAGACATGAAAACGTGTAATATAGAAATATATACCCTAAAAAATACTGTGTTTGGGGGTGGTGTTGGTTTACAATATAAGACTGTAAATCATTAAACATTTTTAAAATATATCTCATTTTTAGCAAATCTTTTGTAGTTTTTACAACGAATTTACCTCATACTACCATAGTTTGGCAAGTAAAATGTCTAAAATAATTACACAACATTTCATGGTAAGTACAAATTTGGAATACATATATGCATTTAATTAGATACAGGCATGATGAAAAGGCCAATTAACAATGTTGGCAGGGTTACTGCACCAAGTGCACGACCGGTGCGTCGATGACAGCGTAAGTTTAATCAACTCGTGATCTGTCATTAGTTACGCTTCGTGTTTTTTTTTTCGACACATGCCTTTGCCGGCAGATGAGACGGCGTGACACAATTGCCTTTCTTTTGCCTTTCTAGTCGGTCTTCTTCAGTTCAGTTCTTCTTCTACGCCTTTTTAATCAGTTTCATGAAATTTCGTAAAAAGTAAAAAGAATACACAAGAAATTTTCTTCAAAAAAATTTGTATTTTATTACTAATAGCTTCTAACTAACTACTAATAACTAACTAAAACTAAGTTCAACCATTTTTAATAACATTCAAGTATAAATATATAAAATAAAAGACTAAGCTTTACTAATAAACTGAATCATATTCATAATCATTTCAGTCGTTGAATGCCCACAGCTGGACATAGGCCACCTCTATATATTTACATTATACTGATTCCAAGCGGCTTGCATCTAAAGTCTTCCGAAGACCTTAACCAGGTTTCTGTCCACCTTGAGATAAGACGTATTATGCCACCTTCTGAATATTTACTAGTAATATTCAGAAGGTGGCGTAGTATAATAAGCAATATCTCTGTCGTCACTTTTGCGCAACGCAATAAATACTTAATCATGTGCTCCAGTTCATCGATAAAAGAAATATTATAAAAAGGTTTCTAAAAAAAAACGTTTATTAATGCGAGCGGTAATGAAGTATTTCTCTTGAACTGGTAAAGAAGATACTTGAATACATACAGTCAACCACAGCTGGCTTTACTAATTATTGAAATAAATATGTGTAAGTTTAAAGGAAATAAAATTCATGCCAAAGCACGTTCGAATACGTGGATGTTCGAATTCCGATGCGATCGAGCATTCCGCGAGTGCACCGCGTCACACTAAGCTGTGCACATCAAAACAATCAAATAAATACCGAACGTTAATTATTCGGATGCGTTCAGAAACAGTCGCCGTGCGTAAATCAGACCGTGTTCGTCGGTGCGTCTATTTCAGGCCACTCGACTCAATCTCAGACGGGAGTTAATTAGAAAGAATTGCTTTTATTTTGCGTTTCCACACTTCACGCGTTGATTTCGAGACGTGACACAGGCGCTCTTGCGTCTATCTAATCCACCGCGTTGTAAAGGATCTATTTAAAATAAACACGAATATTTTTGAGTGCAAAGATACAATTAAAAATGAAGTATTTAGCGACAGTCCGAACCAGTGTGTCCATTTGTACGAATAAAAGAGTTATTTTAGTTTTTTATTAGTTTGATTCTATTAAATTTAGTCAGAGGACGCCTTCGTGTCACATTAAGACGTCATTACGAATGAGTTTTCTTTATTAATTTTTGTAATGAAAAATAGTTATTTTCCGTGAGGCGGGAGCTGGCCGAGGCCGTTGTTAACGTTTTAATGATAAATGCGCTTCGAAAAATGTAACGATTGCTAAATGCGACACGAAATGAGGACGTACGACCTCTCTAATCTTATTTATGAGTTATTCGCCTTTACACACGTTAATAGTTGGAGAAAAAGTAAGATCTTTTGATGTAGATTACGCAGATTCATTTGTATTTTCTATTTCTGAACACGAATAATGCTACACAACACGTTATTTTAATAAGGTGCCTGCGAAATAATGACGCGGAAATATTCCGTTTTAGCAGGATTTATGTTCTAGAATAACGCACTCCTCATTCACAAATTTTGAATATGTATAATTACATCAAGTGATTGTTAGTTTTAATGGCACGATTGCATTAGTAAAATACGTCTATACAATGTTTGTTTATATTCTACATAGTGCACATACGTTCACATCGCATAGCAACAGAAGTACATTATATTGAATGAGGTGTCCGAAAAATAATTTCTTTATGGTGACAGCCACTCGGCTTATTTCTCGGATATGCAATTAATCTCCCACCAGAAAACAAAGGTGACGGAATCGGCGGTAGTATTTGCTAAAATATCTACTACCAAAGCGGTACAAGCCTTTTTTACAAGACATTATTATGTTTTAGGCCTGTTTCTGCTATTGAATTAGTATTTGTGTACTAGGGTGCATTATTCCGTTCCGATTTGAATCACTTACCCTCTGATCGGCTTGTAATAGTTATTTTTTGATAAAATAATTTTAATTTTCTGATAAAGTCCTTAGTAAAATAATAAAATGGGCACAAAGACACTTAACTCAATCAAATGAATTGTGTTCAACCACAAATATGTTAAATTTTTTTTGACGTAACATCCATAATTCGCGTAAGATACTCGTAGACCACGCAACTTCTACTTGGCTATCTCTTCTCATTGAGTGGCACAGGAATATTGCTCACACAATTAATAAACTGCGCTGCGAAGAGACGAATTGTTGTTACAATCAGTTACGATAACTTCAGACGACAGTTGTGGGAGAAACACAATGGATGTCGCTCGTGGTTTTTAAATGGATGTAACAATTAATTCACAACAATTAGATGTCCGATGCCCGCATTTCGAAAGCTCCATAGACAATAAAATGTTAATGAAGTGCTTCAACATAATAGACCTGGCAGTTTTATTTATTCGATAAAAGAATTAAAAAGTTTTCTAACACTATTTTAATATTTGTTAATGATAAATATAACGATTTTACTTGTTGTCTAATGTGGACGACACAATGGAAAGAACATGTTCTCTCCTTTTATATAAATATATATATATATATACATGTATATAAATAATTTATGACAAAAATGGTTGAAACCAATATCTAAACTTTTTTAACTCAAAAAAAGCTAAGTTACTTTAAAAAGGTTTAAGTTTTTTTTCTTTTACACACTGGTCAATTTGTGGATTATGTCGAATTTATTCTTTATGTCGAGTCTATTACTTCCATAAGTCTTTGCATTCAACGCGCGCGTCTATACTTAACACATTATATCGCACACTATTGTCGTGATTAAAACCCTAATTGACCTACACTAAATCACAATTTACCCTCTTTGTCTCGCCATTACGCTTATTTGTATTGTGAAGAGCTTAAAGTGAATGTCGCATGCCGTTGCCAAAGATGAATTGTAGCAAATAACGAAATCAGATTTGTCCATCACTGTTTTACAATGTAAATTTTCCTTAATATCAATGACAAAAGTTTATTGAATATATGGTAAAGCCCGATCATAATAAAACAAAGGTACATATGCTTAACAATCAAAGTTAATACGTGAGGTATAGTGCCTAATAGGTATATAATCCTGTTGTTTCTCTAGCTAAGGACCTCAGCCCGCATCATACATCTCACATACGGTTTGACAGCTGTAACCGCCGCAGTAATAAACATACAGGTGGCCTCTTGCAAAAGAGACCTAGTATTAACGTAATATAATTAAGTCCTAATTCCAGGTATTCAAGGAAATTGCTGTAAATTTTTTTCATTACCCATTAGATCTTAAGTAACCACGTTATGGACCAAGAGAACTATGTGGTTTTCTAATTCTGTTTTCAAGCCATTCTCTATTTTTAGACATTTACACGATTATAACTATTTTAATATTTTTCTATGAAAAACAATTCGATATTTAAGTTTGTTATGAAGAAGTTACTTTTTATTTTTGAAGACAATTTTCATCCTCACCAGTTCTTCGCACAGTTCTTCGTAAATGAGTTAATGTCATCAGAATGTTTATAAAGAAGGGCAAAAGCTTCTAGATATTTTAGTTAAAGTAACATTATAAACAATGTTTTACATAGTTTTATTGGAGACATGGAAAACCACACCGATTTATATATAAATTATTAAAGTTGACTTTAAATAAAAAAACAAATGAAAATAATTTCAAATGAAGTAAATTAAAAAAGTAAGCATTTGTAGTAACAATGGGTATAATTGAACAAAAACAAGCCTCCTTTTGGAGTAGCATTAGGAGAGTATATGCATTGAAGTTCGTCATTAGAAAGATTATTAAGCGAGTAAGACGTAATTTGTTTCTTCTGGTAATATTTAAGTGGCCTACGTATTCAGAAAACATCGTTAATATTATTCAACTCTAAATTAAAACTTTTAATATACCGTGTTAACATATATATATATGCATTTAATTACTTTTTTTAATACATATCAAGATGATATTCATTACAGTAATTAAAGATTGGCAAAACAGCAATTAATTCATTAGATTTATCAACAGGAAATCTTTAAAATTTTAATTATAGAATATCCAGTTTATTAAAAGATCCTATTAAAGTTGTTTGGATTGTATTAGAATTGTGGAAGTATTTATGAATATAAAAGTCATTAACGATCATTGATATTTTTATTAATAAATGCTCATTTTATTCGTTTAAACTAATCAAAACGTCAGTTAAAACTTGAGAATAAACTCAGGCTGCTTCCTACCGGTCTCTTTAAAATCATAGAGGAGGCCTTTGTCCAGCAATGGACGTCCTACGACCGAAAAGATGATGATGATGATGTTTGGTTGATATTCGATTACCTGATTATTGCTAAAAATATCGATATTTTAATTAAAAATCTAGTTATAAACTGTATTCAGAGTTAATTTTAATTTTGGACGAAATATTGAACTTTATAATTTTTTTTTTCATTATACATTTTAGGATTAAGCTTATGATTATGTTAAAAATCATGATATAAATATAGAATCAGACACGAGGAAAAATAAGCAATTAAGGTTTTACCAATTAAAAAGATTAGTCAGGAAAATCATGATTAGTCACTTTAATTGATACTCGAGGCAGATTTGGCGAAGCAAGAATTGACGCAATTAACGTCCGCGACCCGGTGTCGTTCAAAGTAATTAGGTTAATTACGAACTTGAATTTTATTAGCGCATGAGCTAATTAATATTTGTCGAGGTTGAATACCAGAGCTGATTTGCTAAAGCATTATTTCATGTTGATGTAATTTTAGAAGAGTTATATTCTGAAAAAATATGTATTATGTCTTATAGTGCTATATCTACATGTTTACTGTATCTATGTGATGTCCTCGCTTGCGAGTGTGTTTCTTCCTGTGATACATATCTATATATTCTGTTTTAGATATAATATATTACGATACGTGTACACGTTAAAATTAAATTATCACTGTCATGACTTTTAACATTCTCGTCAAAGCTTTAGTAACTTATCTTCATTTAACTGTTAAATCTTAAAGATGTGAAGTATTTAGTGATCAGTTCAATGATGATGTGAAGATGGAGACATCAAAAGACGTTACAGCCGTACTATAAATAACTAAATTAAGGACTATAATCGTACAAGCAAATATTATTTACGAATATAAATTTTCTTTCGTAGTTTCGCTACCGCACTTAAATAAACTCGCTTTATGGGTAATCTATGTAATAGTTATAATTTTCATGTTTATGACCAAATATGTTTGTAACACAAATATTTACTATACTAGATAATTCAACCCATAACAAGACGTACGATTATTAATATTTTTTAGTTTTTTTTTATGTACGATTTGTGTATTTGTTGTTTAATAAATAATAATTAAACCTGAGTCAATTCGGATACGCTGTTTTGTAAATATTTGACATACAGCTACAACATACAAAAACATAATTAATATATAAATTGTTAAAAATTACTTTGTATGATTATTAATAAATTAAATGCATAGCCTGGACAAATTTTCATCAAATATAGCTTCGTAAATATTCCTTTTGCAGGTAAATAATAAAAAATATGTACTGTTACACCTTTAAATATAATAACACAAACAAACGAAACGAAGAAGCACGTTCTCGATTAGTCCGCGCAACGGTGTTTAATTTTACGGCGTACGAATCGAGCTTTACGAAATGTATAAATCAATGTTTTGTGTCAACACTTTCAATTAAACGCGCAAGGTCGGCATGGAATAAGCAGGCCAATATACTTGTGCTGTGTATTCTTATCCTGAGTGTTGGCCGAAATAGAATCAATCTTATTATAACTCTTTTCATTTTGATTAAAAAAACATGTACGTTTTTGTGTGATTAATTCACGCTTCAATTTTCAATTTGTAAATCATAAATATCATCCAAAACTTTATTTTCTATTTTACATAATTATGTTCGCACCGTATTTCGTGTTTATATATTTTAGAAATTTAACGACTCGTCAGTACGAAAGGGTAGCATGTTTAAATAACCTAACCATTACTAATTTCCTCCACAAGCGAAGAAACATCCGAAAGGTAAGCAAAATAAAAAGATCTTGTTTCGTGTTTGCTCCTTAGACATTGGCTGCTACTTTGTTGCAAATATTCTGTAAGTTCTAAGGAAAACTGTATCATCCGTTTACATAAATGACGCCTACAATAACCCAAACACTAAGTTCACGCCGACTATTGGGATGGCGTTCCTCGCCAATACCGATCAGAGTTCGGCGCTCGCGCACGCCTCGCCGCCGCCCGCCCTGTCCATAACGAACGAACGTACGAACTAACGCACCGAATTTTCCTCCGAGTGTTGTGTTTTTAATTGACGCACAGATGCTGTGATATTCCTTTGTTAGAAAAGTGTGCAAACAAGACGAGTGAGACGAGTGACGAACAAACTCGCGACGCTCGGTTGCGAGCAAATGTTTGAGTTGTCAATAAGGGAACCACGAGAATTTTTTTACCGAAATCACCGCTTCGGTGTCTCTACGTTTGGACGAGTACGTATACAGAAATGAACAATAAACATTAAATATGTTGTTTGCTTATTGATGGTTATTTTTGATGTGTTTATTTTCTGACATACTTCTGTATTTTTATGGTACTCCTAACACACACAGATACTTAACATTAAAAGGTGTTACTAGATCTATACGTTACTTTTGGTATAGTCATAATTTGAAAGGCGTAATTGGCTTTACTATTTAATAATCGACTAAAACGAGTTTATTTTCTAAATAATACTTTAACTGTATCAATTCCAAAAATAATATGTAGTAATAATACATAATAAAGATTTTTTAAAAGGTATTTAAGATTTTAAATGGTACTTAATAAATTAAATAAATGAATAGTGTCCCTAGAAAATAATTGACGGCGTTTAAATGCCAGAGTAGTCACACATCCAGATTACTAAACTAAAATAAAAAGGTCCCACACAAACATATGCTCCAGAATACAATTGATACGTTGATAACACTAAAAGGTTTTTAAAGAACTGGTCACTTTAGAAATAATGTTAAAAATTAAATTAAAACTCGAAAGGAGGAACTTTTTTAATCCTTACACGTACATTACGTATTTTTTCATTTCTTTCACAAATTAGTGACAAATAATTTTTTTTTGTGATTATGAATTTTAATAGGGGAAAATTATTACATTATTTAATTTTGTAATTACGAGTACATGATTTTTAGAAATTTTCGTTGCGGTTACAGTTAGAAACACAGTTATAATCGGTTGGATTTGGTGATGAAGCTTCAAATCGTTCTACTGTTTACAACGAGTTCAAACGTAGTCGTACTGATCTCAGTGATGTTCTGCGTGGGGGATGTACTAAAATGACATTGAAATTGTGCGACACTTAACTCTTTAAAAAAAGAGAGAGAGAAACTACGGAGTTCAAGCCGATAGATTTAAACAAGCTTGCTTGGTGTTATAAGTCAAAATTTTCGCACAATCTTTAGGCCTAACATGCCTGAGGCTTGTATATAGAAACGTGAAAGATAAAAGTTGACGACAGTTGCTCAAATCCGAAAAAATTGACATTGTCAAAGGTTCGAAAACTTGAAGAATCTAAGTATAATTTTAACAGCAGTTATTTTAAAAAAATGCCAACAAACTTAAGAGAGGAAGATTATCACCAGGAAAAAGATAGTCTCGTTCTTTAGTAATGGGGCCAAGGAATCTTCTTAAAAACAAAAAGCAGTAACAGCAGATTAGTGCATTGGCATTTCTTTGCTGTTTGATCTGGAGAAAGTTCGAGAACAACGTCCACGCAGCAGAGTTCTTCCTCCACCAAGATATCGCGTCAGCGTATTCTACCAAATGACACATCCAAATAGTTAAGTCTCAGTCGCAGTCTTAACCACGTAAATTACGTGGGTCATTGTTTCAGTTAGGTGCCGAAGAAGTGGTGGCTGCGTTTAAAAAAGCCATGTTAAAGATCCCGAAAGAAAAGTTGGACCATTGCATCACAAAATGGTTTACTTTTTACAAGTAATAAATCTTCGTAAGTTGATACATTACTTAATTTTTCGAACTTTAAATACTTTCAGTGACACTTTTCGCAAAAACCAAAAATCAATAAAATTTTAAGAACGAAGCTTTTTACTGGTGTAACATACTTTAATTAAAAAAAATGTTATTATTAACAACGTATACTCTATCCAAATATGTATAAAGGTTCTGTATATAAAATTTCGATTACATTATTCCGCACTTAGTGTTAAAACCAATGAAGTTAATTACAATGAATCTTCTTTCAATTGAGATGATGCTTCTCACATACTTCCCAGCTTTTTCACACGATGACGGCATTACTATTTCCTTTCTTAACGCCGTTCCAGGAATGCCTAATATCGTACACTTTGAGTCAAGTGATAATAACCGAACAAAAACCTCACAACATAGGCATACTAGTATTATCTTTTTAAGTTCATTTCTCACTTCCAATTTTCTCAGAAGTACGGTAATGAGATTCTACACGCCGCGGTGCTCCGACGAAGTCTCGTTGAGCAAATAAGTCTGTGTACCGAGCGCAGGCCGGTAGCCACTCTCTGTTTGCTGTCGACCTGTTAATTAATAACTCGGCGAGCGGTGTATACACAGCCTTATTACCGGTAAAATCTCACAAGTCACGAGTCTAAACTGACCTAAACCAGTTTTCAGTTTTGGCTCTCGATTTCTAATCACACGGTAATGGATTTGTATAGGTGTCGCTAATGAGCTGCGCTATGCGCCTGTGCTCCATCACTTGCCTCAAATTGCGCGTTAAAAAATGCGCCACACCGATGAATGTTGAAACGCGAGCAGGCCTAAACACACACCGCCACCTATTAGCCGCACTAATTTGAATACAAAATTCATGGCTAACTCCGATACAATGTTATTTGTCATTACAATACCCATTTAGCCGCGCACCCGCGCTCTGTAATTATAACTCGGAAAAAAGAAACGCGAAGGCGACTAATGGCCTGAAACTAAATTTTAATTAATGTCGCGTTTTACGAAATGAAAATGATTACAGAAATAACACGACAGCTCGTGTTGTAAGGTAGGCTCCGGCACGACCCCTAATACTCACGTTCGACAATTTATGACACAGTAATTATGTATACGTGTTTAGACGCCCGCGACCGAGTTGCGGCCGTAATTTTGGAAATTAAAAACGGTAAGCTTCAATCGCGGCGTAATATCTAAATGATGGATTAACCTCGCGTTTTGATGTGGATCGATTTATTTGGCCGGCAGCCAGTAATTATTCTTTATCGTCGTATACGTGTGGCGAACACAATTAGTTATTGATCAGACTTCAATTAAGCCCAATCGGTTTTGTTTGTTGAAGTTGAGGAAAATTGTTTTAGTTTAATCGGCGTCGTTTTACTATTAATGGATTTTCCATCATTTAAATTGACCTACGTATACCGCTATTGTTTATTAGTGAACAATCATTTGTCGTCACACCATGGCAAGGTAGTGTTTTCAATTGAAAATTTTAGTTTAACTTTGATTAAAGTTGTTGATTAATTTCTATATCATTTATGATTACACGGCACTTTCTTGATAAGGATATTCACTTTTATTACTTTTTTTTCTTTTATTAGTTAGATATTACTATCGTTTCATCGCAGCTAAAACAAGAAGGGTCATGACTAACAGTATAAAAGTGAACAGTTATAAAAACATAGACATAGAAGACAAAGCGCCACTAAAAGTCAAACAGGGCGTAGTTAAAGACAAACAAGTACAACAGGGCACGGCTTCAACGGAGTAATTGGCCCCGGCCCGCCGCGGGCGTCAGCAACACCTCTGAACATATCAAACCGTTTTAATAATGAGCTGGCTTGAGATCGTGAAACAATAAATTGCGAAGCTTGGAGGCTTCGTGCCCGAGACAGCTATCTGAGGCGAGCATTATGCATCTCGTGTTCCAAAGCCCAAGATAGCGGGCTATCATCTACGAGATTGATAGGAGAATAGCCCGTCGGCTAGGCGGGATTCGGATACCGCATTGTGCTTGGAACCTTTTGCGGACCGAGCGAGAATTCATTAAGTCCATACATTTAGCATTATTTCAGTGAAATGTGTAACAATTTTCGATTCGTAATTAGATTTTTTTGGTCTATTCTTTCACAATTTTATCTTTAATTATAATTTTAATAAATGTAATTCATAGGGCAAACAATTTTAAAATAATATTATTTTGTCATTTATCACTCTCATTTGGAAATATAAATTTTTCTTTATAGTGGTATTTTATTATAATAGTATTTCAATTATAAAAATCAGTCTGATGAAATGAAAGCTAATGATTTTAGTTCCTTTAAATAGTTAATAGCTTAGTGAAGAATAACTTGTCCTGTTTATCGCCATGGATCGTGCGAAGAATAAAAACAGATTATGACTGTCGTCACTGTATAATGACTTAACAAACAACAAGATGATCAAACAAATACTAACAATTGATCACTATAGTGTGCACGAAAGTGTTAATAACCGCCCGAGGTTTGTAAGCGGTGTACAGGGGAGAGCGCAATTGCCAAGACGCACAAGAGATTTTTGTACACTACAACTCCCCCAGTCATGCCGCCCATGTCTCATAAGATGACAAACAATAACGCTTACATTATACCCATTATCTTTAATAAGGAAATGTACCTGACGTAAACATGCCCTGATATAATTAAACGCAATTCCTTAATACTTATAAGCGGTCTCCGACAAGTAAAATCAATGTTTTACCAACATAACCGCTTATTTTTTATCGCTTTATCGCTTCTAATTTAAGTGTGACGTTTACCTTAATTGAAAAAGTATGATTAACAAAGAGCAATAACGAAAACAAAAGTCTTATCATGGTAAAAGTTTGGGGAAAGAGTGTTACATTGATCACAAGGGCACAAACAAAGATGGCGAAATTAATAAATTATCCCTGATGGAGAGTCATCAGAACGACGTGCGCTAGTCCATGTTCCGTCCTCGCTAATGAATTGTGTTAACTGTCTATATTGTTAGAAATATGAATGATAAAGCGATAGCCATTTGTTTTCTTTCCTCTTGCGAATATTTAATATTTTTTTTATCTGTTATATTTGCGAATGTTTTTAAAACTAAAATCAGTAAAAAATTATAGTATTTTTTTAATTTTGAACAATCCGTTGTAACATTTCTTGATAATTCGAATATGACTCTGCATGCGTAAAACTCAACACTCCAGGCCTCATTGAGAAGCAGACAATCGCTTAATCAGCCATAGAGAGGAATACGCTTGGGAATTCTCCACGAGATCGAACTGGGAAAGAGATCCGTTAACGAACGAAAGCAACTAACATAGCCCAGTGAATTAGCAAACATATTACGCAGAACTGATGGCAGCTGGAGTTTTAAGGTTCCAGAGTGGAAACCACGGACAAACAAAAATAGCATATGATGTCCACCCACAAGCTGTACAGATGACTTCGTTAAGGTCATCGGAAAACGCTGACTGCAGTCCGAAAATCTACGGTTAACGACTTACGGTTGAAATTATGACAATTATTGATGCATAGGACTAAATTATGACTCATTCTCAGTCTCATAGACATTATTTAAATCGTGCATAAAGACAATTTTATTTAAAATACTTACAGTTTAGTTTGTTTATAAATGTTTAAGCTTTTGATAAAAAATAGTAGTCGGTATTAAATATCTTGAATTAATAATAATTGATGTGCAGATACTCTATAACCATTAATTATACCAATTAATTACCGATTTAACACTTCAAGGAAACGTATGGCAAGTGTTTTTACACACTTGAGCAGTTTTATCCTTGTTTTTACTAAAGATTTTATTAAACGGACACAATAATTACAGGCGAGCGTACGTAGGAGCATTTGCAATCTGACGCTGTAATTACTGTGATTATTCCTTTAATGTTCGTTATGGAAAGCAATGAATCTATTCCGTATCCGTGTTACTAACAACTACGAAGCAATTTGTAATAATTTTTGTCACAAAAACGAATCCACTTCGTATCGTAATTACTTTTATAAACGCCAAGGGCCATAATGACCCGTGTACTCATAACAGTAAGTGCTGGCTTCATTGCGTTATTGTAACTCATTAAGGAGTCAACGAAATTGCCTAAAGTGTGACGGAATCTGATAATTTTCTGGGTCTAAGAGGCCCCGATTAAAGCGTAGCAAATGACTTGGACAATGGTTTCTTTTTGCTGAACAACTTTCATTACGAACGCAATATTTAACACTGATCGCATGAACGCGACCTTTGTCGCAGATGGTTTTCGAAAGTTCCAATTTAAATTACCATTAGATTTCATTAATGTTTTCGTTTTTAATATTTTCCTGATGGATTCAGAAACAAAATAAATCCAGATTAACCATGAATATGAGTTACATGTGATGACTTCAACGTAAGTTACTGAACTGAATCACGATCTTTTACTGCGGGAAACTCATTGGCAAGCTCACCGTCACTCAATGCACCGGCTGCTAGGGCCTTAAAGTTCTGAAGAGGAGACCACGTACTGGCAAGTTCAGCGCAGGATATCCACAGATGACATTAGAACCCAGGATTATCGGAAGACGCTAGATGTAGGTTGATCCAGTCTATCCAGTCATATTGGAAATCTTTGGGAGAGGCCTATATCTAGCAGTGTACAAATAATGGTGATGAATTATAAACACAATATATCTATAATATTGGAAAGCACTAAGAGCGTCACAGGTTGCCAATTCTCTAGTGGTGAGCGAGTGGTAGCGCAGCGGTAGAGGACTGAGACTTACCATAGTAAGGTATCGAGTTCGATTCGGGATACCATCTTATATTATTCACACTTTGTGTATTAATTGTATAGGATTGCCACTGCATACACGCTTTCAGAGGGTGGGCAGCAGCGTCCTCTGCGTACCATTATAACACATCGTGATCGCCAAACCACCTGCCAACCATAGCGATTATGATGCATCAACCAATGAAATCTATAAAGAAGTTTTAGGGCTTGCAGTGGGCATCTATGGGTTGAAAATTTTTCACTAGAGGCAACCGCGAGTCGGTCGACGCAGACCGATGACAAAATCAAGGACGCGAGAAGTCGCTGGATAGCATAAGGCCAATTCTAAGCAATGCTTGGGCGTTTATTAGCTGACATGAATGAATGAATGTAAGCATATAACTGATTACGCTAAGTCATCAAACAATTTTCTTTTCTTCACAGCTGTGTATATTAAGCCTGTTTTCAATGTCACGAATGTCTGACTGATAATGTCGGTATAAATTACATATGTAATTAATTTCATAGCATTTTAAAAAATAAATCACAATTGAAACTTTAATTACTAACAGCAGTTTGAACGACCTTCGTATTAGAACATAATTTATAACTTAAGGTAACTTAATGAACGAATAATTTGTTTGAAACTTTTTTGTTTGATATTATTTTTTGGATAGTTTTTGCGAAGTACTTTGTTCGTTTTTAGTTTTATTGCAGCTCTTCTGCACGTATTTATGATTGGTTTTAAGAGTAGAAGCTTTGAAGGGGTGTATTAGCCCGTTATAAGCCCGATAGCCGGCATTTAATGTATGGTTCAACCAATTCAAAATTAATAGTTTCGGAAATAATAGAAAACGTAAAATTAATTACGAAAGACATTTACAAAATTCATACTATGTATGACAATTTCTAGGTTAAAGATATTTATTATTGAATACAAAACTTTTATGGATCTAAATGCGAGACTCTTCTAGAGAAATTGTATATAAATAATTTTTTGTAGTAAAAGGCACCGATAAAATAAATAGCAAACCGTTTTAACTTCCATCATGTAAGATAGATTCATATAAATGTCAAAAGGGCAACCATCTAATGAACACAACCAAGTAAAAATCATGCAAAAATTTCGTAATATATTGTATGTAGATTTAATTGAAATGAATCCACAATATTAACACAAAATTAAAGAACTACAGCAATCGTTTGAATCAAGAACGATAACGGTTTAAAAATCTTTAACATTATTTATCGACTTCATTAAGCAAACACTGATCAATCATTCAAACATTCGTTCCGGCTTATTTTTGAACTCGGAACCTGCCACTTTTATGCAGTCAAATTTTCTAAAGTATGCCTGGGAGACAGCAAAGCTGGCACACGTGTTCTGTGCTCGCAAATCGTGACTTACCCGTGTCGTTAGCTTTCCACATAATGTAAAGTTCTTAAACAGGAAGTACATTCTATATGATATAAATAAACGAATCACTTTTTATGTCAGCCATTAAGAATGTAAAATAAATAATACTTTTTCTTTTCGTTATTTGAATGAACGAAATGAAGATGAAGGTAATGAGATCAGTTTCATTTAATAACAAAAATATCTTATCAAATTATTTGCGAAAATATATTTTCTAATTGATGCTACACTATATTAGATTCTTAACGACTACATTTTGTTTTATTTGAATGTAAATCCATCCATTTTTTTAATATACAATCGACTGTCCGCCTCGTGGTCACTTTTGTACGATGTACGTATTCGTCATCATTTTAGTGACTCCAATTCACCTTTTACACCAGATGTTAGCAAATATCAGACGATATGACTCACAGAATTACTCAATCATCTACTGGTGCTCTGTTAAATAAAAGTGCAGTAAGTTTTTTTTTATTTAGAATTGAACAAATAAGGTGGATAAAAAAATCTATTTCGAAAGAACATCTACAATCTATTTAATGCCATAACATAACCACATAATTTTCATGTCTTTTAAATAATTCCATGTCTAAATCTAAGTAAAAAGACGTAATGAAATGAGTAAGCAAAACATGCACACATTCGCACAGTATTATTCAAATCCCGACATTAACCCACACGAGGACTGGCCGCGTTCACGGAACCGCGAGATATTTAATCTAATAATGGACGGCCCTGATTGCTTTTCTTATGCTTTCTTTTATATTTATAATTCATATTTAATGATCGACATTAATGGCACTGCTTCGAGCGGCGCAGATGTAACGACCATTTTAAAGAGAGCCCTCTATTTTCTATCAATTACCCAATTAAGCGAACTTTCTGATCGGCGTAAGGGGTTACAAAAACTGGTTCTTTGTGCACGTTAATTTCAAATTTAGGCGCCTTTCGTGATGGTGTTACGAAACATTAGTTCTATTGTATCGTAAGCAAAAGCAAAGTGCATAGTAATTGTGTAAATGAGCGTTGACTGGTGCGGTACGACGAAATGTTGTTTACAGTCCAGTTACAGTGATCCTATTAAGTGAATTATTAGACTCGTTCACTTTAAAAGATTTTTTAATCCTTATTTCTTCTCTTTAATCCTTCTTTCTTAGATTAAAGGATCTGTGTTTATGATACTATCTTTGTTTTCTTTGCTGAATCTACATAATACCTTTGTTTTTAACATAACCGTTAATATTTTCCTTTTTTGCTCTTGTTCTTGCGTGTCACGATCTTCATTGAGTAGTTACTTTTTCCGAACTTCATCTATTTTAACTTCGTCTAACACTCCTACTTTATAAACTAAATTAATTTAAATGTATTTGTACATTATTTTTTTACATTTAGTAGTGTCGTTTTGTAAACAACATCCTAGAAATATCCAGTTTTTAACACAGCTTGTGCGACCACTTCCTCATCGCCATGTTTCCATCGTCTGTGTCAGTATCTGTTCCGGTTGTGTGGTGGCTGATTTCGCCACACCGAAGATCAATATATGATACATATATGTATATACGTATTCATTAGTACAAAATGTGTGAAAAAATAAAGCCGCAATATAAGTAATGACGTTATGAAAATGGCGCTCACATAAAAAATATTTAAAGTAACATAATATATTATTAAAAATTATTTTTTAGAAAATCCGTTGGATTCTCTATAGATATTGCAGTTGATATTCGCCTAATGATGAACAATTAATTTATTTATAAATATTACATACGTTAATACTTCTAAGTGTTAGTTATATATTGAATACACATATAGTTTACATTAAATTAATAAAATGTGTGATAAGCGGGCATGAACATAAATTTACTACTTTACGCCTCCCACGGTGGCGACAATGAAAAAGTAATCAAACAAAATGAAAATTTATTACATAAATGTTATAATTTACTCCGACGTAATTCATAAATAACCTTATTTCTGTCGTCGGTCAGGTGGACGTTATAAAAACAGCTGTAAAAAATTTAGATCGCGACGGAAAAATAATCCGCGGATCGCAATTAAAAACATAAAACATTCTTAAAATAAACCTGGAACGAAATATCATACGGCCGAGGAGTAATAACATTAAAACTTATACAGTGGGGCAGATGCGCCAATATTCTATTATTACTGGCTTTTCAACGCGAACGAAGCAAGCATTCCTGACTATTTCTATATCCCTAAGATGAATCATTAAATAATAAAATCCAAAGCATACTTAATGCGCAACAACACATACGATTCTATTCATAACTACGGACCGGCTAACACATGCACGGCCGCTAATCAGTTCCAGATCCAGACCTCGTGTTACTTCTCAATCGGACTCACTCACACATCGGCGTCAACCTACACCAATACATCAATGGATAGTCTAATTGCGAACACGTAAACAGACGTCAATGTGTTTGTTACAACTGTAACAATGTGCGTGATTCCAGCCAGCTTATTAGAAGCACTTTAAACAAAAATACAATCCAATTAGAACACTGTTTGAATTTGAAATTGGAACGGTTACGATCTGACAGATGGTACACTATAAATAAGGGAGCTCTGGTTAAAGCACAAGGTGATTTTCACCAGCCCGTTTTGTCGCGGACGTGGTAAATGGTCGACGGGATATATTAATGTCTACGAACTGATTAGCAACAAATGTCATAACGTTTGATTGATCAACTACTACTTTGTTAGAACGAGCCACGTCGAGGGGATTATTGAACGGTGTAAATTAAGTTCACGTGCGTTTTAATGCAATCCGCAAGTGTTAGTGTTCTAGTTCGATAATCTTTGACCGGCGCGTGGATCAGTCGGAGATGATTCATAATGCTCCGATCTATTGTTGGATGGCATCTTGCAGTCTAGAATTGTGCAAAGTTCATTTGCTTTCTTAGACAATTGAAACTACGTGATCGACTGTTACGCGATTAATTATTATATAAGCAGCTTCATTAAAGGGAGAAAAACATCAATCCTCCAATAAACAATTTCGTTTTCTTCTGTTTACCTTTAAATAATTTACATTATATCGTGTATACGTAGTTGGTGACCTTTAGTTTTCATTTTGTATAAGTAAAACTGTATTCACTGTAGAGATGTCCCAGTTTAATAAAAAAAACTTTTTTTTCATCACCCTCATATTTAACCATTTTAAATCATCATCATAATTAGATGGTAAAATAAATTGTAGTATATGCGTCCTTTTTTATAAGCTGTGGTAGCTCTTTGGTAGAGGATTGATACTTGCTATGATAGGTCGAGGGTTTGTTTCCCGGGATAAAATCTTGTGTAAAATTCGATTACATATAATTAACAATAAATTTAACTTTATGTGTTAATTATTTAGGATTGCTACTGCTACAAAGAACTTTCCAGAGGAGATCAGCATCGTCCAGAGTGTACCGTAATACGAAACTCATCGCCAACTCGCCAGCCAAGCGTGGCGAATATGTATTATCCTCCATAGAAACCTTCGAAGGAGGCCTATGTTTTACATTGTACATTTATGGGTTGAAAAGTCGAAGAGGCTCCAGAAGAAGCAAAGTAGTAAAAAGTACTGGTAAAAAATGATCACATTCCACTTTATTTATTTACAATAATATATTTATTGCACACAATGAATACATAATTAAAGAAAGAAAAGTAAGAGTAAAAACAAAACAAAGTAAGATCACTAACTAACGACGAATTAAATACACTTACAAATAAATTATGAAAATTAAAAAAACGACATTAAAATAGAAGAAATTTAAGGAAACAATCTTTATTATTTTACTATAGACGTCTGTTCGACGTTGATGTATCCGCGTTTTTGTGCATGCGGACATTTTTTTTTGGGTTCAAAGGGGATTCCACTAAAACTCTCTCGGTGGACGTCATCCGTATCTTAATAAGATACGCTAGAACTGTAATGGAGTATGTTGCCCCTCAGTCAAACCTAAGCACATTCTGGAGGAAGCTGAACCATCTCTGGCGTACAAGCAGACCTTATTCAGCATGGGTCCGCAGACAAGCCACGTTGATCTTCATCCACAGGCCCGTATTTATACAGACATGACTTCTATTGAGTAGAGGTCAGTTATAAACGCCAACTGAAAATCAAAGAAAATAAGTTAACACCATGACCATAACAATAACGTGCGGGCTGCTGGGATTTTCATTATTTATCTTTTTTTTACCTACATGTAGATTAGTAATCTGAATGAATTAATTTTATTTTATTCATCACTGATCTGATTTGGATAACTCATGTATATCTTTGTGTGTAATTTTACTGTGCGAATAGCAACCTTATCATTTTGTGAATAAAGAGTATAAGAAAAATACCCAGGTAAAAAAAAGTACTTGTCTATATTACTGGCTTTTCCCGAAAGTTAACAAAAGTAGTAAGGACAGTCAATTGCTAGTATCACAAAAAACATTTTGAGCAAATGTTAGCAGTGTAATTGAACCACCTGGTTTTATTCCATTTTCCGAATTCTGACACAACTTCTCTATTAAAATAATGCCCCGATCCACTTATAGAAGCTATTTCAGCGCAACGCATTAAATTTGATCGATCAGAGCTATATTTTTCCTGTTTACCAAATATTTAAGTAACGGCTATAAGTCAGACAGTAAAATAATTCAAATGTGAAATTTCATGAACGCTCATAATGAACTTGGCAGACGACCAAAAAACGTCTTATTTTCGATGTGGAATCTGGACCAATTTTTATTGCAACGCTTTGGCAATACTGATACGACCCTCCAATTACTTAACACTTGCTTAGACTTCATAATATGTAAACAAGAGATTCTTCCCTCCGCATAATTTTCAAAGATTCTCTGGCAGCGTGTAAGCAATCACGCAAACCGCTAATTCAACCAACCTAATAATAAAATTCAAGAACCGATTTCCTGAATCACTAACTATAAACACGTCTATATCTCCATCGATCAAACTTTATTTATCACGAGTGCCCAAAACTTTTATCGTCCTATAATAATATTTTTAGTTTTAATATGTTTTTTTAATAATAGTTTCGCAATAATTTAACAACACGTGGCGTTAGCAGTGAACACGTTATATTTAACGGCATTCCGAGATGACTGGAGCCCGTCAGCACGGATACTAACAAAAGTATTACAATAAACGCCCGAATCTTCTCACCTAAGGTGCTTTCGAATACTCATAAGATTTATTTCTGTGACTTGAATCAGTTTTATTGCTTCTACGTTCATCTGCACTCATTTATAGCTGACGTAGATATTCTTTTACGATTGGAGGCGCTCTGTTTATTTTCGTTTTTAATTACTTCTTGCGTGGGTAGCAATGGAAATGACACAAGAGAATTTAAACTAGAACATCGTTAGGATTTTTATAAACGATACTCACGTGTCTTGGAACTGATTTGTCTCTGTTGCCGGTTGCGTCATTTTTACGTGTTAGTCGGATTGTTCTATCAAAAATGATTTATTTATACGATATGTGATAAAAATTTGTCTGTAATAGCCACAACACATATCGTGTAAAATTATTAACCTTATGTCTAACGTCATTTATGATTGTCAAAACACCATGGAAGTATTTATTTCCGCAGCTATCAGTGTCATACAGACAATACCATTATTAAAATATTTTTTCAAATTATAAGTACAAATGTGCTCCCGGGACAAGCTTGTATTTTTAAATTCTAGATTTATTATTTATTAATAAAACGTACTATTCTACTTATTGACTATATTTTCAAAAAAAAATCATGATTAATTACAAATCATTTAATATTCTATTAACATATATAAACAAAAAACAAAATAATTATTAATTTACCGTTACACAATGTACTGTCCAGGCGATGTCTATTTCTGCCACCAAATATTAATACCTTAACGGCTCTGTAAGTAAAGAAATTAATAATCAAATTAAACGTGACGACAAATGGTTGAAAGCTATGAGTGCAAATGTCTATTATTGTCTCGGAAAAAATTAATGCTGTTAGCCATGGGGTTTTTGCAGCTTCTTCGGAACCGAGTGCTAATGTGTTAAAAGGAATTTTTTTATCCTTTATTGGCGAAGGATTTGACTCCTGTCTCGCCTGATGTTAAGCGATGACGCGGTTTACAATGGTACATGCTTGCCTAGAAGAAACCTAATTAGGCTGGAAACAATGGTACCGATATGTTGTTCCACTTCTAGGATGTTCGCAATATAAAAGTATTAGCAAACCAGTGCGGGTGGAAGGAGTTTCAACTGTGTACGGATATCGTGAATCCGTGCGTCTTGTTGTCCCATGAAAGAAAGAAAATGAGGGAATTATTTGGTGTAATTCCGTTGCACACTCTTCGAAATTCACTCTGTAGTATATTGATAAACTGGCTACTTTTCACTGATAATAACAAAACTTTATTCCGTCACATCCGTATGGGAGAGCGGGAGCACCTACCATCGGTCAATACTCCGTTAGTGAACTCACTTTCATGTATAGAAAATAAATCATTTTTGTGATTCTCGTGGAAAATGACATGTAAATATTATTAAATATGCATTAAATAATCATTTATTTTTATAATGTAATATCAAATTTAGTTTTTGTTTGTTTTACGTGCGCAGAAAACATACAAGACTGAAGCAACAGTCAGACATAAACGCTAATGAACGCACGATCATTACGCCTCGATACCAATCGGATACCGCGACTGACTCAGAATCGATGCGTTCGCGCATAACGACCGTCGGATGCGCCGAAGTGTTCCAGAGAGATTGTAAATATTTCTCTGTTTCAGAACACGACCAAAATAGAATAGAACGCGTGTTTCTAAATCCCCTTTGAAGATTACACAGACCGGCATTAGCTCTGGCAAATTACCCTCTAACAAAGATTGTATTAATTACGCGCTCCCGATAGCCCAATGTAAATACTATTTAAATTTAGAATTCAGCAAGTGGAGTGTGCGCGCGCGCTTTCGACGCCTTATATCTGTCATTTTTATTTGGAATCTATCAGTTGGGAGTTTTCGTGTTTTCTTAATACCGTACTAATCACCACCGACGTCTTCCGAATGTTGTTTCATCTGCGTACCGGTAACAAATTACTTTCGTTGATAGCTCGAATTGAAATTGAGTTACATCACAATTGTCTTCCGGTAAACAAAAATTCTCCGCAACGCATTCAACAATTTGTGGTTGAAATTTTTTATACATATATTTCTACAGATTACAAATATCGTGTATAATTTTGTGTTAATTGGCGATTGTCGATGCCATAAACAGAGCTAAGATGTTTATCGGAAACAGTTTTTACACCTTGACCTCATAAAAATTCAAGGAACTTTGAATTGAGTATGAAATTAGGCGATGTCGAATACGAGTCGGAAATCGAGAAATGAAAATTACATGTTATTAAGAAACATCAACACTCGAGGGTCGTTACGGCGCAAAAGATAAACAGTGTGAATTAATTTGATACGTTTTGCTTAATACTTGCGTTATTCGGACGCAGGGCGTGTTATCTCCTCTGGGGATCAAGGGATCGACGAGTTTTTGTTATAACTATGGTGTATTAAAAAACTGTTGCAACATTATCCACCTTAGTTTTTATTGTCTAGTTTTCTTTAATTATGTTTAAACAGTGCGCTAACCATCAACAGATAGAAGAACAATACGATGGTTAAATCATTTTAACCTATTTTTAAGAGTTGATAAAGTGTGAGAAAATGGCGAGAGTCTAAAATTTGAATCCTAGATAGGAACCATAATACCAATGAAATATTTCGAGGTGGTCTGTGTCATTAAATTTATTCTGAATGATGGTTAGTAATTAGAAATATAATACGAAACACAAAAAAAAAACTGTCACTTACCTTAAGCTAATTTAAAGGCTAAGTAAAGTAAGTCTTTATAGCAGAGACCACGGCAGGTAAGCTTTGATAAATACGTCCACTCACAAAGACAGACAAAAAGACAGACAAACTTGATAAGGTAGTCGAACAATCGGTCCCATCATCAATGGTTGAAATTATTTCGATGGTAAAAGGCTATTTTTATGTACATTAAAAACAAAAAAAACTAAGTAATGTATGTATTATATAACAATGTAGTAAATAAATATATGCATAACAACATCGCAATATTCTTGCTTTATATTCACTGTTTATAGTGAAAGAAAAATAACAAAAGTAAGTTTTATGTAACTGTGCGAGACGCGTAACTCACGTCCAATTTCGCGTAAATAAAGTCGGTACGATCAGACCGCGGCCGCAACAATTGCTCAAAAATCCAGATCAATTCAATCGAATGTACTGATAACCCGAAATTACGAGTCAAAACCCCGCATTAAGCACACAGAAAGCAATAAAACAGCGTGAAATGGTATGAGAGCATTAATTCGATTATCAGATTGAGGTGCGAAGCGCGTTTCGATGTTTATCTAGGTATAAAGAGGCGCCGTATAAGAAATTATTTTACAACTGTTAAATAATAAAAACACTCATTAGCAGTCATTAAGGCGCCGCCTCCGCGATTTAGGGTTAGATAGGGATATGTGGGTGATGTTTATTTTGTTTAATAACAGGGTGGCGGAAATGCCTTGTCTATTCATTGTTCGACGGCAAACAGCAGCGTTTCTTTTTGTCTAACACAATTTATATTGTTTGTTCAATTGTTTTCTGGTAATTGAAACATTTATTATTCTTTATCATAAATTTCTTAATTTTACTATTTTTACACTTGGTCAATTGTGGACCTAATGCCTTACAGGCAATCTCTACTAGTCAACCTAGAGTGATGCAGAGGTAACAATGTAAGGATTTAGGTGTTGATTGTACCCGACCGGCATCAAAGCGTATAAAATCATTACCATGACAACATTATCATAAGTTCAGACATAAGAGTTCCTCATCCGGATGCAAGCCTACCCCATAGATTTCTAATAAGCGTTAGTTACCCTGTGTTGTTAACAAATTCGGTTGAATTTGGGTTTAGGTGGTTACCTATGGACATATAATATAACGCAACATAACTGTAACTTTATCACCTATAACACTCCACCAAATACGGTAATATTTACTCTCCTTGACTTGACAGCAAACATTATCAATAGTGACGGTTTTTTCCAAAATACGCCTACCACCGGTAAAATTAAAATTAGTCTGCAGTCTGTAAAACTTAAGCTTACGCCGTCCATGATCATTTTGACTTATTTTTTAATATTCTTACCTCTTTAAGATATATAGTGTGTGTGTAATCTTAAAATTTGGTAGAAATATTTTATTTACCGAGTAGAAGTCATGTAACAATGAAGGTATTAAATGAGAGGCATTCGTTAAGAGAAAATTTAGTTTAAAACAATATCTCCCATATTTATAAAATTTTACAATAATATTTTTTTGCGTGGTAAAAATTATTACGTTTAAATTTTATAAAATTACACTCAAAGTAGATAGTGCATAATACGTGAAACGATAGGAGAACTCCTAGTATTTCTATAAGATGAATTGCGTTATGTTATAACAATGTAAATCAGCTTATGTTACGTTATTAATATTATGTATACTTGTAATGTGATGGCATATTTCAGAAAGCCACTAACTTGAAAACTGACAAAAGTTTATTATTAAATATCCAATTAGACGTTAAGTGGGTACTTCATTCTGTCGAATGTTTTCGTTTTTATGCAAAACGATCTCTTTGTAATTATAACAAAGGGAACATAGCCACTCGTGTCGGTTTATAAAACCGCATCGAGAACAACCTTAATTAAAAAATACAGTGCAATTTACTCGCAACATACTTAAGCCGCTTTTATGTACCGAACAATAGAGATAAAACTAAATTACTAAGTTTTAAGTAAATTAATATAGATATTCGTATAGGCTGCAATATACAATATTTAAAGAAATGCTTTTTCCTATTACGTTGTTAGTACCTCCTATACTATTAAATAATTAAAATATACTTTAACATAATAAAGGTGAAAAGACATTGGCAAACAGCATTTATTAATGACTTTCGTTGTTTTGCTTATTGGCTTAAAGCTTCGCAAAGGTTTGAGGATAGCAGAGCCATGAAGGCTCCCTGCGTTTAATTAAGTTGAGTAAACCTCGTGGGTCTCGGAGGATGTTGTTATGATATTTATTTCACCGGATTTAAAGGCTTTGGTCTAGTCTCTCAGACAGACGCTCAACTGAGCGATTGGACCTTAGGGCCCCCGTGAAAAGAACTTGGTTCTGGATGTATTTCTAGACCCGTTTAACATTTCGATGTGAAAATAGTCGAGAAAGCAGATTCGCTCACAGACCTCTGTTTTCAGGAAGTCAATTACAATAAAGCTGCACAAAGCCTAAAATAACTATCAACATACAATTATAGACCTTACATATTAGAGAGAGCCGAATCTCAGCAGGATTGTTTGGTATTATACAATTATCAAGTGAACTTCTACAATCAATATTACTACCACTTCGGATAGCGTGGAGCACCTTATTTTTTTCTTCTCATTGTAATATTTTTAATTTAAATTTAATAAACTATATTAAAACTAAGATACACTTAAAACATTTTTAATTAACATAAAAAATCTATTAAGTAATTTGACATTATTTTCATTATTACACAAAGTTTTTATTTATTGGTTACATTAACAACCATTATATCTCGTTGCGGTCTCACACAATTCGCCCGTGGGCTAGAACTTGCAGAAATCAAGAAGAACGATAAATACACGGAACTATGTTAACTAGAAGTACCAATATAAAATACACATTTATGGTGATTATTTATTCAAAAAATATTGATCATTTTGTCTTACTAACTTTTATTGTTCATCAGACATAGCTATGTCATCTTTACTATGATTGTTTTAAATAAATTGATGATTGATTGATGTACAATCCAGACTATATATATAAAAATAGCTTTTTCTCAACCGAAATTTAGTAATAATGTGAAAGGAACAGAGGATTGTAATAGGTGTCAAGAAAATTTTAAAAAAGCAAAATTAAAGATGTTTTTACATGGGGTTACTTTTATTTTAAAGAGTGTGCCTATTATGAATTAAACATTGATTTTTTACATATTTTTTTCACTGTTTTTTCAATTAACTTATGCCGTCCGCGTCTCTTGATTTCTGTATTTTGCTGGATTGCAATTATTGTACGGGAAAAACAAGTCACAGATTTAAACAATCAATTCAAGGAACAAATCGAAAATAAAAACACTCAAAGTCGTAGAGTAAACAGAAACAGTCAATATTAGAAAATAAGAACAAGTTCGAATAGTGCAACAGACAGTGTAAACGCATCTTTAGCTCGTACTCTTTAGTTTTGGTATAATTTTTTGTTTAAGTGAATACAGTATTGTGAAATTAAGCACAAATGAAGCGTGGTGATAAGATATGTAATCAATCTTACTTTTACATAGAAATTCAAAATGATTTTCTTAAATAGTTGACTAAGTATTCAAATTAAAAGATTTACCAAAAAAAAACATATTTTGTATGAAGGGTTTTTGATAACTTTTTTTAAAACATATACGCTAAACTTGCAGGCCACTTCTATAACACTTAAGGTCTGCGATTGTACACAATACGCACTTGGAGCTACAATTAACCGTTTTGTAGTCGACGTAAGGCCTCAATTTAACCTTCCTGGAGGTGGAACGGCTCTTCAGTGTATGTGAGTTTTAATAAACGCCTTATTTTCTTTACTCTTGCTTCGTTAGCGGTGTTTAATAATGAAAAATTTGCAAAATTTGTCTTGCGGTCTGTGACTGTATTTAGGTGTTTCCTTGAATACTTGCTGGTAATTGCTTTGTATTTTTAAATACAATGTTTTATAAAAGCACGGCTTATTTTGTTATACTTTTTTCTATGTTATGGTCTGTTGCTCGGTATCTCAAGTATAATGTGTATACAGGATTATTATATGTATACAAGCTTAAAAGAGATAAACGTATAGCTCATTTGTCAGCAAAACTGATTATAGCTGTTACACCTATTTCTAATCACCCTAAATAAAGTAATCACTTTGAAATAAATTCATAATTTTTTACGTAATGAATCTGAACTTTTAAAACATTTTTCTTATAAAGTATTCTTATTGAGTAGTATATACAATAAATTAGTTGACAGCAATTTAGCTATGGTGGCCCAGCGGTAGGAGACTGACACAATTGTAGGTCGCGTTTTCTAATCCCGGAATACAATTTAAAATTTTCTGTATTAGTTATATGGGATTGCACACAAACAAGTCGCCAGAGGATTGGCTGCAGCATCTTCTGCGTGCCATAATACAACAATGCGGTCGACAACCCGCCCACCAAGCATATGATGTATCTCCCCAAAGGCCTATGCCTTTCAGTTAGTATCTATGGGCTGTAAATACGACGATGAAATGATCTATATATCGTCCTGTATATTAAAAAAGAGTGATACATATCTTTACTCGAGAACGTTATTATTTATTTAAGAACACATATCTTCTACAATGAAAATATTCCTAAATTTTAATTTCAGAGATAATAATATATTGCAATTTAGTAAAGATAATTTCAAAAGAACATTATTTCTTTTAAAAGTCAAAAAATAATATTACGAAGATAAGAAGCGTGACTGTGTTTCCCAAACAGTTTTAATGGTTGAGATATTATGTTACGTGAAGAATCTTAAGTGTTCACATATATGATCATGATATTTTCAAACTAACGCTTTTGACATGCGACTATAAATCAAATGTATAGATTTAACCGTTTGATTAAATTTCTATACCAGGTGAATTTTAACGGCATCCTTCACAAACGAAACAGAACATTAGTCACTGATGATAGTCTTCCATTAGGCGTATTGGAAGCATAAAACCATAAAACTTCTATACAAATTTACAAGTACGAGCACGTGTCGCAGAAAAAAATCGATCAAGAGTTTACATTTTGAAATGCAGACAGGGTTCCTTACATATTAAAACATGTCTTTTAAATATTTAAAATATACATATAAATTACGCAATTTTAAAGTATATTTCAAAATTCAGTTGTATTGTACTTATTTTCGATCCAGATGTAGGTTTAAAAATAAGAAATCATTTAATATGAAACACCACACTATGCTAATTGGACGCTGATTGATGGAACATTTCGTTTCTTTATATTAAAACTTTATCTTTAATATATACACATCAATCTTTGAAGCTATTTTATAAGAAATCTCACAACAATGAAATTATAACAAAGCCACTTTTATAAGTTTTTGAAAGCGGTAAAATATCAAGCAATTATAAAATAAATAAATAACAGTTGAATAAAAGGTAAAAGTGCTTTAGACTACTTTTTCGTCAAAAAACGTATTAAATGATTTCATATAATATTTTATATAAGGATTCACTTTACGTTATGCGGATCGCTAAACCACTCAAGGAAATAAACGTCTCCAATTAAATACAATAAAATGCAAATCACATAATAAAACAAACAAATTATAAATGCATTACCTAATCGTACAGAACATTAAAATTCTATTGTAATTTATCAAGAAACCTTCCCCTTTTCTCTAGCTTACTTACAAAATAAACCATTGCTTCTCGAGTGCTTACATAATGAACTTTATACCACTGCAATAAAAGCTACAATCGCCTGTAATAAACAATTTTAGCAGTAAATGATGATTTGCGTACAATAATTGGCGTTAAGTGTCTGTTAAGTTATAATGAAACTTGAGTAGATAACATCCGTGGATGTTTTGTTTGTGACGCGTATGCAATTAGCACTCATTGTACATAAAGTCGTTTGTAATTTCACAGTCCAGGATTCATCGTAAACTAACAAATTACACAATTATTCTAATAACGGAACTCTAGTAATTACGTACAAACTGTTCATACATATTACACACGAAACGGGAAATAATTATTTGAGTAAACGTAGCAATGGCGTACTAAATTTAACAGAAAATAATTAAGTTTTTTTTGGCAAAAATCTAAAACTAATCCACGTTCATATTTCAAAACGAAATATTTATTTTTTACTCACTATTTCTCTAGGCATTGGAATCTCTGAAGCGTGGATCTTTGACGCTCTGACAAGAATAAAGGTTTAATTTAGTGCCGAGTAAATAGTTCTGATTTAATTTATAGTTATATCTTAGTGAACTTTTCTACTTTGTAATTTATTGTAGTCGTATTAGATGAAGAACGTTTGTACATTAATAACTCTTGTATCTGTAGTCTCCGGTTTGTAATTATGGCTTAGGTACGTATATGAACACATCTCATCATCATGGTGAACATGTCAGCCGATAAACGCTCTCTGCAAGGCATAGAGGAAGACCTCAGTGATAACTGGTCTTACGTTGCCCATATCTAGCCTCACCACCGAGTCTATTGGCTAGAGGTCGCCAGTCGAGAAAATTTCGGTCCTAACAGCCGTCGGTAGCACGAATTTCTCGCCCCACCTACTACCCTTTCAGACGAGTAACTCTTCAAGCTTTATTATATCTAGTTGTAGAAAAAATATACAAAGTCACAAATAGATAGGAATCACTGTAAGAAAAATATACCAATTCATATGGTAACAGATATAAGAGCGCACGAAAAGTTAGATGCGTGTAAACATGTCCTTAGCTTGTCATCACTAACCAATGAGTTAAGATATGCATTTGTATTAGCTATTTTCGCGCGAATACAGTTCAATGTAATTATTAGAGGAGCGGAAAGTAACGACGCTTTCTTAAGTTAAATTCACACGACTAATTTTTAACAAGTTTTTATTTCTAATCAACAATGTATTCACCTTCGTTATCAACAACCTTTTGCCATATAGTATACAAATTTTTAATTCTCGACCGATAAAATTTTTTCTATAACATATATCGACAGAAACGACGTTACTTTCCGATCCCCCTAATATATATTTATTTATAATCATAATTTACCAATTTAACATTATGAAACTATCCCATTTTATAAACTTTTACAACAAAAACAATGTAATCTTTTAGCTAGTATCAAGAAAATGCATAATAAAACATTATTGTTTTAATGATTTCTTTTCAAAACATTAGATAACATTTATACAAATTCAACGGGTCCATCTAAATTCATTTAGGAATCACATTAAAAAGACTTTATTATTCTTTTTATTAGTACAACGTTACACTGGCGGTATTAAAACTGTTTCAATGATTGTATTTGATTCATTTTATTTCTAAAGCAGAACATAATTGCCACCACGTGTTCGCACATGCAGAGCTAGACAAAGGTAATTAAGGGCTTTTATGAACTTTGTAGAACAAGGTCGGAACACGTGTTGTACAATCTCTTTGTAGATGGGATTCGTGTATGCTTCCCGAATCATTCAATTTGAATACGGACAATGTGGGCAGTGAAAGAAAAAATATATCAAAGAGTTAATAATACAAACTCAGGCAAACAGTTCAATGGAAACTTAAATCGTAAAAAATAATGTAGATATACAATGTTTTATCTCATAATTGATAAGGTAACGAATGGTACGGGTCATTTTCAATTTTTCGATTTATTCCTAAATATTTCAGATTCAGAGCATTTTGGACAAACCCTCTTTCACCAGCCACTTTAAAAATCATCATTTCAGCCGTAAAATGTCCACTGCTGGACAAAGACCTCGCCCATAGATTTCTGACAGGATCGCTTGAAGCCTAACGTAAGTATTATTATATGTCGTTACAGTCCATAGACGCCCACTGCAAGGCATAGGCCTCCCGAAAAGACTTCTATGGGGGAATATAACATAATCACCACGTTTGGTAGATGTTTTGGCGTTGAAACTTGTTTGTAAGCATGTAATGTGATTAATACACAATGTGTGAAACAAGTTCGTGTCCCGGGAATCGAATCGTTCGTGAGCCTCAGACCTCTACCGCTAGGCCCACTGCTTTGTATTGTATTATTTGTCAAATCTAAGGAATAAACTTGAAAAAACATTTTTGAAATCCAGAAGGAATAACAAAGTTAATGCGTACCTGATTATTTAGAATACTGTATATGTTAGGCATGGGATAGCGAGCTTGATTAACAATAAATAAATCTTGCCCTCCTTATTAATTTTACATATTTTTAAAATTCAATATCTAACGCTTCATGTAAAACAGGTACATATATTATTTATTTAATTACTTCCGACGAAAAATGAATATCCCTTTCGTAAATAAATTTCTGTTTAAAGTTTTCTTTTTAATTTTTCTAATAGCATCACTACCAAGGTGACCGTACAAGCTGACGCAGTTTGCCTAAAGGATGCGGCAATTATAATTGCTACACTCAACCCACCGTCCCGTGACGCCCGACCCTACGGAATTGTTAGTTGCACTGACGTACTCTTCCTTGCACGAGCTTTAATTATACTCTAACTTACGAGATGAAACGTTTATTTATAAGCAAACAATGGCAATGATTACACTATTAGCTATTCGCTAAACTACAATGCCCGGTATTTAACAAGAAACGTTATACAAATGAATGTTGCACTTAAAACTATTTCCTTAAGGTTTTTTTTTGGTATAAGACCTCTTTAAAGGTAGCGAAGCTCGTTGATTTCCGAGAAAGCTTCAGCTCGAGCCTTTACTACTGTTCCGCTGGACTCTAAGGCCAATCTACTAAACATCGCGGTGTATTTGACGCCTAAGTGTAGTTTTTAATAAGTTCAACAACGCAAACCTGACATTTATAGCTTTAAAGATGGTAGAGCTCGGGAACGCTTAGCCTGGAAGTCTCACCTCAAAATTATTTATTTCCTCGGATTGAAATGCTGTAGTGCTTAACAATAATTCTATTTTAGTTTTATAGTGTCATAAAAGAATAATGCGCTAATGAGACACGCGCGCTGAATGTAATGAGCAGAGGTGGCAGTAAAGATTTTTGCTAACAAAACTAAACATACCTCTACATTATTATAGCATAATTACATCAGTTTCCATCAGCTGAATAATCCCACGTGAATGTTTAATGTCCAAAACACTCAATCAATTAAAAAATCACAATGTTCCCAGTAAACAGGCGAGAAGCGTTTCTGCTAATGAAACATGTTTTCAATAAAAGCAGTGTCGCGATGATCAGATGTTCACTGATTTTATTTTATAATTTATCTAAAATACTTCAACTCCTACTTAATAATAGTATCTATGTAATTAAAATATATCTTCTATTATATGCCTGCTATCATGCACTAGGTTATATGAATATGAGTTCCAATGTAACCGACGCTAATGCTAGCTAAGTTATTGCACCAACAAGGTTTTCATCATATGACTGTATACATATGCAATGCATGGCTATAAATTTTCTACAACAATATGAAAAGGCCAAGCAGTAGTAATCTAATGGTAGAATGAAGACAGACAAAAAAACACGTTCTGTATATAAATTTTATATGGTCACTGCCCTCAAAGATATTTTGATAGGACTGTTACAACGGAATGAGAGACACGATGGAAGAAAGGGTGGAATGACGACCCAAAGCCTTATGTAAAATAAACCTTAACCTGAGCTATCACTGAATAAACTTTTCTAATACAATTATCTTATTGTAAATATAATATAAATTTATTGTATGTTTTATCTTTATTATATTTTATTGTCTTATCGCATTTATGTTATATTTAAATATAATTTGAATAACCTTTTTGTTGAATCTAATTTGAATAAAAATGTTTTGTACATACTTCAATAATGCCTTAGTTTTAAAATTTTTATATAACGTTTTCTTGTTTATTTTTAATACGTTATTGATTTACTTAAAAATAAAAATATATTATAATTATGAAAAATGTAATGCGGGGCATTCATAAAAATTAACTAAAAGTGTACTAATTTCTAAGTTGCCAGTCGGCTCTCAGATCTACGCTCGTAATATGAGTGTACTTGATAGATGCGCTCTTTTGTAAGATTACGTCAAAGCAATAAGAACGCTTTCTAATCACACGAAGAGAGTAAAATGGCCGACATTGCAATTACGAGGCAACTGTTTAATTTAAATATTCACGTATTTCATACGTATAAACGTAAAACAAATTATTTGAATTATCATAATTTTTAATTAATGTGTTTTGAATCATACAATCTAGAAATTATATGTATCAACCATAAGCTTTCATAACTTTGTAAAAGTGTATTCTTTAATCAATTTTTATCTCAATGTGTATTGCGGTGAGTCGAAATTTAAGATCATTAACAAACATAGATTTAACTCTTTTTTAAATTTATTAACGCATTGATAGACCACAACATTCAAATTTGTCGTGGCACATTGTAACAATTATTTTTTAAAACTCTTTTTATCGGATTAATAGATATCTATGGTCTTGAACAGATGTAGTATTTTGGGTGTACAAAACTTTAATGGGCACAAAACATCTCATTCTCCGTCGTAACACGTACGTATATCACTCCAATATAATCCAGCAGCCAGATACCAAGCCGCCGCCACTATTCGTTTTGTTAATACCGCATAGCTCTTTTGTTATTTTGACACAGGAAGTTATTAAAGCAATTAACTGGGGCACAGCTCCTGGGCTATTATCATCTCCACGAGTGACGTGTTAATGCTGCTCATGTAGTGATGCGAACGTATTGATAGAACCATATTCGATGTCGTTAATAATATTAACATTAACTTTAATAATTGTAATTAAATTTTTAATTCGATAACGTAAATTTGCAAAATATACTAAATTAGTAGTAATAACATATTATTAAAGTATTTTAATTGTAATAAATATGTATATACAAAAATCATGATCATATAAAAAGCTGTCTAAGTTTGTTGCGAGCTTTTCTCAGACCAGAGCTACGGCGCCCTTTGAACGTATCTCATATCTTAAGTAGAATTGCCATTTGAAGGATGCCATTAAAAGTGAGTTCAATTTGAGTCTAGTATATATCAAATTAGGTTTTTTTTTTATTATTCTCAAGGCTATTAATGTGTCATATGTACAAAAAAATAATTAAACAAAAAAAAACGTTTGTAATTTAAAAACAAATACTTAACCATATTTTTTGTAACCGTCCACAAAAACACTGAATTAAGAACTCGATTGGCAAATATGATTAAGGTGGATGTATCACTCGTCCTGTAACGTTGCCTGATTTAGTGCAATCATAAAATTTTCCGTTTAGTAAATATTCAGCGGTTAGCACTGCGCTAGAGCACATCACTAGGCGCGTATCAAATTATATCGGTTCTTTAATTTTCAATCGCCAGAGTGACCGAACGAAAGCTACTGTTCGATCACAATGCACACTCTCATACACTACGGACATAATTGATAGTCATACAGGCCTAACAATAGAGAAATCATCAATGTGAACCATATCAAAATGAGCTGTAAACCATATATAATAAAGTTCATTTACAGTTGATGGACCGGTCGAGGTTATTCAAAAGTAACAATCAAGTTTAAGTTGCGTGGCTCCCGTAGTTACACCCAGTCTAATTTCTTAGCAATCGTTATTATTGTTTCTCATGATTAAATTTCTTTTTTGCTCACAATGGAATCATGAGTTGTCCCGTTTATTTAAAAATGAGATATTATTTTGTCGGTCAAATGTTTTTAAATTGTTTAGCGTAATAAGTTTAAGTGAAATTGCTGACCGAAAAGAGAAGCTACATACATTTTTTTGTTAATTTGCCAATCTCATACAGCGGTTTCTTATTTTTTAGCTTTATACTGCTCATTTAAATTGTTTTTATTCTAAATTAACAGTAAACTTTTAGTGAAATTTTAATAAATTATCTTCTCAATGAAATTCACTTCACATAGAACATTATTTTATGTTCAAAGCGCAACTACCATGTTAGCAAGGAAGATATTAAGTTTTGACTTAATAGCCTTAATAATCTAGCTAAGAATTTAAATATAATTTATTTAAAAAACACTCATTTCCCTCTACTTTTACCGCTTCACCTTAATAATTAGCACACACACACTGAAACACGTAATACAAATGATAATGCAATTATTTTTCTGCATGTCGTAGTTTGAAATGAATTGACCGCTCATTTATTCAGAACATTCCCTACGTCGCCGGTGCTTCATCCAGTTATCAATTATTTTCTATGGCTATGTCCAAACATGTGTGAACACGTCACGTGTTAGGCGTGGACAAAGAAAGTTACGTGTCAATTAAATGTACTCGCATTCGCTTTTTTCTTCCGTAACGAAGCGTAATGCAATTATTCGTAATAACAGGATGAGAGTACGCGACAGAGCCGCGTCGTGGACGCCCAGTAATCACTCAGACAATTAAAATGTCATTACTGCGCCGGGTTTTTTTAACACCTAACCAGCGCTTCTTTAATTATGTTCGGGTAAAAACTGAGTAAAAAGTCACGGCGGTTATAATGCGACCGCGGGAGGTGCATTGAAAAAGCGACTGACACCCGAAATCGGAGAGGTAATGGGTTGTTAATTTGTTTTTGTGATTTATTTAATTTCGTAATTACAACGCTAGGTAATCAAGACTACTGTAACCTCTTCTGAGAATCAATTCATTTGAAAACAATTTTGTTAAACATAAACTTATGTAAAGGGCTGTAAATCTTTAAGACTAACAATTTTCTAGAAAACATTCATTTATTCACACATTATTCACTATTATTTATATTTACTACAATGATTTGAATATTACTTAGAAGGTATGCTGAATTAATTTTTTTATGACACAACAAACGTAGCGTTGAGGAGACCGGGGAAGATCTTTGAAATTTGGCATCTCCCTGACTTTCGAGCCTTTAGTTCGACGTTAATGCAATACTGGGTAAAATTGAGAGTGCCAACACGAACCCAATAAAGCAAACTGAAAATTTATACAGGATGATAGGTTATAGGTGTAAAAAAGGTGTGCTTTATCCAGTAAAAAAAACAGCAAAAATGTAAAAAAAAGGATATATATTAGTGTAAAAGCTTTAAAGGTTATATATTGTATTCACTGTTAATTAATGCATGTTACATCTTAATTAAAAATCAATGGTTTCAGAAATAGCAAATAACATAATGGTAGTGTATTAATAAAAAAAAACTTTTATTTTTTTAATATTAACATTGGCCTATTGCATTCCTATAGAATTTCAGAATGATCAGTTTATTCAGAGTTATTGGAAATAGATGTAGAATAAAAAATGTGTGCTTTTTACTCGTACTGATCAATGAGCTTTATATGTAACCACCAATCACTCTGTATACTTTTAATGTGTTTAATTCAAGAACTTAACAAGTTTTTAGAACGTCATCTGTATGCACGGAAATGAAAAACAATAGATCAATTATTATAAACTCACCTAACGGTTGAACTGAAATTGTCCGACGCGTCGGTTATTTCTTGTAAATTATACGTTTCGGGTGTAATTGTCGGACAAGTGACACCCTTTAACGACATCTGTTTCTCAGACTAACGACTTGCGGTGAGAAGCGACGGCATTACAGCTCGGTTCAACTTGAATACGTACCTTTCTCATTTTGTTTTATCTTCTTTTTGCAATTTGTGATAATTATTTCTTACACTCAATGTCCTGTAATTGCACGACGTTGGATAATTACTTTAAAACTTAAGTATATTTAAAAATACAGTAACTCATAATACAGTAGACATTTATTTACATAATTTAAAATACTGCTAGTAAATATAATTTTATCTTGTTATCTCTAATAGGTATGGGAGGCCTAACCTGTGTACAAGATGCTAGAAAGTTCTAAACGTGGCACACTATAATTATAACAAAAAAAGAGGAATAGCGAACAAATAGACAGACGTACGTATAAACTGTATGAGTGTTATGTAGAATTTATCGAAATATATGTATAAAATATATTGTCCTTTATAAGTAGTGGTGGCAATAAGAATAATTATTGTAGCAATCCTTAACTAAGCATATAGTACTGCTCTGTTCTTTTAACTAATTTTTCTGTACGTTCTTTGTTATTGCAATTTGTTTCAAGTCATCCCGTTATAAATCACTGCTTCATTCAACCAACAGATATTTTCATCTGATAGACTCCCACTGCAAGACCTCCTCAAAAGATATCTATGGGGGGGATATACCATCAACCATCACCAAAAATTCATCATTCTGCAGTGTACTTAATAAGCGTGACCTTTGCCCGATCAGGTTTACCTAATCGATTACATCTAGTATATTTTTGTTTACAACATTGAAATTTGTATATATATATATATAAATATATATTCGTCATAATATCCTTTGAATTTTAAGCAGGGCTATACATAGGATACACTTTTAAAAGCTACATATTTATGTAGTACCAAAAAGTTGTAACATGCCAAAAAAGAAATAATTTCTTAAAATTAGGTAAATTAATGTTATATTTTTTGAATTATCCAAATACTTTCGATTTCTACGGAAATTTAATGTTAGTTCTGGGCTGTGTTATATAACATAGTTACGACTTCTGATATTCATCATGTCAAGCCATGTGATATTTATAGTTCAAAACCATGCATCGAGAGCTTTTGCAAAATTACGTCAAACACCAAAATTAACAGTCTATCATTCATTCCAAGTAAATAAAATTTGAAATAATTATACTTTTTTCATCTCTAGACCCTTTACACTGCTATATCTGATCTGAAAACTGTTTGGGTCATTGACCTCTCTCTCGTTTTTTCCATTTAAATGAAAACTACAACCACTATCAGTCACTAACTTCAACATAGAATTTGAGAGCCTCAGTGGTGGTATATCTTTCTTTTCTTAACCTTTTAGGCACTATTCCGACATAACTAACTAACAAACTATAAACATCTGTGTTTGTCATAGACGACGCCATGTCTGGTGTACAAGGATACTGAGGGAAACCATCTTATTAATTATGAGATGAATACAGATGGTGACGTAATGCATGTCTTTGTATTGAAATCAAGAGTATTATGCGGTGGCCCAATTAACTAACGTGAACTGTAAGTGTAAGATCTTATATCAATCGTTCAATTTATAAATTTTCGATTTATATAGTCATGCAGTAATTGTCGACCCGTCATAATTCCTACCCGTCGTAATATAATTTGTTAGTAGTATTTTGACGCATTGCCAATAAGTTTGCGCTCTTTTTTAGTGAAAAAAGCGACATTTAAAGAAGAAAAATCTTGAGTCATCTCGCGTAAAAACTAAACATACACCAAAGCTTGCTACAGATTCAAACAGCTCTCGTCCTAAATATTTCTACCAACGACCTTAACAAGATTGCGTATCCGTCTTGCAGATAGACGTCTTGCTTGCTGCTCCATGTCTTCACTCCAGAACATTTAGGCTCCCATGGTCATCTATTCTGCCAGCTTACTGCCTCTTTAAATTGCCAATTTGCTAAGTTGTGAGGGTTTTTTTTAATTCGTTTACAGATCTCCTCGTTGTTTATTCGATTTCATAGATAAATCCTGAGTGATATAAGGTAGATCACAGTATTACAAAAAAGTCATAAAAATGCATACAAAAAATCAGTTCTCTTGGTATCATATACAATTTGTCATACAAGTACGTAAATAATCTAACTTTCTCCATATTTGTTATTGGAATTAGTTCCGGCTCACACAAACTACAAAAGAGCAGACCGTTTACATAAGTAATTAACCGACGTCAAGACGAGGGAGTTACGAGATAGATAGCTGGACGGATTTGTAATTATTGTGCCTAGCTTTATTTACTTACGTGCTACGAAGCTACGGCGTAGCACGTGAAATAATGTCAAATATGTTATAATATTTATTTATAATATTCGATACGTATAAACGTGTTTATATATGCCTTTATAATTAATGATATGTATATTATATAAATACGGTAAGCACACATATATTGCAACTAGTAAAAAATTAAAAAAACAAATAAAAAATTTATGTTTCAATATTATTTCAACTAAAGAATACAATCACTATTAAATAGACGTGATTTAGTTTACTTATGAAGATGCCAAAAAATAAAGTACTATAAAGAATAACCTTTCTATATTTTTTAATAATCGACGTCTGTCTAATTTTAATTTTCAATTTATTGCTCTCTGTAAAACACATTCTGTGGTAACAAAGTAAGATAGTAAATATAAAATAACGAAACACAAGTAATTATAGAAGAAAAAGCTAATCTACAAAGTTTTATACAAATACTTCCTATTGTCGCATCTCGCGGTTATTAATGTGAAGCAGTGTTTAATATCTGACATCTGTTACAAAAACTTTTATTATAAGTCTAATCCATTGCACACATACTACGCTCGTCACTGTGTGTTCCCCACCACTAACACATACTAAAGATACACACATAAGTGTAGGTACTTAGGTTAGCAGGAACCGTGGCTGCGTTGTGGTAAGTAGCTAAGATATTTTTATGTTACGTTAAAACAGTTCTCAAATTTTTATACATCAAAAATTTCACAAAAACAATTCTTTATTGGCTAAAACATTTCATTAGATTATTTATATAATAATAATTTTTGCGATCATTTATTTAAATAAACATTTTTCATTATTTTATGGAGTATCTTATTGCCTTTATTTTTAGAAGTTATTTAATTCGACTTATTTTAAAACATGTTCAACTTTTTATATTTTGAGGAGCACAGTAAGAGAAAATTCCTTATGATTGTAAAGATACGAGTATATGGGAAATCTGAACTGCCAGACAGCTGTTACATACCACATGACATCCTATCGCCCGTCGGCGCCCACTCTCATCTGCTAGTTCTTAATTAAGTTAGCTTATATAACGAAAGATGGTCTCATTTAGATAACACCGTAACTTTCAGTCTAACACAAGCCCAAGTTGGAGTACTTAGCGCGTTCGCTCTTAATGCGCGTCTGAACTTGCCTCGTATCGTTCCCGAACTTAATTAGCGAACTTGGTTGGCTTTATGACGCGCCGTACCAGATGCTTATTGTCGCGCGGCACACAACTTATAATTGTGTTCCAAGTTCTAAGGCCTGGCCGTAAACTTATCAATCTATCCCGGGTAAATATTACTCTTATAACATCAACTTTACTTCACTGCTAAGTTATTAGACATATCACAACCACAAAATTGTTATAAAAATTGCTTGAAAAAGTAGTTTACCTTATTTCATTTTTTTGTCATAATATTACCTTTTTAAAGTAAATAGCTGTCAAGATTAACGTTCTTTTACTTGTGTATGATAGTATTAAAATTTGACCCGCATGTATTTTTTTATTGAATAAACTTTAATCAAACTCTTCATCTTCGTAATACCCTAATGCGTCTACAGTTATATTGGTGAAATTATTTAGTCATGCTTTTTCACATTTTTATTATCTTTAGTGTGTTCCTTGTGTGAGATTTATAGTTTGATAATATCGGATTGAAACTTTCTTCGACCATCGCCTAATCAAATGAATTATCTCCTATGGACTTATTACAAGATTAATAAGAATTCTAATTGAGTTTTCTCTCATTAAGTACTACGGTAACCGAGCCCTCTTTATTATAGTGGAATAATACGTTGGGGTAATATCGTGGCATAGTTAGTTAATCAATTCCTTTGTTGGTTGAATCGACCCCCGCCGTAGTGGGTGGGGTTGATTAAGAAGAATATTGCTTGATTATTCGCTTGAAGTATGACATTCCAAGATGTTACACGAGCAGCGCTGTGACAACTGGATGCGGCATGGACTATCTATTCACCTCCATACACCTTCATATAAACACATTGTAACAAACTTAGAATAATGTCCATCAAAAAAAGAATATTGCCTAATTGTCGATAAATAATAATACCTGTAATATATTCCTCCATGGTGCTATGGAACAAGACATAATAAAATCTCCCAATATTGATAAAATTAGAAAAATAAAAATAAAAAAGGAAAACTATGACCTGTTTAATAAAAAAGTAAGACATGTTTTTATGTCAGTATCTTTTCCATTAATTCCAATATCTACGCACCAAACGTTTACACGCCTAATACGCGTTGCCTGTGTGAAGTGCGATTGCGTACGTGTGCGTGCCTCTAATGAATATGTCTCCGTAGTATCGATGAATGTCTGTCCTCCGTACGATGGAACTTGTCTGAGAACTAATACTCTCGATTTAGATACAATTACCAACAGAATGTATTCGATTACATCTCACATGTCCCGATTACGTTACCTCAGTCGAAATTATCGTGCTTGTCTACTTCTACCTTGTTTGTATAAACGACCACACGTGGAATTTAAATAAATTATTGGTCTATTACATATTTTACTAGCATGGTTACTACACGGATCGTTGAAAATTAGCTAAGTCGTCCAATCACAACTTTCTCTTTAAAATCTTTGATTTTATTTTTTTAACCTTTGGTGAATTTATCTAGGTACATATATATAGATTATAAAGCCATATAGATTTATCGATTTTAATTAAATTCTAATAAAATAAAAAAATTTATTTCAATAAAAGGTAAAGTATAAAAGTGTAAGTAAAGTAATAACTACAGAAAGCATATAGTTGAAGTAAAAAAATGAGATCGTAGTAAGCGACACAAAAGGCAGCGCCGCTAAATGTGCCCGCACACGGCGATTACACCGATCTCTTTTGTACTAAGGCCTTATCTCACTTGCGGGAAATCTCACTAACGACATCCACTCATCTCGAAGTGCCACAATGGACGACGAATTGAAACTCCGGTTAGACAAAGCCAATCTTGTGGGGAATCGCGCGGTCAAAAGGCTCGTGTAAATCGGCCTTAACGATAGGGTGGTATTGTTACCGATGAGCCGGTAAGTACGCCACGTATTGTGTTTAGTTGCAATAGTCATTTAGTGTCGTAATATTTACATCACTATTTCATAAATATTTCTCACACTTTACCGAAGATTGATCATAAAAATTGGTGTAAAGGATCCCAAGTTCATGTAAAGCATTTATTGAAACATGCACACTAAATGTAATTGCTAACCTATCTCTGTCTATGTATATTCCTTTTTGGGCCAAAATATGATGTTTTTTTTTAAATATCCATATAGATATATACCTAATCATTATTATGAAGTATGACAGCAAAACGAATGTTATTAATAAGAATATATTATTCGACGCTTTACCAGAGTTTTTTTTATTATTAATTTTCGTATAGAGAAGATCAACTACGAAATCACGTTACTTAAAACTATTAATCAAATACAACACTAAACAATATCTGCTGCCTCAATTCACTATCAACATTTAATCGTGCGGAATAAAAAATTGTAGCCATTAAAATCGTTGTAACAAAAAATGTAATTATCAAGCAAAGGCATCAATGAAGCTTAATAATATATTTATTATCGCGCGGCAAAATCCGAACGGCCTCGTCTGCGTTTATAATTAAAGTGTTATTAGCGAAATTAAAATAATCATCATTACGGAGGCGAGGTGGGCGACCGAAATCCGCAGAAGGCCACCGCGTACCTTGCCTAATGGGAAATAAATTGTCGTCAAGCAATGCGCAGTAATTAGTGCAACAGTGTGCTTATTTAAACTAAGCGTGACACGCTGCCCGCTGCCTGTTTAAATTTTTATTAAAGTACACTTCCATCGCAGCATTTAAATTTCAAAATATTTTCTTACATTTTTAACGTATCCCAAGTTCCAGCCCAGTTAACGTCGCTTAAGGCCACGGTTACATTTTTAAATGCGCAAATTCGTTATAAAGTTATGCGACTGTACTTCACTCACGCAATTTACGTTCAGAGCCCCTTCCAGTTTTCGACCATATATTTTCTTGCAATATCACTATATATTAATTCCTGTACCGAGCGTTTAATACTACGGCAACTTCAATTTAATTATTTTTAATCATTACTGATGTTTTTCTTGGTTGAACACATATAAACAATGTTTGGGAGGGTTATTCGTTTTCATATTGAACTTACAGTAAATATAGGACACAGTTTAGTGACTATTTAATTAAGTGAAATGTTTTAATTTATTATACATTTCCATTTGTGATGGCCATGTTAATACTATTTTGAATTATAATAAATTCTAAAAATAATAACAAAAAAATTTCTTGTCTTCATCCTTTATTTATCTTTAATCCGGGTTTGCACTATGAGGGTAGATATTCTAAAAAAAAGGATTTTTTTTATGAAAGTTAAAAAAATATTATATATATTATAATTATTTCATACGATCAGTCAAAGGTGTATGATGATAGTAAATATGTTTGTTTAACAGAATTTCCATAAACAGAGAGGATGGAAGTCGAGCTTAAACAACGGTTATTAAAATGTTTAATTACAGGAACGGTAAGCGGATGTAATCGCTTGGCCGTGTGCGCTACAGTTTCGTCTAAAGCACGGTAATCACGGAATACAATTATACATAAATACTCGAGGACTATTACAATTGTAATTAAACTTCAAAGGAACTATAACAAACGCCATTCGTAATTATTTTCCGTGAATAAATTTTTAGGGTAATGTGTTTCGAAAACAATCGCAGCCCGTTGCACGTCAATTAATATTAGAGGCTCATAAATGCAAAGTTAGCTAGGAAGAAATAACCCAAACACTAAAGTACTTGTATTTTAAAACATAAGAGAAAATTAATTAATTCTGATAAAATCTAAGGAAGTCAGAATCTGTTAATTATGCGCGTGAGATACGTGCACTCAAAAGGTTTATCGACGATAGATTCTTATCACTTTTCGGTAGGTTCCTCACAAGTAAGGATCGTGATTCTTATAATGACTTCAAATTAATGGTAAACTTTCTATATCAAAATCTTCGTCTCTATAAAGGCCGTGCAAAAAAATATGACCATCGCAGCATAAATCTGTCCACCGTCTGATCTATCGTAGGACATGCATCATCATAGTTTTTGTCTGTTTATTTTTTCACTCAGGATGAACTTAAATGGTTGTGAGAGTTTCGCTTGATATATCCAAAGTAACTTGATATACTATATAATAAAGAAATACATATATTTATGTAGGTTTCCTAAAATTGTACACGAACAAATATTTTTATAGAGTTAGTAAAACAAATGACACCTGCAGATGTTCCAGGTGTCAATAATGTGAGATAGTTAGTGACCACTAAGTAAACTTTCTACTTGATGGCCACTCTGGCATAATATTACTAAAACACTAAAGCTTAGGTCTATCCTTACAAGACATGTGAATAGATGAGCGTAACTCAAGATGATTAACTTGTCGAATGGATATTGCTATTTACAAACGTGATTTTTTTAATAACAAGCAACTTCCAAATAATAATTGAGTCCTACTGAAAAATTGAAAACCTGAAAAAATACTTAATTATTGTTTGAAAGTTTCAACTAGTAAAACAATTACAAAAAAAAAACTATGAAAAACATAATTTTAATACACACGAGTAATTTTTTTTGAAAGAAGCCATAAAAGTTAAAATACGACACAACGGTCTAATAAAAAGCTACTTTCAGGATATCTATTCTGGTTATTGTAAAATGATTTAACAATTATTACGGATACATTTTTTTTTAATTTATTTTAATACAGTGTTTTTATTGAATCCAGTATATTCTATTTAATGAAATAACTAGGCACAAATTGTCAATAATTTTGTATGCAATGGAGGTAGTAACAAGATATATAAAATCTAAATCTCTGTATATCCTGCTGAAGGATTTAGGGTTGTCAAGAGCAAATATTAGCTCATTTCCGGAACGGACTCTTAAGAACTGTTTAAAATTTAGTTTAGTTAGACAGAAGAAGATGTAAAAATTAACGCCAACTTTGCAAGGAGACCTTATACCAATTACGCATGTCGTCAGCCCCAAGCATAATACTTGGCTCCACTATCTATAACATGATGAACTTGACACCCGTATGGTGAATCTATGGTATGCCGAGAAGTTGTGTTTTAACAAAAAGCTTACATGGTAAGGCATGCTTTGTAGGCACTGTGTGAAATGCCGGACAACAGCCTCCGTGACTATGACTGCTCAGTCAACTAACAACTAGCGGCTAAAAAGAAGAATACTGATAATTAATTTGAAGCGAATCACTGTTAATTATTATATACTAAAGAGGCAGGCAACTCGATGAACTAATTTTAAATATTTCATCAAATTATCGTCACACAGACGTCGACTAGTAATACTTTTGTCTACAAATTTGTTGAAATCAGAGAAAGGGTCTAATTTTATGCAAAGTGTAAATAAGATCGAAAAACTTCAGCATCTTGGGAACTGGATCAAAAGCCGATAAAACAAAACCTCTCGTTGTGGCGGCAGGGTTTTTCTATCACTGTACAAACGTCTTCTATTTAAGTACCACTGTAGTAGAGGAGAGGGAAAAATAAAACTGAATCGTCAGTCAAGTTTCCGTTAGGATAACGCAATTATATTTCCCGTTGATGACATTAAATGCACGCACTAATATCACTCATTTTATTTTATCGAAAATATGATATAGTTCCATTCAAATGTGATCGCATTGACATTTGAACAATACGCTGAACCTCGGTGCCGTAATTACAGTGCACTAACTGTTTCGTGTACACAATGTGGATAATTACCGGCTTTTGATCCCGTGACTGAAATCGTTTATGACTCATTCAGAATGGAGAGGCGTACGAAAAATTTACGATTGAATTTTTACTGTTGTCATTATTTGATTTCAAATTTAACGCCGGTGATATAAGCACATAGTGTTACCTTACTTTTTATTGGAGCTGCTACATTTAAAATGATATTACCAATTATTAACTATTAATTAAAATTGTACGAAAGTTCGAAGAAGTTACATAAGTTCTTGGGTACTTAAAACAATGTTATTAAATGCGTTATATATTTAATTTGCGAGACTTTTTCACGATCGTTCATGTCATTTGAAGCTCTTGAGTCAAATTATGTAACCAATATATTGCTGATACATATCCCAGACGTATTCACTTACGATGGGCCTTATAATAAAGCTCAAGGTTACTCAGAGGCCAGCGGAGAGGGCTATGCTCGAAGTTTGCTGCAAGATCAGAATCATCAGTTTCGCAGAAAAACCAACGTAAGTAAAATTGCCCGGCAGTGGGTAAGGCACATCGCTTGTGTAACCGACGTCCGTTGGGTCCGAGTGGTTCTTGAGTGGCGATAGAGAGCCGGTAGACGCGGCATGGTAAGGCTTCCAGTAGGAGGAAGATGAATATGTTGATTTTTGGGGAAAATATATGCCTGGCAGTGGGAGTTTATCGGTTGATTTAAATAAATAAATATTGCTGAGAGATCTCTAAGATCCAGAGTATACTTTCAGACCTTCCACAAAATATAAGGCCCGTACAAATACCACTCACGGGGGTTACTACTTCAAATTGGCCACTATTGTCTCGAAAAAACCCACACAAATATTTTCTGTGTAATAAATTAATCGAGACATGGAAAATTATTTAGATCGAGATTAGCACGGTTTAAGCACTTATAAATTTTTAGAAACTGCTTTATGCTGCCTGATTTTAATTTAATAAATTGTATTGCTAATGAAATATGTCATTTTAAGTGCAAACAAGGTGTATCGTGTACCATCACATATTGTTATAGATGACACAATGTATGAATACTTTTCATTAACCTAATTCTATACATACTCTCCGACTAGCTTCTATACAGGGTTTTGTATATCCGCATGACTTTTCGGTTAAAATAAGAGTTACTTTTACATTTACTGGTAAGCCAAACTTACTATATCCTATATAACGCAGCTGTATAGTATATAACATAATCATTAATGCTGTAACCACATGCAAATAAAGAATTTTAAATGAACAAAAGAAAACAGAAGGGAGGCCAGAGAAAAAATGGCAAAAGACAGCTTAGAAGAAGATCTTAATAAGAAAATTTACTGTATTTAAATCAAACACAACAGTGTGTTTCATTTAAATACAGTAAATTTCATCCATTCTCATGTAATAAAAATAAAAAAAAATACTTTAAATGTTTTTATTGATTCTTTATTCCATAGTAAGAAACATTTACAAAACATTTGATACTTTGCAATGACTCAACTCTATAATTATTAAGTTATTTAAAATTTAGTTACTCAATTACCTTTATTGCGTACTAAAAATGCTGATCATTTTTTTATTCTGAAATTTTCATTCAAAATGCTTTTCAAAAATTGTAAAAAGCCCAGCGATTATATTTATAAAACAACAACTATTTCGTAATAAAGTGATAGAAAACAACAAAAAAAGTTCGTTACATGAACTTATCTAAGCCTAAACTAGAAGGGTATAAAGTAGCATCATTTACGTTTCCAATTTTCATAGTACTAGAGTTCGAAAGAGAGAAATTCACTTAGGATAAAAATACAACAGGAAAGATGGTCGTAGAAAAATTTACAATTCCCCGAGATAACGTACGCAGTGTCTATATTTCAGCGAAGACGTCGTGTCGATGACACGGCATTGTGAAATATCGACCACTGTGCGAGGTGCAAACAACTCACTAGGCACGCCTACGGGCGACTATCTCGGCAAAAAAGAAAAGCTCGTCCGGGCAGCACGCTCGCGACGCAATATAGCACAGTTTTTATCTTGCAGATTTATACCGAGCCGTGCACACACGCGCACACCGCCGCGCGGTGCAGCTGCAAGCCTTCGCGCGTCCCGGTGTGCGTTGAGGCTGCCTGTGTGCCGGGAGATGCGAGCGCGAAAGTTTTGCATATGTGTAATGTTTCGAGATATACAGGTGACAGAAGCGATACGCCGTGGGCGGGGCTAAGGGAGGGGTGAGACCTATTGGAAAGAGATGGCGTACTCACTATGATAATGATGTTATTGCTTTCTTGATGTTCGCTTTCCTTTAGTTTTATTATTTCTCGATCTACTTATAAGGCGATACAAACGTTAAGTGTGAGCGCTTATAAAATACGTTTATTGTGTCGTTATGGCGCCCGAGGCGGGAGGGAATGCAAAAAGTAGAGATTACAGATTTAAGATTCCTCAGTATGAGACGCGTCGTTACTCCCGCGCCCGGGATCGATAAAGTTCATCACGGATGACAAGTGGCGGCGGAGGAACTCGGCGGCCGCGGACGGGAATCGCCTTCCTCGCATTCTGCTGCGCCCGCCGCAACTTACTGCACTGTCTCGGAGCCGCGAACCCCTCAAGCATTCACCTCTGACGCAAATGATACAACTCTACTGTCATTTTAATCATTTCAATATCATTTATGAAAACATTGGATAAATTAGTCACGAAATTTACAAGAAAATCACAATAATAAACTGTTTATTCTCATTTGATTTTAGGCCGCTTTAAATTAAGCTGAAACTGCTATTGCCACTTATTGTTCAATCTACGTATGGGAATAACTTTTCAAGTAAAATGATATCATAAAATAGGCAAAACCAATATGGCGATAAGGTATCCGTCATCCAATTTTCGGCATTACGCAAGCGTGGTAGATCAGGAACGTCGGGAAACTCACAGAGCTACTAAATGTTAAACTGACACTGGCTTGCATCTATTTTGTATATCTCTATTTAGTCTATTGATTATTAATTAGAGAAGAATACTACAACAAATCCAATTTGATACTTACTACCGATCAAGCTGTGAGTAGGCCCATTTGGGCGCCAACGTAACAAAATCTGAAGTCTTCTACCGGGTGCCATTGGACTCTGTTACTCCGTGGTGTCCACCCAAGCTATCCAACAGCTTAGCGAACTCTCTTCCCTGTAAATTAATAAAAATAATACTTCGAGCTAAAGCTCTTAAGGAAGTCCTCAAGCTTCATTAGTGCAAAGACCTCTTGGTCGAGTGTTATCACCACTTACTATCTCAAACAAAGTAAAGCTGTAAATTCTTCATATAATTAAAAGTAAAAAATAATAAAAAATCTAGATAATGATGTTTGTTACTTAAACACTGATTTGTTGATAATATTATCTACCACGGATCATTGACAGTGACTACTATGTAAAATGCTTACGGGTAAACCGACTCATCACAGGATAGGACACAAATGACGTATGACCAGTTGTGTAGGTCATGAGAAGAATACCAGAAGAACTTAATTTTAAAGAAACTGAAATTAAATTGAGCCTTTTATAATGGCATTATTCAAGTTAAAGCGATGAGGATCCATACGGAACCTAGTGATTTTTTGTGATACAATTTCTTTATCACAGTAGTAAAGCAACTCATTATTACGCTTTTTTACTACTTAAAAATCATTCGCAGTGTTATAAGATTTTTCCACGAGTTTAAGTTTTATGATTGCTTTATCATTACTATTTCAGCTGTAAGACGACCACGGCTGAACACAGGCCTCACATAGACTTCCAATAGGGCCGGTTGAAAGCGACATGTCGGTGCGTTTGTCCACCATACGCTTGCTAAGATTTATGGGGCTGAATATATTTTCTGTCAATTAATTTATATCGTAATGATGGTATAGTAAGAAAAAGCATATTGAAAAATTGAATTACAACATATTAAAAATAATTATTGTTTGGTCGGTCGCATGCTAGAAAAAAAATGTACATATTTAAAGGTGATCAAGTTATACAGGTTGATTGTAAATAGGTATTAAAAGCTTTAAAGGCGTAATGTATGGCACAATTTTTGACAAATGTACGAAACATTCACCGCTACAAATTATTTAAACCTATTTTTAACCACCCCGTATAAAGTGATAAAGAATTGTTAGTAAAGTAAAAATATTATATGGGTGCGTAAGTGAAGATAAAGCAGTAGTATTATGTAGTCCCCGGTGTACCCTATACTTGATATGTTCATCCTTGTAAGCACTACATCGGAAACCGCGCAGTGCGAGGTGTTAAAGCCATATTAACTGCAGGCCGCGTCCGCATTAGCACGCCGCGGTGCGTAAGCTGACCGCGGGCTAAATGAGTCGTACCGACGCTGCACACATTGTCAAGAAAATAAAATTTCTTGAAAACTTTACGTACATTTGCATCTAATTTTAAAACTCTGTTAAAAATAAATACAATTTTCAACGAGTTATATCTAGGTTAATTTTATTTCGAGTGTTTTTATTTGTCATACCGTTATTCAATATTTGTACACATCATCGCCGTTTCAGCCAGTAGACACCCAATGCATGACATATGCCTATCTCCAAAGATATCTATGGGAAGAATATACCATAATCGCCACGCATGGCAGGCGGGTTGGAGATCGCAGGGTGGTATTATGGTACACGGAAGACGCTACTGCCCATCCTCTAGAAACTTGTTTATGAGCAGTGGCAATCCTATATAACTAATACACAGTGTGAATCATATCAGAATGTATCTCGGGAAACGAACCCACGACATACCACCGCAAGTCTCGGTCCTAACCGTTGGGCTAACACTGCTCAACATTTATTTATATACTTAATAGACTTTCGATATTAATATACGTATAATTTATGGACTGTGTCCCATAAATCAACGTCAAGCCGAAATCAAACGAGGAGAGGTAAACCTCAGAAAATTATCTAAAAACTCAATGTCTCATATGTATTATTATAAAAAATTATAATAAATCTTATGCATGACGCCATATCATTTTTATTACAATAATAAAAGTTTTCCATTTTTTTTACTTACAAGCTTAAGATAGTAAATAATTTGTAATTGCCATACAAAAGATCATACTGCAATTGCTTGATTTGAAATGCACAATACATAATTTCAATAAAAATATGCATAGAGTTTAATATGTAAATTTCTTTAATTATTTTTTTTCCGGAGTTATCCTCTGCAAGTATTATCCGCTGTTGATATTGATTTATCTTTATACATATTTTCTATATATAGTAATTGTTATTATTGATTTATATTTTAGAAATGTAGTCCAGATCAGTAAAATAGATAATGTAACCGACCGTGTACAGGGTTCCGGAGGATCCTTTGGTTGCTGTAAAGAAATATAGATTAAGTGCCTTCAGCGCTCAAGCACTACAACTAGGTACAGCTGTAAATGTCAACGGATAAAGTACATTTGTCCATGACTAAACAGTACGATAACCTGTTACTTCGATTCCCACACTATATGATAATTCTGTTACACAAAACCATTGTGAAGCATCCGTCATATCTTGTAATCAAATATCAGAAAAGTTCTCCACTAATTTGCACTGGGCCCTTATTGTGAATTACTTCTGTACTCTTTGTGCTCATTTAGTCCCTTGTTTAAGAGGAAGAAACTGTTCAAACATTACAGGATAGTAAAAACAATTATTGTTAATATTTCGTAAGTACATAGAAAATATGAAATAATCATGGTTCCGTTTTTTTTTTCTTCTTTTAACTAAATTTTTATTTTTAATAACCTATACATTTATTTCATACTGCACTTCAGGTCATTGAAATAATTTTACAGGAAAAATTTAATAAACATTATAACATTACGAATTAATAGAAATAGAAATAAAGTTAAAATAAACATTTTATTAAGCTGAAAATGAATGGTCTTCAATTGTTAACGTTCACACGAAATAAAAAAATAGCTAAAAATATTTTTATAACGAAAAATGATCAAACAGTCCGTTATGTTGTAATATTTATATACATTTCATTAATAATTATTTTAAATACCATTAGGAAACAGTATCAAATTAAACACATAAAATATGTTAATCGCGTTAATTCACTATTGAAATTATATTTAATGTAAGCGTCTAATTAAAGCATAAACACACATCCAACCTGCGTTTACCCACACTGATGCACTGATAACAGAGGTGTTAAAGCCATATGAATAACTAATAGTATTTTCTCATCCCCCCTTATATTAATCCTTTTAGCTTTTCTTTCCACAACACGTTTATGGTCTAGCATTTAATTATATTGCAAGTGGAGCCAAGCTAGTAGGTCAACTATTCATAGACTTGTTTACTAGAGTAAATAAGCTTTAGCGACAGTCTGATCACAGTTAATGAGAACAAACGGTCGACATAAGTGCTTACGAAACTAATCTCTAATTAAACAAGTTTACGATGTTATCAATTAAACCTATGGCTCTAGCCAATCTACTTTTTAATTGGTTGACCTATGTGACTTACTATCGTCATATTTTTATCTCGGAAGACAAACACTGCGATGTTTGAGTATATAGCAAAGAATAGCTTCAGTAGCGTTTTAAAAATTAATGTAATGTCAAAATCTCTGTGATCACTAACATTATTTCTGTAAAAAAAAAAGACCTCCAATGCGACATAGTTTCTGAGAAACATTTATATTTGAAAAGCATAACATCTTTGAAGGTCAAAGAAACAACTCTTTTACTTGTTACGTCTGTGCAACGTTATTCACCATATATGCACGAAAAACCTTGCTTATAGTCGTCCACCATAAATAATTACATATAAACAAATGTTTACAAAATATGCGTCTCCCTAAAGTAATAAGTTTTAAACAATTCGGAACTTCTCACTAACCGTGAAGGAACCACGAGAAAATGAACCTAAAATATAGATTTTTTTCTATACACCAGTAAGCGTCAGCCGGCGTGACAGACAGCCGTACTCTCTATCAGAGAATAGACGTGTATCCATTGCATTCATGATAAGGCTAATTCACACACTCTGAATTAATAACTAAGACTTTTCATGTTACTATGTTATAGTTCGTTCTTGAAACTAATGGCATTGTCCATACTACGTAAACTAAGCATTTTTTTTCAAATATGTCAAAAGCAGTTTAGTTCACAGTGACCACTCGAATGTATACGAAGAATTAAACTTGACCAAAAGTATATGATGATTCGCTGCATTCTTAACACCTACGAACTACACAGTTTTATATGCGAAACTATCCCTGGTACGATCCCAACTATGAAGGAGAAAATATAATCAACCATTCAAACTGAACATCTAAAACATATTACATAGCAACGACAGCGTATCGCACAATGCAGATGCAGTCCGTGCTTTATGACGTGTTCACATCAGCAAGCGGTGCACGCTAACTAACCGCAGGCTAAACGAATCGCGCTGATATTACCTTTTGTGTTGCGAGGCCTCATTAATGCAAGTGTCGGCGGTGACGGGACGCGTTCTCGCGTTCAATTCGTTATTAAGAGTTTAGAATTGCGACCACGGGCTTTATTCGACCTGTTGATAAACGGTGAGAAATAAACGCGCTTAATAACTATATAATACTACTTAATACTAAAGATTCTATAATACAATGAGTTCGCCGGCAAAATTAATGCCAGAAAATTAGTAATTTATCTCATTGGTTAATTATAACGGCCTAAAGATGTGTTTACATGAAAACAAAATGACAGTCTACATCTATCGTCTGCGCGTTGCGGATGTTTTCTTTCACTATTAAGTTGATTGTCACTGGAAATCGTGTGTTTTGGTCTGTTTTCTATTTAACCATTGACTGCAACATTGTTGTGAAGATCGCAGATTAAAATATTAACTCTATAACATCAAAAAATACAGAAAATTGAATATGAAATTAATCCAGAATTTAACAGTTAATTCGTTAATGAATAATTTTTGGAGTATATTAAAAATTAGGTCATTTAGGTGCATCTCAAAAACCTAGTTGAGCAAAAGAATCTTTATTTACTTAATAAGACTTATGATATATAAAATGTCTGCGTTATGAACAAGACAATTTTTTTTATTTACTAAAATTGAAAATTACAGTACATTTATATAACAGAGCTCAGGTAGATTATTCTAGACTCAAAGCTCAATCTCCCACCTCTCACATCAATCGTCCACTCATTTTTTGCGAATATTATTTACCGTACCTATGTTTTCAGACAAATACAGATTTAAGAACAACGACACAAAAACTCATAAGAAAATTGTCAAAGGCTCGAGTCTAATTTAGTAGTGAATATGAAATTGACAATCCGCTTTCCAGAGTTGTATCGTATTAACATCATGTATATCTCTATAGTAACTATTTTATTACATTTTATAGTTTTTACTAAATTGGATATTTTACAAAAAATTTTATATCTATATCTATAGCACAAACTATTGTTAATCAATTTATACGAGGAATGAAATCAACACTTAGCTACGTAATTTTATCTCACAACTTAAGTTACTAGCAGCAAGGAAGGCTGTAAAACGTCAATAAAACTTAAGATAAACTTAAGCAGTGATTTATTCACTTCTTTTGAGATCTTGTCTATAGTTTTTACGATATGTATGGTTAATTGCATATACATTGATAATGATAAATAAAAATAGAAATTCCAATACAACTTCTTCATCACTTCAGCTATAGGGCGTTCACAGTAGGATATAGGCGTTCCATAGATTTCCAATAAGATCGGTAGGAAACAGCCTACTTCCAGCTTCATCAGCGTCATTCAGTAGCTTAAAAAAAAGTTCATTCATCTTGTTTGTGGACGTTCTATGTTGAGCTTTCCGGGCCATGGTCTTCGCTCCGGTATCTAGAAGCCTCCGCGGTCTCGGTTCCTTGCGCTATGTGGTCTGCCCGATGCTACTTCAAATTGTCAGTTCGTTTAAAATAATAGAGAATAAATAAATGATAAATAGTAAAGAAATAATCATTAATTATAAGAAAACTGAATTTCGGTAACAACATTTGTGGAATATTCATAAAAAAAGATCAATAGGATATGCAAAACAACAAACAATTTCAAAACAATGACGTTATTTGATACTTGTTTGTATTATTATTTATAAGAAATATTTAGTATAACTATTTGTGAAACACAGCACTTTTATCAAAACAAAAAAATCTGAAACATTTACCCATCACAAAGTTCATAACTTACGGGAACTTGATATTGCATTTAATATACACCCCTGAAACACTATAAGGGCTATAAGGGTGTCGCAACTATAAAACCATGTTAGCATACCGCATAGGCGTGCTTATTCAACTGGGCCACCTGGGTTGTCCATCATTTTACGACAACTTAAAATCCGCGCATCCAAAGTATTTTATACAATGTTAGCACTGTTGAAAAGTAAAACCCTGTATCTTCATTTAAATATTCGTGTTCCGCGTCACATTATATTTTTATTATATAAATCAAAGTATGGACATTATTAGTAGTCAGTATTTATACTACTGTTACTTTTATATTACATCTAACTTGAGACTATCATAAAGTTTCAAAAACCAACCTAAAAGTTTAAACAATTCACACAGTCATAGATGATATACAAACTTTTTGGACACATTCTTCGTAATTTAATACGTTTTAATTGTTAAAACTCGGAACAGAATATTTATTTTCAATAACAAGAGCAAAGACGTAAATAACACGTCAGACAATATTAGAAACATATTTTAACCATGCTTATTTTTAAATTACGTAGTGACCAACATTTTCCGCAACAAAAATATTTGACAATACTTATTATAAATAAAACTATCATGTCAAAAGTTTATTTTTGTAACAGTTAATAAAAATAGTGAAGTCAACGTTTACACGCATCAGTTACCGGGTTATACTGTGCAGCTGTGGCGGGTTAATTTCGACGCTCTCCGAGAATTGCGGACGGTCGCGGTTTGTGGCCATTGTTTTACGGCTGGTTGTAATTTAATCACTTCTGTACAACGACGACTTTGTTATTACTGGATGGTGCTGATTAAGACGGGGCGAGTACGAAGCCGCAATTATTATTTATATCCTCCAGAAGTTTTACGGCTTTTCACGTAAAGTTATAAGTTTCGTGGCTTGGCGTAGCTAAAATAAAAAATAGTGGTAGAATAGCCAAGGTGTAAAGAAAAGAGCTGTCTCACTTTAGTGAAGACATTCTCTTATATTTAGTGATTGGATGTACTGGGAATGGACAGACAGAAAACCTAACCAATTGCATTGTGGTTATGGATATAATTGCGCATTTTCAAAGTATTTTTATCGTTTTCCTATTCCCAGGCATTAACTTCATTACTTGTTTGTATAAAAGTTGGTTTTTGTACCATTTATTGTAATCTTTATTTATTCTTTAACAAAATAAAATAAACGAGCACTTAGGTAAAAAAACAGGACTCTGTAAATAAAAATTCCGCGCAAACTACAAGCTATATCTGGACTTGATACACCGTGATAATATCACACCTATCATAAGAACACCGATTACTGCACTTCGACGTCCTCAAACCCGAAAATGATATTATCCCTGAAGACGAAACGCTTGCTGAGGGAAGGGCAAGCGGAGGTCCTTTCTTAGAGGCTATTGCGCCTCCATAGCTGCTTCATGCACCCCCCCCCCCCCCCAAAGCGACGAAAAATATATGCACAATAGTATAATGTAGCGGCTCGAGCAGTCGTTCCCGAGGGAGCCCTCGACTTTTTTAACCTAACTTGTTCTGTGACCCATATGGCATTTGTAGCTTTTACGGGTGCATGGCGATAAGTGCGCTTAGCTTAACAACTCTTTTAAGGGGGGTGAAGGCTCTCTAGGAAACATCGGCTTGGGCCGCTAAGTTCAATTTTATCGGATTAGAAGGCCATCGAGCTCTTAAATCGCTTCGGTGGACGCTTTATGAAGTGACTAGGTTTAAGGATCCAAACGAGGGGAAATTTGACTTGAACTGTCAATTCAAAAATTCCGTCTCTAGGGCACCCGAAAAGGCCGAACCTCAACTTGGTCAGTAGCTATTACCTGGTAATAAAGAGAAAGGTAAAGTTGGCGTTCCATCTGGTTAGCTTGCTAATAAAGTTCCCAACTAGAAATATCGCCTCGCCTATTACGAATAGTCCAGTCCGAGCGTATTATGTTGGCATCGGTCCGGCACAAAAGGTACACGGAGGCGTGTCAATGGGCACGCAGTGCAAGGATCTTTTGTAATATATCAAGGTACCGCCGCTCTTCGGTTGCCACTCAAACCTTGGGGGGAGCCCTCGACGCCTTCTGCATCTTTCGCCCTTGAATCTGCTTAAACTTGAAATTCACTTGGGCAGCAATATATCCAGTCTTAAAAAGATTATATTACCACCACTGTCCCATGACGTCAGCATTGCACATAGGAACTGCACTTACCTAAAGGATCATTTGCAAAGTCATCGAAAATGTAATACAAAAATGAACTAAATTATTATTGGTTCAGGAGTCATTGGCTAATCGCACCACCAATAAATAATCGTTCATGAATGTATAGATATAGTTTTTGTGACTTTTATGATACATTTACAAGGGATATTTAAATTTTTTTTTTATAAAAAGTTTCTTACGCAGGATGTTTACAGAAAATATTGTAAAAATTTTGCTTATGAACCATTATGAACTTGAAAATTTTATAGGCATCACTAGGCAACAAAGTACATTAACTTGCGACCGTTGCTCGTGTTTTGTGTGTGCTGGGACGCGCTCCAAACCTCCTTGGTGGACAACAGACCTGGAGCGACTTAAATCTGAAGTAGTTCATCTACACCGCCGATTACATGCCGCTAAACGACACCACGCGCCTTCAGACACGATATTCGACCGATTATGCGAGGATCTAATCTTTAAGCGCACTGAATACGCTCGAAAGCTTAGAGAGACTTCGACGGCCGATTTCCGCACATTCTGCAACCGACAAGATAAGGAGAATGTATGGTCAGTGACTAATCGCCTCCTTAAACACTCGACTCGGCGACAACCTCCTACCACTTTAAAGATAGACACAGGGCACACACATGACGCCCAACAAAGCGCTACAGCTCTCTTAAATCATTTCTATCCCGACGATTCTCCAGACTTTTCAGCCCGACACAGGCATCTTCGTCGTCACAGACAGGATACCTCTGAGGCCCCTGACGAACCTCCTTTCGCAGTGGAAGAGGTACTGGAGCTACTAAAACTTATGAATGCAAAAAAGGCACCAGGTATGGATGGCCTCACTTCAGACATATGCACACAATTTACACAGGCTTACCCACAGCTAATAACAGATTTATTAAATAGATGTTTAAAATTGCATCACTTTCCCCGACAGTGGAAGCAGGCATATGTCAAGATCATACCGAAGCCTGGTAAATCTGATTACAGTACCCTCGATTCTCACAGACCAATTGGCCTCATCCCTGTTTTCGGGAAGCTGTTAGAAAAGCTCCTGATCAAAAGGGTGACTTTTGTAGCCACGGTCGCAGGCAAGCTCAACGGTCACCAATTTGGTTTCAAGGAGCAAACCAACACAACCATGGCGATCTCCTCGGCTCTCGATGTCGTTCGCTCGGCCAAACGAGCTAGAGAGGCCGTCATCGCCGTCTCCCTTGACATCAAGGCAGCATTTAACAACGCCTGGTGGCCAGCTCTATTCGAGGGCCTCAGGCGGATCGGTTGCCCTCGAAACATTTTTTCAATTTTTGAAAACTATGTTCAAGACAGAGAAGTGGTTTTAGATTACGCCGGAGAACGAGTCACTAAGAAGCTAACTAAGGGCTGCGTTCAGGGTTCGGCATGTGGCCCAATTATGTGGAACATTATCCTAGACGAGCTTCTCGAAATAGACCTGCCTGATGGGTGCCACTTACAAGCGTTTGCCGACGACGTCTTGCTCATTACACATCACATTCGCGCTGAAGATCTCCAAGATTTAACCAACTCCGCGCTTGGTAAAATTATTGAGTGGGGTGAAAGTGTTAAACTGACCTTCGGCCCCGAAAAAACACAAGTTATTGCATTCACACCCACAGCCAAAAAATGCTCAATAAGAATGGGCCAATACTGCCTTCCGTTTATACACGAGTTCAAACTTCTGGGAGTCATCATTGACGAGAAATTACTCTTTAATAAACATGTTCAGCACACTATCAAAAAAGCCTCGCGCATATTTAATAGACTTAGTCTTTTCTGTAGACCAACATGGGGGGCACATCCCGAGAACATCCGGACAATCTACATCAGTATCATTGAGCCAATTATGACATATGCTGCTGGTATATGGGGGCAAGCGGCTCTAAAAAAAGGGATAATAAGGCGGTTGTTAAGTATGCAACGAGGCTTTGCCATCAGGATCACACGGGCGTTCAAGACCATATCCACCACAGCCGCTCTAGCACTTGCAGAACTCACCCCACTCGACCTCAAAGTTCGGGAGGTACAGGCACTGGAACTCACAAAACTCACCGGCGCCTCTCATCTTTTACCTTCTGATACAGCTCTAGAACGCCCTACACCACCACACAAATTATTGCACCCCGCTACCAGAGTATCCATTTCTGTCCTTTCTCCCTCTAGAGGTCGTAATTACACAGCACCCTATCCCCATGCTTTGAATATTTACACTGATGGGAGCAAGCTGGAGGACTCCTCCGTAGGAGCGGCATTCGTTGCTTTCATGGAAGGCCGCCAGACTGCTTCCAAAAAATACAAACTTCACTCGTTTTGCTCGGTCTTTCAAGCTGAGCTTCTCGCCATTTCGAAAGCCTGCTCGTGGGCCTGTTCAACATACCCGAACACATACACAATTATTCACACGGACTCACAATCTTCCATCGCCGCGCTGCAGAATAGAAGCAACACCCACCCCATCGTCACACAAATTCACAATCAGATACACGCACGCGCGCCAGCTACATTACACTTTACATGGGTCAAAAGCCACACAGGCGTCGTCGGTAACGAGGAAGCCGACTTGGCAGCAAAGAGTGCTGCCGCAATGCACTCTCCACCGGCTTATGTCTACTTCCCAATGAGTTTCGTGAAGAGCGCAATCCGCGCGGAACACAACCGCATTTGGCAGGCTAGATACGAGAGCTCGGCACAGGGTCGACATACCATAGGACTCCTTTCGAAACTCACCGACATAAACAAACTGCGAAAACTCATCAAGACATCCTTCCATCTGACACAACTACTAAGCGGGCACGGGTACTGCAAGCAGTACCTGCACCGTTTTAAAATAATCGATAATGAGACTTGCCCATGTGACGACTCCACAGTACAGACTTTTGATCACTTACTCAGACACTGCTCCCGATTCGCATCCAAAAGACATATCCACGTGACCTTATGTGGAAACCTTAATATATCTCCGTTCAGCTTACCGGACCTTCTCAAGAAAAAATCTACAGCAGAATCTTTTGATGAGTTGGCCCGGCACATTGTCCTAAATCTCAAGGCATTTAACGGTCTGTAGCGCTTGGGCAGCGACTTAAATAAAATAATGTAGCAACTAATATATAATTGTGTATTCCAAATTGTATTGTTAATATGTATAAATTTTAGCTGTATTTACCCATAAGTGAAAATTGTGTAAAAAAAAAAAAAATTGTAATAATAATATAAAACGCTGTCGTGCCTCGCAGCTGGGAGAAGAAAGATCCGTATCAAATAGCGGCAACCCTCTCCCAACTGTCTGCGTTTAGTTAAAGCGAAAGATAAATACTGTAAAAAAAAAAAAAAACACCAGCGATACAAATTAGAATTAATAAAAAAAAAAAAAAAAAAAAAAAAAAAAAGATTGGAATATGTTTCATTCATTACGAGACTCACTGAATATTGACTTCAATATTTGTTACAAATGATTAGGAGATTAACACTCATATAGCACTGTATATCCTTCATATGTTATAACTTTTTGTTGAATATCTCATGTTATTGCTGTAGTTATAATCAAGTTTTAAATCTCATAAGACGTCACAAATAATCAGGTAATAGTCTTACCTAACTCACATAATAAAACCAAATAAGTATTATAATTACTTAATAGAAACATACATATGAGTTCAAAAAATAAAATCAAATAGAAACCGTTGTAACAAAGATGAATTGGGACAAAAAAAGTTTCAATTTATATATGAGTTATAAATGTAAAAAATTGAAGAGTGAATTTATAACAAAAAATATGATAATAATGTTTTATACGAGTGAAGTAATTAATATTAATTTAAGGATTTTTACTAGCAAAAAATTGATGTTTTTAAAGACAAGAAAATTTCGGTTTATAACAAATACCTTCTCGATACTTGTGATCTTAAAATCGGTGATTTCATTGTAGAACAATCGCAGCAAAATTCGCTGATTTTAATAGTGTTAAAGTCATTGGATGATAAGAAGTAAGTCGCTTCTAATCGGTCTTATTAGAAATCTATGGGAGAAGCCTATGTCCACCTGTGGACGTCTTAAGGCTACAGTGATGATGATACATAAAGGTTATCTGGCAAAATTGTTAGTAACTACTTTTTTGTTTTATTGCGTCTTTATTCCAATAATTTCATCTACTACAATTAATTTCAGTTATTCTTAGTGTTTATTTTGCTTAGAAATATCGGAAAATGTACGAAATATAATAAGTCTAATGCTCTTATTAGATTAAAACCGAAGACCTTATATATAAAACCAATGATATAACTTTTTGCTTTTAAAATAATATTAATAACCAGGTACAATTTGAATGAGTATACTAGTCCACTTTAAGAACAAATATTTTTTGACAGGATATGTAAGCTTCATTGCTTTTCATTCTTCTCCGCTCTGATATTATGATATTAACGGCATAAACTGTAAGAGTGTAGTGCCTGAACAGAAATGGGATTTAAACGCGACACGATCGCTTGTCCCACGCCGTTTTGCAGTCCATTACCGGTCGAGAACCGCTCGATATCTACCGAGCAACGAGTCGGGTATACGACGCCGTTGCACGATACGCTACATTGCATGAATTCCTTACACCTTCTCGTATTCATTACGACAGATTGTTTTTATATTTTTGGAATAACGCCAAGTATCTATTTTTATTTGTAAGAATTTTTTAAAACTAGTGAAAATTTACCGGATTTATTTGAAATTTCTACACATTTTAATCAGCAGATGATATATAAAAAATGATACAATATTTTATCAATTCTAAATTTGAATACAGTTCAAGTCACTGGCTGTTAATTTTTCAAATGAAGACTTTAGTTCTAAAATATTTAAATATATACATTGTAATAAAATGTCAAGTTATAAACAAGACTTTCTTTCATCATCGTTATTGTCATTTCAGCATGTCGTTAATTGCTGAGCATAAACTTTCACTATAGATTCCCAATAGGACCGATAGGAAGTGTCCTGCATCCGGCGTTCTCCAAAGACCTAAATATTTAAAACACAGTTTCTGCATCAGGATTTATTTTAGACGCATTAAATTATTGCTTTTATATAGATACTTTCCTATGCTATATCATTACTAAAATCTAATCTGCAAAAGAAAAACGTAAATGTCGTATGCTAGCATATCAATATGTGTTCTTGTATAGTGGAGTACAAATACTAAAGCTTATAACTAAAGACACAAGTGAAGACAACTTGCACTGCATATAAGTCATATCATATCCGATATACAATATCCTCTCGTGCATACTTCGTCAGCCTTCGAACAATGGCAGAGCGCTTCCAACAACTGGACATTGTTATATTATTTCTTTAACTTATTTTTTAAACGTCTTTGAAAAAATGTTTAAGGCCGGCCACCCCAGTGGCCAGCGCATCCCAACATTTCGACACTAAAACTTTGATTTACGACTTTTGCCCGCCGATTGCGCACTAAAACAGCACTTACGTCACTTTCAATTTTAAAGGTTGGCCGCTGTTACACCGATTCATCATTTTATAAATAGACATGTTTGAAAATACAGGAACATTTTTTAAAAAAGCTTTTAAAAGAATGTGTACAACATTCTTTTAAAAGCTCTCTCTAAAATTTTTATAATGGCGTTATTTTCATGTACGTCTTAAAGTCATCAATTAGTTTTTAACTGTTTATAAAAATTTCATTACTTTCCGAAGGTCCAAAAATATCGAAATTTCGGAAATATTCAAAATTAAGTTATAAATGACTAAACATATAACAAAAAATTGTGAATATATAAGAAATTAATAATTTCACAACATTTTATTAAATTAATTTGAAAATAAAATATTTAAGTCTCATATATGTAAGTAAATAATTGCTTCCTCGTTACGGTGTAACAGGCAGCCGCTTTAACGTGAGCTTTTTAACCGCCCCCACTGTAAAAGTTCTCGCGACGCGATTGTCCGTGTTACGCAGTAAAATGTTCCATTCTTTAGTCCAACGTTAATATATAAAACAATCTAAATACCACTACATATTCGCTACTATGACTCCTAGTATAAACGACCAATTCACTTTTTGAATATTTCTTAAAATATTTTTTTTGGTATTAAATAATTCACATATTTAGCTGATTTGCGAGCAGTAACAATTGAAACCGAAGATTTAGTAAAAATGTTAGGAAAGATTTATTTTCATAAAAATAAGCTCATAATATTTTTATGAAAATATATACATATTATAAAAATTTATTCGTCAGCTGCAAATTGACTGAACAAAACAAATTAATAACACAAAAATAACCAGTTTTACTCAACAATATGGCATGAAAATTATCTTAAAAGCTTATTTTACTTGTTAGGCGCATAACACTCACGCACACCAATGCGTAACAAAAGCAAATTCGAAATTTAAAATCAGCGAATAAACGAACCCTCCGGATGAGCACACGTCGAGCGTTTGTATCTCATTGTCTTCTTTGTAAGTGGTCAGTTGAAAGAAATGAGACCGTTTCATTATAATATTAAAGGCCTGACAGGCGATACGCACTTCCGTCGGACGCCAGATGGCGGTGACTCTATTTAACTTTGTACTTACTGGAAACTTATTGAAAAATACTTATTAGCTTCTATTGGTACGATGTTTAGTCCGAAGCTATCCTGTGATCCTTACAGACATATTGAAAAAGCTACATTGATAATAACAAATAGTTTAAAATGAATAGACAAAAATATACTGTGTCTGTCATTATCATGAAGTCTTATACACAATAAGAATTTGATAACAGAAATGTAGTCTTGTAATGCATAAAAAATTATAATTTGTAGTTGATAAAGCAAATTAATTTAGATAAATCCAAGAATCTCAAAACCCAGACTCGGGGTGCATGACCACAGGGCTGCAAAAAACTGCGCACGAGATTTAGGAGAAGCACCCGTATGCCTCAAAGCTGCAGAGTCAGGAAATAAGACAGCTCCTATGATGAGGAACCAACTAGAAGAAGACAATAAAAGAGGAAGAATGTATTGCTATACAAATTGCCTATGCCTGTCGAACGTACAAGACAAAGTACAGACTCGTCTTAACTACTGTACCTAAATTAAAATTGCTTGGTAACACTAATGAATACTATCAGTCGCTTCAAACAAGGGTTATTAGAAACCTAGAGGAAGGCCTATGTACAACAATAAAACTCCTGATGGTGATGAAAAGCCTAATCTTCAAGAAAACATTCGAAAACTGGAGTTGCAAGTATGTTATAATTAAATAAATACTAACACAGGTGTTATTCGATTAAGATTACTAATGATACAAATCTTCTTGAAAACACTAATGTCTTCTTCTATGTATAGAAATCAATCAATACTCTAATCGGTAATAATAATGATGAACTCGATAGAGTTTGTGCTAAAAACGTGAAATATCATGGCTTGTCTAAATTTGTAAAAGAAAGAAGATTTCTTATGTCAATGATACAGGGTGTTTAGCAGCTATTGGTAGTCTCGGAGTTGCAGGACACTTCTGTGCTTCTTAATGAATTGTTCACTTCTGATAAATATGCTATGAGTTTTCAAATTAGTACGTAAAAGAATATTACTTACAAAGTAATCGAGGTAAAAAGGAAAAACAATATGAATTAAATAAATCTCCGAAGGGAATTGATTTAACGAGCAAAACTGTGAAACACAAAGGAGCTGTCAAGCTCTCAATATCGCTTAATTACATCCTCTATCCGCCCAATGGTTCAATCGGAACATATTCATTAAAATATTCTCATAGGGCCATAAACAAAAGCCTTCTTTATTCATGAACGTCGAAGAAAGACTGGCTAAATGGCTGGCTGTACTTAAAACTGAATGTTGGGTGGAGCAATGAACAAGAACTGGACGGATTATAGGGACATGGGTTATAATTTACCCGGCGTATAAAGTGACTGACAAATATTTTAAGGCTACTCATGCATTGCTCGCTTTAATAAGACATTTTGCATCCGAGTTGTTTCATTTAATAGACGCTAAAGTGACAAACCGTATTCAACGTCACACTTGTATGTTTTTCTATCCATATTAAATATTAACTTCTATCTAATAAAATATTTAAAGGACTACTTACTATAAAATATTTAAACTTATTTCATTTTAAACTCGTTTTCGTTTTACAGCGTATTCAAACTACTGATAAATTACGATGCAAAATAATCCATTAGTCTATAGAGTTTCGTTAAATTTGCAAGAATTTATTTTCAATTTCCTTTAGAAAAGTTCATACGACATTTCTCCGGTGCGCGTATTTACTTCATATCTGTATCGAAGAGAGATGAAGCGAAGTGAGATTTATGATTCAGAAAAATCTCTTAATGGACCATCCCGCGCATGGCCGTCGGTGATAAATGTGCAATTTTAACTTTGAGAATGCAAGAACCAAGTTTTGACTGCTCATGATATATGTATTTATGCCGCAGTGTTTGTGGAGAACTAACGTAATTGTTTAGATTAACGATGTTACTTTTTTGCTTTCAGCCTCAAATATCTTCATTGTTTAATTTTAAAAGCGCGCGTTATTTTTAAAAGAAAATAAATTTCATAGCGATTAACAAACAAAATCCTATTAAAATATGCAGTGAGTAACTTTATTGCTCTCTTCATATTTGCAAATGTTTCAATAATTTGTTATTTCGTTGCCGCTATATTAAAAAAGGTTATCTCAATAGAGTAAGTAAAGACTACAATAAACCAATCTAGAAAGAAGAAAAAATTATAACAGAGATGCGAGTGGCTAGTCTAAGGATTTTAATTACAGCACTTCATAAGATATAATGGCAAAGTAGACAAAACGAGAGGACATTAACGTCGCGGACAAATTGGGATTCTTAAGTGCCCGGGCAGAGTATCGCGGCCATAAACAATGCGCATTGGAGTTTCAGGCAAAACATCGCGCGATGCTATAATTTTTCCACATTCATACAATAAGGGCCGCAGTCAATGAGTCTAGCCTTCTACTTCCACATGTAAAGTCCGCACACACACCAACGCACTCCCCACTCGTTTAAGCTCGAAGAGATCGCGTGCAGAAAGCTTCACACACGCACACACCGCCGCGTGGCCGGCGCCCTAAGCTGTGGTCAGTGCTAACGCAAACTGTGTGACGGACACACGAAAAACGAGCTGAAAACGGAACGCAAAACTTACTACATCAAAAGAAAATAATTCTCGGGCGACGAGAGCGTTTCACCCGCGAATCTGCGATCCGTGTTCGCGTACGCGTTCGGGACGCGTATGTAAATGTGACTGCGTCTGTGTTAGTTCTTTATGATCATCTGTCAAAACTCGGATACTTGCGACCTTTCGCGTCTGAAGCGTAAACAAAAGTTCACAGTTACAGTTCGGAATATATTCACAAGTTATTTACGGGACGAGCGGAGTTACGCGAGTTATGAACTTATTTATGTTAAATTAATTGCACCGATAAGTGTCGCGGACGAAGATTTTGTTTGGATTGTTGAGGAATGTGTAAGTAAAACGTCTTGCGTTTGGTTTTGTACCAGAATTTATTCGCTCAGTTATATTTGGCCTTAAATTATTAAAAACAAGTGTAAATGCTTATTTCACCGTATTTTGGTACTTGAAAATATAAAACATTACCGATAAATTTATATGGCAAACAATGTTTTTTTTAATTGAAAAGAAGTACACGTACGTTCGTTCTGCTTTAAGTAAATAAGCATAATCAGTAATTCTTCATTTGCGGCCAATGTGGTAATCCCATAGCCGCGCCGCTAATCCTTGGGGTGACGTCCGGTTACATGTGCCAGAGTACACAATAGGGCTGCCAATTTGCTTTCGTTGTTTCCACGCTTTGGCGTATGCCTTCTAATCCTTACCTATTTGCACTTAAATACAATTACATGCTTACATTAGTAAATTTAATTTAAAATTTAATGTTGAAAACACCCATCCTTGGAATTGCATGATTCGTTTTCTTTATATATAGTTCAATGAATTGTACAAGTAAAGGTGATCTATAAATACCAGTTATACACATAAGACATGCATATATGAAATCGTTAAATTTTAATATTGAAATATATGACATTTTAAAAGTATTTTAGTCGACATTATTTTAGTAGAAGTGGCAGTGGATAGCACGTATAGCGTATAGAATAGATAACCACTGGAGGCTCAAGTTTCTGTAGTTAAGACTGCATCAGCACGCGCATCATGGGACCTTCGAACCGGTCCTATTGGAAATGTTTGGTAGAGGCCCATATCGAGCCACAGACCTTCTAATATGACCGTAAATGATGATGAAAATAATTTTATAACATTATTGCTTGTAATAGTGGGCTGTGTACTAAACCCAACAGAGCGTATTGATAAGTGATAGCCCTAAATACGTCACACGTATACTATACAAATATTTGAATGTAGGCATGTACGACGACAGTGTGTGCTCTCCCCTATTAGATGACGACCGACACCCCCGACCGGTTATAATTGCATTCCACTAAAATATGACCGTGGAGTTTATCTTAGAATTGAATAATACAGCTACAAACCACGTCACATGTCTATGAGCAGATAAATTATTTTTATCGTATACTCATATATTTATGATCTGTTTCTATTCGTAATGAAACGTCTTTTTTGTTGCATTGTTAGAAAAAATCTCGTACGTTATGTTACTTGTGGGAAAATTTATTAAACCCTTATTTCATTGCGAAATGAATTTATTTCCAACTTCTATATCTATATTTAACTTGTTTATTTAAAAAAAAACATAACACGACAGCGCAATAAAATATCTTTAAGCCTTTAATTTGTTACTAATCAGCTAATAATACCACTAAATTAATATTAGAAAGAATTATTAAATATTTCTTATTATATTATTGTCAACAATGCCTGTTAGAGATTTCTATTTAAGTTATGACATATTATCAATTGATCGAACACTAGTCGATTTAGCACCGCTTCAATTGAATATTAATTTTTTTTTATTATAAAAAGCTTAGTTCTTAAGATTATAACTTATATTTATGCTGCAGTTGCTTGGTGACTTTAGAAAATATCGGACGTAAAGCAGTTCCTAGGTGTCAGGTTCAAATCCTGACGTGATATTATAGATAAAAACGACGATGAAAAATTTTATGAAGAAATGAACAAAACCGACTTCTAACACATGCAATTAGAATTATTTGTAACATCTATTGTGTGCTCAATCTAAATGTTTGTGGTACTGTGGACAAATCTGAAACAAAACATAAATTAAGGGTCATCGTATATAACAAGTTCACATTTCTTCATGGTTACTATAGCAATCCACAGCAACACACCAAAGGTGAAAAATGTTTGAAAATCTTTACAGGTATATTAAATTATGTGAAAAATCTAAAATCAACTCAGTATATAATATATATAGTATTTAATACATATAGATAATACATGACAAAGATAATAATTTTTATAGAAAATTTCATTGGCATTGATTATTAAATAATCTGGTAGAGGGATTAAAAAGTGAATAATTATGACGATTTTTTATAATTTAATCATAGTTTAGTTTAAATTCTTCGGCCAATTTACTGTTCTTAACTCTACCCATATTAGTGCATTCAAATAATAAATGGATGCAATGGGAACAATTGTGAACTAACGTTTATATAAATTAATAATTCTTTCACACATAATCTCTACATTTGCAACGTTCCTCAACGCGCCAGAAAAGCAATGCTCTACTAACCCTCTCGACTGGCTTAAATACTCCTTTTAATTAGTTGCCTTCCTAATAAATTTCTAAAATTGTTACTTTATTTTCCCGAACTGCCTATTTATACGTAATTAATACAACGTATATTAAATATCTATTAGAATAAAACGAAAGAGAGTTCGTGGGTCCTCATATTGTATCATTAGGCAAAGTATATTTGTGGTAGATGTTATAGTTGTTACAAAACTCAAGGATCCATTGGAAAGAGAATTATCAGGAGAGACAATACCGTCTACGGCTGTCTTAAGTGGCCACTTTCTTTATTTCTTAACCACGACGCCCGCACGCAGGGAGGCGAAATTAAGAAAACTCAACACTTTAAGTACACCTTATTTACTGTTATATTTTTTCTTGTGTTGGTCTGCAGCCGTTTGTACTAACCGTCGTGAGCCAGTGCTATATTTTAGTGAAGTTTACCTTATTTCAACGTTGGAACGAAACGAGTTTCAACAGTAAATGTTTTTAATTAACAACCAATTTTAATTAAATTTGAACTACTGTCTCATACATCATTTTAGAGGCATTTTAATAGATCAACTATTAGTCTACGGGACTCTTTTTAGGAAATAATTCAGGTTAATACTATTGACGCACATTTTTGATAGCAAGCGATAAGTTTGCGTTCTGTGTCTGATAGGAAATCAGCATAATTAATGCAATAATGAGACGTTTAATCGGCGTCCCTCGGGTTTACACAGGTCTATGAATTCATTTCAATGAAATAGTGAAATACGTGTATATAAAATTTTACAAATAAAACCCATGTCTATGATATTATAATGAATGTACGAAGGAAAGTATTTTAAACTGATATGAAATTAGTTACGAACTTTAAACACCAATAATTTTGTTATACAATTATATACAATTAGTGCTTAGAAATAGATAATATTTTCTTTAATAAATAATAAACCTACTTGGACATAATTTATAGGGGTGACAAATCTACGCATAAAACCCTTAACTAGTTAGCTAACAAATAGAAATTCGAGAAATCTTACCGAGTAGTATGAACTCATGTTAAGAGTCATAAAAATTAGTAACTATAATACCGTTACAAAGTTACATCATAGTAAGCAAATTAAATAAAATTGTCTTAGTTTAACAGAAATATTAAGTTTCATAATAGGTTTTTACAAAAAATTTCTGTATAACAGAAATGTACTACCATTAAAGTTGCGTGCAGTAACCTGTAAAAAGACAAATTTTTTTGCGTAATTTTTTTGCGTATAAGTACCAATAAGTATAATTGTGTAACAGCTGCTACATAGTAATGATAATATTACCAAACATTAAACAAGTTTCAAAGCTATTCATCTCAAGAATCTAAATTAGGCGTAGCCTTTCTCTTAGATACTAAAAAGTTCCTCAGATGTACTTTACGAATTTAAAATGATACAAAATATTCCGCGAAGTACTTCATGTTTGTAAGTATTTATAATTCCATAGATGCGGTTGTTTAGGCTTTAGTTACGCGGCTATGATGTAAGAGTATTGTATCCTTTTGATGTTATTCAGCTGAACGGTAATAAGTCGGCAGTTAAACTAATTAGTAATAATAAATTCGGAAAAAGCAAATATTGTCTCTCGGCGCCACAATTTTCTCGAAGGAAAACTCCTTAACTGTCGACGTCTTAGCGTCCAGCCACGAAAGCAATAAAGAGCGCAAGCTTCTACGTTCATTAATTAACCCCCGGGCTCGCCGTTCTCCTCGCACTTGAACAAAGCATTTGTAAATGAGCGGACGTCTCACTCGCACAAGCTTTGCGCAAAAATTAACTACTACATGTTCCGCTTTCGCGGCTCTCACACACGGCTGCCCAGAATGCATATGCACAAAGCCACACAGGCGAAACAAGGTCTTAAGTGAGGAAAACTTCCAGGAAAATTGGGACTAATTACTCGTCTAATAAGATTTCTTTTTATTTCTAATATTCTCGATAGTGCCTCCACTATAATGCCGACGGTCACGTGTGACTAGGTTCCTCTAGTCGCGTAATAAATCTTATACTGTTGGTAATTACAATGTTCTCGTCTGTTATGTGTTTTCATTAAGACAAAATGCACTTACCACTCTATTTGATACATTTTCTCCCAACGCAGCTCTAATTGTTTTCATGCGTATCATACATCCTTATTTCAAGAATCATTCCATACACTATCAAAAGAATAAGATGACTCATGACCTGATTTCAACTTCTTAAGTATTTCGTTTACAAGAATGACAATGTGTATTAACAAAATGTTATTTTACCTATAGTTTTACCTTTATTAGTACTTCTTACGCAATAACATACAATCAAAACATTTTAAATTTTACTAAACATTAGAATGCGAAAAAAACACTATTGCTTTTCTCCAAACGGTATTTTATTTTTAGATAATAATAAGGTTAACAAATTTATCACGGTATTTAAAATTTACAAATATAATAAAAGCAGTAGACGATAGCAAATATAAACACAGAATTTAAACGTGAGACCACCGCATCCCTGATGTCTGGCCGCTAAACCGAACGTTTTTGTCTATAATTTTATTACATTCGTAAATATTATTAATAATATTTTTAAAATAAGTCTATAGAATTTTTTCTGGTGTATAAAATTCTTATAATGACACGATAATAACCCAAGTTTAAATAAAAATTTTGTTGTGTATATATTTTTAAAGTGCCTGAAAAGCTAGGAGAAAATAATTCAATCAATTTAGTTCGTCCACCAAATAAAAGAGATATACCGATATAAGTTTATAATGGTTAAAATGAAGTTATGATATTATAAATAAACAGTAGCTTAAGTATCTAAATTAGGATTAAGATTCATAGATCATAAAAATGTTCAGCAATTCCAATAGTAACTTTTATAAATTACATAAATATTATTTCACCAGAATTAATTTTTAACTTTTTATGTCATTATTAAATAAAATTACGTAATTTTAGTAAAATACCTGTATTGACACTAAAATAAATCGCGAAATTTCGTTTGAATAAGGCGCGTCACGATCAATCACAAGCACATCCTCATTACGGCCACATCTAAGCCCATTCATGCGCTCTCCGCGGGAATTGTCTCCGCAACTTGCCGCGGCGGGACGACGGCGATAAATTTACTTTCATCCTTGTCACAGCGCCTGGCACTCTCATTTGCGTACTTCAAGAACATCCAAATACGTAGATAACGAGTACTTAAAATTTATAATAATATGCCAAAAAATTTAACCGCGTGATATCCGCGAACGGTTGCAAAATATTCCAATTTTAAAAATGTAATTTAAGGTCAAAGGCGTCAGTGTAATTCCATCCCTGTCGCTCAGGTTGGGCGGCGGCGCGCGCTTGGGCGGGCGGTATGCAAATGCCTAACAGCGGCAGAGGGTGCGACTGTGTGCGTGGCCTGTACCATTGGCCGCGCTAGAACGGCAAACTTCGCCACCAGTTACGGTTGTTTTTCGTTCTGTTCCTAATTAACTTCCGTATATTCTTGAAGTAACTTTTCTCATCTCGCCTCCCTCAGTTTTTGTTCCGTTGTATGTCGTTAGCGCTGGGTTGTTATGTGAAATACATTCGCGTGTGACAAGCAGAGATACGTCTGTTCTCTACGTTGTGTGTTTTACTTTGCTAAAACAGAAAATAAATTCTCCTTGATGTTTATTTTAGTAAATTATATTGAGTCAACGTTGTAATGAAATCTGACGCCGGTTGTCAGTGCGACAATGTTAGCCAGTGATTTCTGAATGGAAAGATCCATACTTAACAAACGCCATAACCGTGCTCCGTGTTGGTAACTTTGCTAAAATGTTACTTTTATTGCTTAAAGAGTGAGATTTTACGAGCTTTAAAAATAAATTACTCGACTCGGACGCGGACGGGTTAAATCGCAATTTCCAAGAGTTCGCGTGTGAATATTTTATTTCCGATTAGTGCAGGGCCGAAGGTAAATAAATCATTCCGATTACTTTATTGTATAGACGGTATTAAGGTCTTTTTTAATCGAATTAAAAAAATATCCCTGTAGATTAATATTAACAGGTGGCTCTTTTTTGGACAATTACGGGAACAGGTGATACGTAATTGTAAATAATAAAAATTGCTAATAATATTGTACACCCCTCCGCAAAAGTCACAGCCGTAAATAACACACCAACGACCGTTGTAAAAAAGTAATAAAACTCTCTAGTTTCCACGTTAACTGGATCACGGACAGGCTTTGTTAAATTTGTGAACATTTCTTTGAGTAAGCATAAATTTTTCTTTATGTTTCCCGTATTTTACAAAGAATACAGAGTGGTTCCAAGGGTTTTTCACAATTTTTAAATCAATTATTAACTATTAAAATAGATTGTTGTGTAATATTTAAAACATGGCATGACAATTGTCGATAATAAGATCGGTCGGTGAATTTGAAGTGTTCAACTCAAAATATAATAACATGAATTTTAAAACTGACGGGAAGAATTAAACTCGCTTTATGGCAACATCAAACAAGTTTAATTGCCCGTTTGACAGACATTAAGGACCGAGTATCAACCAAAATTTCGGGTGTGGTCAGGGCAGAATTGAACATTGACAATTGGCAATATATTTTTATGTTTCTTCACGAGGTGCTGCGTTTATTGTTGCACCAATTTATATTTAACTACGCGCGGCTCCTTGGGCTGCAAATCGGAAAGTGTCCATGGGATGACAGAAGACGTATCGTAAATTAAATTTGTGGGTTATCAATGCCGGAGATGAACTCTCAGTCCTAAAGAACCGTTTTAATTAGCTCCCAAATGAAATGCAGTATATCAAAGGGAAACAATAAATCTTAATGATCGGAACAATGAAATCTTGGAACTTATCAAAACAACTCGCTTACTTGTCTTAATGTTTATGATATTTCTTGAAATTAGCTTTTTGCGTCTTATCTGAATACACAAAGTACTTTTATGTCTTGAAGAAGGAAAACATGTTTAGTGTTTTTAAGCAATAAAAGAACAGTTGTCCCTTACAACATATGTTTATTAGGAGATAATTATTAATTTATTTTGTGATACTAACGGCTATAAAACGACAGAAAATACTGACAAATAAAAATCACAATACATGCGACCGATTTTTTTTATTTAACTTGTAAAAATATAGTAGCCGTAAATCGAATCCTTCGTGAAGACCGTTAGATTAATAGGTAAATGAAATAAAAAAAATCATAAGTAAAACACAATACGAATATATCTTCTCGTTATGCGCACAAAACAACAATCGTGATCATCCAACACGACGCTTTCATACACAAGAGTTATCGATAAATCGAAAGCCCGTAAAAATGTTCTCTCGAATAAAATAATAAAAATTGAAGGAGGGACGCAGGCGACGAAAAATGTCCACGCCGGTATGTATTTTTGCATACACAATGCCCTTTTGTTTAGAGAAAGTATTTCACATTATAACCTCTGACTGATTTATTTTTATATGATTTATTAACACCGACTCCGAGCGCCCATGTTGTAGCCGCTTCGGAATGCAGATTTCTCTTGATACGCTATTTCGTTTCGGAATGCATGACGTTGATGTAAATTCTACACATTACATATGAATAATACTCCTCCAAGACACTTCGTAATTAATTATTTTCTTTAAAAAAAAACATTTCCATCAACTCAATTATGACAGTAAATAAACAGGCCTATGTTGTTATTAAATTACTTCTGGCTGTTTTTTTATTATCATTCAGAAATAATTGATAAATAATTTGCAACATTTGAATGATTAACTCTATCTTTATTATAAAGGATGAGAAAAGTTACGAACAGTTTATTTAAAAACATCACATGTAATTTAAGTAATATTATGTAATTTATTTATTGATATTAGATTTCATCGTGGCAAAGGACAGTGCTCTGTAGTGATATTAGTTGAAAATTTGTATGACAGTGAAGGGAGATTTATAAACGACTTATGGCTAACTTAAAATGCTCCGGTGCTTCTTACGTAAAGGTAAGTTGTAGAACTTCAAAAAACATCATTTTTCATTTATGATTTGTTTGTTCTTATTGACTATTGTAAAAAATTAAATAAAATCAAAACTTATTTTCTTCATCAAAACTTATCTTTACATTAACTTGTGTGAAAATAGCCAAATAAAAAAAAATGTCTGTACTGGTTGATTGGTTGTGTACGTTATCGATAAATTGTGCGTAATTTCTACCAACTTAAAAAAAATATTAAAGAGTTTCTTCTTATTTATTGTATTAAAACTATGTACTTGTTAATCATTTAAATTATGTGTTAATATTTTAGTACATTATATATTTATCATATTTAAACTATCTCGTACAATATATATTTTGACTATCCGCTACTTGCCTTTCTTCTATTTTCATACTTTGTTTGTCTGTAAAAAATTGTTTCCAATGAGAAGACCACCCATTGTACTTTTATTGTACATTTATGTTATATGTAACTTTGTGTTATACTTCCTGATGTTACATGTGCACGAAAGAGTCATCGTCATCGACATTTCACCGAATTCCACCGTTGGACATAGGACATTCCATAATATCTAGGGTAGGCCAATAATAAGTATTAAGTATAAATAAAAAAAATAAGATTGTTCATTTATTAACTCGAATAAATTTCAAAAGATTTTTATTTTCTGTTTAATTAAAAAAAAGATATGTTGAATAGATTTTGCGGTTTCAAGATTACTTCATGTAACTGCCGAAAGATGTCACTGGTAAAATAAAATTTGACATTTTGGTTTTAAATTCTTTTATCTGGTTTATCAATTGGTGACACAGAACTGTTTATAACAAAGAATACCAAATTTTGACAACTTTAAGAACTATATATATTTTAACAGATATTTTTCTATTACCTACATGACGGTCACAAAGTTGTAATTCATATATATGTATATAACCGAAACTGGATGCAGACCACTTCCAATTGGTCCTGTTGGAAATCGTCGAATGAGGCCTATGTTCAGCATTGGACATAGTAAGGATGAAATTATGGTGATATATGTATATGGTTGGGTAAAAGCCAATCATACATATTTTCATAGACACGTTTAAAAGTATAGGTGTTTGTGTATATATACGTGAGTTGTCCATAGCGCAGTTTTGCACGTTTGAATTTGAAAAACGTATCCATAAATTTGTATAAAGAATTTTCCATAAAAAATATCATAATGTAGATTTTTCATAATGTAATAAAATCCACATAGGGTAAAATACAGTAACCACTTGTATACATGATGAGAAGAAAGCCAGACGAGTTCAATGTGATAGAAACTAATATCAGACAGCTCCTTCATGATGGAGTCGTTCGAATTAAAGCTAAGCCTTCCAAACACACCCCGGTCAGAAAAGAGCCCATAACAAAATCATGCGATTTTTTATAGCCCTGCTATAAAAATATTAAAGCTATATTAAAAGCTAATCAAAAAACAAATAGCAATCGGACTTTCGGTAATAGTTTGCGAAAATTAAAAAGTTTGTATTCACTCAGACTATTGGTTCGGGTGCACGCGATGCCTAATTTCATTGCCCGTTCCGTATGTCCTATCCAATTAGTAGATACAATTCAAGCGAGCGCTTTCGGTGTAAACTCCGCTTTTATCTGTCTAGACAAACAAATGTAATTTTGTGTCTAATTAGAAATCATTTTTATTAACATCTTGATTTGTAATTGCAATTTCTTCAATTAAAAAAAATACTTCATTACACTTATTTGTATATTAACTGGTAATGGAATTGTATATTAACTGGTGATAAAAACAATAAATCATTTATTTGTTTTAACCATTGATAGATAATGATCTTTAGTAATAAATCTCAGTAACCACTAGGGCGTACAAATATAACAGTCAATCTATAATGTTAACCAATTTTAAATTTAATGCAATAGAAACAAATTAACTACATGCCTGAAAGAGAGAGACAAAAAACAATGCAAATATAGCAATAGTAAATACATATATTTCATTTTTAAAAAGTTATACAACACCTGGCATTCAAATTTAATTTAAGAATTACAATAACATTATTTAAAACCAATTCAACTATTTAATATAAAATGCTAGTTATTTTCATGTTTAACTGTTCTGTAAGAAAGTGTGTGATACTAAAATATGGTTTTCAAGTAAGAAATTATTTAAGATGTTTTATAAAAAGATTTAGGTCCTTTAATAAACACGGTATATGATATAAAATATAAGTAAATGGCACCATACAAAATACACTATTATACAACAGATCCGTGTTACAATTATGTATAAATTATAACTTTTGTAAAAACGATAAATAGACCTATACCTTTTACTTTTGTTTAATGCTTAAACTATCAGATCTGATAGTTTAAGCATTAAACTTATTAACTAGTTGACCGTTTTAAGTTTTTGTAACGCTAACGCTACAATATAAACAAAATTTCAGAAATACTAATAAGAAGTATTAAGTCATACTGTCAAATTTATACCAACTAGATTTGCATATAAATTAATTAAAATATTTTTATTAAGTAAAAACAACAAATAAGGTTACTGATCACGTTTATTAATGAAGAGCTATTATAGATTAAACAAACAGAGGCGACAGCAATCATTATTTAAAAATCGAACGGTCACAATAACCGACGGCGCGCCATCTTGCTAGCGGCGGTGGCCAAATGTTTCCGCTTTAATTTCTCCGGTAATTTGGAGTTTCCGGTCTCAGCCAATCCGTCCCGTCAGTAGACCGTAATTATATTATTTCGGCAATAAATTATCGAATATTTGAATACAGAAGGTGGTTTAAAAGATGGTCGCTATAATTTCTGGTTAGGCATAACACAATGGTAACAAAGTATTCAGTTATCGACCATTAAAAAAGGCTTTGAAATGTTTTTAGTTATTTTTCTAATTAAATTTTGGCTTCTAGTATGATTCTTTCTTATTGGCGTTTCTTTATATCTGATTCCGTGTCCGTCTTGAAATACCTTGACAAAATTGTTGACATGCTCTTTGTAAGCCATTCTGTTCTTTGCTTTCTTGAGGAAAATTGTAACCAGAGAATCCAGTTATTGACTAAGATAAAAGACTAAGTCTACATAACCAACGTGGTCTATGATGAGAGTAGACGATCTACTGACTACCGATAGATTGTCGAAGTTAGTTGTCTGCAGTCTTATGAGATCACAAAAACAAACTACATTTATTACCAGTCGCTGATCACTTAACAAAAAAATTAACCTTAACTTAACTGAAACTTAACAACTCAAAAATATTCACAATTGACTGGCTCAAATTGTATCGCTTTGATTCAACTTATTTTATATAATAAATCGTATATCATTAATATAATTTAATAATGCATCAAAACATCATTTGCGTAGTAAAGAGTAAAATAATATCTTAATGTAATAAACCTATCGCATTATTATAGTTGAACTATGAACGGTTTTTACCCAGTTGCATTCACCTTCGCTCACCTCTATAAATACATGACTTGATTTTTAACCTAGATTCTAAGTCCGTTAAAGCTCCGACGCCTTGCAAACATCGCATGTGTGAATAGAGACGGGCAAACTTTATTTCAATCCAGCAAATCGATATCGAGCGATTGCTTGATTCGATTAATTCCGTTGGAAATTAACGCGGCGGGTAAGCAGCGGGTATCGGCACGGACGCCGTTGCCATGGCAACGCGCCCCATACTCACGACGCACTAATTACGCCACACTGATTGCTTTTCACTTTTTTCTACCCCACGAGAAACAGACATCACCCTATCCCTCACCATGTTAACGGAGAAATTTTTATCGATTATTCTGTTTCACAGAGATATTTTTCACTTTCACAGAAGTTTATTTACAAACTCATAATATGACATTACTGCGATATAAACTGCAATGGCTTATTATGTTTTACGTTATACAGGTGATGTTAGCTTGTGTCTTAGATATAAAAATGTTTCTCTCTATTACAGAGCATACTATACTGTTTTTATACTGTAATAGAAAATTGAAAAAAAGCGATCAAATAAACAAATGTACAAATGAATGTAAGTGTTATATACAGGATGATTAGGAATAGGTGTACCAAGAATACCAGGAAGAACATTAAAAACACACAAGTACTAATCTCCCATAAAACAAAATACTTTTAAAACGTGTTTTTAAATCACGCCTTTTTGCATCAATACATTTAAAAATATCTTTATTCAGATATTTTTTGAACATTTGAATAGTCGATTATTTTAACTCTATAAGTTCTTCTGTATAAGCTTCCTTCGACCAGGAATACTGATCTGCTAAGAAGTGTAGGCCAGAAACTCAACAGTTTCTCTAGTTAAATTAAATTTACTAAATTTTGAGGTGTACATTATAATATAAACCTCGTTAATGAGTCAAAAAATCAACACACATTACAATCAACTTAAAACCTTTGACTGCTATAATAAGATTTATTTTATAATATACTTTAGATTTAAAACTAAGGCGAGAGAGGTTTACTATATCTAATCAAACTTTGTTATAAATGCTAAGAATACGATTAATCCCCCGTATAACAAGTACCACCCACCTATTACGCGGATTCCCTACATTATATTTTTATTATAGTGTAATTTAACTGCTAAAATAGTTAACTGGTAGAAAATGCCTTCAACATTAAGTACGCCCATATACATTGCACAAGAAGTGTTAGCTAATAAAAAAAAATATAGCGAATAAACATGTAACAAAACTCTTCTTGTAATGGTGAAATTTCTTTGAACGTGTTTTTCAATAAAAATGTTTAAAAATGTTGATTTTAATTTTTCCTTGTTATGCATTTTAACAAAGGGGGTTAAGTTAAACGAGTAAAAATAAACCGTAAATATTTTGTCAGGTGAGTTATATGAGGATGATGTGATTTTTCCTATAACGCGGAATCTATCTTGTTACGAGGAGGATAGTTGTATATTTTTGGTACAATTGAATACTTTATACTTTATTTAAAATTCAGTGTTATTTTTAATTACTTATAATAATCGAACAAATTTCAATATTTTTTTATCGGCACAACTTTTAGGAGGAGAAATACTGAAATCTGTACGAAATAGAGAGAAAATTGGAAATAATTTGCGCAGTAACAATATTATTTTTAATCAAAACAAATAACGCAGTGTCGATAAAATTAAAAACTGTTAGCGGCCAGTGACTGTGCATTCAAATTGTTGTTGACGTCACGTCGATCGATCGGAGGAAACGGTTCATTACAGCGCTTTTATTCGTCGCACTGATTAATCAAGTGATTAATTACACAGTTCCTATTAGGACGCGGCGGCTTGTCGTTTTTTCATGTCCCGTGAGTCGGCGCTATGGCCCCGCGCCGTAACAAACGCTTGTAGAACGTTGTAATGCAAAATGATATAAACATTGAAATGTGGTTCGGAAATGCCACACAACTTTTCTGATCGGTATGTAGTGAGTTGGCAATGCTATTATACAAACAATAATTTTATCTTATAATATCTTCTCTTCTGTATATTCTACATACACACATACGTACTGATATACACTTTTTAATAATAATTAACAATTTGGGTTTATAAATTTGTTCCCAAAAATTTTTCTGTTTGTTGTTTCTTTTCATAAAATTCTTAGGAAATTGTAAAAAATAGGTGCACTCAATTAGTTGAGCTTCTTACAAAATCATAAATAAAAACACTTTTATTTACGATAGATTTTGTTGCAATAATTTTTAAAATATTATTAAGCAATACCAAGGTATCCATTGCAGATTTCTTAATATATTCATATCAAGAAAATAGATATATGTTTATACTAATAAACAGTAATAAAAGTAATAAACAACAAAAATAAAATTTCGAAGTGTTATGTGACCAATCGGCGAAACGGGCTGACCATTGATCAGATAGAGCGCAGCCCTGACCTTGCCCAAGCGGGCACCCACACACGCGCAGGACGCACGCGACCCGATGCACACTACTCACTCGCCTCAGCAAATCGCTCTCATAATTCCTATTTGTATCGCACGTTAGGCGCTAGAAGAATTTTAGATGATTTTTCCATACTTAGTTATTTACACTTACCATTATCTTTTGCCATTTATCAGAATAAAAAAAAAAAAAAACAAAAATTGTAAACTCAAGTATTACACGTCAAGCGCAAGGTTTTCATCTAAAAGTTATATTTTAAAGACGCAGATTTTGAATTTTTCAGCTCAGAATTCGATATAATACAAAACTAAAGTTTATCATCTCCGAATATGAATGTATTATGATTAAACGGAGTGCTTACTACGACAGGAAAAACAGTTAGTGGTGTACCAAAAACATAAGTAGAAGCGATCTGCGTCCTGAATCTTCCGACGATGTAACAAGGTCGTTTGTCCACCTAGCGCATAATTAAGATTTTACGCCAGCGGTTATTTATAAGTAAATAATCAATAAGCATAATACTATTTATTTGCTTTCTTATTAAGTTTTATGGAAAACTAGCAGCTGCAGGTAAAAGGTAATTATACATTAACAACGCTATTTTTACAACACTATTTAGTTACTTAACTAATACTATTTGAAATCAAATAAACATAAATTAATAACACTATTTCAATTTGCATTCTTGCAAGTTTCTTTAAAGATTTCGCATTATTAGTCTATGTAAATTAATAAGACAATAAAGACAAAAAAGTTCGTTATCGTCTCTAAATAAAAACGACACAAACAAGGTGCAAATGCCCCTTGCTCACCTCAGCCCTCTTGTCGCAACGAACTTTCTCACTAAACTAACCTCCCAAGTCGAACATTCGAATTAAATTCGTAGAAATTTAAGTCTTCCTTAATAAAATCTCCTGAACTTCCAACAACGATTAACATTTCAACAATCACAACAGCCGAAAGGCACGCGATCGGTTCCCTCACGAAACAAAGAGAATAACTATATCTAGCTCCCTACACCGCCAATACTATTGATTTTATTTCTTTTTTTCTTTTAATACTTTTAATGCGGGCCATCACTACCCATTAAAGTTTGGATGTGTGCGAGGAACACACGTACGTGCGATAGTGTTGGCGTGCATTCGCAACACACATAATTAGTGAAAATGAAGGGGGGGGAGGTGATATTATTAATGAGGGCGACGTGCGGAGGGTTATAGGGTATGGATTGTTATCTACACGAGCTTTTGTGTTCTTTTCTATAGATCAGTCGGCTATTGATTGTTTAGTCGATACGTCCGTCGTCGGTCTTTAATTATAGGGGCTAACTGGGTAACAGCCGCGAACACCTCGCTTGACACTCTAATGGCGTCTGTACAGTGACGGTTATAATTTTCCATAATTATTCATTTGAACGTGGCAAAGTTTCGACAGTTACAAGCCGCCCTTCATTTTATTTCGTTATTGTCATTTCTGATTCACAAACTTTTTGATCTTAACTGTCATTACTTGTACTACGTTTTTTGTTTGCAAATATAATAGATATTCCGTAAACTGTACTGTGGTAGACTTTAAAATAAAAAAAATCTAAGAGCTTGTGTATGAAGCATATTTATGATATTTCATTCTTAGCGAGATAATGTTTATACTGAATATGCATATAAGGAAACTGCTCCTACTTCAGTTATGGTGAGATGGGGTTGCGCCAAGCAAGGGGTATCACCACCCCACGGGAGCACCCTTACGCCTTACCCACAAAACAAAAAAATGTGACTCATCAACCCACACTAAGAAACATCGACTCACACCAACACATTTAACACTGTAAAGTATTATAAACATCTTTAACATTCAAATTATCGACCTTAACGTAACGATAAAAGGTTTTAATTGGAATCGCAAGAAAAAAGATAGAAACACTCTCAAGCAAACTTAGGTCTCCTATAATCGTTCATTATCGCACACATGGAAAGATCATTCACGTATTGTCTAGCACGCATACAAGTGAGCGTTAATTATATCGGAAAGTAGTGGGTAGGGGTTAGTTGATTTGATTAATTCTTGCTAGAGTAGCCGGCGGCCTTGATGTATGTATATGCTATAAACATCGGCAACTAGCAATCTAACTTCTTGGTCAGGTAACATATTTCAAATTCAAATTTTTTGGACCCTTTAGCACTTTTTATTCAATGTATGGCAGATCCACATTTCTAAGATAGGTCTAAGCTCGTGCTCCCAGAAAGTAATACATTTAAGAAATATTTTCTGTAAAGTTTTTTTTAACAGTAATTCAGTCATAAATTTTAATCAAAAGGTTCATTATAAATGAAATTGCCCTGTCGCGAAAAATGATCGAAGCGTCATCTTGGATAGCAAAATTTTTATTTAACCATTACTGAATAAAGAAATTGCAAAGTTAAAATTCTGCAGAATTGTAATCAAAATTTTTCACTTCTAGACGAGTTTTCAAATTGAAAAAGTTATTATAAGAAAAACACAGCCATACCTCCGTTAAAACTAGGAAGTAGTAACGTTACAAATCATAAATTTTTAATAAAGCTTTTCAATTTAACTCTGACATTATTTTTAAATACGTAAACACTGCAATATATACTGTCTCCGGTACCAAAGACGTCCACGAAGCTTCGCGTGCTTAATATTACCCGAAAACGAGAAAAAAAGTTGGAAAATTTTTATTATTGACTGAACTCGACCCGATGTGGAACACTGACAAATTGCTACGGTTCTTAAAGGAAATTTTCTTACTCTCTTTTAGTTTTTGAATTCGGAACGGATCGGGATTTAGTGCAATGAAATAGCGATAAAAAGTTTTTTTTTAATTGCGTTTTCAGTAACAACGCTTAAATGTGATGACGTGTCAGGCGATTTGTTACTGTGAATTTTAACACTTTAATTTAGGTTTAATATTGCCTAATGTGTCTATAATGCTGCTATAAAATATTTTTTACACGTGTTGGTATTATTTTACCAACACAAACAATGTAAACTGTTGACATAAAATAAATGTAAAAATTTACAATCGGTAAATAGTAACCGAATAACACAAAATAAAGTAAGACTATAATATCGAACCAATAAACCCCTTAGACACTTTATTCACCCTAACACCTTGGTCCAATACTCTAATGCAAACCACACGTTCGGAGAAGCGTTATCTTCATATGCAAAAATATTAGCTCGTGCCGGACTTATGCAAATACTGGTAAGATACCTCACATGACACGTACCTAGTGGTTTTAAATAAATTATGAATTTGTAGCTCGTGCCAGTCGAGGGAAATCTAATGGAGGGTGTTATAAAAATGCCATTGACGATAGAACATTTTAAATGGGAGGTGAGTATGTATGCAAATCCGCGCGTGGACTCTTCATATGCAAAGTACCTAATATCTCGTGTCCTTTGTACTACCGCATCCCTTTACATAAAGTCTGTGCTAACGCAGAACCGGAAGCACGAAAGGAGACCTGAAATAAGATAGAAATATAATATATTAATACCGTTAGACTGATGATATAAAACTGATAATGTAGTACTTAGTAGTTTACTTATGATTTTTGTAACATCATTTAAAATGTTTTAATCAATGCAATGTAGACGGAATTTATTAAATAAAAAAAGATATAACGATCATTATAAAGGAAAAAAAAAAAAATATTTAATGTTTCACACAGTATTCATGACGTACAGTTGTCGCCAAAGTGTTCGTTGCAATCGCATCGTCCCACCTGTCTCAAAAGCGAGTGACACTCCCCGAGCTCCGTCGGTCGCTAGCACTCCGATATTCTCGAATTTCACATGTATCTCTAATTTCAATAACACCCTTCACTACCTGTACCGCCTCATATACATATCAATGTTCGAATCGTCTATGAAATTTCTTTTCTTTCGCTAGGGTACAGAGCCCGTGCTCCATATCATTACTGCGGAAGGAACTTCGCTAAAATTGGATCACCCTATAAGGCAGTGTCATACCCTTTTGATAACAGTAACGGTTTCTTTTCATAACGAACTTTTTGTAACACAATATTTGCGTTGTTTTCGCCGAGGGTGAAATTTTCAAACTGATTGGCGTTCGAACGCTTTGAGGATTCAGTTTCTTTAGATTAACGAGAATAAGAAAATAGAAATGATATCGCAGTCAGCGGTATCAATTACAGCTTAAGTTTTATTATTAATTGAAGACCTGAGTGAAATGAACCAATCTCGAGAATCATTTGTAACAATTGCGAGATATGCATCATCTTCAACCCTTCTTCCCACATGAACTGGGTCCGCTCAATATCCTTTCCGATACATCTCCTTTATATCTCCCTAACCCTTCAACGTGTCTACAATGTGATGCCTTAAATTTATGCACGTAGCCGACAATGGTGGCATCGGCTGCATAATTTGATTACAAAACTTTTGTCCGACAAGGGCAGGTATCGGAACGTGAAATTAAATTTAGACCTATCGTTGGTTAATTTACGGATACTCTCAACCTCTCGGCACTCGAAGGGGTTCGCCCGTGTATCATTCGCAACAATAGCTCTCGATCAATTATTATTTTCTGGTGCACCTTTGATGAAATTTCAAATAGTTGCGTTAACGGTCGCGGCATTGTCGCGCGGAGTCAGTACGGATATCTTTTGTCAGACATTTGCATATATCAGTTATTGATTGAAAAAATATTCAAATGGGCACTGTTTCGGAACATTCGATCGATCCGTTACGGCTCTTGTAATTTGAGACAACAATAGTAAATTTAGCAGCGCTTTAAATAATGACTTTGTACGTGAAATGATTTGCATTATTAGGTTTGCTAACTCATAACTTATATTATTATGTTAAGGGTAAAGTTTTCAAATGTCTACAAAACAAGATAGCTATTTCATTCGAGTAAGTTGTATGTGTGACATAGTTGTATGCGACCGAGAATCTAATTGTGACAACATGCGGCTGGGAAAACATTACTTGAAAACACGTCACCATTCTCTTAGCGCTATCAACACGCGTCCCTGAATAGCCATTGTCCTTGTCGTCGAGTATGGGAAGTGTATATCGTTGGAACAGTTTAAATTAAATTCAGGAACAAAAATAACGAAACTTTAGAATTTTTCTGTACATAAGAAGACATTAATTTTAAATGTTTGACAATCATTAGTTATTCATTAAATATTTTCGTATTTCAATTCACTAATAAATATATTTCGTACAAGATTTAATATGCAAAGGGCATATAAAATGTGCTTCAGAATTGACAAAGATGTTTCAATCGTTCAAAAATAATTCAATTTGTTTAACCTACTTATCAAATCATGAATAATTATGTGAGGATACTTCCTTTGACAATAACGAAAAAATATCGCAAGGCGCGTGTCTATCCAGTTCTCGATGTATGGCTCGTGCTAAGACCACAAGCCCGAACAAGCCACATGTCAACACGGGAGTCAGAATAAAAGTAAATAAACTTAAAAAAAAAACATTACCATAACAATCGTAACATTTAAGATTTCTTTCGGCGACATCGCCTTGCCACTTTGCATATATTCAAATAGACCAAAAAGACCCAGGCTTCTTAAAAGATATTCTTGATTTACATACACACCCCTACCTATTTCAAATACATTCAATTCCATAAGTAACAACGTTCAATATCACGTCAGTTTAACTATAAAATAATAAATCTTAATTTAGGGTGTAAATGATTTCCTTAAAAAAACATTATCCATCAATGACGTACATGTATGAAGTAGCTGTCCTCCCGCCCGCTTTGGGAATAATGATTACCCCTTCAACTTGTTAGTGGAATTTCGTAAAATCATATTAACTGACCTCTACTCGGTAAAAAGAATATTCCTACCAAATTTTAAATCTTTAAACCTTATGGTCCTAGAGATATCCTAATATATATCACAAATGGTTTTAGACGAAAAAGTTAAGTATTCAGGACGAAAGTACAGCTTACTTGCTGTCAATTAATGTATAGTTTGCTCTGTCAAAAAGTTACGTAATGACAACGTAGTAAGAAAAAAAAATTTTTAAATTCGAATTACTACGTATTATAAATAGTAACTGTTTACTATGTTTCCTGGCAGACTTTCTGCAGTTTTGTCCTGTCGCAGTCGAATAAAATATCAAAGTGTTCTTTTTATACAGTTAATTATGAAGTTCAGTTAAATATAGTTAAATATGTAAAAAAAAAAAATTGTTAGCTTTATGAGCTTTTAGACTTAATAAAATCATTCTGAATATAGATTGACAAGTATTCTTATTTAAGCCACTTTACCACAACCAATAGACTTATATTATAACTTCAAATGCCATAGGTTACAATTTAAAGGCGCACAAATGAATGCAACTCCATTCGGCAATCAGTATTCACAATTTCACGAACATTAACTTTAGTTACAGTTCATTGCTGTTTTCCACATGCGAGTGTAGCCAATCCCTGACGCGCGTGTCCTTCACTCGAGCGTAGATAGTCATTAGCATATTCAAAAAAAAAAACGACTGTTATGTAAATAGCTCTTTAGAGGAAGAAATTATGTACCGCATGTGAATACGTCACGAGACAGATGTAATATTGGCTCGTGCTCGGTAATGTATGCAAAACATATCTTTGCCTACCTTTGCCTAGATACGCCATATTACCACCGTCACGATTTGCATTTAACGCCTTTACTATTATATCAACGGCGTGCAGCTCCTTTGTTACGGAGACCTTCTGCTACTGAATTTCAAACGTTTATACCCTACATCTTATTTCATTGGTCCTTTGGGGCGGATATACGGATGTCGTTAAATATTATTTACGATACAAGCTATATCTTAAGTTTAAAGATAAATAAACAACACTAAGAAAACAAACAACTGTATGTTCAAAGTATATATTCATGCAGCTTGCAGATAGATATGTTATTTTTAATATATGTTGTTGTTTCAGCCCATAGACGCTTACTGAAGGGCATGGGCCTCCCTCAAAGATATCTATGGGGGATATATCATAGTCGCCACGTCATGCAGAAGACGCTGCTGTATATTTTCTGAAAACTTGTTTTTGGCAATTTGGCAAATTTGGCAATTAATGCACAAAGTGTGAATTACAAACATTGTACCCGGGAATGAAACCCGCGAACTACGATCACAAGTTTCAGTTCACTACCGCTAGGTTACCGCTACTCAATTAATCTATATCTATATTTGCAAAACCAAATCGTCGAATTTTCCTGGTAATTTTCCTTTAAGAGACGATAAAGATTCATATGGAGATAAAAACGAAAGAGTTATAAGGGTAATAGTAAATACATTTTTTCACATATAAACCACAGGGGATATTGCATCTGTCTATACACCGAAGCATTATAATTAACATATAATCACGTTATTATAAAGTCATGTAGTGTATGAAATACAACATTTAATTTTGTTAGTAACCGTTTTTTGTTACTAAAACATTATATGATTATTCAAAGTGATGAATGATACACTTTATTTATTTCTTCTTTTATATTGTGATGGAACGATGTTCATCAGGGCAACTACGAGACTTGCATTTTTAAACAACAAGGCAAAACAGCACAAACTAAGATTAAGACGCGTAATTATAAAATTTAAAATAAAAAGTCCATATACTAAAGAGGTATTAAAAATAAGCGACGTTAGGTGTTTGAAAGACATTATGATACGATAACAATTCAATTTGCCAGTGCATACACGTTGTATAATAATCATAAAACTGCAGACAAGTTGCAAGTGTAAATGAGCGAGGTCGGCGGAAACCCTATCGCTGTTGCAGCGAGCACTCTATGGCTTCGGAAATTAACTAGCTCAGTAATTAAATACAATGTAATTACTTAATTCAATCAAGCGTCAGATACGGCGTCGTCTTCTGAACACGTTATAATCTGTTTAGGTTATCATTCAAGCAGTAAATCTACTTAATAGGCATTCTTATAACTTTAGTTATTGATATTCCTATAACGGTGTTTATATTCGTTCTAACGCCGTTACAATATAACAAATAAAATATAAACCAAACGGCATTTATTCGTGTAGATTATTTATGTATCTTTTATAACAAACCAATAAAAAATATTTAGTAAATGTGTTGCTTCGCGCAGTTAAAACTAGCTAAATCTCTAGAAAGAATCGACCGATTCGCCATTTTTTTGTTATTTCAATTATGACACGAGGAAGATTACCAATTGTAATATCAGTAGAAAAAAATGTGAAAAGAATAATAAAACATCTCTTTAAGTTTTCCATACAAAGAACAGAGTAAATTAAAACACTGACTGTCAAACATCTGACATAACTCGAAACAAAAAAATATGTTGTAAGATAAAACAAGGAATATTGTGTATTATTTAGTATTCTAGTCTATAACATTAAGTCAATAAATAAAGTGATCACCCTGCAATAATCTATATTTATTTATTTATTTGTTTGTATTGGTCTGCGAAAGGCCAATGACTTTGTATAGTATGAAGTCTGTCTACCATTGTTATGAAATCAATGGTGTGTGGTCAATATAAATATACCGTAAACTTACTAGAGCCGTAAATGTTCTAAAACGTCGACAATATTTTAATATTGTGGGAGTACATAGTAAGCCTTGACGGACGTGGGTCGTCTGACCGGATGCGTCGGACACCGTCGCCGGACCCAGTGCCATTCATTACCCAGATCAATAGTGTAGGTGTTCGTACAACTGTTAATTACCTGTGGAATACGCAGAATTCAAACGCAACACTGTCCAAATAGGCACACCGTCTGTTTAGTTAACTGTAAAATGAGCCCAAATCGTATATAACGCCCTACGCGTTTTCTTTCTTTTGGTTTTCATACATTTTCGTGATAGATCCATAGCTATTAATCATTATATTACCTCTACAATTAAATTATCTGTCGTATAACTTAAATTTAGTGTAGGTTTTTGTAAATATACTACGGTCTCAAAACATTAACGGTTTTCTTAAACACGATAATTATCAGCAAATCAACAAAACCGATAAGATCTACTCGAAAATATTATACATCTCACAGCACAAAATGTTTGTGAGTAGATATCATCGATGGCAAATATTCCACAAACAATTAAAAACCCACCTATGTTTTTCTTACACAACAATAAACTAATTACACGCTTTATTACAGCAGGTCATACGATGAATATTATCGTGTATATGATATATTCCTTACACAATTCATTATAAGTTAAATATATATTACATATAGATACACCGACAGGGCGGTAGACATGTACAGGATATATAGAATATTATATATGAATGAAAATTACGTATATTTATGATCACAGATATAGAAAATTATTTGACAAATTATGTTATTCGTTCACTCATTGATATTATTATTATTTAAAACGCTAAATGCTACTTTTACTAATTATTGGCAGTAAATATTACACGACAATATTTATCCCTAGATTAGAACAAAGTACATTATTTGAAGTATTTAGTTAGTGGTCGTGGTTTGACGTAATGATATTTGTATATAGAAGTTATGATTGTTAGAAATAAATAAAGGTGAAGCGTCGGAGATTGACATGGGTCAGTACACGGAGGGACGATCCGGCGCCGCGGCCCGGAAGTCTGTGGCCCAGCGATGAAGAGCGCTCGATATATTGATTTTAGATAGATATCATGTGAAGGGCATACAGGCAGCTCTGTTATGAGATGGGTTGATAGCTGCAAGACACAAGCTTTAATTAGGCCAAAAAATTTGGCCTAAATAAAACATATTAAAACATGTTAGATGTGTTTACTATATTCAATGATTTACTGTCTTAATAATAGGTAAACATTACATCAAGAAATAGTCTAATATTTCCTCACTGCACGACTTTAGTAAGAATATGACTAACCGAAGATAAACTAATCACGTCTTATTTAGCCCATCTGTTTTAATTGAATTTAAGGTTTATATGACAAAAGAACAGTTTTGTTTATAATATTTTCCACGTGATTTTCTAAATTTTCTCACCTTTTCCGGCCTAATATTATAATAATAGTCAAATTAGCGAAGCCATTCCCGAGTTTTTTCGCTTAGCAACAAATTTAGCGATTCACTTTTACTCAAGTCGTTTTTTGACCCATAGACGCCCACTGTAAGACTAAAGCCTCTTCCAAAGATATCTATTGGGGAATATACCATAATCGCCAAGTTTGGCAGGTGGATTGACGATCACAGTATGTTATTATGGTACGCAAAGGATGCTGCTGCCCATCCTCTGGAAATTTATTTTTGGCAATCCTATATAATTAATGCACAAAGTGTGAATACTGGTGGCTACTGCTGCTCGTTTATTCCAGTAAGACTACAAATATTTGAACATAAGATAATAGTCTTTCATACAATTTTTTTTTTCATTCAATAATTTATAATCAGTGTTCAGTACAGCACATAAATTCAACAAAAAAATCTGTCGTAATTAGATGTGTTAAAATATTAGAAAAATTTCTTTACGTGATTATATTTATAAATTCTCAGTTTTGAAAAATCAAATACTTCGGTAATAACTTAAGAGTTTTAATGGTTTTGTCAATAAGAATATAAAGTAACACTGTCTCATACCTTGTCATGAATAGCAAATTTTTGTGTGCAAATTTTTAGCAAATGATTCCTTTTGATTTTGATATTTGTTTAACTGATCATTGATATATTTTGAAACATTAGTTATAAATGTTGTTTTAATTTGAGACTAAAAACATTCAATAACGGATGAAAACTTAAATTTTCCATATAGACCTACCCCAAGGTTTTCAAATGTGACTGAAAGGAAGCGGTGACTTCCAACTACAACCTTGAAAAGGTCATCTGTTCACCTAGCGAGTGGATGTTTTCCGGTATAGCCTGTCCACTACTTCTTTAATTTGCCAATCCATTGGGCCATATCAGTAACTCTCGTTCGTCTGCAGATCTCCTGTTATAATACAAAGATACGTGATTTAAAAAAATATGTTTGTAAAGAAAAAAATACTTATTTTTTATTTGAATCGATTGTAACAGTCAATCAAATACAATTCCCTCATGTTTTTAGGTAAGAACACAACGTCACAGGTGGGGAGTCGTTATCAGTCCATCGCGACCACTCCACGCGCCTTTTTGACACTTGTCCGGCGTTTTAGACCCTCCGCAACGGCGATTTTACTGATACAAGTAGAACATACACGTGTTTCCATCGTAATTACATGTTTTATCTTTGACATTTTGAAGCTATTACATTTATTTATTATGATAGATCGTTATGTTCCTTAATATTTTCGTCCTTAAATATAAATATTTTAATTATACAATAGATGCATTTAATCCTTACGTTCATGTTTTTAATTTCTAACGTCTATTGCAGTATCATTCAAATTCAGATTTTTTTTTTATTCAACATAGTATTTATTATATCTCTTATTGATTTCAAGATGCCAACTTTAAAATAATAAGTGCATTAGGCGTTATAATAACAGGCGTAAGCAACTCTTAAATATTATTTTAAAGAGGCGAATCATTTCCAATATGGGCTATCTTCTGTGAAATCATTTACAACGTAGTAACCCATAGCACACAAACTGACACTGACAATTTCCCAATCCGGTGAAATTGTTTTATGTAGTGGCCCGAACCGACGACGACTTAAAAGAGGCTTTAGCGGAATCTGCAAATGCCTCTTGGGCAGTAGTATTAAGTCAAGTCAAATAAAGAAAATTGTCATTTTTTAAAATAGCTACTGGAACTTTCTGAACATTATCTAAAATCCTATTGTAATTGCGTATGTATAAGTTTGTATATTTTCAAAGAAATATTTACTAAATATATGAAATCGAGTTATACGTCTACTTTAATATAATATACATTATTTAATTATTATGTCACACTCAAAATGATAGAGAATTTTAAAATATTTAATTCAATGCAGCACCCCGTTAAAAGTTAACAAGTAATTTTATTGAAAATATTTTACAGATGCTTATTACATGTTGCGTGTTTTATTATTGATAAAACATAAAAGATATTGCTTTAAGACTGAATGATTTAAGCGGTATAACAAAGTCGTAAGTTTTTCTTGTATCGTAAATTGTAATCACAATGGCGCGTAAGCAATTAAAGAACGTAAGGTATACGAGCTGCTAATGTTATATTTATGGGTTTTGTCGCATTGAACACACAATTTTCACATGCTTATCCCCCGGTGCTACCTGGCTGCAAGATTTGCGGTCCTTAGTAGAGCATATAGCCCTACGAATGCGTAGACATGTATTATAATTATACAAAAATAATGTTTAGGTTTCACTTCAAGTTATTTAAGGTAACATTTTAATTAGATTGCGTATATTCGCTTATTTAGTAGTTTATTATATATGCAGTGTACATAAATACATATATATAAATAGATAGTTGAATATAAAAATTGAAAAAATAAATAATATGATTTTTATATTATCTTAATGTAATATTTTTAATTATCGCACATTTAGATACTTTTTCAATTTAATTATTAAACTGTCTAAGAAATAATATTAATACAATTAAAATAATGATGTAAAAACTGAAAAAGAATGAGGATGCGCGGATTTTTATAACTCTGCATAGTACCGGGGTGATTTTTTACGGTTTCCACTCGACTAGTTCGTATCGATGCGATTTTAATACGCGTTTAGATGGCTATTTAACCCGTACATCAACTACATCGGATGTACCTTTTACGGTGCTATATAACATGTCGGAACATGTCAGAAATGGTTATTTTATGGTGCTTGCCTCGCTTGGGGTGCGTTCAGATTCCGATGTCATAACATTTTGAATTCTCGATACGTCATCTTATGTGCCGTGTAAAATGATAAGGAGTTATCAAAGCAGTAGTAAATTTTGATTCGGTTTTTATATATATACCGACACACGATGTTAACGCGGCGCTGAAAAATTTTTATATCATTTATTTTCCATGAAATACTTATTATTAAAAATATTTTCAATTAAAATAAATAAGTAGTACAGACGCTTATCATTTTGCTAAATTTAAAGCATTTTATAATTTTCGTACAAATGTTCCATAGGATGAATAGACAGGGATAACCTAATCATTATTTTTATTTTAATATAGGTTTTTCACTGTTATAAAAGAAAAAAACTAAAATTAAAGTTTAATCGTCAATTTTACTTTATAAAGTAAATGTAGGGTTACGCTTTTAATAATACAGATGCAAGTTCGTTAGTTTTGGGATTAAAAAATATTCTCAAAGAAAATACTTTATTTTCTATTTGAATGGTACCAAGACGAGGGGTACCGAGATAATATAAATATATCACTTTACAATGTTTAGCAAAGTTTGTAACTCTTTGTGGTACCAATCAATAGTACAATATTACGGTGCTTAGTCACAGATACTCAAACTTTTAGCATCAAACACAACATACAAAACGATTATGGACAACTTTGTAGCCTTAAATCACTACTTTGATCGGAGAATATGAAACACAGTCTGCTCACACTTTAACATGCTGAGCTTAATAATAATTAGGATCATCATCATCACCATTTCAACCGTAGCTCATCTACTGTTGAACATATGCCGCCCTATAGATTTCCAATAAGATCTGTTGGAAGCAGCCTGTCTGCTCTATTCACCTTGTGGGTGAACGTCGTACGCTGCAATTGACGGTCCGTGGTCTCTACTCTACAATCTTAAGGTTCCGGTGGCTTTCTTTTCAGCGGACTATGCGGCCTGCCCACTACAACTTCAAATTACTAATCCGGTTAGGTACGTCGACTACATTCCTTTGTCTACGATCATCCTCATTTATGATCATTTACAATCATTTTTATGAGTTAAAACACCAATAGTGAAAGATAAGTATAATGGTCATATACTAACTAAAACTATTAAATTCTATTCATAAATACAGCTTGTGTAAAAGAACTATGTAGGAATGGTGTTAAAAGTTTGAGAACCAGTGTGTATTACACAGAACGTTGACGAAGGTCGTATTAATCCTCACAAAATCACTTCACGCTTATCGAACACCGTTCAAAACAATTTCTAGTCTATTAAAACCATCCACTGTACGTTTTCTATCCCCTTTTTATTTTGCCAAGGATTATCTTTAGGTTAACCTCGAGAAATATTTGAACTTCTTTAGTATCAAAATGAAATTGATTCTTAAATTATTCATACATTTATTTGATAACAGTAAAGTATTTTCGTTTTCGAATTATTTCAAATATTAGTTATAAATTAAAGTATAATTTATAAGAAATTATCTCCTTATCAATTTTTTCTATTAAAATTTTAAAACTTATACATTATTTTTCCGGACCAAAAACAGAACGTAAAAGATGTAATGTTAATAATATATTATTGTTTTTATTATTACCGCTTCGCCTGTAACTGTTTCTTTTTATTATTATATGTAAACCGTTCCGTGTTTCGAAAATGCTTGGTGACATTTATGATAAAACAACAGCTAAGTAAACACAATTATTGTAATTTATTGTTCCTTTTTGCGTGCATGCTATATATATGCATAAGTTTTACTTGACCTTGTTAACATTACCTAACTTATCATTTTTGATTGCAAGCACTTAGACGAGAGCTGTGTTGATTTCAAATAAATATTTATAGTACAGAAAATAATTATTGAACAACAAAGCATAACAAATAATAGAAGTTAGTGTAATCTCAAAGCCGCATCTGACGTATTACAAAGGAGTAAATAATTATGGAATTATGGATCGAATTACGTAACCACAATTTCGGTTAGAACTTTCTTTGCGTGAAAGTTTCAAACTTTTTTTGTTAATGTTAGTTCTAAGGGTGTGACACCATGCAGCCGATAATTAAGGCGTATTCAGACTATGATCGGAAACTATAAATAATGGAGCTCCCGAACGGACCGGATCTCCTTTGTGAACAATTACTATACCTTCTTTATCCGACGGAACCCTTTCCAATCGATCAGATTGGTTTAATAACATGTTATGAAATTTTCACTTCTTGTTAAGCAGGTGTTTGTTACTACTTTTTAATAAACAATGTCTAGCTAGCTCAGTGTTGTTCAAAAGATTCCAATAAGCTTTATTTTGAGAAATACAAAAACACTTATACTTTTACGTATTCTTTTGGTTCACCATCATTTCAGCCGTCAGACGACCACTACTGGACGTAAGTTCTCCCCCCCATAGATTTCTAACAGAACCAATTCTAAGCAGCCTGCATACAGCGTCTTCCGACGACCTTAACAAAGTCTTTAACAAAGACCTTGACAAAGACTTTCTTACTTATTAAAAAATATATATAAACTTGCTCGTACAAACGCACAAACGTGTTTGTATGTATATGCATTTTGTTCTAAGATTCTTCGAACATTTTAAATCCTGGACATTTTAAGTTCGTATTAAGCAAACCCAGTTTGTATTTTCTTTAGTTTTAAGCCTGTGCTTTAATTAACGGAAATAATAAAAGCGTTAACACAAAAAACAGTCGCACCAAACACCGAATGTCAATCAATACGATAGTCTGCACAATGCTAAAAACATTAAAAAAACAACAATAGAAAAAAAATAATCGAGCTTAAAATTTCATCGAGAAAGAAACTGTTACAATTAGATAGTTTTTGTTCCGCATTGAATTAGAAATGAAAAAAAAAAAACTTTTAAGCGACAAAAATAAGAAATTCACAATGAATGACACGTCGGGTTAGGGTTGATGGGTTTTTTCTTTACGTCTCCCTAAGGAAGTATTGGGTGACATTGTCGATCGCGATTTTTGACGGAGGCCATTGTAATTTTTTTATTAACAAAAAAAAACGTAAGATCACCTTGCATAAATTAATGCGTATTGTAGCATAACATGAATATTCCCAGAACTATTATTACTTTATTGCCCTTCTTGTATTTGTATATATTTTAAGTATGTTTAATAAATACCAACAAAATGTCTAATTTCGTAATTTATGAATATTAAAACCAATATAAGAAGTCAATAACAGTGTTCTTTTTACAATTAATTGGTTTTGTCAAAAAATGATAATTTATAATTGCCTAGGTCCGCTGCAAGGCACAGGCCTCCCTGCTACCTATGGGTGGATATATCTTAATCGCCACGTTTGGCAGGTGGATTGGAGATGTGTGGTATTATACTACACACAGGATCTGCTGCCCATGCTCTGAATACTTGTTTGTGGGCAGTTGCAATCCTATATAATTAATGCACAACAGGATATAGGATTCTTTACCGGGAATCGAACCTGCAACCTACGATGGCAAATCCCCCATTCCTTACCGTTGGGCTACCACTACTTACGAATTATTATATTAGCGTAAATATAAATAGTTACTTAAAAAATATAAAAATTTGAAATAGATATGTAAAAAAGATATTCCACACTTTTACCAAGACTTCTGAACAGATAAAACACAACGCTTTCCAAATTTATTGCCCCCTGTAGTCTAAATGGCCAAATTTACGACACTGCACATAATAAATCATTTTCGTCGGCGACATTTTAAATACATTTTTATAAGCGAGCCCGTTGTACTAACTAGAAGCAGGTCGGAGGCGAAATTTATAACTAATTTGCGAATAAATCTTCCGGCATCGAGGGGACTTTTTTTGATATCTTCGGTATTCTACACAATGTAAGAAGATTATTAACGTTGTGTATCGATAATTGTCGCACATATTTTAAAAATTCTCCCCCAGACCTTCACTTTAACCGTGTTCTTTGAAAGAAGTTATCTATGTGAAATAAGGAAACCGGTATTATCTTTAAGCAACACAATGGGAGCGAATACGGATTCTTTGTAAAGTTTACGGTATTAAGTATTTTTTTCTAAATTATGAGAATATTTTTAATAAGTTAGAATTTCTCTTTTGTTGCAGAAGGTGAGCGAAAAAACACAATACAACTTGATAACTAAGATATTGAAACGATCTTCCCCCAAGTCGTGAGTTGGCTAGCTTTAAGTTTTCTTATTATGAAAAATATAACAATGGCGCTTCAATTACATCCAGTATAATTTACAATAAAAACACATATAATGAAAATAATAAATTGCTAATCATTTTTCAAATAAATTCTTATTAAGTATTTCTTCTTATATCTTGTTTTGCTTGATTAATTTGGTTCCTTGTAATTTTTCATATTAGAAAAATAGTATAAAATACTTTAAGCCAGTAACAACACTCTTTTTTACTAAATAACATTCTGGTCAAACTAACAAATACTCATCACTTCGATCCGTGAGACAGAATAACACAAACGTGTGATTTTATTTTTACAATGACTCGTCTTTAGATTATAAAGAGTTGAGGTTTTAATTCAATGTTAGGAATACCTATCAAAGTCCCAATACTGAGTCGTTCTCGATATTTTATAAAAGCTTCGTTATCTTACGACACTCTAGTGCCTCTTGATACTTTGTCTGGTCAAATCCGAAGCATGTACTACCTTAGATTAGCCTAGCACAGTGATGCAACTGTTTTATAATAGATTTAACAAAAGCATGATATCAATTTTTTGAACCCACCAATTTATGGTGCTATGATGATTAAGTTTCCGGTCCGTATTTCAACTTATAACATGAATGTGAGTGTCGATACTATCATACTACTTTTATTATTAAGAGCGAAAGGTTATGGAGGTAAAATCACACCTACTCCCAATCACCTTGTACAAAGTGATCTCCCTGTAACATTACTTTAATTTCGGTCCATCATTTAAGTGTTCTTTAATTTCATTCTATTCAAATGAGACAGGCCCTAAAAATCTGGCAGTATAGAGTCTGCAGAGATAGATGACAATCAGTTATTAATTTCATATGTAGTAATACAAATGTAAACGCTTTATTTATTATATTATTATTATTTATTTACCATAGATTTTTGGATACGGTGTTTCATAGTTTAATTGTAACCAAATGATCTTCGGAGGAGGTCTATGCCTTGTGATGGGCGTCTGTCCGCTGATATGATGATGATGATGATGTTCATGTTCATCTCTTTCAAGCTCTTACACATATAACCAATCATCCTGTATATCGTGAAAGTATGAAAGCAAGTGCTTGTGAACGCGATCGACCGGTTCCAACGCATCCGCAGCTTTGTGTGTCATCTAAAACAATACGCTGTCTGCCCCATTATTGTGTCACATGGTTCAATGAACGTGTAACGGCTAATACCCTTTTTTATTATAACTTACGTAATATCACTTACATAAACAATTAAATAGTTGTTCACTTACTCAAGTGTTTTTGTCTGTAAGGAAAAACTGTATCATGCTAAAAACTCAAAACTAATTTTTTTTTCGGAAAATTATACCGTTTAATTGTTTTAAATTCAATTTGATGAAAAGATCGACTAAGATACAAATAAAATAACACTAGAAGCAAATATATCAATTAAACAAAATTTACTCTAACTTTACGCTGAAACATTACTGTCATTTTTTGAAAGACTCTTCGTATAGAATATATGAAAACCTTATAGAGTATAGACAGTTAGTATTAGAAATAAATACAAAGAAAGGTTTATTAAAATTAGTAAATTCTATGTTGTATGCCGGATACAATAAACTCCCGTGTGTGTACCGAATGTGGAACTTCATCGTCGTTTCAACCTATAGACAGCAAGGCATAAGTCTCCCCCAAAGATAGCTACGGGGATAGCTATATACCATAATCGCCACGCTTGGCAGGCGGGTTACTAATCGCAGTGTGGTATTATAGTACGCAGAGGACCATGTTGCCCATCTCCTGGAAACTTGTTTTTGAACAATGGCAATCGTAAATAATTAAGCATAAAGTGTGAATTATGTAAAATTGTCCCCGGAAAGGAACCAAAGTCGACTTTCGATCACAAAACTCGGTCCACTACCTCTAGCTACCACCGCTCGAGTGTGTACACAAATTAAAAAAGTTTATCAAATAAAAACTTGTATAAGTTCGAATACTGTGTAACGGATTATTTAAATGATTATAAAAACGTGAAAAAACCTACTGCCTGTCGAATTTATTCTGGGCTCTTTCTAACAGGGCGCGTTTGGAAACTTCGTGGTCATGTATTTTAAATCGAAGGATGCCATAATAAGTATACCATATACCATTACACGACCCTGGAAAGTCACTGGATGCAGGCAGAGCAAGACCGGTCATTGTCGTGAATTTTGGAAGAGTTCTTTACCTTGCAGTGTTCGTCTATCGGCTGACTTGCAAAGGATTATACATCATTCAAAAATATCTAATAAATCTGAATGAACAGTAATTCATATCTGGACAAGACTATCTTAACAGTGGGTATTATAACATGAGACAGTTAATCTATGACATATCATTTTAGTCGTGGGACCCTAGGTACTGTACATGTCAGTCATTATTTATCTATGAATTAATGAAAATTCTTATTATCACTTACGTTAAAGTATCCAAGAAAGCTTAGCTACTTGTAGGATCTAAATTAGACAGCGGTGAATCTATTTAGCGCAAAATAAAGTCGTGATTACATTAACGAGTGCGGATGTCGAGCGAAGCGGAAAACGGTAGCGGACCCGCCCCGCCTCGCTTCCCCGCGAAATCGTATCTATTTACGCAACCACGACAATGGGTAATGACGATCGTTAGTTACTACTACTCCGTGCTTGTACACGGTAATTGACATTATTTTACAATTTCTCCATCGTTTTTTTTTCCAGCGTAATGAAATCGCGCGAAATCGTGCCCACTCGCCTGTGAGCAACAGGGCGACGCAACGACGGCTTCTTATTGTTGCAAAGGTTACGATCGGCCAAGTAACCGCAGAGTTATAACAAATTATCATTCAATGAACTGGGCTTGCCAAACTGTTATTCGACGATTAATAAATTCTCTCTTGGTTAACCTACATTTCAAAACAGACTGTAGTTGAGAGGCAAAACATTCAAATTCAAGGGAATCGGTTCGTTAGCGTATTGCTTCTATCACGTTTATGCACTTACAAGACGCGGATTTAGCTAATTAATTCTTAAATCGCATTTACTAACAAATCTTTAAGATAAAAAATTAAGAACTGTTCTCTCGAAATTAAATACAAGAATCCTCTAAGGATGCTAAAAGGTTTTAAAGGTTATAATTTAGTTAATATCAAAGTAATTAATCTTAGTTATTTTGTGTTAGGATCATTTAAAATGACCACATGATGTACACGATCAGGAGCCAATTAAAAAAATTAAGAATTTTCCTATAATGGCATCCTTCAACTTAAAGGTATGAGGGTTTCAAACGCGCATTGATTTAGGAAGAGCTCACAATAAACTCCAACTTTTTTTTTTGTGGTCACATTCACAACATCCACTATAGTAGAACAATTTATTCCCAATCTTTATTAATTAATATTTAAAAATTCTTCACACTATTGTTTAATGTTTATCTCCTTAAATTTATTACATGATAATTCAGAGACATTGGATTGTATTGTAGTACAATACACTATTGCCCACTAATTAGAAGTATTATAAACGTATGTTATTAGCGAAAACCGCATACAATTCGCTATATAGGACTTTGTAACACGAAACCTTTGGTTTGCATTACATTACCATGTCTATTACTTATCTACAAGTCAATTATTGGTATTAAAAATAATTTTAATATTGCCAATATTATTTGTTGATTATAATTGTAATATGAATTTTGTGGCGCGAAATTTTTTTAATTTTTTTGTAACCACTCCATAGATGTATTGTTGGCGCGAAAGGTTTCCGGGGTACTGCGAAAGCAATCAAAGAAACATCCGAACACGATCTATCACCTACTCGCCGGCGGAGGCGGCAGTTAGCTCTCTCTACATATAATTTAAAGCCATTAAAGACATCTGCAGACCCCAGCAATGAGCTCCGCTTACTTGGGATGCGTAACGTCCCTCTGGTGCCCTTTTTTGTGCTTCTACGTACGTGAGGGGGTGACTTTTTCGTGCAAGGGGTGAGCGCGTAGGGTGTTCTCATGTTTATGGCTCCGATGTTCTTGACTCATATACCTCGTTTTATGAAAAACTCTGCCTTAAATTTCCGTTTTGAGTCATTATATTGTGTCGGTATGCGTGGAGAACGAGCTTCGTGACTAAAACACGAATACATTCATATTCTTCGTATCCTCGCCACTGTTTAGGATTGTAGCAACATGTTTATACTTTCAGTACTGAAGAAAAAAAGAAATATGTTGTTAAAATATTTTTGTTAAAAATATCAACGTGTTTAAGAGACAAAAGTAAAAACGGTGTAACACGTTTCATTTCATGCAGCCTATGGAATGTAATAAAAGATCGACACTTTTAACAGTTTTATTAAATAAATGTGCAGTTATATTAAACACCAAAACCACGTGAGAGTATCTAAGAAGTAAAGTCCTGCGTGCATGTCGTAAGCGAAAACAAAAACATTGGCCCGTTTAATCACAACACGCTCCCTGATTAAAGCGAGGACCCTCTGGCCATAAAAACATTATCGTCGCGTCCCTCGGCATAAAAAACATAAAGAACAAATACAATGGGACAGTCCGATGCATCAGATATTGGCAGTTAGTAGCATCCACGCAATGCGTCTTAGCTGATTAGATCCGTTGGCGGGCGTTGATCATGGCTCGGCTGTTATGGGCGATTTCAATTGTAAAGCCGTTAGATTAGTTTATTTTTTTGCGTCTTTCCCCATTATCGTTCGAATGACATTCAACAATAATTTTTATTGCATTTTCTACGAAATAATAGTTATATTTTTCTTATATTATCATCATCATTTTACCGGAGCAACTTCACTTTTGGGCATAAGTATCACCCATAGATTTCCCAAAATTGACGGTAGCCTAGTATCTTGGTTAATGATATGGTCCGCCCAACATAGTACAGAACGCAACTAGTTTATTTCATAATCCCACATAGCACGTTCAGTGCACTATGCTCTGCTAGTAGATAAAAGTAATAAAGCGTTCGAATGTCCAATAGTAACGAAGACAACTCGTTTGGCAGTCTCTTTTGTATTTAAAAAACTAGGTAGCTTCAAGTTGTAGCAGGTAATGCCAACTAATAGATGAATGCCATGCTCTTTACATCACGAATACTACATAAAAAATGTATAAACGAAATAATAAGTAATCGTTTCAATTTCTTAAGAGTCCGACGAACGTAATCTCGACGTAAAACCGAGACGTATTGAGTGAAGCATTCGCGCACATTTCTGGCGATATTATGCTTAATGCACCCCCACACAAATTATCGATTAGAAGCTTTTTTATGCAAGAGGGAGTGCGTAGGGGAGCGCGCCCTGGGGCGAGTGGCTGAAACAAAAAACGCTTGTGAAGAGTGAAATAAAAAGTTTAAACAAGTAGGATTGCAATGCTGGCCCCCAAGACGTAGGAAAATCAATAGCCGATGCCGCCCGATGCAAATCCTTTGCATTCCGATTTGAATTTCAATTCTGTAGCAAATTTAGAAGACAATCTTATATTTTTCGTAACGCCAATATGATTTTAATGTCCTGTCGGACAACGTCATATAGGTACATCGGGCAAAGTTTAGCGGAGTATCGTGTATTCTTCTCTACACAAAGTTATTCAAATGCTACATAATATTCTCATGAACAAATAGTAACAATTCTGCTATTGTATCGTCAAATAAGTGTAACATACACCAAGAAACGTAAATAACACACCGTTATTTAGACAAACAGATTCTCCGTTTAATAGAGTGTCTTTGAACAGTGCACAACATTTACATTTTTGTTTATTTTAATTAATATAATAAACCATATTAAAATTTGTACTCATAATTATCACGCTGTGCCAAACATTAGCCTCAAATTATTAAGCGCTTGCATTTTAACAACACGAGAAGCATAAATAGGTAACATCAATCAATGAAAACTGTCGTAAAAAGCTACGCTTTCTACAGCATCCTCGGTGTACACTCGGCCCAATTAAAGCACCCCCGGGCTCAGATGTACACTCTTCTTGATCGTTCGAGCGTCATCTTTAAATTTCCGTCGTTAAGATTTAATTTTTATCAAGGCGGCGCGTGGAAGGGGGCAACCTGTCGCGCCAAATATTTTCCTCCGTAGTTTTTTCCCTCCTTCGATGGCACTTACTCGCCTCCCCTCCGTACGCATTTTTTTATCATTAAAACTCGGAGTGGGGTCGCCGAACCCGCACTGCCTCGCATTGTCATAACAAAACAAAATCATTCGAAACCTCGGACTGAGAGCGATTTCAAAAAACGTCCGTTAAAGAAATAAACATTTCCGCTAGGGTTTCTTTTTAAAAATTTCACTTTATATGTTATACTATGCAATAATTATCTCAAAAAAAATTAAAATATCACTGTTAAAACAAATTATCGTTGTTAAAATTAAAATGATTTAACAAAAAGCCTATGACGTACACACATGTTTAGCTTTCTAATATTACTGGCATTTTGTGAGGTCACCACCTCATTCGAACACGCACGTCGCCGTACATCTGGAGACGTAGCGACAAAGTCCAATAAGCCCCGCCAAGGATGACACATTTCACTTAGCCTCAATACGATGCCTGTAATTAAGCCAGCTACGTGTTAATTACCGTGGCCCGCGCCACACCTAGCACCGATTAATTTCCTTTGACGTAGCGACTGTCTCTGTATTTCTTGTCAAGAAACTACTAAAGTAACAAACACTTTTGTGTTTTTATTACTTATGTAGTCTTTAAGATTTTATATTTCACTTATTTACTGTATACATCAGTGTACATTTAAGCAAAGATTTCATTCGTGTTATGTTTCTACATTTACGTGATAATATGCTACATTTTTTATATGAAATTTTACAATGTTCATACTCAAGTGACGTAATACTAAACTGTTTTGAGTAAGACCAAAATTAAACAAAGTTAAGCTAAAAAGTTTGAAAAACAAAACTGCCATAATCTTATTAAGCTCCAGACGCAGAGTCTAATCCTCCCCCATCACCTAATTAATCCCGTCAAGTTTATTTTCTGAAAAAGTTTCTACTTGCCCGGAAGTAATTTCACGCCAGGCATTAGTGGGTCCAAACTTCACACTTAGCTCTCTCGGTAAACACTCATGACGTTTCCTAATTAACGGACGCAATTAGCGGTCGGGCTCGATGGACCGCGGGGGTTGGGGGGAGGGTGATAAGTGGCCTGAAGCGGAAAAAGTTGGGAGAAAATTCGAGAGCTTTAGGGCGTCCTCTCACCGCAGCAAAGATGCATACGGTTACCCTTAAAGAAATTCTTTATTCTACTTTTTTATTTAAATCATGACGGATTATAAAATTTAAACTTGACACAAATATTTACAACAGCCACATTAGTGATATGAAAAACATTTACAGAATACCCGTACTGTTTCTATAGGACGCCTACGAATAGTTCGCCTTAGTGGAATACCAGCCTTATAGATAAGAAACTGTGAGATGTTAGTACGACGTTCCGGCGCACTGAGAACGCTGTCTGGTGCGGGCAGACAACGAGTTCGAATGACCTTGGGAGACGGAGATAAAAAGCTGTTTCTTGTTAGCTCTATCTAATTAACGCCTTGAGAAATTATCTACTCGCCTATTGCTGATCAAAATAACAATCCACTTAAAGTAAAAACAATTGTGCCTAATTAGACTTATTTATGAACGTCTATTAAGCACATGCGGTCCCATGTATTATCACTGTTCAGAATGTTAAGATTAAATACACATTCTTTATCATTATCAACGTTAAAAGGTATTACGCACTATTTCACATACACTTACGTATTTTTTTTCTTTTAGGTTCTCATTTTACCAATTATTTCAATTTCAATTTACATTTGTAACTTTTTAGTATTATCATGTATCTGAATAGAATTAGTGTCGGACATCGAAAACATTTGCAGACGACTCGATGGCGCCTGAAATAAATATTCGGTTATTCCCATCTTAATTATGGATTCATCGGTGCCCATAGAGAGCAAATGAAAAATAACTTTCACTCATGGTCTCGTCTTATTAACATTCCGCCCCCGTGCGTCTCCCGATGAGTAATTGCTTTCTTAATTCGCGTCATCCATCCTCAAAATAGGGCAATTTTTCACTTGAATACGCAATCCTCGTATGGAACTGAAACATTCGCAATTGTAAAGTCCCTCTACAATCTCAAATTTATTCATACGAAAAATAATGACATATTGCATACACTATACACAAAATGACAATAAAAATAAAGTAGAATTAACTGAATTATGTACAATTTTGCTTCTTCTTCTTTTCAACCAACTTTAATTAAACTAATCAAAGTAGAGTAACAATAAATATACGTACTATTTAAAAAAGTAGGGATTGTTTTTTATTATTTATTTCAACTTACAAAGTATATATGTTTTTGACATTACGGTATTTCAAAAACCTGATCCTGGTAAGTGCTAATTTTAGATTCAATTGAAAGGCCAGTTAACAAGTATGCAATTTAAATAACTTTACAACCATATTAAAGTAGTAATATATTTTTTTATTGAATATGTGTCCGTATGTGTTTGTTCATGGCGATGCGGCGCGCTGGTGTTTTATAGGCCTGTTACGTCGATTTTATGTAATCTAAACCGTGTTCATAGTAAATAAATAAATGTACAAAATAATTTTACGGTATAACGTAAAGGATTTAGTCTAAAATTTAACAAGTTACTACAATAGCCATAGCCATAGCGTAAGCCGGGCTTAATAACGTCAAATCGTTAGTCGTTGTTTGCGGGCCGGTGGCTTTTTTTGCCTTTCTATGCCTTAATTTATTCCCCGAAAATTTAAAAGGATTCTGGGGAGACGGCAGCGTCGTTAGCGATATTGTAATTTTATTATTTGTATTTTTTCGAATACTTTTAATCACTACGCTGAGCTCAATGGCGAGGGGAGGAAAATCAGATTTCAATTTCAATTAGCGAAGGATCTTCATAGAGCGATCGGAACCGAGCGAATGAGTATTGATAAGTTCTGTCGTTAATATAAATGAGTCGGCGGGCGCGGACGTCCCGTCAGCCATTTTGCTTTCTTGTTTCTTGACACCGTTTGAATTAGTTTGTATTTTAACATTATGTATCTACTGATAATTATTTAATTATCAATAAATAGCTTCATTTTATTTTTTATTTCTCAATTGTATTCCACCAGTTTGTTCGGTCGATATTTTCCGACTGCATGGTATCTTTTAAATGACTTATTTTATTGTGATCAAGGAAAATAAACTATTAAATATACACAAAAAACGTTAACAATTTTTTCATCACATAATACATAAAATATTTGTTTAAACTAATTTTTTTTTTCGAAAACATTATGTGAAAACAACGTTATTCTTTTAATAAAATATTTCGTCATTACGTCAAACTTTAAGTAATTTTAAAATACATTTATTATATAAATTTTAAATATATATATTTTAAATATATAAATTTATTCTTATTCTTATCCATAATGCTCATATTATTATCAAAAAATCTATAAAACTTAAAAATTAGATATTATACTAAAAATTTATACAATGTAGACAGAAATTGTTCTCCCTTAGCTATGAATAATTAATTTGAACATTAATATATATTTTTTTAAATATTTGTTTAAATGTAATGCTTTTTGGTACACAACATTGTTGTTCCTATTTCTGATGCTTAAATAAATAATTTTGCTGCTTTTTGAATTGATCATGATAAAAACATCTATTTTCAAAATTTATGTCAAAAACATTTAACAACGACTGCCATGGCAATTTATCGACGCGCATGAAAACCTTATTTTTTTCATAAGACTTTCCTGTTAAATATTAGGAAATCTGTAAAACAAAGTCAAAAGAAATTAGTAAAATCGTTCAGAAATTATGGCGTGACCAGAAAAAATGATAATAATTTCATGTTGAAATGGACAATGTCATAACTATATTCGACACGCCAATTTGATTGAAAAAAAAATTCTTTCTTCCTTTTTCCTTTCAATCGTCCTGTCGTATTGGACGTAAGGATTGGAACAATTAGCGCTCAGTGCAATTGGCGCACGCGAGCCACAAATAATTCATTAATAGGCCACCGGCCCACCGCGTACAATCACTTACACTGTCATGTACGACGTTTAAACTAAGCAAGTTGAGTAATTACGACTGCACTGTAGCCGACGCTGAAAGGTTAGAAATAATTGGATAATGGAACCCTATTACGTACACTAATGACACAGGTAAACATGTATCAATATCTGGTGTGTATGAATTTCTACCGCGCTAATGTTTCGCCTCAAATCAAGGAGGAAGATGACGAACATAGCATATCTTAGTCGTTAAAATGCGACTACACAGCTCTTAATCCGCTGAGAAAATTTAGAGGAAAATTTCACTTTATGTTTATCAGAGAAATAGCCTGAGTAGTGTCTTTAAAAAACGTTTCGTCAACGTCACTGATACCGATAAAAGGTTGTTTGAAAAAAATCTCCATGTGTTATAAATTGAATTTTTCCCCAATTTCATTCAATTTTTTATTATGTCTTCTTAATGCGTAATAAAGAGTATATATGTAAATTAATTAATAAATATCTCAGTGGTTACAATAGACATGTAATCACACTTCCAAAATAACACAATTTGGAAGAATCTTCTTACCGACTAACTGCTTAGAGTCTTGAGTGTTCCAAACGCTCCGACGATTAAAGCGACAACTCTTTTTTGTGCCATCGTCGGTGTTTCATTACTTAAACTCACCAACATTCAACTTTTATTCTGTCTACCTTTAATAATTAATTTAAAACAATTACGTCCTTAGGTCCCGCCATGCAAACATTTTATTTTGTTTTTTATTACTCGCATCTAGTTTTGGACAAGGCTTTTCATTTTTAATATGCTGTTTATTTTATAATCGTTATCACAATTTCAGCAATATTTTAAATTTATTAATTTAAAATTTACTACATTATTTCTATTTTTTTAATATATTTTGTTAATATCTTCATATTTTGTTTACAATTATTGTTTTACTTTTATTTTCATTTCCTTTACATGCTTACCCGACCTGTTTCATTTTTCGGTACTGTTTCTTTTGATCACGTCGTCAACAGCCCTGCAGTATTTGAAAAAAGCAATACTCTCTTTATAGTCATTTATTAGTGAGGCGATTTATTAGTAAGGCGAACTCATTAATCATTTCTTCTTAGCAGAAGCTCGGAATCCTATCGGAGTCCTCCGAACGCGGGACAATTGGCCACCAGGTGCACCGCGGTCTGGTCCACCCCCAGCTTACAGAAGCACGAGGGAGTTTCCTTGAGCTTAAACCTGAGCAGATATTCCGAGATTCCTCCATTACCCCGAGAGCATCTAGGCCACTATGCAACCATTTCAAGCCTAATACTTTTTTAAATATATATATATATATATATATATATATATAACAGGCAAAGTAGCGCGATAAATTATATTAATCTGGCCAGGACTAGACTAAATCAAAAACTGCCTACAATATAGTCTCCCTCGTCAGATATCTACAAGGTATCGCTAACATTACTTTGCATAATTACTAACCTGTTAGTTGCCTATTCACCCTTATATTGATGAAACATCATATAAAATTTGGGGGTAAATATATTTACTAAAGTTCTTAAATATAAGCGTAATGAACAAGAAAGCTGAATATGAGATAGACTGATGTATAGCATCTGCACGATCCCTCAGTTCACTTTATAAAATATTTAACAACAAAATCCTTGCCACCCGGTTATGGCTTCTTCGTTTTAAACACAATTATTGTCAGGATTGAAAGTAGAAAAAATTGTTAACCTTTACAACATATTTTGCACGTATGTTATAGGTAAAATAACACATGAAAAACATTTTTCCTTCCATTAAACTTAAATTGCTTAAGGACCAACAATTGCGCCTAAAAAGAGAATAAATGTGTTATTTATACATGAAGTATACCAAATTCTGCATAACTACAAAAATAATTTATTAACATTGGATACTATATTAATAAAAAAGAGCACCACAGTTCGTTCTTTTATGAATAGAATTCATAACAAGGTTTTCATTACATCTAAATGGTGCAACGGTGTATGATTTCACATTTTACTTTACTATCGCTCTAATAGTATTGCTTTAAATCACGGTTTAAAAATGTTGTGAGAAGAGTATTCCCCAAATGAAAAGCAAATATTGTTTTAAAATACAATTAGACCTGTACCGGGATCAGACAAATCAGAAAATTAAATTTGTCCAAGCCACCCGACAACACCAACCAATTAGAAAAACCGTAGGACAAGGAAACCGCAATTAAAAGGAATCCTCAAATATCTTCTGACTTAATGACTTCTTCGCTCGTTAATTCCTTGTCGCGAAGGAAAAAACCGGGAGTCGGATTAATTCCAAGTGCGAGCCGATTGTTTGCATAAGCCTCGACACTGGGGAAACATCACCTCTTCGCCACCGGCTTAAAAAAATAATTAAAATTCGTAATCACTCTTGACTCACCCCCGGGGGAGGCACGGCGACTTGCTTTGGAGGCCCTCTTTGTGGTAAAACGATAAGATTTAACCACGGGCGGACCGCCGCGCTCTCGAGAAACTTTTTGACGAAATTGTGTTATTTTTACATTAGCAAGACGACTTTATTACGAGAAACGACCCGCTCTGCGACAGGCATGTTGCAATGTTTATAGACGCTTTAAAAATTCTACATGCACGCCAGTTGCGAAGTTTAGGAACCGCTTCGTTACAGGTCGCCCACAAAATATGAAAGCTTGGCTCATCCCTCGCATGCTTGCCGGTAGTTTTCTGCCCGCTTAACAACATATTTGAGCATATTTCGATTACCATAAAGCGCTCCGTGAAATATATAGTATGTGCTTTCATTGTTTTACCTTTTTTGCTGCGATACGCTAGGCGAGAATGGCGATAAACTTTGTTTATGACTAGAAAATAATCATTTTATAAAAACTTGTCTTTTACCATTGCAATGTACTTCAATCACATTATATTATTTAGTGACTCCAATAAAAAAATCATTTTTTATTTAAAACAATATCGTTAATGTATAATAAGAAATAAAATGCAACTTTACGAAACAAAGAGTTCAAAATCTGAAAACAAACAAATTTAAACAGAAAATGGTAGACATTTTCCCTTGCATGATTACGACAGTCAGTTTAAAAATTTTAAAGTAAAAATGCATATCGCCTGACTCAATAGAATGCATAATAATTCACAATGGTAAGACATTTCCTTCTTTCATTCAAAAGAATTCAAGCTTATCACGGTCTTAAATTAATAAGCATTCAAGTTGAGCCAAGTAAAAATGAATAAAGCTCGTAACACCGAACAATGGCGTAATAAGGATGGTGCATTTTGTCTCTGAGAGCTAGCTTGCAAAACAACAATAATTCTTCTTCCCGTGAAAAGATTTTCAGCGTTATTCCACTTGAAATTATTATTATTTTTTTCATGTCGTCGTCTTGCCATTGTCTCGGATTGGAGGTAAGTAATGAAGGAAATTGGGGGTTCTTGGCGAAGACGGGAGGGACGCCAAGATTTGCGTGGCCGGCCGCGCCGCCTAATGCCGAATAATGAAACAACTTTGAAACGTTCCCGAGTCCCATTTATTAGATTTAACGAAACGGAATTAGCCGCCGACGATATAGAAATATACTAGAGGCTTTACAGACAATCCGTTACCTATTAGAAAACTATTCACTAACAATTGATATTTGTAGCACGAAAATAAGAAAGGAAAATCTTATCGAAAAGAATGTATCACAACAATACAAAAAACAATCTATACAGATTGGGAATTCATTGGAAAATATAATAAAGAACTTGGAAAAGAATCTATGTATTCTTAAAAAAATAAAAACAGCAAAAAAAGCCTTGCATAGTTGTTTCAGCAATTTACAGAAAATCACTAACACGAGACAAAAACAATATGGCAGACATTTGTAGTAGTTTGCATTGAGATTATTCTCAGTCTCACCCTTTTCTTAGCCGAGGTCACTCGTGCGAACGAATACTATCAAGGGCCATCTTCAACTTAGGGTTCCTCCGCGCTCTCCACTTGCGCGACTTGTTTACGTCTCTTCAAGAGCAATTTTAGATTCACTCCTTTATGCTCTCCGAGTAACTCGAGTTGCCATTAAGGCTTTTTTCTTTCAAGGCGTTTTCAAATGAAACCTCCATACCGAGATGTCACTTTTCAAAATACACTTAATCTCTCTTAATTTCAAAGAAAACTTTTCACGTGTTTTAAGACAACAATTAATAACATTTAAAGCGTGAATGTATAGGTTATTTGCTATTCATTAATGTATTGTACACCTTATTCAAATAACAATATTCGAATTACCTGTCCCTGTAGATTTTATACTGCAAGTTATTGGCCTCTCAAATTCCTATAGAAAAAATAAATTAATGTAACATATTTCAGAGAGAATCACTACACACGTATTTTAAAATAGGAGTAAATGTTTTAAAGTTTTTTGCTGACAAATGACTTATATATTTATGCGCTTTAAGTTTTTACATCTATAGCGAATCATCCTGTATATTGCAATTAAAGGTTATTAGTTTATTAATCTCATATCCCCAGTCAATAACATTATGTAGTAAATTGCAGTGAATATCTTAATAGACGTGTTCCCTTTTGTTTTGAGTGTCGCAATACTATCGCGAGTCACACGACAGGGCGGCCCAACTCAAACATTACTTCTGTAGTTTCCTATTTACATATTCCCGAAGCGGTTTTCTTCGTAAACTCCTATATATCTTTGCTCATATTCGACCCGACTCACGGCGGTCTGCCATCGAGCATTTTTAATCTCGTCGGTTGTATCTTGGCGAACACGTGGGGCCTGTCTCCCTACCACCCGCCTTAGGTCCCTCTGTGTTTACCTTCCGAAATAGTTTAACGGGAACAATTTGCATCTGCTTATGCGCGGTCCGTCCTCGGTTGTTAACTATGGGCCCTTTTTTCCTGTTTCACTCGATAAAGGCAATAGGAATTTTAAAAACAGAATCTTTTCTTATGTTTATATCTTAACATTTATATGGCTTTGTTTATTTTATATTTATACTCATATTACAAACAAGTGAAGTGCTTAAGAGTTTTTAAATGTCTGAAGTATCTTTAAAACCAACAAATAACATAGACAATAAAGATATAAATCTAATAAAACATTCATATAGGATATTTAAAAAACGCACAATACTTTGCGCACAATACTATTACCATCATGTAACAACCGATCGTATTATTAGAACGATACTGTATAAAACAATTAACACGCAAGATTTATAACAAAAAAGATAGCATAGTCATATAAAGTTATGAAGTGAACGATGTTTTGAAATAATTGCAAAAAATTAACGGTCGACGCCGGGCGCTCTAAGATATGGGCAGGTTGGAGTCGTAGGCCTAATCGATATCCTTATAATGATTGCCGGAGGAGCTCGCATACGAAATAAGGAGGGCGCTTGATGTCGGAGGTGTCCGGGGGGAGGCGCGGGCCAGGGGCGGCGGGGGAGATATGAGACGATTTAGATTTTTTCCCTCTTCTATTCTTTCGTTTTTTTGGGGGAGCCCCCTCGAAAAGGGTGAGGAATTTAAGACGACGATCGATTTTTCGCGTATGCATTGGTATTCGCGTAATGTCTTACTCGAGATTAGAGTTATGTTTTTACTGTTTGCTACAAGTTTACACCTTTCTCCGTTTCGGCTTGAATTCGTTAACGTTCCTTTCTTTATTGAGGTGTATTTACATATAAAACCAAAAGATGGGTACATACACGATGAGATCATACTAGGTTGTTTTTTTAGAACAAGATAAACCAACCATTCCGTAACATCAATAACTCTAATATGATCTTGACGAACTCACCTAATGTACACTTAAAACTAAATAGTTAATTCAATTGTAAGCTTTAGATAATTGCTCATTAAATAAGATATATTGTTGTTTCAGCCCACAGACACCCTTTGCAATGTTTAGGTCTTCCCCAAAGATGTCTATTGGAGGTTATACCATATACACGACATTCAGGTTATGCAGATACTGCCTATCATCTGGAGTTTTGTCTATGAGTAGTGGCAATCCTATATAATTAATGTACAAAGTGTGTTTTATTTAAGATTGTATCTCAGGAATCCAACCCGTTACTTACGATCGCAAGTCTCAGTCCTCTACCTGGTGGGTTATTACTACGCATGTTAATACATACGCTGTACATGCTCAGAGTGTAACATTTCGTGATTAAAACTAAGGAAAAGTTAAGCACATCGAAAGGGATTCAGGCCGCTTCGAACCGGGCCGTCTTGGAAATCTGTAGGGGAGACATATGCCTAGCAGTAGACGTCCTATAATTTAAATGATGGTAATAATTATATAAATTTATAATATTTCACAACTATATCCACAATACCATTAGAAACCCGTAAATGATATTGTTTAGTTTACACTTTTTATTAAGTGGTACTATACAACTACAACATTTGGAATAAATCTACTCTGGCAGGATCGTACTGCTCATTAGATCATCTCCTATTATCATAGAAATAAACAACACCTGTATAATGATGTACCATAAGGTAAACAGCGAATACCTAATAATGTTTGATCCAGATGGTAGCTCATACATTTCGTCTTTGTATCAGGAAGATTTGTAAAAATCTAACAATATTTTCCTTGATTAATAGATTACCGGCGGCCACAAAAGGCAGGGCGCATGCCGCGTCAAAGGGGCTAAAAGCCTTTCGGCCAACAAAAAAGTCTCAATTAAAAACCTGACGGAAGCTTTTAGAAGGTAATCCTTCAAATTGTTTCGAACGCCTCCTCATTAGCACCGAAAGTGTTAAAAAATAAACTTTTTAATCTTTATTACTCGACGACTGCGCTAAACGGGTTAAATTATTATAGAACAAGCGGGATCTCATTTTTTTTCTTTAACTTTTTAACCCTTCGCGGATGTAATTTATTGGTGGCCGGGAAGACTTTGAATTTTTTACGTCTATGTTTTATATTGTCTGGAGGCCTCTAATGGGTTCAACTGAGACGCAATATTTGTTTACATCCGCTAAATTAAGTTACTAATTACTTTATCAATATACTGTAAATAAACTTTTTGAAATTAGTTTCAATTGAACATTGAAGAATTTACTACTGGTATAAATTATCAATTACGAAAGTTTAAATTCATAGTGTCTCAGAACACGTAGCCATAAGTAAAATTAAATAAATAAATAAATGTTGAGTATTAGCCCAGCGGTAGAGGACTAAAACATGCGATTGTAGGTCGCGGGTTCGGTTCCCGGCATACAATATTATATATAATTCCCACTTTTTGTCTTAATAATATATGATTGCTACTGCTTACAAACAAGTTTCCAGAGGATGAGCAGCAGCGTCCTCTACGTACCATAATACCACATTGTGGTCGCTAGCCCGCTTGCCATGCGTGGCAATCATGGTAAATACCACCACAGATATCTTTGCAAGAGGCCCGTGCCTTAATGTGGACATCTATGGGCAGAAAACGGCAAATAAAAAGAGTACAAGTGCAAGTGGGTGATGTGCTACTGTATAAAAAAATTCTATTAATCTCTTGCAAAATAATTAAAAAGTCATTACAAACTTAATTAAGACAGTATGCTTATATAAATTAAGAGACTTAAATGGCCTAAAATGCAATGCAAACAAATTAACGACAGCATTTGGCAATACAATTACTTTACTCAATTTCAACCGCACGTAAGAAAACTTTAAAACTTAAGTAAAATAAGTTAATTATAATTGATTAACATTAAAAACTTCAGATCCCACTAATTATCTATTTCGCCCAGTTTATACAACAAACAGAAAATTAGTCAAATAATCCTGAAAGCGAACAAACTTCACTAATTACGCGTCTAAATCCAAACAATTCTCCGGAAACTCGGCGGGCCAACAAAGCGTTGGAAAAAAACACCTCGACAGACGGAAAAAAACATTTCCGTGACAAGTTTTATTTACCATAAACATTGTTACACAAAGCGGCGGACGACCGGGCGATGAAAAAACTCTTACTTCATTAAATTCGTTAATTAATTCAAATGGAACCGCGGGAAAACATTTGCATTTGCGGCCCGCTCCGCTTTCGTCTCGGGGAGTGAAAGGAAATCCTCCCGCTCCCAAGACTTTATTTCGATGGAAAAAAATCTGCCCACTAAATGGAAATTTAGCGTTTAATAAACTGGCCGATGTTCGCCGGAATTAATTAATACTTTTTCTTGTCTTGCAAGTTTTTTGCCCCTCTTAGCTGACATTAGCCGATATCAACACGGGCACCAAGGGTCGGCGATAGGGGAGGACTGACACTTTATAATGGTGTAATAATTAAGAGGCAGTCTGTTGTTACGCAAACTCAAGTAATTATTCATTTCAAAACAGATTTGATTGTCCAACTCTTGTCTTTATTTTTTTTTTGCCGAGCGTCGGACCATCTTTTCTATTCCCCGGACGTTTTTACATATCAATAAAAGTTTTCGAGCGTCGACCGTCCACAGCGCACAACCCCTGCGTAGTTAACACGAAGAAGCCTTTATTTGTCAATAAAATTACAACGGTTACCGCCTGCGTCTCGCTTAAAAATAAACCGAAATTAGTTTATCTAACACATATACGGAATTTGGTAACTATTGGAGATTGTTTAGCCTTTAATTAGCGACCCGACGGGCGTTACGTTTCGAGCGCGGTGAGTCGTGCCCGCGATTAAGCTTTTTGTGTTCGAGTAATTTCGTTTTAAGGCTTCGCTTTACGACGCTTCATTGTTTTACGACGTCTTTCCTCCACTATAAAAGTTGTGGAAAAGCTGCAACTTTTTAAGCCAATACTCTCTCCGTGTGCATTATATTTCGACGCCTTTGATCGCGTGGGTTTAACTTAAAAAAGCATAAGTTAAAAAAGGGATTAAAAAATATATGCACACAAAATTATCTCCGCATAAACGCCATGTACAAGGCTCGATCTGATAATGTGGCCCATTAATTTGAACAAAGTTCGCGTCGACACACCGCCGTTCGCCTTATAAAGGTGAGGCGACAAAATTTATAAGTTCGATTACTTTAATCTCGGTTAACTTATGCGAGTACAATTTCAAAGCTGACAAAAGAAATGCACGCAATAAATCGCGACGCTGTTATCTGTTAAATATACCTGTATTGTTGTAAGAGGGTGTCTCCGCGTTATCTGAAACTAACTACGGAGTAATTAATTTAATGAGGGCCCGCAGGTCACGCAAGATTTGGCCGGACCGAGCGCAGTACATGCTTGCAGGCTTGATGGCTCCTCACCTAATGAGTGTGCTACGGATCGACGTTGAAACCTAAATTGTAATAAATAAAGGCTTAAGAGCTAATGTCATATATCTCGATTAAGTGCGAAAGTGAATCGGGCGCGAAGTGCGCGACAGTCGCGACTTAGGGCGATGCCACACTGCAGTTCGATCGCGTAAAGAATGCAATGAATCATCAATATAATTAGCCGCAAAATAATATTCATTCAACCGGTCAACTTGTGAACTTGTCTTTCTAATTAGGAACGATTTAATTGGTTACAGTGCTGTGATAACTCGGCCGACAATGGTTTCACTGATTGAATAATTCACTGTTTTCTTAACGTAAACGGATCGTAGCGGGTTGTGACGACTGAGTTTCGATACAAGTAACGCGCATGCAGGCTGATTATTTATAAGTGTAAAAGCTCGTAGGACGAACGTATAGCGCAATTGCTTTCGTTATGTGGTAAACCATATCCAAAAATAAATGTTTTCAGAAATATTAAATAACGTTATGAAAGTATAGTAACAAAAGGTGTTTTAAAAAGTCGGACTATTGAGTATTAATTATTGTTTATTATTAAGTGATAAAAAATAGATGTAAAATCTTTAAAGGTTTTTGCTAACATATGAGCTCCATATTCAATTCTTTAAATTATTTTCATTTATTAAAACACCGTGTATATTTAGATATCGCGGGGTTATTCTTATTTTAGGCTCGTTCGTATTAAATTCAAGGATGTGCTAAAACAAAGCCGTCGTAAGGCTCCCGTGTGGCATCTCTCTTATGCGGTAGGCGCTGGGCAGCGGCCGATTGGCCACGCGCATCAGATCCGCTCTGTCCGCGCAATTATAATCAAGTACGGAACGCCACTCGTAATTCTAAAGTAATCAAAGGCCCGGCCATCTGTTTGTAAATACGCCGCGCTTATGCGCGGAGAAATTGCCAACTGTCTATTTATGGCGGATACGCGTCGGTGGTCGCTGATGAAGCTGATTTAGCTGTCCCAACACAAGCCATCTAATCTATTTTATACGCATTGTCATTTTGTCAGAGAGTCATACAGAGAGCAAAGTAGTTTTCTTAGCAAAATATTTTAGTTTTCATGAATTATCTATTTAGAATTGTTCAATGTTCTAGGGCAAACTCTCAAACTAAATTCAATTTCGAGAAAAAGATCACTTGTCAAATCTGTCTCATCTGGGCAGCGTTCGGAAAACTACGATATCTTTTCGTCCAACACCTCTCAGTGCCTAATGACCAAGGCACTGAAACGTGGTCATTCAATAAGCTAAGGAAAGGGCTATATGCTATAACTCCACGGAAGCGATTTAGGAGATCTTTAGACGAATGAAAGTAGTTAACATAGCCCCACGGATTCACCAGTACAATTGGCGGTAAGCAGGTCACATACCACGCAGACAGAAGGCCTTAAAGCTCTGGAGTGAAGAGTAAGAAGGCTAGGGCCTTAAAGTTCTGGAGTGAAGAGTAAGAACTGGCAAACGCAGCGTGGGACGTCCTCGCACAAGATGGACGGACAGACAGGTCGACCTTGTTAAGGTAGTCAAAAAAGGCAGGCTGAACGCCATTTCCAACTGGTATTATTCTTTGACATGTCACTTATATATTATCTCATGTCCACCAATGAACATCCTACGATTGAAATGATGATAATAATTATAAAATTATTTTAATAAATCTAAACAAGTAGCGATGTTCACCAAGTATTAACTGTCCAAATTTTTATAACGACCCGTATTTATTTACATCGATTGCGCTCATGAAAATAATCAATTTGTATTCAATACGATAATCGAGTCGACTTTCGTCGGAATGTTGGTTATCTGCGCCCAAATGGCATTAGCATTGTTGACACTGCATCACCATAATCCCATGAAAAGCTTCTTACCATAAATAATGCGTGTAGTCCGCTAACTATAATAGCGGCGTGCGTAGGCGCAGCCACGGATCGACAGACCTATCCCGATTGTAAATCAGTGCTGAGATTACAACTTCAACCGAAGAGCAGATACTTCATTTGAAATTATCTCTAATATTACCTACTTATAGTTTCACGGAGTTTATTTATAAAGTTAAATAAATATTATTTTTACATCTTAAATAAAACTGACAAATAAACTACTTTCAGAAATATATTTAAACTAAAACATATAGGAGAGTTTTTGACGTTTTTTTAATACTAGCTTCATCAACAGACTTACAAAATTTTGAATTTACTCTGTGATCTGTAAAAAAAGCGAAACTAATACACGGTACAGCTGTTTCAGGTATTGAAAAAATATAACTACAATTTTAAATTTCTACGGCAAGTCACAAGTACCAGGATTTCTTTAAAAAAACATGAAGCTGTCCAGCTGGTTTTGAACAGTCTGTGTAAATGTCACTAACTGACGTTTCGGCACCGCTAGCTTGAATTCAAATGAACAGCTCTGAATCATAGCGAGCATTCATAGCGTCCCCAGCCTGTGACTACTTAACACTATAAATTACAATATCACTACAGTAAATAACAGCGTATTCTAAACTTAAACGTGGGGTACTTTAGATATATACGGGTATTACATCTAACTTCACTACTTGTTAATTTAATCTATTGATAAGAACATTTACAGTGCCAGATTAGTTGAAAGTAACGTATCATATGTTCACTTTTAATATAAGACTTGATCTAAAATAAACAAAGTATTTTTTTAAAAATAAATGTTTCATTAAATTTGTTTCTAGCGTCGGGAAGTTCCGAAACATCTTTTCCAAAATAGCCTAATGTTTGAAGACGAAGACCTTTGACTAATGTCAAAGAACTTCGTCTTCTGACATTCTTCTTCTTCGAATCTGATGATTCGACACGGATCCGAGACATGGTTGCTTACGTTGGACCTCATAAGAAGGCACAAGGTCACCCAGGGAGCAATGGATAGGGCTATGCTAGGAGTTTCGATGTGAGATCGAATCAAAAGTAAGAAGATATACAGAAAAACTAATAATACCGATGCAGCTCGAAGAATTGCTAGTCTAAAGTGACAGTAGGCGGGGCACATCGCTCGTGCAACCGATCGCCATTGGAGCTGAAAGGTTCTCGAGAGGCGACCACGAGCTGATTGACGCAGCGTGAGTAGGCCCCCCAAGCCTAGATCAAAAGACGTTAATGACGTCATAGTTAAAGTTGCGGGAAGTCGCTGGATGCAGTCGAACAAGACCGATCATCGTAGTCATCTTTGGAGAAGGCCCCTGTCTTGCAGCGGGCGTCTCTCGGCTGAAAAGACAAAGAAAGAGATTGTATTACTTATTATATCTATTCATTTCTAGCTATCCCCGACCTTGCCTAAAATGTATACCTTATCCCAAAAATGGCTATTGGAATGTGACAGGTCAATAGCAAAAAGTTTGAATTCCAGTAGAAAAATTTAATTGATTGAGCAATTGGGCAGCCGTCTTTTAAACTTTTTGCTGACAAATCAATTATACATTTACCCCTTTAAAGATTTTAATCCTATATCTAATCACCCTGTAATAGATGATATTGGATTAAGTATAACAAATAAAACAAGTATGTTCAAACAATACGTCTTGATTTATATAATGTAAAATACAACGACTGATAACGAATGTATATCAAAATCAGGTTTTACCAAAATTTATATCCGTTACCAGGAAACTTGGTACAAGTACGAATGACATCAACAAAGAATAATGAACACTTCAAGTATCCCTGATACCGCTTAAATGTACGAACAAGACCGGAGTGGGCGTCCTAATAGAGAAATTACTTGGATATAAAGATAAACACAAAGGTGTGTAGGCACTTGTTGCTGTAAATTGATAGGTTACGGCCGCGTCCCCACGTGCGAAACATGTCTGCTCTGTTGATTGTAATTTGTAGTCGCGAGCGCATGTTCGGCCGACTGGGGCATTCTGCAACAAAACTCGCTTCTCATTTTAAGATATCAAAGGATTTTTTGTCACCAACTTACTCCGTTTGACCGTTATGATTTATCTTCTCCTTTTTTTCGGCGGGAATTCTTCTTGAAGCGACCAAGATACCCTGCATTTTCATAAAAGAACAGAGTTATGTACGATTACTTACTAAAACTCCCTCTATGTATGTCCTCCGTATTTTTAACAGAGGTAAAAATCTCTTTTTTTATTTCTTGGTTTCGGGGAAAATTCTTCTTGATATGCCCAAGATAACCTGCCATCTAGAGAAAGTACAAGCTTATGTGAGATTCCTACCCCATTAACCCAAGTGTTCGTCATCTGTAGCTATAGAGGAAATTCCAGATCTCCTACGGTTGGCAGTTGCCCCTCAACATTACGTCACGACTTTTCACGGACGCCTGCGATGTACTTTGCACAAACACATTCAAACATCCATGAAGGCCGCCATTTAATCCATCTATCGCAAACCTGAACCACTTCTGGATATAAAGCAAATCATTCTATCTTATGTTTAACCGAATTAAGTTATCACCAACCTTTTAGGTAGTTTCATCAAGCGCTACTTGAATTATAAAATCTTCCTCAATGTCTACCATCATCTTTCATCATAATTTCATGCATATGAGCTCCACTGGTAGACTTAAACCTCCAGCAAAGATTTCCTATAACACTGGTTGAAAGCGTTTTGTATTCAACGTCTTCCGACAACCTTAACCAGATCGTCTGTCCACCTTGTCGGTGCTACGCAGCGCTTGCCGGTCCGTGGTGATCACTCCAAAACCCTGAGGTCCCGGGGGCCATCATTTTTGCTTGCTTTTGTACCCTGACAACAATTTTAGATGAATTAAATAAATAGTAATTTTTGACCGTTTTTTTTTTTTAATTATTGCACAGAAACAAAATTATTTTAATAAAGAATGATAAATTTCTTATTAATTATGAATATCTACGTCTATATGCAAGTTCTTTTTTATTTTTATCGAAACAATTGCCAAACTTTTCCGCTTAAATCTATTTAAATACGATAACAATAAAATAGAATTATGTGAATACATTAGTGTAAATGTTAATTGGCATTGGGATTGGTTGTTAATGAGAATTTTTTGTTTTATGTATTTAAAATAGATATAACAAACCGGAGCCACAACAAGTGCTTTGTTTGAGATCGCTTTCGAGGGCAAAAGGGCATGGGAGGTAATTCTTTTAAATCTTGTTTTTAATTATGTTTTTATGTTAACAGCATCTAAATAAATTAATAGTGACCTTGATTCAAAACACACACGAGATTTGTTGACTATACGATACGAGATGTTGCTTCATTATTTTAATTTGAAATTTTTATCGTTGTTGACTTAAAAGACTAGCGTTTACCCGATTATTGAGCAGTGGTACTCCAGTGTCAGAGGACTGAGACTGTCGATTGTAGGTCGCGGTCCAATCTTAAATTATTCACACTCTGTGCAATGAGTATAGTAGCAGCGTTTTTGGTGTACCAAAATACCGCACTGTGATCTATAAGCCGCCTGCTAAGCTGGGCGATTGTGAAATATGAGGGATATACAGATCTTTGGGGTAGGCCTCCGCCTTGCAGGGGGCATCTATGGGATAAAACTACGTAATAAACAATGCTACTGTTTTTCTTGGGAATCGAGATAAAAACACAATAGATGTCCATAGGTGCGTAATGACGACACATGATAACTGTTTTTAATGTATTATTTTAAGAAATTTTGCAGTATTAAAAATTGTGTTCTGAGCTTTTTTTTTTTAGAAAATACGTTTACTTTTTATTTTAAGAAAATGTTCCAAATACATTAACCTAAACTTTAAAAACTTTAATCGTCTTTGGGAAAAAAACACGATGAGAAATAAAAAAGCATATTTTGTATTTCCGGCTCTGCTATCGACATTGTTATCGATGTATTTCATTTAATTTTAAGAAATCCAATATCAAAAATCATGTGATGCTCTGGGTAGGTTTTGGAAATAAATACAGAATAACTCATCAAGGCTTTGTCTCCTCGGTGGAGAGCGATCGCGTAATTTATATTTCGCCCTGAGCATGTTCCCCGGGCGGGATTAGCCCGTCACGGTCCGGTTTATGCGAACTTCAACGCGAATTATTGCTCCCCTTAATTGCCACACGCGAGCCGTATTAATTAATAATAAATTCAACATTATACGACACACGTAAACGTCCATTTTCATAATCCCAGGTACCAAATCATCGCCGAAGTCCTCGTTCAAAGACACGCTTTGTGGTACATATTTGCACACATCTTTAACGTTCATAATAATTTTATCACAACTTCTTGGGTGCTCACAGTTTATAACAAGAAATTGACAAGAATAGTCTTAAACATTCGGGCTTTAATGTTATTTGAAGTTGATCAACCTTGTGTCTAAAAATAGCACTGTTCTCTAGTGTAATGCGTTTCAACTTCTGTCCGGAAAGTCGTTGTCAAAGGTGAAGAAGATATTGTAGTGGACGTGGACTCCTTTTTTTAGCAATTTTCAGCTTCTAGCAGTAGAAGTCCTACTGCTGAAATAAGGATGATGAGTGTATACTAAGTATATAATTTTCAAGTTTTTTCCATCTCTCGCAATCGTCTCAAAACATTTGTGAAACTTAGAAGTGTATGATTCATAAACAGTCAGACACATACAAGCGAGCGCAAAGTGCACATTATTACAGAAACACGTTCCCAGACGAAATTAGATAATCCCAGTACTTCGACCGCAGGAACACAAATCATAAACATCCATGACTTAAATCAAAGATACAGGCTTACATATATTAATTTGAACTCTACCTGTTAAAAGGCTGTGAGTCATGTTCACATTTCTTAATTTTTTAATTAAAATAAAAATTTAAAAATAGAAATCAAGGCTAGACTGTCGGTGAAACGATCAAGGCGTCCTCCTTTCTTAGAAGAGACCATTCGCTCCTTTTTTAAACGAACAGTCGAACATCTCAATCCGAATGAGTTTACAAATGAAGTTACAAATCAACAGAGTAAACAGGCGGTGGCCAGTGGCCTCACCGACTTAGAACAAATCGTCTCCATATATCACGGCGTACACTTGTGCCTTACCTTTTATGATAGGCTTGCTGCTTCGTCTTGTACGGTAAGACGTGCTCGCTAATTGCGCCCAAGTCAGATCGCTCGGAGTTAAACACGTTACCATAATTAACCTTGTACTATCGATTTTATGTTATTTGATACGAAACTATATCACGACAATTAATTATATTGTGTTCCAGTATAATTCTAAATTCTATTATTGATATTCGTTAAATAATTAAAACTGCCAGATATGGCCGTCCTAATGGCGCCGGTGACATTGACATTTAGAAATATACAATAATATAGACGTCGTGTTATACGGATGTGGAAAACACAATGACCAACTTAATAACGAGCAGATTATGTTAATTGAAAGCAAAGAATGTGATATATAAAGCATCTTCATCATTTTTCTGGCATGTCGAATGGCTGCAATAAAGTGCTGGACTACCACAATATTCTATCGATAATAGTGAAGGGACGCCCACATTTGAATTAATTAACACGTGCGCGATGCTCGCAGTGGAAACAAGTTCTCGATGTTCGATTGGGATGCCGCGGCGAAATGCCATAGATTTATCGATGTTTATACTCGCTGGTTAGTGCCATGAATCACTTTATCTCAATAAAGCGAGGCGCGGCTTAATTCAGAATTTGTCACATTGTATCTTAATCACAAATTCAATATAAACTATATAAAAAAGTAAACATTTTTCACACTTTTAAATTTATATTTATTATATTACGAATACGTCAGCCGTTTTTGAACATTATCGACAATAAACTGCGCAGCACTACAAAAACTAACATATTGCCGCCATAATTGGATACGCTTTAAGAAAATTTAACTATTTTTAAAGTACAAAAGGTACAAGCCGTCAGATATATGTCAAAATATATCTGGTTAGTTTTGGTAACGTTATGAAAGACTATTCCTTATGAATGAACCGAGGTGACCGCCGTTGCGGATGTGTTGCCTTACTACTCGTATATACACAGCGCGCGCACTTGTGTGCGTGTGTTGGTTTTTTGTGAATGGCCGGCGATATCCGGTCCTACACAGTATCGACTGGATTACAGGTTTTCTTATCATCTCTCGAGCACTGTCTAAACACGAGATATAAAAATGGTGTTTTATTACTTTTTACAACACTCTCGATCCATGAATATCGATGAGACGTATCGAATAATAGGGCTCTTCGAGGGCTAAAATTCAATACGTTCCAGCGTAGGTGTCAATGAGTCGCGTCGTTTCTTTTTAAATACCAATTTAAGGAGCACGGATTTTGAAAACTTTATATAAAACAAAAAATAAAATCGAATGGATTTGGGACGTTTGTTAATTCGGCTTTAATCTTGTTCGTCGAGCAGCGTGGCCGTCGCGCTCGCCAAAAAACGAAATAATCGAATATTTGGAATTGTGTCGAGCCACTTCCACTGTTGCAAAGTGAATTAATATTAACTGGGAACGCGCATAAATACATACGCACTCAGCTTTCATATCCTAATTACATAAAATAATTAATCAATTAAATAATGTGACATTAAATTATTTATTTAACGACTTGGATATTTGGACATTATAAGTAATAAATTAAAAGATATCAGTGAAACATTTTCATACCACAAAGAGCTTAAGCTGCACTTGGTTATATCGAGATAGATAGCGACTTATCAGTAAGAAACTTGTTTTTTTTAAAGACACAATAGTGCATCCGGCTATGCGACCAAGAGCTTAGGATGTAAATTCAACAATGTGACCCAGCGAAATTAGTGATAAAACATAGTGAAGTTGAAAATAGAGTTTGACAACGTTCGTCGATATAAAAACACAGATTTATTTCCGGTAGAAATCATTAAAAAATTCTAGTATAAAATCTACAATTTAAGATATAAAACGAAAACAACATTCTACATTCGAATACATAGTCACTTCAATTTAATTCACACGTTCATCACATCCAACACAATGATAAGTACAGCTATTTGAAATACGTAATCTTTAAAATTCAATCAATGGACATAAATTTACCTTTAGCACCAGCGACAGACAGAAAATCGAAACAAAAAGCACTCACCCCCTCACCGAACACTGACTTTGAGCAAACAGGGCCTTGCCTTATCAAAATTTAAATTTGGTAAAAAAGCGGGAGCCTCGACTCATTTCAATAACCGTTATTCGATGCGGACCCCGTCCCGCGTCGGCCTTCGCCCCCGCCCGAACTATGGGTGATTGATGGCGGCGAAGAAACAATGGCCAGCCCCGCAGCCCGGCCAAAACGCGAATCCTAATAAACGCTTTATTTTATTTGTAGCCGAATAACGAGACTCGATAATATATCGGAATCGATTTAGTTTCTGGAGAAACGACCTCTCAGCTGCCGAGTCCACGCTGCAAATACCTCACCGAAAAACGGACTACACTGTTAGATACAACAGCGCACATTGATAGTCATTATACATGTAAAATATCAGAGGATTTAATCTATGTCGATGTAATATTTCTATAAGAGTTATACCATTAACAGAAACATTTGTGTAAATATCGCAAAATTTATTTTTCATTTACTCAATACAATTATTCACATAGATACACATAGATATATTTCATATTTATGATTAAACAGATTCAAGCAACAAAATTTACCGACAGTTAAAGAATTGAATAGTCTATGTACATTATAATTACTAAATATTTACTAGAAAATTTTAAACATTTGCCCCTAAAGGAATCGGACACGACAGCTATGGATAACAATGCGTAGTTTTTTCGTAATTGAACAACCTGAAATGTTGATTTTTTTTTCTATATATAATATTTAATAGCATATCAATTTAAATACACATACGAAAAACAATAAAGCAAATGTTAAAACAAACACATACATCAGTGACAAATATACACAATATCTTCATTTAAATTGGGTACCACCAAACATTATCCTATTTAAAACTCTTAGCATAACAAATGTATATATGTATACACATATATATATATGTATGTATATATACATATATATATGTGTGTGTGTATATATATGTATATAAAACATAAATAACAGGAACTGTGTAATAAAGAGAAATTATTTATATAGAAACTAAACTATAATAATTGACCGTAATTTTTAATAATAAACTGTTCATTTGTACCATGAACAAGTTGCCTGGTCAGCACTGAGGAAAACATTCGATCACCATCGTGGTTTTTAAACCCTCAAGCTAAAAGACGATGCACTCCCTTGATAATATCTACACAAACTGCTTGCAGAAATACAAAATTTACAAAGGAAAATAGCAAAATTTTAAATTTTTATACGATTCTCTGTCAATCCGTTTAGGCTGCGAATCGAGCCTATTATCGGTTCGCCAGCCATCGACTGGGCCCCGGCGTAGCCGCCGCTGTAAACGTTTCCGTCGGTGTACCCAAGCTATGCGGTTTCGCTTTGCTTGCGCTAACCGTGTTATTATACCTCTCGATTCGATCGTACATTGTTAGAATGTGTCATCAACTTTCAAGGGGTATGTAAATGCTTTGCTAACATGTTACAATTACACGTATTTCCCAGTTAAACTGCTATTAAGGCCGGTGGTAAAAACAAGCAATGTAGCGTCGCAGGCATGTAATTTCGTATGGATTCGCACGATGCGTGATTATTCGAACATAACATGTAAGTGATAATTACGTGATGACTTAGTGACAACGTAAACATACGCGTAACCTCTTGATCGGAATCACAGTTTTATCGTATCGTATCGAAATTATAAGTTACTTGATTATTTCTCTATCTTAGCTAAGCAACGTATTGCAAATTGCATTCGTTAAAAACCGTTTAACAAACTACTATCATCTATTATACTGCAATTACTTGTATAAGTATAGTTAAAATGTCTGTCGGCTTTAAAAATCAATGAATCATTCTTTTCCGCTGGCCTTATAAACCGAAAGTATATCAAATGGTCACTGTGAACTTAAATTTCTAACTAGGTATAAGTAATTGGATATGGGCAGTAGTGACGCTGCCAGACAAAGATGTCTCACTCTTTATACGAATGGACTGTAGTATCAAACAGGACTGCCCTGTCATGACATAAATCAACATAGAGCTACAAGAGTACCTGACGTGTACCTGAGAGGAATCCAGAACAATCTAAGTTAGATCACTATCATTATTTCACCTTTAGGACGTCCACTACTGGACACAGGCCTCCCGCATAAATAAGACCGGTTAGAAGTGGCTTGCGTCCAGCTATTTCCGAGACTATCTGTCTTTATACATACCTTGTGGGTAGTCCGACATCGCGCTTACTGATCCGAAGTTTCCATTATAATGTCACTAAATCAATTAATTCGTTACCTATATTACGATTTAAAAAAATTCTCTAAATTCTGAATCAATAGAACGTCTGTGCTATATTTTTTTATGATTACTATATGGTACTATGACCATGCTCCACGTATTCTAATAATAATAATTAGTAGGAAATGACAATAGCCAAAGGAATACAGATATGCCAGATTCCATCTATATCTGGAATGTAGATAGCACACATACACAATAGCTTAGTAAATAAGATAATGTAAAAACCTAATTAAGTTAAAACAGGTGATAGTCATAGTAAATTTTAAAGTAGATAAATGTTACAGATTAAAGGCACAAGCCTTATGCAAAAAAAAAAATATTATTTTGTTTCTATCTATTAACTCTTTAATCAAGATAACTACTGATTTGCTTATTTAAGCACCAGCAAAGTAAGTTATCATGCTGACGACAAGTGGCCGCGTCATAGATTATTTTTTGTTATATTATTTTTATTTCATTTCGCAATTTGTATTATAGGACCAAAATAATTTATTATTAAATAAATTATTATTATTATTTATGAAGCAGTGATACCGATAATCAAAGCGACAAGACTGTAGAAAAGTTGCAATATAGTAAAGCCAGACTAAAAATTAGAGAAAGCTTTTAAATACAAAAAAACCAGTCATTGCAATCAACCCTTGACCCCATATTTGCATATTATCTTAAAAATTTTAGCATTTAATTATCAGAATATACAGGTTATATATAAACAAGGAACTATCAACTCTGTCACCTCAACATAGAAATGCAATCAAAATGATAATGCCTTTATATCAATATTGTATTAATGAAGCCTGCGAGAAGGCAATTAAAATTTTTATGTTAATAATCTCACGAAACTGAGATGGGCGCAGTGTTGGACCGGTCTAACACGACTTTTTATTGCCATATCAATAATTAATTAATCACGAACAATGTGAATTGTTGAAGACTCTCGCCCTTGAAGAATAGACGCTATTACGGTGTTTTCGCTGTTAATTTTTTATAATATTGATTTTTAAATGATTTTTAATTATTCAACTTCATTTGCATTGTTAATTTGTGCTGCTACGTCTGTCTGGTCGATATAATAGCACAGAGCTTAGCATTTTATAACTATAAAGTGTTTGACGTGCATTTTAATTATAAAATATTATGGTTTCGTCATCTAGAAACAAAATAATAGGTTTTATTAGACTTATTATTATTATTAGGTACGGTCCCTGGACCGGAACTCAATAATATTATTTATTGTATGAGCTATTAACCTTATGTTTCTTGTTACGTGATTTAACTATTTTTTACCATGGAGAAAATGAATAAAACAGTTTACGGGCAAATTTGCAAACATTATAAGTTAAAATTTGTGTCTTCGTCGACGTTGTAGCCCATAGAAGCGTATTGTGAAACATAGGCTTGCCACGCTTTGTAAACGGATTGTTGATAGCAGTGGTTGTGTTATGATTCGCTGAGAAAGCTGCTACTAATCCGTAGGAAACTTATTTGTGAGCAGTGGCAATCTTATTAAGACACAAAGTGTTAATTATGTAAGATTGTAACGAAAGAATCGAACGAAAAACGAAATTCTGTCCTTACCGCTGTGCTGCTACTGATCAAATTAGTGTATACAGCGTTAACTTTTAAATATTACGACAATTTTTAATGTTTAATTAAAACATCGGTTCAATCTTTATTATAGATTCTATTCAATATTTTTAGGAAATAATAATATTTTCATAAAACTATCTGGTAAATAATATATTTCATAAGCATAAAAACAAACGACGCAATTTGCACCACGACTTCATAACCCTAAGAAATAATAGTTCATCCAATTATCGTTGTAATTAATTACACGGTGACAATGGCAGTTCTTTTTTAATTGTTTTTAATTTGTACATACACTGTTGCTTTATTGTCATTTACAGACTCAGTGGGTTTGAGAAACGCTAAGTGTGGAAGGTTATTAGTCGAAACCCTGTTTGCGTGACATAGCTCGTGGGCTCTCTAGGTAACCTGGGCTGAGGACTTTATCTCCAGGTTAGGAGGCTGCTGAGATCTTTGATTGTTTAGGCCGGCGTTCATATAGTCACCTGTCGCAATGCCTCCCGAGAACTTTCACGTGGGCTATCACTCAATACACGTATAACATTCGGACTCAAGAATTTCGAACTTATACTTGATCGTTTACTATTGCCTAGTTAAGATTACTAATTCTTAAAGCGTTAATACCAGTGTAATTACTTATGCAATGGTATAACATCAAAAATGGAGATGGTAAGAGGAACCCAGTTTAAGCATACATAAGTAATATACTTAATCTAGGTCTAATGTACTCTGTAATACTGTTATTGTTACAAAAATAAATCAATTTAATTTCAATAAGTCTAACTCGATTTTTATTTGAGTCATCGCTTAAGTGGTATATATCATCAGCTTATGGGTGAACGTCTTTCGTTGCACTTATAAATCCGTCATCTCTACACCGAATCCTCAACGTGAACGTGAATGTACGTGAAGTGTTCTGCTCGCTATGTAGCCTCTTAAATGCCAATCCGCTGCTTACACGGGGTATACAAGCAAAGCTAATTGTTGTCTCGTAGGTACACGCGCTTAGACAAACACAACGACATATCTCGACCGTACACGAGTGTGGTAACGTGTAATGAGTGTGGTATGATACGAAATTACCGCTAATCAACGTTAATCATTCCTAGCTGTTCCTCAAATTGCGCCCCGTTCGCGGCTATTACCGTAACGACTCATGTGGAGCGCAGAAACAAACAAAAATTACTTGGTAATTAAAGAAAAGGGGTACCATTTGATAATGGGCCTGTAATTTGGTTTCTCGGCTCGTTCGGGGCAATTTGGTTGAATTATAAACGTAAGTGGCGGCGTTTGATTGCGCTCAGATGCTCCGTTGAGCTGTGATATATCGTTTGCAACAATTTTAATATGCTTTTATAAAAAAAACATGGCCGCGTTCTTGTTTCCATCCGTATCGTTTTTTAATGGCCGTTTAATAGACTTACGGATTGTTATCTTGTTTTTTTTACAATTATATTTTTAATAACGCTGTTGTTCAAAAAAGTATGATTAAATTCAAATCTCTATGTGGCCAATTGTCATGGTTGAAATTCCAGTAATTTCGTTACACCTTACACGATCAAAGTAGTATATAGAAATAAAATCTTCGTACATTCATATTATTATTAGAAACGAAAAGAATTAAATATACTAAATATGAACACTTAATTATTGTCTGAAAAAAGTCCGTTTGCGAGAATTTAATAAAAAAATAAATACAACATCATAAAAATAAACATTGTCAATATAATTGGACAAAAATTATGATAAATAATTATATTAAATGTAACAAATAATTCATAAAACTAATAAAGGCGTTCATGAGACTATTATATACATAGATCAACTGGTGTCCAAATTAACAACGTTGTATTGTAATTTTCGACTCTCTAGCTGGCTAACTGCGCAATTTGCGGTCATTCAACTCAACTAGAATAAATGAAATAATATCTAATATTCTTGAAATCTGTTATTAAATTTGTGCGCTGTAAGCTAAATATTATTTTGATTAATATAATTTTATTTAAAAAACTGTCACGTACAAAATTCATGTGAAAGTTTGAAAAAATAACGAAATAAAGTTAATTTATATGATCGTGGAGCAATTAAAGCACGGTCCGAGGCGCGCGAACAAAGAACGCGGAGCGATACTGAAAATTTCATTTGGCCCCAATTAGACAGACCTGAAATTGAATTTTCTGACAATTATACCCGGGTATCCGGATACGGGCCGGTACAGCCTCCGCGCGCGAGCGAGACAGATGACCGGCAAAGGAGATGACGAGCAACAGGTGGCCCTTTCGAGCAATTAAAAGCGGCTTTTAATTAGTAGGGGAAGTCGATTATTAGCGAATCTCGCCGAGTTTGGAGCTTTTGGGGAATGCAAAACCACTTTCGGTTGGGGGAGCCGGCACGCTTTGTGCCGTTTGTTCTAACCTTTATTGTCGGCGTTCGGCTGTTTTATTAGCAATCATACTAATTATTATTTTAACACTTAACTTCCATTTAAACGATCAGGTTAATCAATAGCTCTTTTAGACTTACAGCATTAAATTTAGCCGCACATTTCAAGCATTTTAGTACATAAAAAGCAAAAAAAAAGCTGTTTTATTTCATATTATATATTTTAACAGTTTATCACTAACATAATTTAAAACAATCTTTATTCTTAATAAATTTGATGACCAAGGCAATTTAAATAATTGTTTTGAGGATTCCCATTTTTGCGTCCTTATCGTTGAGGCCAAAAGGTTCTCGAGAAGCGAAGCCACGCATGTGGACCGTAGTAGCAAGAGGTCGCTGGGTGCAGGAAGCGCAAAACCGTGATTTGTGTTAAAGGTCCGTACCTCACAGTGGGCGTTTATATACTGACTTACATGAATGAATGAAATCCTTGTCCAACTTATCAAAATGTGTGAAACTTACAGACAATGATATGCTATGATAACATGTCTCAGCCAAATTAGTAGTAAACCTAAGTAAGTAAGTAAGCTAAGGCTTAGTACTAAACTAAATTAGTCAGCTTAACAGGCTTATGCTGACCAACTCATTCATTCACCGATAATTCGGTGCATTTTCATAAAATAGATGTATATTAACACAAAAATAATGCGATGTAACATTAGAATTTTTATTTGATACTTGGCTTTTATACAAATATCTGCATTTCCTTATCAAAGGCCCGCGGCGCAGGGTGGTTTTTAAAGGAAAGCCTAAGATGGGGGAGGGTGGCGGTGGGCATGTGAGTGTGCGAGTCACTTGTGTGCGACTACTCATCTATATGTGTTAATGCGTTTTCTTTTTACCAATTTTCGGTTGTCCTCAATTTTGAAACGATAGTCGGGACATCGTAAATATTACTTAAAAACACAATAAGTTATTTCTTACCACCTAAGTCACGTATTCAAATAAATATTTTATTATAAATATTAGTTGTCCTAATCCATACTGTCGAAAGTTATTGGCCTGCCACAGTCTAATTCGAAAAATGAACAAAACACAAATAAATGAACAAAATACAAAACGTAATCAATAATTCAATGTTTTAATAATAAACAACGATTGGTTACAAAAATAAATATCATAAGTCTATTTTGTCTACTACATCACTTTGCTAAAATTCTATAATATTCTTTAGGAACTCCTTGACACACTCTTTTGGTGTCGATTGACGTCAAATTATTGAATTCTAACAGTGATTTTAATTTAATCTGTGGACTATATAAAATAAATGTTTCATCAATATTATTATGCTATTTTTAAATAGGTATTAGAGATCATCCTCGTGCCACAAAAATAGTCGAAAATAGCGCTACTATTTTATTTACATATACAAATTTGTATCATTTGGATTATTAGTAAAGAAATTTAAGTCTTCGCAATATAAACATTAACTAAGACATTAAATATTAAAATATTGTTTCTCGGAAATCAAACGACTAAATAACAATGGTAAAAATCTTTATATATCGACTGCTTCGATATTTTTTGTCCGGAAAACCAGTTTCGTCGTAAAATCGCGGTCACCGTACTAAGTCTTCGCTCCGCTCGATCGAAGCTTGCATATTATTTGCGCGCACACACACACACACACACGTGCACGTGTGCGTCACGTCGCTATTCACGATTTTCGCATCGATGGTGTCGCTATTGATTTCGTATTGTCGTTAGCTCGCGACATGTAAAAAGAAAAGGGGTGTTAAGGAGGAAACTCGCTGGTTGATTGTTACCGCTTTTATTTATTAAATAAACCTACCATAAAACTTTACAAAAATTAAAATGAATGCTGATAATCTTTTCTTTTCAATCATAATTCATTCTTTTTCTGGTACCATCTTATACAGAAAGTTCGCAATTAGTACCATCGTCATATATATGCTGAGAGACGTCCAAACCACGCCGCGTCTAACTGCTCAAATTTTATATATGATTTCTAGGCACTTTTTACTATTATAATTATACCATTTTGAATTGAAACGGCAATAGTTATGTTATCCTTAAGTTGATTTTAAACAGGGTACTATAAATGAGCATATATTTCATGGCAAATAATTATATATATATATATATATAATCATTAATTACAGGAAATACCATGACTGACAGTGCCAGTTGAATCATTTGAATCTTTATGACTACCTTGATATTCGACACTGTAGCTTTGGTGCTCATCTTAAAACATATCGCAGAGTTTCTCAGCCATGACATGCGACATTTTCGCTGTCCTTTGTTCTTATTTTTTGTTATTAACTGCAAAAACTTGTATTTCTATTAACGTATTACACATCAAAGATACTTCAAAGAACTTCCAAATTTATTAAATGGATACTGTAATGGAAACTATTAAAACATTATTCAATTCAAACTGATAAATTTAGTGTAATTATTGAATGATTTTGATGTCGTAAATTTCATAAAGATACATATTTTCTCCAGTAAATTTTCTATTTATTTTCGGCGTACTCATAAATTGACATTGGATACATAAAATTAAAATAAATAAATAGATATACGGCGAGACGAGCAGCGCATCTGTGCGCCTAACGCCCAATAATTGCAATACCGGCACTCCAAACGCATTAGCGGGCATTAGAACAAGATAAACATATCTAAACGACAGAGTTAACCGAGACGTTCCAATTTCAAATTTCTCGATTCGAACACTCGATCTCTCTAGTGTGTCATGAATAAAATAGCCATCTACCTACCACGTCGCGGCGTAGGCGTGTGTGAAGTCCCCATAAAAAAGAAAGGGTCTGAAGCACGAGCGCCATTAGAAAAATGTCGCGATAAGGATGTTCAATCATTTCGCTACCAATAAGGGGCGCTATCGATTTTGCGAAAATGTCACCAGAACGCTATCGAATATCGCGGGCGAATATTTAAGGGTAACTTCGTTTGCTTAAATCGAACGCAGCTTTTTGCATTGTCAAAGAAATACTGTTTAATAATCACAAAAAGTATTATTTTTTGTCATTAATTTTAAGATGATCTGGCACTTAACACTTGGTGCCGAGGTGGGCCGAGGGCTCCCTTAGGCACCTCCACCTAGGCCGTTACATTATTTATTTCACCGGAGAGGCTTATAAAATCTCAGGTCAAATAGGCCGCTCCATAGTATAACTGTACGCAAGGGCTTTCGAGATAAAACCTTGACTTTGGTTTTGTGCGTCTAAAAGTCATCCCTTCGATTGCTCAACTGGTATAGTGTTGAACTTGAAACCTCAATCAATATATATGTTTTAAATATCTAATTGTACACATCTATCGACATGTTTAATAAACTTAATGGCAATGAATGTTGTATATATGTATCTATATCCCTAATATTGACAGCCTAGATATTATAAAGGTTGTACTCATATGTGCCACGAAGACCAGACATAGTTAAAGATAAGCGTATTATACCTGTAGGCTTCGTGTAAATGTAAATGAATGATTTTTAAGTGATAACAGAGTTCGGGAATTGAATCATGTACGTGAAAGTGAGCACAAAGAAACTACAAATGGTCGTAATCATCGTTGCAGCCTATAGACGACCACTACAAGGCGCAGACTTTTTCCAAAATATTTATAAACAGTGAGATATGCCTTCATCGCCACGCTTGGCAGACAGGTTAGCGATCACAGTGTGTTATTATGGCGAATGGCATACAATGGCAATCATTTTTAAATCATAAAAAGAGTGAAAAATTATATAAAGGATCATAAGAGTATTAATATGAACTAATTAATAAATAAAACTCCTTAGGTCATCCGGGTCCACTATATATTTACATAAAATATAAACCTTAGAATAGACCTTCATCACGCATTGTGAAGTTATACAATACAATACATGTTGAACGATTAATAGTTAGTCATTAGATATTCTTCAAGCACCTGGAAAATTTTGCTTAATTTAAAGATTATTATTACATTATATCCATTTATAATCTAGTTTAATCAGGATGTGTCCTGTATATGAAGATGCATTAAATGTAACGATAGTAATCCTGTGAACTTATATGTATTTTGTTGCTGATCCTAAATAAATACGTAAACAAATATGTTATTTTAAAATTTTAATGTTATCATACTAATATCTCGCTGTCACCCCAGTCATTTTATTTACTGAGGATAGTAGCTCGTTTCAACTTGCTCTGATAATTACATGTTGGTAGTTTTACCATTGTTTGGGACTTCTTTCTGTTGATATCCTTCGATTTTTCCGTTAACTAGGTGTTCTAAGATATTGTTATCCCTACAAGTAATCTGGCTAAAATATCGTAACCTATTTAAGCAAGTGTACTTACACGAAGTAAACGACATAATATTAATTATTACTATTTCAATGTTTCAGGTACTGCTTCCGACTAAATATCGACAATTGCAAGTAAGAAAATCAAGTTATACTCGACGTCAGATAAAAGTTACGAACATATTCACTACACAATCGTAACAGTAACATAATGCGGCTGATCGGCGCTATTTTAGTGACTCGGTGACCGTAAAAATTTGAAATAAAATAACTCGTCTATCCGCCGATAGATGGCAGCACAACCTTTACACGATACTGTTCAGTGGAGGAACACTTCGTACTACATACGCCAGCGCTTTCGCGTATGAGAGGGTGTGTTTTCTTAACTTTTCCGTAAGGGAAAACTCTCCTTTGTGGCTGCGTGCTAGTTTCGCAATTAATACATAGGGGGCGGTGTGAATGAATAATACGTACGTACTGTTATTTGACCTCTACAATTACAATACGAAAGTATCTACACATTACTATTTACCTTAATATTTGAATCGGAAAGCTGGCTATAAACAACAGTTGAGTTCGAACGGAACCTTCTCAGTAGAAACATCCTTGCGACCTGGCGGCAGAGTCGCATTAAACCTGTATATTCATTTTTAAAACATAAATATAGCATTATTAAAATAAATGCTAATATGTTTTGTAAAGTTGTAAATGCAAATCATGATTTATATAATATAAGCATTCTTAATGTTTACAACTTAACATAAACAACTATATTTTCTTCATAAGAACTCACTTTGTCCTGCACAAATATAATTCGTTGTAAAAAATAATCGCTATATTTTTAAAAGATCTATAAATATAAATATTCAATATTTATATTTATTTTACAAGTACATTCGTTAATTTATATTTACACAGTAGCGATTATTGGTTTACTTGCTGTAAATTGAAAAGATGTAAATCTGACATTAAAATTTTCTCGTTCTTAAGAAAATTAACACTCAACCAACGTGATCAGTACAAGCTACATTTCCTTAAATGCGATATATGTTAGCATTGCGAACGATTGCTTACATACACTTCGTTCGTACATCCATTTTCAAACGCAATTCTTATCTTATATTATATATTGCTATTAGGATGACTGGAATGTTTTGCTTTATATTAATATAATATAATTTCCAAGTTAACCAAGATTTTCCGTTTTATCTTCGTACAGCTAATAATATTAATGATTTAATTGTATGTACTGTATATTATTTATTTAGCATATTATAATACATTCATGTAACTGAAATAAAAAAATCTTTTCGATTCGATATTTCTTACAACTATAGTCATAATAAAACATCGATATCTACCCGAGCAGTCGATATCAAAAGAGCAGTCATCAAAACAAATCGATATGGGAATCCTCTCAGGAGGAATCCTGACGAATGGTGACCCGAGTCACGGTTACATCACTTCAGTTTACGATACGCCAAGGTCAGGGGTTGGGCACGCGCGGGTCAACGCCCGCTTTGCTTTTGTGACTCAATAGGCTTACTTTGGGTCAGCAACGCTGTCGGTCGCGCGAATTTTCAATTCCACGTGTAAAAGCGACGACCGTAAACCGCTTATTCCGATCAGCGGCCATCCGTCATGCAAATAGAACGTAACCTAACACATATGTGATAAATAAAAAATGAGATAAATTCAACATCGTTTGCCATTTACATGTATTTCGCGTTTAATTATGCAATATTTTTTTATCTTTTATAAAGCCGTTATTTATTTAAAATTTGATCCCTATGTACTACAAAAAAAAACCAATAACCTCTTTTTAATTGGACCAAATCGATATATTTACAAAAAATATGCATTGCATTGCATTTGTGATTTCTGAAAACAACTTTTATGATATAGCATAATATGGCGGCTACAATTAAAAAATAACGATGGCTATCTTTGGGAAAGTCTTACGGCTTAAAAGGAGAAGAAAAGGATGATTAGAAATATATCTAAAAAGATAACATGCAAGAGCGTTACTAGTAGAAATAGAGAGGATAAACAGATTAGTTCTTAAGGTGAGTTGAGTCCAAATAGTCATCTAGTCACAGATGACTTGACTTTACCAACTATTGCCGACTGGAGCTGCCCAATGTACACGACTGTACTCTTAGTGACGACTAGTCAGACGCTTAGTCATCAAAACTTACTTTAAAAGACTTCTCTTCTCCTCTGTACCTTACTGAATTACATACAATTCACAACTTAATATATGACAGAGACAGACTATACAGTGTCAGAAAAATGTTATACTATCTTTAAATGGACAATCAAGTAAATACCTATTTATTTTAGACAATAGGCTAAAAGGTACGTTTTGCTGATAGCTCTAACATGCGAAGGTCGGCGTGTCATAACCATCAACAGTCACTAAGTTTTATTGGAAACGTCGGTTAACTTAACCAACTTATTCGTATCTTTATTTACCAGCCGTAAACTATGTTTACTTGGGTAGATAAATCACAAATTCTACACTGGCAAACGGAAGTGTTCAAAAAGTATTTTTTTAAATATTAAGATTTTAAATACGAACGATAACTTAAACAACACAACAATTTATAGATATATACAAACTCTTTTGTTTCTTTATTAGAATTAATTTTATGTCATGTATAATCTGTATTGATTTAAAGAAAATGACAGTTATATTAACGTAATCACAATAGTGTTATGCCAGATAAACAAAGTATTACAGTGTAACTGAAGCTTGTTTAAGACTTAAATTTAATTATTAGAATACTGATGTAATCTAATATTAAAGATTAAAAACATTTTTCCCGCGCAATTTACAAACGGCCATATTGCAAATTCCGTAAGACTTCATGCGTGTAACAGATATTTTAACAACGAAAATAGTACGCAAATAGCAAAGTCGATAGAGGCTAATACAAATTTATTGTGCAAATAAAATAAGTGACCTACCTGCCAACTCACGCTTACCTTTGGGTCGCCAAGAGACGCTGAATATGCAAAAAACAAAAGATATTGTGGTTACGTGAATACTACGATTACAAATATTATCTGTGGTCGATAAATTAACAATGACCTAAGCGAATAAATTACGAAATAAAATTTGAAGTAGATATTACAATTTTATAAATCACTCATAATCTAGAATTCTTCAAATTTTATTCCGAAATCTTTCCGTGAAATTTTGTCAACTTACCGAGCTACCGCAATCTTTGAAACAATTTTGTTTCATAATCTTTGAGTAAATAAAAAATCAGACTATCTTACATTGTATGAAAGAAAATGAATTAAAAAAAAACGTTTTACGCTATAGCAGTGATGTGACCATTGAATTGAAAAGGTTTTAATCTCGGCCAACTTTAATATCAACTGTTATGGATACAGTATCAGCGGTACATCTATCTCTATTATAACATTGTGTTTCTTAATCCTTACTGCTCAAAACTGTTTTATACTAGAAATAAAACAATACATATATATTAATTTAGCATATTTAATATAAATCTTACTGCCGATAATATTACTATTTAATTAATAAAACTGCAACGTTATTAATTACTTCTGTTTATAATACGTAATATAATATTTGTATAAAATTTGTATAACAAGACAGATACCTTTTGCTCATCTTTGGGCTGGACTTTGATTTTAAAGTCAAACATTTGCCTTCAAATTTAATGTATGTTAAAAGTTGGACTTTAAATATACATATATTTTTTGTGTGTGTATTTAGAATGTTAGGTATTAGGGACTTGATCGAAACTTTTAAATGCGCTATCATATCCGTGTATTAATGAATAATGGCCAGTTACATGTATATTTTACATATCTTTTCCAAAGTACATTCTAAAGAATTATATTTTTGTAATATTTGCTTCTACAATTGCGTCAAATTGAATCTGAGTTTTAATGAATTCTGACCTTTGTGTAGTAATTATTACTTTAAGGATGTAAATAATTTTGACATTCATACAGTTTTAATATGGAACGTATTGAAATTTGGAGACATAGTTATTTTGTATTAATATTATTGGAATAGCCGCTTGAACTGTTTTAGAAGGGAAGAAGAGTCAATTGTTTTAAATTTTGGAAAATAATCATAGCTATATTGGTATATAGGTATGATTTTCTTCCAAAATTTATTTGTTCAATTTCCGCTTGTAATGTTTTAATGTTTTTAGTTTAAAATTAACAGGCCTATGAAATGTAGATAAATACAATTACGCATCGAGTCAAGTAGTTTTTAACCCTATAACTATTGAGGTACAACTGAGAATCCATTGCACAATTTCGCCAAAAGCGTAACTGTACAGCTGTGGGCCTATTCAAATAGAATTTATTTACAGGTGGCGACACTAGCAACACCGTCTGCCAGTTTTTGCGTAAACGCCGTGGGTGGCCTCCGAGCGCTGCGTAGAAAAGCGGCAGAATGTTTATTCATTACTGCCATTGCCGCGGCTACCGTTTTAAAAAAAAAATATATCTGTAATTGACAGCACCTCGCGGAGGTTCGACGGGAACAATGAATTTACGGGGAAATGTCTCTGATTAGTTGCGCTCCTGAATTAATTTGTTCATTTATCCATTTAAAGTATATTTATAGGCTTATTTTATATAACATTGTATTATTTTATACACTAACAATAAATCTAAACTTATTTTTTTTTTTAAATATTATGAGAGAATATAATAGGATATATTTGTCCTCATTATCAACATTTTAATAGTAAACGCATTAAATAAATCTTCGGATTAGCCCAGTGACTTCGTAAATGATTGCAGATCCAAACATTAAACTCATTCGTCCTATTCAATAATAGATTTTTCAACAATAATTCGTAACTGTTAAACCAAAGAAGTTTGGCATTTTGACAAATCGTTTTGTAATTTTCACGTTTCGAATTGTCATTGTTAGCTCGTTCCAAATTCAAAAATCGACGATAGAACGAATAGAATTGAATACAGATTAATAAAATGCTGAATTTTAGTCGCGTCTTAGGCCGCGTGGAACGGTGATTTAATATGAACACGTATAAAGAAAACATAATGAACTTAATATGGAGTCCTGCTTGCGATAATCTTCACATATGTCGTGTAATTTTCTCAATGCCGTATAAGTACCAAAAATGCGTTTAAATGACTTATTTATATCGTTTTTTGAATATGTTATGCAAGTTTTCCTTGCAATGACATCACCTTAATAAAAGTGCGAAAGTCTTGTCAATATTAAAACAAAGAGAACAACACGTTGTTCACCAATTATACAAATCTGTGTATCACACACAGTTAAATAAGACGCAATAGTTTTAAGCACAAAACTAATTAAGTATTTACAAGACTTTATATCAGACATGTTCAACTTTTTTAAAGCATTTGCAATGAAATGTTTTTACAGCGCAATGGGACTTTTTATATGAGTAGGAGAGTGAAATAAAAATAAATTCTACAATATTATCACATAATGATAGAAATAATAAAATTAGTAATATATAAATGGTAATTTAAAAACAAAGGCATTGTAAATGTTGCAGCGGGCGTATTACCAATCAAACATAGGTTCGAGGTTCAAAATAATGTTTCATATTTTACTCTAAGACAAAGATGGTTAATTACGTGCTTCTAAAATTTAATGCGGTTAAAATCTAGTATTACTTTATATACAGGGTGAATGGTTATAGGTGTAGGTTTAAAAGGGTTAATTGTATAACTCATTTGTGAGCAAAAAGCTCTCATTCTGATATAAGTTACATCATTATTTTTTTTCTTTTCGAATGCGACAACCTTATTAAGCCTTCTAGCAGTACGAAGTCTATAGGGACAAATAGTAAACAGTAATTAATTTTAATATGCTGTAATACGAAATTAGAAAACGCTTTTTCTTATTATATTACTATTACGTTATTTATAATTTCTGAAATCATTGATTTTTAGATAGTTCACCATACATTAATTGACACTAAATAAGTTATACTTTTCTTAAAGTTTTTACACATATCCAATCATTATGTCTGCTGTTGTTATAACAAGCAATCGAATTAAGTACGACCGAGAAACTTATACTTAGATGGAAAGTGTTAATTATAACGGTTGCTTAGTTTAAAAGTGTATGATTTTACAATAAGGTGGGCTAGAGACGAGTAATATAATAATTTCAATCAGGGTGTGAACGCTATACGATTGGCGAAACAAATCCTGTGTAATACGAGCTGCTAATCTACAAGGGGCCCTCGATATGGATTACAGCCTTTCGAAACAAAAGCCTGTGGCCGAGCGGAAATGTTTATTAGCTAACCAGTACTAGACAAAAAATAAATAGAAATTTAAGTGACATGGAGTAGTAGTAAAATTGTATCTACATATGATATAAGGCTTAAATTGTGCGTGTATTCTTATCGCTAAAGTTATATATTTTAATTATCCTTGATGATGCTTCTTCTTGATCTTGAGGATGCTTCTATAAAAACAAAACTTATGCAACTTAACATTTAAAGTTAGGTGGTGTAAGAATGTAAAACTGGAGGAAATGAAAATAAAAATTTAACAAGAACTGTAAACAAAATATGATGATGATAATAAAATATTTATAAAAAACTGGAAGTAATGTAATGACGATTATAAAATAAGGAAATAAACAGCGTATTAAAAATGTAAAACCCTGTCCAAACCCACGTAGGGGTGCGCGAGAGAATAAAAAAGGAAAAAAAAAACATTTTAAATAACAAAAAAAATTAATTGACAATTCCCATGTTGTAGTCCAATTAAAAATCGGCCATAAAATATGAAAAGGTAATTTTAAATTTTAAACTTTTGTTCTATGAATTTTACAATGAAGATGGTGATGGTGGTGATGTACGAAACAAATAAAAAAGTATTTCTAAGAAAAGAATTCATGGATATGCTACGTGAATATGTATAAGGGTTCATTATTATTCTTTTTTATTAAATTCGAATAAAAAATACAAGACGGAGTGAAAAATTTAACAAATATTTTTTTTTAGTAGAGCTACGAGGTAATAATGAAGTTAACACTGGCTGTTGAATCTATAAGTACTCGAAAGGAAGAAATAAGAACTTCTTTTAAAGCGTTTTATGGTAGTTCTTTCAATTACTTCTCTTTTTAAAGTTCTCTATTTGAACACCGGAAATAAATCATCATAAGAAAGTATATAATGTGAATATTCATTCAGATACTATTAAAGAGAGTATTAAATTTAAAAAAAAATCGAAATACCTTTATTTAAGTAGGCATTTATATGCGCTTTTGAATAGTCGATTATTTTAACATTATAAGCAGTAGTATAAGCAACCACCGGCTTGGGACGCTGATCTGTAGTGAAAAACCGGACAAAAACTCAATGTTAGATGTATTAATTATAACATCAATCATGTAAATAAGTCTACAAACCAATTGCAACACATTTCGGTCAACTAAAAACTATTGAATGCTATAAAATGATTTACTTAATAAAACTAAGTTCTAAAATATGAAGATTTTTTGCAATGTTTGGTGAAAAAGTGCTCTGAATTGGTTAATATAAAAGAGATTCATTTATATTATGTTAGAAAGCACTTTAAAAAATTAATGTGTATCTTAGACAATATATAACGTTACTTAAAGGAATTTGATTTTTAAAAATCTATTTTTATATCTTTTCAAACTTATTATTTCTTGAAAGAGATTTTGTAAAATCAATTCATAATAATATATTAATTTAGAAATGAAAACTACATTCTTTTTTAACAATTTCATCTGCTATATAAAGCCGCCAATGCAATTGTGTTTTAAATTCAATTGTACCAATAAATGGATCATCAAATATTTATTTATATTATTTGTTTAAATATTAGTATTTATTTTATTACATCTGTCTAATGTACAAAATAGATATATAGTCGTACATTTATTTAAAGAAACACAACCATTATAAAAGTGTCATATCTCTATTGGCTCCTTTAGCGCTTTGAATAATTTATATTTTAAACTTCTCAAATTGCCTTATATTATTATTTTTAAATTTCATAATATACAGCTATTGGACTGTATTAAATATGCAATACAATTGTTATAATTTATCGTACGCGATACTAGAAATTTAACGAAACGAAAAATTATCGAAAATTCTAGAATTTTTATTTAAGGCCATATATATATATATATATATATATATATATATATATATATATATATATATATATATATATATATATATATATATAAGTACTACTATATGTTCTGATGTGTTTCAACATTGAAATAATCTATGTTTATGTTTGTTTTTATACTGTACATTGTTGCTATAAATTAGACCATATGCACATGATGAGAGTTCAGGTTTTTGTAATATAAAGACGTTTAGTATAGCCAGCACTTGTATAGCCCGTAAGACATAGTACGGCCTATTGTAGAAAAATATGATCACTTACGGAAAGTGGCGACAAGCAGAGGATGGCCAGCCATCTGTTCCTTTTGACTACATTATTGCAGACATTACATAAAATAAGCACATAAAAATTATAATGGAACTGCCAGTCACAATCTAATACAAAAAGAACTTATTTATCATCCAGATAATCATAAATACTTTTTGTTATAATTACTAGCTTTCGACACACACACTATAGTCAAAAGTTATCGGTCTATCGAAAATTAATAGAAAAAGTTTGTATTAAAGAGGGATTATTTTATTAATATTAATACAGATAATTAAGACACATATACACAAATTGATTTGCATAATACAGAGTATACATAGATTCATAAAACTTTCAAATAAGTAAGTAATTAATAGTAAGCCGTAAAATTTATATATTGTGCTTATATATGTGCAATAGCCGACCAACCTAGCGCTAGAGGATATACAATATGCCTAGGGTAATAGATGCTTTTATCTTTTTAAACATAAGATATAAAAGCTGATCTAGATTCTATAATTTAGTTCAAAACTCATATTTAGAGTAATAAGTATCCAGTAATGTAAACATCTTCATCATGAGAGGAACAAGTTAATAAAGATTTGAATGTTATAAAAGATAACTTTATTTATTGATTTAATATCTTCTCTTTTTATTCGATGTACGCCCACTGGCTTAGGTGTCCCCAAAGATATCTATGGAGAGGTAAACTATAATCGCACACTTGGCAGGTGGGTTTATTTATTTATTTATTTATTTACTTTATTGGAGATAAACAGTAACAAAAAGTAGTAAGAAAGTACAAACTAGGAGCATAGACATATAAAATTAGTTACAATTGCTACTTTATAACTATCTCAATGAAAACATTTAATGATTTATGGTCAAACAATGACAGAACAAGTAAAAACAATAATAAACAGGGGTCAAAGACTATGGTTTATAAACTTATATTATGTTTGTTTATATATCTATATCATATATTTATATTATGGTTTAAATTGTATCGTGTGTACCCAATAATTTCGAACGAAATTGTCTTTTAAAAGATAGGTGATCGAAGTGTGATATCATGGTATGCAGAAGACGCTGCTGTTCATCCTCCAGTATCTTGTACCATTATAGTTAATGCTCAGTGTGCATTATGTAAGATTGTCTCCCGAATCAAACCCGCGACCCGCAATCGCAATTCTCAATCCTTTACCATGTGGCTACAATAGCTGCTGCAACACTGCTCGAATAGCAATTTTTATTTATCAATAACGAAAATAAGTTTCAGACGGCCATTTTATACACTTTAGAAATAATATAACTTTTTCAACATGTTAGCGTAGACGATATTTTTTGTCTCAATACATCTTACCACGTCTTTTTTAGTTTCGATTGACATTAAATGTTTGACAGGTAGAGACGGGCGTTTAAATTTCTTTTGCGATTTATATATGACAAATATTATTTTCACTATTTTCCTAGTAACTTTTAACATGAGAATCTTAATCGTGCATTAACGAAAATATAAAATAGGTGGCGTAATTGTACGAGTTTTGGCTTAGCAACACTTTTTAGTAACACAAACTTAAAAGTGAAGTGTTTTTGCGAAAGACTCATGCGTTACTTACTGGCTCTGACTTCATGGATTTTAAGGGTCAGAATATTTTTATTCTCAAGTCTCAAATACGCTCGGTATTAATCATTTTCATTACAGAATTGGGTAAACGGTTGACATTTAAAACGTTTATCTTTTTTGATTGCAAAGATTTCATTGCGTTATACGAAAAAATATTTCATCAACGATGCCTTAAAATAAATCATCCTGTATAACGTCTCTTGCTGGACATAAGCCTCCACCGTAGATTTCCAATAATACCCGTAGAAAACATTCATATAGCCACGTCCGGCGATCTTAACCTTAAAGTAAATATTTATTCATTTATTTTAGGGAAACAGTTATAAAAATATATGATTAAAATAAATAATTAAACACTAATTGCATGTTCCTCTATAAAAAGAATGTAATTGAAGATCCTTACTGTGACACAAATATTAAAAAAAAAACACGTAATATATGTATAATGTACATATCATACATGCAATTTTTAATCAGAGTAAAACATTTGTTAATCAGAGTAAAACACACATATAGATAAAATATTACATGTATATTATGTCGTATTATTTTTATTTGATTTAACAGGGACATGGTAGATAGTGTATATCATAAGTAAACGAAATATTTATTTATAAATGGCTTTTCTAAAGTATGTTTATGTTTTAATGAATGTAACTTTGAATCTTTTACGAATTTTTACAATTTTTCTTGTTTTTGGTAAAATTACTGACCCCTGACCTATAACATTCTCCAAAATATCTAAACGTAATAGATACGTTGTCTATATCGCACTCTTACATTTTCTTGTATCTATGACTTTTATTTTAGATCCATTTTCTTCATCATTATGGATTTATGGTTTTATAACAATTATCATAATGTTTAAGAGTGAAAGATATTGTAATCTGATGTTACAAAATTTTACATTGTTCAGTTCAATTGTTTTATTGTCTTACAATTACCATAAATATACTATATATTAGCTATTTTTTTCCTATAGGGGTATCACATGTCCCGCGCTATTTTGACGTGATACTAAAATTCGTTGCGCATACAAATGTATAAATTTTAACTGTTTTATGTTTACAGATAGGTTAATTATTTTAGTTCATAGTTATCAATATTAATTAGAAAATTCTTTTAAGAAATTTAATAATACTTGATGCTATTGCATAAGCTAAAATCTTAAAGAAAAATAAATTAACTTATTTATCGCGGTGAAGAATAGTTTTCGGTTACATTTATGTAATTAAAAGATGTGCTTCATGTACAGGTCGAGTGTGTTCTTTTAGTTCATAATTAAAATTGTTACATATACATATATATATATATATATATATATATGGTTGAAAATATAGGATTCCTCACAGATGCTTGAGTAGAATGTAACCGCGGAAGCGACGTTTTGTGTAGATCGTTTTACTTAATATCTCCCATTAGAGAAGATATGTAAGATTCCTCAATCAATTGCTTAATTAGTTTGTTTAAATTGAATTATACGAAAGAAAGGGCAAAGGGAAATATAAGGATTTATGAAAAGCTCTGTTATATTCTTTATTAGCTATATTTGATTGTTGTTAGGCTTATTCGCATTTTGAGATTTTGCAACTGTGTCGGATTTAGGACTTGCGGATCCGGAATACTCACGCCAGGTTTAATACCTGACATATTGTATTGACTAATTGTCATCTACTGTGTTGACAGAGGAAGGCGTGAACCGCTTATCCGAAGACCTATATCTTAATCGATATCAGTGTTGGGAGAGAACCGCTCTAAGTCGCCGGTGATTTTGGCACTAACTCGCACACGTTATTATTGTTAATAAGACTAATATTTATAACAATTCGTAAGCAAAAAGCTCTGCGGGTCCGGCGGCAGCAATTAAAGCCGGGTAATTAGGCCGAGGCGTGGCCGTGCGCTAATGAGAGGCGCGCAGAGGCGCAGAGGCGGCGGCGGACGTAATCAGCATTAAAGATTGGCGGGAGATGCGCTCCCCCCCGCGCGCCCGCCGCCTCGCTCCGCGGCGCCCCCGCCCGCGCCTCTCATTACTTATACAAAATACTTAAGACGCGCGTCGTCCCGCTCTGCGCGCTAATAGGTCGCGCGCGGTGCGTATCGCCGTCCCGCTCGCGCGGCGCGTAATTAAGCGGAGCGGAGCGCGCGGCCCCGCCCTCGCGGCGGCGGCGGCGCGGCGGCGCGGCGGGGGCCCGCTGCCAGCGCGCAGTGTGCCCGCGACCGCCGACACCGTGACGTCGCGCGCCGAACGCCCGCCCGAGCGCGCCGAAGTTCCTCGACTGTTGCCCTCGCGAGTGCATCCCGGTGTGGCGTGCCCTGTGTTTTGACTGACTGCTCTGCTTGTGCTTTTGTTTTCCTTAACGCTGGACGAGTGCTAAGTGACGCGTGCTATGCCGCACCGTGTCTAGCGGCCTTCTGCGGGCAATGCTCACAGGTTATTTACATTTTTTTATTTATCAAAATTCAAAATATCATAGGAATTTACACTCACTTTTGAATCGTGAAATATTTCAAGATTATAAATAGCTCACCACCGGTTCGGAATGCTGATCTGCTGAGAAGAGCCGACCTAAATCTCAACAGTTGCGCTTTTTAAATGTAATTTAAAATGTTTAATACATACGTTATAATAACAATCATCAAAATAAGTCACCAAACCAAATTCCATATATTAACTAAAAACTCTTATTCCCCGCGAATCCAATTCATATTTCTAATTGGTACGTTTCCAACAGGATTCAATAGTTGAATCACATTTTCGTATCAACTATTCTGTTACGACTGTTGTAATTCTTCTAAACTATAAAACTAAATCGTCAAAAATCATTTCGTTTTAATAAAAGTTTCATTTATATTTCAAAAATTTATTACAAAATAAAAGCCTGTCCCGCAATTTAAGCCATATTTTTTTATTGACTTCATATTTTTATAAATTTATAGAGATATTTCCCCAAAATAAACTTGATTGTAATCTTTAATGTAAAACTGGTTTGACATATACAGCATTTCAATGCACTTCGTTGTCGATCTTTCGTAATTTCGTCTCGTATTTTTTGCCGATTTATTGACACAATATGTAAAAAGTTTTGAACATTTGATAAGAATAAATAGTTTTATCCAATACGGGAATGTTGCAGAAAAATATCACGAATTAAATATTGTTTTTGAAAGCATTAACTCTTTTCAATTTCTCCGTCGCGAAAAAATCTACCATTCTTATAAGAAATGTTTTTTATTTGTTCATTATCACATAAATAAATTGTTTTATCCCGTAATGACTTTACCACAGAACATATCACAAAATAGGTTACACACATATGATTGAATTAACAATATTAAAAAAGATTATTATTTGCTTAAATCAAAATAACAGTAAATTCGATGGGTTCACTCGGAGAAAATTACGAAAGAAATATAAATCAGTATCGAAATTAAAACATGTTGAAATTTATCTCACTTTGTTTATAATAATTTGGTTTATACATGTTCTATAAATTTTACCACAAAATCAGTATTAAACGTGATATAATTGTAATAAAAATAATATCTATTGTATATATTTATCTTAAAAAGAAAAATAATTTTTAGAAATGTTACTTTAACAATATATTTATTATCTGCAATTAAAGCATTAAATTACTTCATGAACTCTATTTTAATACAGAAAACAATTCTGTCTTATTTATTATTCCCATTGACATATTTTACATTTTTATTTCAATGTTCCGTTCAGGAATAAATTTACAGATAAAAACTTAAAAATAGTTACATGATAGTAGACGATTAGTATTTAGAAATTCGAAATCTAAAATTCGAAATTTTTGTTTAACTACAAAATTTATTTATAAAAAGTTTATTATAAACTATAAATATCGATACGGTAATTTATTAGGTACACCAATCCATAAATAATTTTCAAAATGAATTTGACTAAAATTGACGTTTACATTTTTTTAATTACAAAAGGATTTTCGTCTATTTTATGTTATGCCTCGGAAATAAGTGTAATGTCTTTCATTAATCTAAATGTCGTGCTTAATCTATAAAGCCGGCAATTATTACAGATCATAATCTGTACAATTAAAACCATTGCCTCAATACATTCACCTAAAAATATATTGATATTATTTTTATCGAACTCAGCGTTGGTTTTTTCATTTGCCGAGCTGTTATATTAGTTTATGGTTTGTTAAGTCGTATTGTTTAATATATAATAATATATTATAAGAGAGTACGTTAGGTATATGGCTCTAAATAAGAAACAAAATAACACATTTAGTCGCTAATTAATAATTACAATTTTAATATCGACGCAGTTAACGATCTAATCTAATCAAAATATCGGATCCTTAGCTATGATAACTAATACGATAATTTCTGAAGACTAATTAACCTAATATTGCATTTCGCTCAATTCGTCGCTATTGTTGTAAAATTACAAAGAAATGAAGAAGTATACAGGTTATGCGCATTCCCGCGCAACGGGCGGCCATCTTGGCCGCGAGATTCGCCGGCGATGCCGTCCGGCGGTCGATATTCGGTACAGATGGAGCTATTAATCAATGCCTTAGATCTGTATCATTCGCAAACAGTATTTAATTTATTACGAACTGATAATTGATATGGTGTGTAGGCGCAAGAGGTCGGCGCGAATATTGTAACAGGCGCCTCCGACGGTATGGAAATTGATTTGTTTTGCATATTGTTTTCATTACCGACGATCTGTCGGCGGGGTTTACGCTCGCTATTGTTCGCCGCTTATTTATTCAGCTCTATTTAACTATTTCAAATCATTACAATACATAACGGTCAATTACTACTACAGGAAATTTAAAAAATTTAAATGCATTAATAATTTTTTAAAATTATTTATAAGAGACATTCTATCAATAAATCAATGGTTTCACAAATAATAAATAACTAATGATAATACAGCAATGAAAAGCGTTTTATAAATTCGGACCACATATTATAATTAATTATTAAAACTGACCCTGTAGATTTTGTACTGCTAAATATTATTGGCCACTCGCATAACAATAAAAAAAATATATTTTAACTTATTTTAAAGTGGTCACTCAATACAAAATGATTGAAAATAGGTGTAAAAACTTTTAAGCTTTTTACTGACAAATGCCTATATATAAGATTCTCAGAAATAAATAACAACAGGTATCCTAAAATTAAATAATCTAAGATAATCGATACGTTTACGTAATATTATTAATATTTAAATCTCTATCGTAAATCAAGACAGGAAAAGAAAATAAATTAAGTAAAAGATAAGAGAGAGTACAAACAACGGTCTTATCGCAAACGGCGATTTCTTCCAGACAAACATTAGACGGACTTATTTACCCAAGAAAAATAAAGTGGTCAGTCATAGAAGGGATTAAAAATCCGATGTAAATAAACATCAAAATATTAGGGGAACCGAAAAGTAATGCCGCTTTCTTAAGTTAAATTCACACCACTACATTTTTAACAAATTTTATTTCTAATCGACAATATATTCACCTTTGTTATCAAGAACCTTTTGCCATCAAGTATACAAATTTTTAATGCTAGAGCGGTAAAAAACAATTGGTTTTTCTGTAAAATATGTCGACAAAAATGACGTTACTTTCCGGTCTCCCTAATAAATACATATTAATATAAAAAATACACTGTTAAAATACAATACTCATGTATATATCTAATGATAAAAAGAATAGAGATAAAATTATGACAAGTTGTGAAGCTTTACCAACCTTTAGAAAATAAATAGATGTTTAGCCTTTGTTATTTTTAATATATCACACTGGCAACACTTCTAGGAAATTAACGCTGTAGAATTCCTAATATCAAAGTCCCTGGCGATCACAAACACCATTGGTTAGTTTGTATTTTTTTGTCAAAGAAACCATTTTTGTTTATAATTTACAATATATTACTACCTTAAAGTAATAATGGTTCCGAAATGTAGCTTGCAAAAAATTTGGACAATTGTATTCGATTTTACTATTAACCTTCCATGTCTTTAAATTATTATTTAATAAATTAAAAAAGAAATACCTTCTCAAAATCGTATTAGTTTCAATGAAGAACTTTAAATTACAACAGAACTCAGTATAATTCTGTTTCGTATTAAATTGACGTCTGTCATTGTTCAGATGATGTACATGTGTAATTAGTACAAAAGATGCAAACTGATAATGTATGAACTGTTATAATATATATATATATATATTATTTTTATGCGTTATTTAATTACATTACTAGTAGAATGTGGCGGAGGATTGAAGGATTATTTTAAACAAAAAAATATTTAACCATAGCTTCCTAACAAACATTTTAGTTCTAAATTCAAAACCAACCAGTTGGTATATAATAACACATAACGATCTTAATATAATAAGATTAATTGTACCAAAATAAGCCTTAGGCGAATTTTTATTACAAATTGAATGCTAGTTTTTATACTAGTAATATTTACAAATACTGCCTTATGAAATATCCAAAACGTTCGTATTATATAAAAAATGGACTGTAGTTTTTTCTTTTAAAAAGGTTTTTGGCACCTACACGGTCTTTTGCAAAAAAAAAGCGACCACAGGAGAAAAGCTATCACAAGTTTCAGAACGAATAAAAATAACACAACTATAAACATGTTGTTTTACTAATATATATTTAAAGTTAAATATTATTTAAAATTCCATAAAAATACATTTCCGTAGTTTAAAAAGTTAAAAAGCAAATAAATAAATAGAATATATGTGTAATAAAGTGATTATTGGGTTGATTTGTTATGAAAATTAAAATTTACAAATGTAAAATTTAACACACCATTTATTTGAATAATTTCATACATCGTGTGCGCCTGTAAAAAGTATATAAATAAAATACCCTGGAATACAATAATAAGTATTAAATTTATATCACAATGTTAAGTAAACATCGTTTATGCTAGTTCATATTAATCAACATAAATATTTTTTTGCTAACTGTAACGCCATCTGTTGGCTAATAGAGAAACTATTCAATCAGAAAGCTCTCCTTAGACTTTCAAAATTAACAATATCGTGGCAGCTCGTTTAGAGAGAGATAATTTGTATGCTACACTTGTACCTAACCGTTTATTTAAAATTCCCTTACGGGAAAAAAATTATATATATTAACTGATACATGAATGATTTTGTCCGGACGAGTTTACCTTCATAAACAACAATAATTTTTAATGAATATAGTCGAAAATATATTCATGAAACAATTCACTACGGGGTCTTTCGTATAAATAATATTAAAAAAAACTTGCCGTAGGACTGGTGCGATATCTTCGATTCAAATTTAGCGGTTTACGAGCAAGGAACCTATTAAGACCTCAACGAATGACAACCTGTCAAAGGAAAAATTGATACATTTATTGTGAAATAAATTTCAATAAATGCACCTTATCGCCCAAAATAAAATAAAGTTAATCCTCAATCGGATAAATAAGGCGTTTTATATCTTTGTTTTCATCTAAATAAACGACGCGCATGTAAAAAGTGCATATGAGTCGTTAATTCCTTTTCAAAAAAATCACTCGAATATATATTAATATGCGTTGGACGATGCAGAATAAAAGCCTAAATAATAAAGACACTTAATAAGTAATTTAAATTGTCTTTTTGATAATGTTGTACGCAACCTTGTACTGCCCAACGCTTTTTTGTATCACACTGGCACACTTTATACCGAATATAAAATGCAACCGTTTCTCTATATTACTAAAAAGGCTATATAACGACTATATAAAGCCATATATGCTATATTTAGAGCTATGTAACACGTACCGCTTGTTTTTATTTAGGGTTTTATAGTACATATAATAATAGGTTTCATCGTAATTAAAAAATATATTACACTTTTTACAGATTATTAAATAAGCAGGAAATTTTCAAAAATATTTAAAAATGTATTTATTTCATTTGTTTCTACAGAACGTCATTATGGTTATAGCCAGTAGGATGTCTACTGCTGGATGTAGACCTCAGCTGTATAATTCCTATGACACCGGTAGGAACAACCCAAGCGAAGTAATTTAGATACATCTTATAGGTGAACGTTCTACGCTGCGTGTATCGCTTCATGTTTTCCTCACCAGATCATTAAGGCCTCAGCGGCCTCAGTGGTCTTTCAACTGCCACTTCAACTTGCCAATAGGCTGTTCTATGTCGGTTACTTTCTTCCATCTCCGGATTTCTTCATTCCTAATTCGATTGCGTAGAGAAATCCCAAACAAATCTTGAGCCGAGAATAGCTTCGAGCATAGAGAGATGCTGTTAGGAAACGAACAAAAAAGAAGAAAATTATTTTCACATCGACAGTTTTATTTCACCATCATCATCATCATCGTTTTAGCCATATAACGTCCTTTTTTTGACATGAGTATCCCCCTAGATTTCCGGCGGCCTGCACCCAGCGTCTTCCAAATATTTACTAAGTAGTATTAAATGTTCATGTCTTACTTGTACATATATAATTTTAACTTGGTCATATCGTGAACCTCATATTTAACTATAAACTAAAAAATAAATCTGATATTTAAATGAGTAAAACATATGTACCGTATAACGTGTGTCTGCTAGAGGAACGTGTCAGTGATTGAATACAAAAACCGTTACAAATTGACGCGCATCACTCATTCACTAGTGTCCGGTTACAAGCGCTTATTTACAATCGTATCTGCTAGTACGTTTTTCAAATTCAGCCGTGAAGAGTTTCATACGCCGACCGCGGCTGGGCAAATGTCAACAAACATGGCTGCTTCAAATCGATTACCGAAATTCGAACGCCGAGAGACGCTGTTACGAAATAAATAGATTCTTTATTGTAATTTATTGCACAACAGTGGCTGCATGGAAATTTATTTTACTGTACATGTAATTAAATGGCTTTGAGTTTGAAACAAAATTGACGGAGAAGTAAAAAAATGTAATCTATTTATGCAAGTATTTACGAATATTTGCCAACTCCATTCGGTGCGTTAAGTAATTCATCGGCTACTCGCTTTTACGGTTGTACATGGATTGAATTGAATAAGGAGAATTTGTACCGCGTAAAAATTCCTATGGCTTTTGACGGAGCGGTCGCCGTTATTCGTACCGTGGCCTTGTTTACCGCGGGACGTAGTCGAATAGTTCGCGGCTCAGTTTTGTCGTTTAGCGCAATTTGTCTGCTCGGTGACATCAATAACTTCTTCGATTTCGTACAAGCATATATGGGTATGATAATTTATTTCCGGTGCTCGGCGCGTGCGCGGGCTGTGTCGACTATTACATTCATGGCGTTGGCACGATTTGCATTTGAAATATTTCGTTCGACTCGCGCCTTCGGGACTTACAATGCGCTCGGGATAGGCGAAGCGTTTTTAATATGTTATATCAAATTTCTCCGGTTTTTTGTGGCCGCGCTCGTGCCGGAGAACTCTTTTGTTGGCTTAAGTGATAATAGCACTCATTACAAGAATCACAGACGACGTGAGTAGGACGCGTCACGTTTGCAACAAATTATTGAACACAATCTTCTTTTATAAATACGCGCACACTGTCTTTACAGAATTATATAATTTATTATTTAACGTGATATTTATTTGCGGTAGGCTAAATCCGTATTTATTAATTTGTATACAGTTAGCTTAAATCCAATTTATAAATGTTAGTATTATTTTTAAAATAAATTGGAACGTTAAACTCATGATTTTCCTTTCTTGTATACTTTTTAATTGACGTCACGACGCACGTGATCATAACGGGTTAATTATAAATAGTGTCAATAGACATCAATTACACACAAATGAAAAAAGTTACCCAAATTTTACTTATAACTCATAGGTACAGAGAAACTTACTTTTATGCGACCAGTTAAATCAATGATGCATATAAGAATAATTTACCAAAAATGACATCGAGACATTCGACTGAAATTCATTAATTGAACAAAATTAATCCGGTGCGCATTTGGCGCGGCGTGACGTAAACGGCCGGTGGATGCTTTTGTTTTATTGAATAATTGCCCAGAGGTGTTTCGGACGAGACGGACTGGTTCCTACCAAGGCCAGCCGTCGAACTTGCGCCGACAGCCGCCGTCAGCCGCCGTCAGCCGCCCCTATTCCGCGAGTTCCGCTCGATACAAGTTGGCTCATCGCGAATTCCGAGTTTTTAAAGTAGCTTGCCTTTGGCACTCGTTTTATCTCATCTACTTGACTTTTACGCTTAAAATTACTGCGTTATATACACCCGCAAAATTAATTGTTTTATTACGAAATGCTTATTGATTACTAAAAGCAAACTATGATTTGATTACAATTATTGTCTATGTCATCTTCATTCCAGCTGCAATACGTTCACAGGCTTACATTGGCTTCCCCAAAGATTTGCAATAAGACTGGTTGCAAGCAGCCTACATCCGGTAACTTTTGACGACCTTAACAAGGCCGTTTGTCTGTCTTATGGACGGAATTACTACGCCGCGCTTGCCAGTCCAGAGGCTCCACGCTAGAACCTTACGACCTCCGAGTCCTCATTTCTGATACAATCTCGTAGAAAAATCCCGAACCGAATGTCCTTGGTTCCTTACACGACTATGCGCTTGTCAATGAAGCCCGGAATGAGAGACCAAGTTTATATGTAAACAATCTAATTTTGATGTATTTCTATCCAGTAGATTTTTTTTCAGTATATAGTACAAGTCTTTTCGGACAAAGCCTGCTGCAAAGAGAGTCACAGTAATTACTTCATTGAAGCTCACTCGCTTGCCCAGCGCGGTAATGATTTATGAATTCGAATCACTCTCGACAGGTTCAATAATAACAGTTTTGCTTTATTGAAAAAAAGCCCCAGGAAAGGCGCGACGAGGCACGGAGCCTTGGCATGTCGCGTTGACATCTCGCGCCTTTTGACGCCTCCGAAAAAAGGTGCTACTTTTTCGCCGGATCGTACAATGAGTGCGTTCATTATGAAAACCGTTTACCGAATATAGCACTCGGATATTATAAAATTATTATTAATCAAAACTCAACGTTATTAAAGTAAATACAAATAATTTTAACGTCATTTAGACGTATTGATGTGGCTCGAATAAATAACTTTTACCTACGTACGAATTAATAATGAATAGAAGATAAGACGCGCTATAATCCGTTGTATATTGCTCACCTATCTATGCTGATAATAAAGTTTTGACTATATTGAAGTGCCCATTGCTTTGTCATGTTTGTTTTATACAGTTTATAACATTATTCAAATAGCTCTGTCAAATATCCAACTCAACTTTTATTAACATAAAATTCAAAGATCGTCATTTACATTCTAAGCTAGAGGTTTTGTTGAGATCATTATTAAAACTGATATAACGCAATTAATATGGTCGTCAGATATTGGAAGTAAATTATACATTACGTTTTACATTATCAACACACGTTAACTTATTAAAATTATGAACAATTGCTTTAATCAAGATAATTAAATTAAGTGTTTCTTTAACCCATTACATTCAACTTACGGATCGACAAAGAATACGAAGGTCGCGTCGAAAGACTCTTTATTTATTCTTTTGTTCTTATATATCCCAGTTATTTTCTCTTTTGATCGGAAAATTTATATATCACCTCTTTGAATAAGGTTTCATACGTCTCTTAAATAATATTCTAGTGAACATAATTAAATATTAAAAAATATACAGGTTAATTGCTCATATCTCTCTAGTGGAATGCGACTGACCAATAACTACTGGTAGTATAAAGTCTGCAGGTAAACAATAATTAATTTTAATATGAAATAATCCGAATTTTGAAAACCATTTTTCATACTTTCTATCGCTATATCATTATGGTATCTATTATTTCTGGTAATAATTTTTGAATAGTATAGTAGTAATATACATTACAATTAATTACAATTGAACTTGAACCAATCACACTGTCTTTATAAAACTCACAAATACGAATTTAGATTTTTTTCTATTACGTCCTAGTCGATGGTAAAAATTCTTGATGAGGTTCATTTAAAAATAATTAAAAGAAACCTTCATTCAGAACAGAGGCCAATGACAGCGGTTGACCGTTTATCGGTGCAGCGCGTATCGATTATTTAATAGCAAATATTGCTGATAAGGTTTTGGGGAAGTTATCGACTATCACTAATTATTGGTAGATAACACGGGTTATACTGCACTGGAGTGCCCTGACAATATGGCCACTTAGGTAATCTACAATAACACGTAACTTGACGTTTCTTTTGAACGTGTTCGAGTGTTGAATTATTGGTGGCAATCTATTCGTGAAAACAATCGCATTATTTTTTAATTGTTTCGTTAATGCTTTAATTAAAATACAAATAAATTGTATAAGTTTTTAGATAAGGATACTATGTCCATGAAAAAATAATAATAAAGAAAAAGATAATGGAGTAGCAAGTCACCGACAATGTTAAAAAATTGCTCGTGTGAAGAGACAGTAGGTAAGGCACATTGTTTGTTCGACTGATAGTAGCAACCACTAGCCAGTTAACGCGGTATGAATAAGCCTAACACTGGGTAGAGCGACGAAATAGTCAGTTGCGAGATGCCGCAGAATACAGCGCAAGATCGGAAATTCGTGGTGAATTTTTATGGGAGTTATATGCCTTGCAGTGGACGCTTATCTGCTGATACGATGATGATGGTCCTTGGTTTTGTAATTTCCGAATTACATTTAAATATCATTATAATGGTCTTATTTAAAAACATTAAATATAATTAAATTAACATAAAAACTGACCTTTTGTACTCACCACACTTAAAAAGCTTTCTAATTTCGTTTTGATGTATTAGTTATTTAATATTCAAATTTTAATATTTTTGACATAAATTAATTGTTTTCAATATTTAAATATATTTATAAAGTATTATCTTATTAACGCAGATAGGTAAAAAATATTTATATAGTTATTTTTATCTATATAGTCGCACAGTGTGCATAGGTTAAAATAAACAATGTAGTTGTTTAACATTGATAAATGCCATGTTAGGTACAGCGGGAAAGCCTAAATGTTGTTAAAATTGTCCACATCATATACAAGTACAGATATACCATTGTGACATACACTTTTAACTTTAATTGATAAAAGTATATATACTTCTTAAAGATCATTGTAAAACCATGTTTAAAGTTATTAGAATAACATTCAAATGAAATGAAGGAATTTTAAAATTTAAATTTATATAATATTCTTCATTGTTCACGTTTCATCAAAAATAAAACATCGTTATAGTAACATTAAAAAAGTTGTGGTCTTGTCACTCGAGGCAATTTCTTACAGACAACTATAATATGGAAACAGAGGAAGGACAAATAACAGGTAATCGACATTGTACGGTGCTTTGAATGTGATAACTATATATTTATTTCACACATACATATTGTGAGACCGCACAAGTAAATGATTGATGAAAGTAAAGGAACTGATTTTATTTTATTTCGTCTTTTTTATATGCCTCTCCTAAAGATATCTATTGGGGATATACCATAATCGCCATACTTAGCACGCATCTTGGCGATCGCAGCATACATCATGCTAAGAATGCAAGTACCCATCCTCTGGAATTTTTTAAAGGATTATCAATAGTATATAATTAACGCATATAATGTGAATTATAAAATTCGCAAGTCTATTATCTTTTGCTGGGATACCATTGCTCTAGTGTATCTGGAATATGGATATAATACACAAATAAAAGTAAAAACATAACCTTAAAAATAATTAAAAAAGTATTCTACAGCATACACACTTATATTAATTTATAAATACTTAAAATAAATACATCAATAAGCATATCGTAAAAGATGAATATAACAGGGCATTTCAAACATACATAATGTTAATAACGGGTTACCTTTTTATGCAACTAGGATTGTCATACCAGTTGCCTATACCATAAATAGAGAGTATTCTGACACGATGACTTATTTTTCTTTAATTCAGATAAAGAACTAAATATTCATATATTTTAACATCGATTGACGAGGCGATGTAGCAATTACAAAGGAATTTCACTAACAAAATACATCAACGAAGGGAAAAGCGAGCAGCTCGCCACACGTACGGCGTTTAATGCGAACAACGTTACCTATTTAAGTATATTTATGTGAATGTGCGACGTATTCTCCGGGCCGCGGTGTGCGTGCATTGTGCAAGGTAAAGTGGAGCCTTATCTCTCGATTGTGCGTGAATAATTTTATTATGCTTGCGAAGTGTCACTTTAATTAAGTTTTGTTTGGCGCAGATGTGGTCGACTTTTGTGTATACTCATTATAAATCGTCTCCGTCGCGGGCTGCGGTACGTACCATAATATGCCTCCTGGAAGCTTAATTAGAAGGACCTGGTTTAATACATCTGTATCTGAAATCTGTTTTAATGCCACAGAGAACATTTAAAAATTAGTAATTGTAACTTATCCAAAATATCAAAAGTTAACTGTTCAATATTAAAGTAGCTTTAATAATCAGACATTTTCTGAACCACAGATAATTTTTTTAAAAAGACTCTGTGATTAGAATATCTTAAATGTGTATGTCAGTTATAAAGTGGACATTCCGTTATTTAAAACAATACCATTTTTTTTCATATCTTTATCTATTGTGCTTATATGTGGAGAACATGAGATTTCCAGAAGGGTGCCAATTGATAGAAACTAAAATAAAATTTTCCTCTAATAAATAGAATTCTTTCACTAAAAATTTATAGCTATGTGAGTGCTATATAACATATATTTTACTTCGAGACGTTCCTAAGCTAAGCCAGGTTTTTTTGTCCAGTGATCACTTCCACGTGTATTTATAATTCAATGGTTCGGGCAATTAGTCCCTAAAGTTTATTATCACTTAAAATCATAAACGCTTAGTTTTATCCAACATATATACAAATAAACATATGATATTTATATTCATAAATCGATTAATTCGAAATTTATTTAAATGTAATGTAAAAAGGGATCCCTCCTTTTAGACTTGAAATTTATTTCATATTATATACACTAGTATTTTCATTACAATATTACAGAAACACTTTATTATTAATAGCATCTAGCTTATACGTGAACAATTAATCAGTACTTACTTTCATTCAACATATATGCTCCAATAAATCGATTGTGTTTCGATATATTTTGATAATTGACGTGCAATTAAGCAAGTTAAGGCAGGTAATTATATGTAATTGTAAATCACTGGATTAACGTTGAGGCGGCGTTTCTTTCCAAGTTTCCAATCTTTATCTTAGTTTATGATTTAATTACACGTTAATGTTGGCTCTCGTTACGTGCTATCGAAAGTGTAAAATTCTTTACTGTTATCAGGCAATAAATTGGTGTGTTGAGCAGATCGTGTTCCAAAGTCGTGAGCGAATCAAATAGTATTTAGAGAAAACACAATAATTAACAAATTAATGGTTTAGATAAGAGTTCAACTCAATTGGATCAATAGATAACAATATTTTTATGGTTACACTGCTAGATATATGGCACCTCCTTGATTTTGAATAGGATCTGTGGAAAGAGGCTTGCATCCAGCGTGTTCTGACAACCTTAGAGATGGTCGTTGGTTTACCTTGGAATTTCTGACTCTGCGCGCTGTGCGGCTTCTTCACTGCCACTTTAACCCAACTTGCCAAGTGAATTGCTAAATAATAATCAAAGTTTTCATTGATAAAAAAAAATAAATGCATTCGTGCAATGTCCAGGACTATACAGGACGTAAAGAACATTCGAATTATAAAAAATACTGGAGTGTAAGTGTGCGTCGACTGCCATAAGCATCGAAGCCGTCATTTCTAAATTACCCTCACGGTCTTCTCCCATTGTTCGGGGTTGCCAAAAGCAATAAAAATCCGCCTTAAAACAATAGCACCCCCGGGCTGAGACTGCTGCGAAGGATATGCATGATAATTATTTTAGAAATTGCTCCGCCCTAAATGCTCCTTGTTGGAAACAGGTGGGCACGCATTTTTAACTCTTAAAGCCGACTCCGGAGCATCACAGCCGATGTTAAGAGCGTTATAAAATATTACTGGCTTTTCATAATGATTTAAATAACGGTCTAAGCGTTAGTTTCTTTGATTTTAAAAGGAAAAATTAAAAACGTTAAAAATTATTTATTGCCTCATGCTAATTACGCGGGATTTAATATCGACTGCAAAGCGGCGTTCACAATAGATTTTTCGCGCGATATAAAACATTGATTAGTATTTGTGGTTAGTCATATTTTAACGTACAGTCGAATAAAGTTTTGCTTCTCTTAGGGACCTTAAAAGGGTCCAGTCGAGACAGGCTTCGAGATCATAATTTGTAAATATATTATGGTATATAAAGAAAGTCTTAGGAATGAAATTTGTCTGGATATTAATAGGTTTTTATTTAAACATGCAAGTAAAAGTTGAACTGGGTGACTACCTAAAATATTAGGAATAGAAATATTAAGTTAAAAATGTTGGAAATGTTTGTAAAAATATATTATCACTTAACAATATCTTTCTTTAATATTATCAGTAGTGTTACTTTTGTTCACTTCTCCGGTGCTCTTTGAAGTTATCACGGTGGTATTAAATTTTTTTTGACTGATACCTGACTTTTATTAATTGAGATACCGGCTTTCATCACACCTAGATCAGGTTTCAGTTTCGTTACAATTTAAGATTGAAAAATCTGTCTAAAACTTTTTGGGTGAAACAAAAAATTATATAACTAAGCTGGCGCATACTTTAATTGTTATTCTTTATACATAATACTTATTATGGTTACCGTCTGAGTTTGTTGTGGGCTCTCCATTTATCAGGGCGCGTTTAGAATTCCCTTAACTTTATTTTAGCGATTGCCATTATACAAGAGATCGTCAGATTCTAAATTCTATCAAATTAGGCTCTACTGGCATTCTTATTATAACGCACTCTGTAAATAATAATGTTGATAATAATATGAAAAACTAAATAAAATAGTTATATGAATGCCAAAGCCTCGGGGCTCATGGCTGCGCAGCAACAGAGCGTGGTTAAACGCGTTTTAATAACATTTCGGGAGCAAGGCACCTGAGTAATTACTGTTTATAACACCACTCTCCCCACCACAATTAAGCCAGTTTTTTTTTTGGGAATGTGCGACAATCACGTTTTGATTACGGTCGTAAAAAACTCCAACCCGTCCGCGCTGTCACTAAATAACGATTAACCATTGTCTACATTAACATTTTCTTGATTCCTCAAAAAGCGTCATTTCTTCAGCTTAACGACATCGACATTCATTATGCTAGTAACGATCCAGAGAAATTTCACGCTGCTCTTTGAATGTGTTTACAATTGAGAGAAAACTTGACATCTGATGAATTCGCTTGGCCTTTCTTCATTTACTAAATTATTTGTTCGTTTGATTTTATTTATATGAATAACGATTACAATTTTATCAGGCTTAAGAAGATATAGCTGTAAAAGCGTTTATCCTAAACCTTTTTTTTTATAATTACTGCGTTCTATAGCTTTCGCAGGAAACACAATTCGGTAGTTAATTTTTTTAATCCGAATTGTGAAACCTCCAATCTTTAGTCTTTTAGAATTGCGCTACTACGTAATTGCATTAGAAAATATTTATTTCTAAATTACTTAAGTAAAAAAAAATTCCACTGCTCACAAAGTGCATACGAGACGGTGTAGTGTACACCACGCTTTACATTAATATGCACGTCCGTCGTCATTGTTAAGATGACATTTAATTTTCGTTGATTTTACTCCAATGTCGAAAGTTTGTTTTATTTAAAATAACTCTTAAGCGCATTTGACATAAAATATATTTTAGAATATTAAAACCTCTCAGAGTTTCTAATTAATGTTATACACGGTGCAAAGATTAATTAGCGCTGTCCCTGCGACACTTTATTCGCTGTTAGTCTAACAACGAATAATTGGATACACAAATTGAGCTTCAAAACCTGTTACGAGTTCGAATCTCGGAAGACTGACGTCACGCGACGAGGAATTATGCAACATAGATTTATTGTGATTCAAATTTTAATAGGAGGTATCAATGACGGCTTGATCATAATATTATCATAGGCAGATTTATAGTTTCTAATGAAAATAAATTATACGTGAAATATTTAATTTAATGCCACGAGTTTCTATTTCCAACTTCAGTTTTAATTTCACAACTCGCCAGAATTTTCGTGAAGTGATCTTGACGCTCCAATGTTGCTCCTATCCGTATCTTATAATAAGCGTAAGCATCGAAAACATTTATATATGTATTCATATTTTATCGATACTTATTAAAGACCGGCTACCATTCGCGTCGTGAGGTGAGAACGATGGCGCCCCCTGCTGGGTGCGTTCAGAGAGGGACGGGAACAGCGAACGGAATTCGAAATGAAGTTATGGCCTTACCTTACTTTTTAACTTATTTTACGCCTTATTATTTTATTTTATATACATGTAGGCCCGGTCACGTTTACCCGCTCGTTATTGCTCACGTATCACTTGCCCATACATTTTGAAAATATAAAATTTAAACGCGTCCGGATGCGGGAGAGTCGATTGCCGAATTTAAATTTTATTCAGTCGCGTTATATTATTCCTTTAATTACAAGCAACCCGACAAACATGTTGGCGCACACCTCGCGCCATTAACTCGCGTCGGACAAATATCGAGTGTCTGTTTGCTATGCGAGTGTAAATATCGACAACTCGGTTTGCGTTACGCATCACTAGCGCGTGTTTGCCGGGGCCGGTCGTGTGCTGTACGGGTGCAAGCGTAAAGGGTTGCCCACTTGACGACGTCGTGTCGATAAATATCCTCGTTTACCTTGTTACGTTAACAAATACTGTCGAGTGCGGGTTCATTTTGCTCAACTCTTATACGGTGCAGCACTGAATTACCGTTCATTAACGCTCGCAATGCTCATGCCTCGCGCGGGCATCCTCTCGATACGTTCGCGTTCAAATTCGCTACATCACTCTGTTCTTATTCACACTCATCGAGGTATGTCTATTTGTTTAGCAATTAAACTACAGATTTCGTCGATGTCACATAAATTTCCAGTATTCCACCATTACGCGTCCACCGGTATGCATAAATCATGAGCCGCTTGTAATTGTTTCCAAAACTAAACGCGTCCTATGTTTTATGCAATAACACAGATAAAATTGTATTAAGTATTATGTCACTTGGCTAATAGATTTAATATTCAAATGTGAATCGTGTTTGCCTTTAATGCGTTTAATCAATCATAAGGCACGATTAATTACTTAGATATGCGCGTCTGTCCGTCGCTTTGGTTGGATTGTTGTGCGGACTGCGCCGAAGGTATAAATAACGAGCCCCATTGCCATTGTCCACTTCTCGGCAATCAAAAGTTCAAGGCCCTCTAATGAGATGTTTATTAATTAGACGTGTAGAAATATCTCGCTGCTTAATTCGAACGAAATTACCATTGTAAAGATAACAAAGAACGTGACTCGAACAACTTGTGAAACTCGCGTTCACTAAAATAAGCACATATGTTAATCATTACATATATTTTTATGTTTTCGAATCACTTAAAGGTGTGGTGAATGGGCATTTAAGACAAGAATATAAATCAAACTGTTATCGATATTGAATTCGTGATATTTCTTTAAAAGAAAATATTAATCTACCATATTTGTGTACCAATTAGAGGCACTAATGTTCCTCCGCTTTCGGCGGGCATTCATTTAATTTGTAAACTCAATTAGAATTAATCTGGCCGGGGCCGGGGACTACAGTATTCTAATTAAACATAGAACTATAAAATGTTAACGTAAATCACGCGCTTAGCAGAATCGAAGTTTCGAGACGGTCTTCTAATTAAAAATTCCTCACTCAAAAAACATAATCAAATATAATAAGTTACATAAAGCCGCCATAATGTAGTAGAAAATTAATTAACGTTTCGATTGAAATCACTACGGGCGCATCTTCTATAAGCAGAATGTGCCAAGTAACGGTTGAAGATGGACGCTCCTACCGGTTTTACCCAACCAATGGAGTTCTTATTACTTTAACTACCATTTGTCCAAACTCGTCCACGGAATATTTATAGCACCACTCTTGGATCGTTCTCAATGTCGCTTGTTATAAAACAATTTGGCGTTTTGTAGTTTGCAAAACAAAACGCTATTGTCTGTCACATGTTACATTGCAAAAAATAACTACACATAAATTCATTATAAAAATTATTAACATTATTTTATTTTATTTTTCATTACACCTCTTAATAATCACTTGTAAAAAGCGATCACTTTAAAGGCGATGGGCTAATACCTCTTGGCAGTACAAAGTGTATTAAGTTATTAATTATGTCTGGAACCATTGTTCTCATATTAGGCTTTACCATTGATTAGTATCAAAATCGCCGTACATTCATTCCTTTAAAGCTATTACATTTATAAATAATCACCTGTATTATACTTGTCTAATTATTATTAATTTTCTTAAAGAAATGTAACTCGTAATTTTATCATGGAACATCAATAATCAATAAATTAAATAAGATTAGAATGATTAAAAAGTATAAATTATTTTTAGTTCTTTTCGTCTGTGTTCAAACTTTTTGTTTCAATCGACCGTTAAAAAATGTTATTTTGAACGGCTCTGTTGAGTTTTTTGTTACGCCTCTCATTGTTTTAAGGTTTCTTTTTGTTTGAATCTTATACGCGTCAACAGCTTTTCATTCCTATTATAGTAAGAAACGAGAAGTAAAATGTTATAACAAAACACACTTTGGTATTCACCCTAGAAAACAATTAATGTTGTGAACAAAAATTTTTTCGATACGTAAACATCTACTGCATGGCTGTAGGGCATCCCCCGCGATCTTTTATATTCGTGATTTTTTATAATTTCAACTGGACGTTCACTGCTGGGCATATGCCTGCTTATTGATTGCAATACGACCGGCCTGAATCTACTGTCCTCCGACGATGTCAAGAAGGCAGTCTGTCTAACTTAAAGATACGCTGCTGCTCTATGGTCTCCTCTCCAGAGCCTTAAAGATCCAGCGATAATCTGTTCTGTGTGCTATGTGGTCTGCCTATTGTCATTTCTATTTCCCAATCCCCTATGATATCTCGCGTGTACATCATTGAGTGAGTGTGAGTTTGCCAATGACGCCATAAATGGGAGAACTCTTACATTAGTACACTAATATTCAAAATAATTCTTAGAATGTCGTCTGCCAACATCGCTACCGGTTTTACGCACAAACAATTATGCGGCAGAAAATCTAAACTTTATTAGTTTTTATACCGCAAATCGAGAGACATAAATAAATTACCTTACACGAATTCGCTGTCCGATTTCAAATCAAAAACATCAATAATTGTCTACGTTTAACATTCCTGTGTTATTTATAGCCGAAGTACGTCGTTGTTTCAACGTGAACAAACAAGCAAATTTAAAGTATTATATCTACTAATCTATATCCATAAGTTGAACATAATTTTACTAAGAAAAATAACTAATGTTATAATTTGTATGAAGGTAAATAGCACACAATGAAAAGTAAGTTTTTCAACGTGTTCGGAAAAATGCATAGCACATTCTTAACGGGTAAACAAACGAAAATCACCTTTATGTCAAGTGCAGAACGTTCATTTTACGTTTAGACTATAACGATTCTAGAGCGATTGCACTATATCGGTTAGTAAACATCTGAAGCAGTCGATCGTAAGCCCAACGTGTTATCGAGTAAAAAAATCTCAGTACAAATTCAATCGGAGCTAAAACTTTTGCCGCGCTATCAATGTTGACTCCACAAGTCGTTAACCTATTATACAAAAAGTTGCACGTTCGCAAGGCAGGCCAAGCGCGCCCATAAACCATGTCCACGTGTGCTCTGAATAATTACGTCTCCGCTGTCGACCCAAGACCGAGTGCCTGAGCGGCTTCGACAGAGCTGAATCACGATCGCTGACGCAACCGAAACCGCTACCTACAAAATGTACGTTATTACGACAAAAACTCTCTTAGAAGTTCTCATATCTCTGTACAGTACCGTCTATACGTACGACACACCGCGTGCTTATAACGCAATGTCGTTTCCACCGCCCGTGCGATCCTAACGGCGTATGTATGTATCGATTGGAGTGACGGTTTTTATCTTAATTACATAATTAATTACACTAAAACTTCTCCGGTCAAATAATTGTTATCGCTTCATCCCACGCTTTGATGTATAATTATTGTAATAGCGGACTATTTATTATGCAGATGCGGATTTAAAATCCAGTAGCGCTACGAGCGGCCGGCCTATTCCATTCAGACATTTAAATTCGAGCGACGGAAATATCACGCTGCGATAAATTATTTACGACCTTAAAAACACTTAGATATAACAAAAATCCATTTCCATTCATAAGTCGAAACGAAATACGGACCGCTGGGTCTCTGCCACACGAGCGACGGTCGTAAAACCCGTTTAGATTTTGATAATTTTATTAACGACCGAATGCAAGGAACGCCGAGTGCGAGGGACCCCTAAACTCCCATATATTACGGCATTAACACAAATTATACAAGTCCGGAGCCACAACATAGCGCTCGCGTAGGCGTCTCCATCTTAAAATCTGTCGTACGTAATTATTACGAGACGAAGAATTTTAATGCGTTCGAAATATCGTTTTCTTTATGACAATGGATACTACTTAACTGGATCTCCGAAACCTATGGAATAATGTCGCGGCACGTTTTGTACAACGTGTAGCGTTTATAGCGCAGCTATTTGATAAAGCTACAAATTGCACTGAAATGTCAAAAACATAACATCGAGTCAAAAATTAAAACAATGTTTAATTATGTCATAAAAATTCTTTAAAAAAAAGTATTGAACATTTGTCTAACTCCTTCGGTGAATAAATTTTATTTCAGTTGGAAAAGAAAACAAAACGAGCATCATCGTTATAAACATCATTTATAATTCCTAATCTGAACCCTTTGTGAAATTTAATAGAATCTGGTGGACATTAAGACCGACCTCAATTTGTAGGAGCGCAATTATATCGACATGCACCAAGGGTTCCATTCTCCGTAATTATTGCCATCCATTCACTTAACGTCATTACTCGGCTGCAATATCTTCTTCCAAGCCTTCCCTCTTTCATAGTGACATCTACACTAGCGTAAATAATTTCTCTTCGGCTGTACATTCATTAGGGTCACATTGTTTCCTTAGAACTGATTTTACAGGCGTTATGTTCATAATTCGATTATGATTGCATAATTATAGCCACGGTTAGTTGCACCTCGTAGAATGAGTTCGTGTATTGATTATGTGAATATACCAGCAAATATCTACGTACTTAAAGTTTCTGCCCATGTCAATAAAAATTTAACGCACAATCTAATCTATTCCTTTACTCTAGTTTAAAATTGAACTTTATTTATGAATATTTTTAATAATAGTATTGGACTATTTGAAGGATATTGTCTTGAGATGAGCGCAGTAAATAACTTCCCTTAAAAATTAATTATAATCGTCTTAAAGCGGGCATTGTCGAAGAGTAACAGCCTAAGTCAAGGTTCCCTCATGGGAGGCCCTTCAGCCTAGTTACACTGCATCGTGTAAGCCGAAGCAATTTAAAAACTTGGCGGCCTCTTTATCCAGTAAAATGGTAGTTTGTAGTGGCCGGAACTCTGGCTCCTCCGAGTCCTTGGGCTTCGCGCTACCTTAAAAGGGGCTGAGTCCTTCTGCGCCATGCCACTTAGGTCCCACGGGATCTGCAGATGCCACTTTGGCATAGTAAAAGTCCACTCAAAAAAAAATTGTTTTATCTTTATTTAAAAAGTTTGCTCATGGTAAGTGTCAGCATTATCATCATTTCAGTAGACCGCAGGTCGTCCATTACTTTTACCTGCAAGTTATGGTCACAGCGGCCATCTGCACTCTCACCAAGATATGGTTAGGTAAAAATATTGGAAGTCACAATCATCGTTTACAATATATGAAACAATGTGAACGATGTAAACAAAAAAATGTATTGTAACACGAAGTTACTCGCGGAGCAGTCTGTAGTGGGCGCAAGGTTTATGGCCTCGCTTGTAAAGAAGTGCTAAAACGCACATCACAATTACAACGCACAGCCACCGCGTTATGCGCCATTAGTATCCACTTACATAACAGCGATATCCACGATACGTTAATCATCCGTCGCTTTGATCTTTAGAAACGCTAACTCTTCAAACTCCCGGCACAAACAGAGGGCGACGCGGCTGCTTGTTGCTACATAGCGAATCAATTGAACAAACTGCTTTCGGCCACAAATAGAAAGAAAACGATCCGTCGTTGCGTCAGCGCAGATTAATTAAACTTCTTACGACCAAGTGTACGTACTTCCATTTAAGCCTTGTCGTAGTAAAGTACTTTAATTAGTAGATTTCCATTTGTCGTACACCTGGTAAAAGCTATTTCACTTACTATTGGAGAGGCACTCGGCGCCGCGCAGCGCTTGAAGCAATTTAAACCTTCACACAAACAAATAGAACATAAATTAGTAGCCCCTCGTTAATTCTTAAAGACGTTTTATGAAGACAAGTAAAGTCTCCGGCGATCCCATTGGCCGGTGGAGTGTTAACGCAACTATCACGAGTGGTACATTTTCAAATAGTTGTAGCCATAATTTGATAGTCTTTACATCTCTACGTTGCTCACTTGTGAATTAACTTATATTATTTGTTTTCGAACGTTCACGCTAATATATATTTTTTTAGGTTTTAACGGTTTCATCATTTGGTTAAATATCACGCGAAGTCAAACGCAAACAATAAGAATTCTCTTCGGATACGTACAGCGCTCAAATCGTGTCGGCCACTCTGACTTATGGAGATCTATAACACAATGAAGTGCTGTGCTAGTGAATGATGTTGTTTATTTCGCTCCGAATGGCCCGGGGGTTGAGCGTTGGAGCTCATCCTTCATACATTTGACGCGATGCCGCGTGTATCTAATGTCATCCATTTAACTGCCTCGCCTTATTATTGTCATCTCTCTTTCAAACGAGTCATTAATGTAAACTCTAATCAATTATATCAGTATGAATAATCTACCGCCGCGGGCACATTTCCAATACAGACTTAAAATATGTCTTCTTGTCTAACAGTATATCAACTTTCTATAAATAACTCGTAACATAATGCGGCTTCTTGTGCACCGTTGTTGCCCGTATTGATTGCCAACCTAACAGACTTCATACAGTCTTGTGTCGATGTCGCCATGATCATGATAATTAAATATCAGAAATAAGCGCGTATTCGTTTAATAAGTGACACACGAAGCGTCGCCATGTTTGTCCCGACATAGTAGACAATTAGCGCGCCCGGTGTGTTAACGATACAAATTTGAGCTTTTTGGAAATTTCTAGAACGAGGTTTTAGTTCCGCGGAGCATTGGACAATCTTCGAAAGAAGGTCAATCTTGTACGGTTTTTTGACAAAGAAATACTGAACATGGTAACAACATATTTAGCTTAAGTAAAAGAGTAATATAAATAAAGTAAAAAAAAATTCTATAGTTTAATATTAAAATGTTGAACTCGATGGCCGTCAAGAGGTAAATAACCAAGTGTCAAACTGAATCTGTCTCGAGGAAAATAAACAAAGTTCCTGTCACGCGATTTATTGTATAAGTCGGTATAAATAGGCCCATTGAAAATGTAAAGTATGCGGTAACGGTAAAACTAATTATAGAACTAGTAACGAATTGAGCCCCTCACGACATAGCTATGCAAGTCGTCGATGGAGATGCGCAAAAAACAAATCGTGAGGTGAATACGAAAACTGCCAGAGATAAACCGAACAAAAAGATGATGTGAAAACTGTTATACGGTGCAACCACCGAATGTACTAATAATTGGACGAAATTATACGCTTACGTTTCAAATTTTAGCGATTTGTTGAGCCTCTGAGTCACGAGCGAAAAATATGTGATATGACAAATGTAGAAAGTTGCACATACAATTACGTGTATGATGCAATAAATAAATTGCATTAATACTTCCTGTGTAAAAACGTTTCAGTATTTTATAATGCTTTCTCCGCTGAACAATTGAGACGGTGTAAATGTCCATAAACATTGCGTTATCTCATGTCGCCCCGGAACGACTAAAATGTGGGACGATTTCATTTCGGGGCTCGACGTGCCGGCAGGGCCGCAGTGTTACATAGGTACGTACCTAGTTATTTGTCGGAGCGACAAAAACCGATCTCATTTAGCCTCACTGGTACCAACAAAACGTGAAAGGTAATTTCATACTGCATTTTTCTGTTTGACACGCCTTTACAAGCACTTTGCCCTTTCCACGTTTATTGTTTTTTTACTGATCAACAATAACATTAACTTGCAGACGGAACACTCCGCCGTGATTTCATTTGAGCGTCTCACGCTTCTTTCGGCTATGTAACTTTTTCGTATCGATTTTAGGTAAAAACTAATCAGTGTATCTTTTGTTAGGAGAATGAATTATATTCGGAGCCTGTAAATATTTTCTTGTATCGAGTTTATTTATGAATTCACCCATCATTCGTGTACGCGGGCCGGGCAGATGTTGCACACAATAATGCAGTATTATGAAATATAACAAACAATTAGTAGCAAATGTGGTGAAATGCACACATGCGACATTATTACTATTTTGTCTTATTGTTGCGTATAAATATGAATCCATACAATTTGGGGAATTCGCTATAATCCGCGTTGATTCTATTGTTACACTAGCAAGCGGGGATGCCCCTGCCCCTCGTGCGCACCGGGAGAGAACGTCTAAATTCAATCATTAGCGAATTCAAAAATGAAATCGATCGATCTGTGGAATGGTGTAAGAGACGGTTGGCGAGGAACGGACGCGGAATGCCCGATCATCAATGCGGTCATTAAAACGCACCGTGAATAAATTAAGGCGCGGTCATATTGTACAGGTGGAGCGGACGCTCCGGGCCACGGGCGGGATGGGAGTCGGCCGGCCGAGTCGTGTCGAACATCGGCCGCGTTATTAATAATCCGCATTCACGGGCCGCACGAGCGACGCGAGCCCGGCCGCGGCGACATTCCGCGCCATTGTCCCGGCCGCCCGGCCGCGCGGCCGCCCCGCCCGCGACACTTTTGTCTATCCGCGCCCATAAATCACTTCGTCTGGCCGACGCGGCGTTATTTACCTCTAACGACGGATCCGTCTCACTACGTCGATTAATTAGTACAACACTAGAGATAAGATAGCGGGGAAAGCGATCGCTTTCAATTTCCTCTCGAGGGGCACTCGGCGTAAAGTGTGCGTTAAGTGCGGACAATCGGAGATAAAGCGTGCGAGACGAGAGAGCTCTCCCTTAATCCGGTGATCGAAGATTGCGAGGAAACGTTTTGTCGTGGGGCGGCCCGCGCCCGGCTCGCATTGTCTGCCGCCACCTCGCCGACACATCGCGGTGACGTGGGCGTCCGTCCGACATACTGGCGTGTAATTAAATCTATGAGATGCTAATGGGTCTCATTCGTCGAGGCCGCGCCGCACTACGGTCGCGATAATGGAGGTTTTGTTCACTAAAACGTGATTTCTTAATCGAGTGCCGTTCGGCTCGTTATAACTTGATGGCACCGAGAAGGCTATCGCATTTTTCAATTAGATACTAGCACTTTAGTTTCCCTTTAAAAACATTTTTTAGAATCGTTTATAGCAACACGATCGCTTGCTCGGTTAATTGATTAAACAACAAATGTGTTTACATTAGTTTAAGCACCGCGCAGTCTTGCTCTAAAGAGCTATTATCATGAGAGTACAATAGCCATCACTTTATGGCATCGATACTCGAACGCTAGAAAGTCGTAGAGCCGTTCCGTGGCGCTCGATGGAAAATTATTTTGTTCGGATAACTCCGACGACGTTATGCGCCGATAGTTTCTACCATTCCAGTATTTAATCCGCACATAGTCCACTTAAATGTGTGTTGACATATGTATGACCTTATCGTAGACATTTAATTACTATCTAATGTTTTCAAATGGTTTAGACGATAGCGAAGTTAGCACACCTGGTCGGGACGCATTACTTCGGCTTAGTTAGGTGGAAACATGTATTTGTGCTTATGAATTAGCATAACTATCTGAATACGCACAGTGCGCGTCCGTATAGAATTTTATTAAATCGTCCTGCAGCGGTCGCGCCTCACACGACGCGGCGCAGACACTGTGTCATTCGAAGCGCTACAAATTGATTGTAATGTGAATGTGTTTGGTATAACTGTGATTCGAGTCAAACGTCTTCTGACTTTCATTAGACGGTTGCTTGGTCATTCCTCTTTGACCTCGCAACGAGAGAGCGTGTCCTGCACTCGGCAAAACGTTTTCCAGATAACATGTGGACGGAGCACAACGTCGGCGAGACGCCCGAGGCATCCCGCTATCAGTGCTATCGGACTGGTTAATATGCTTATTAAGTTACGTCGATAGCAAAAGTGAACTGGCGCTTGTTTAGCTTTAGGGAGTAATTAACGGAATGGGCCTTATCTAGAGATTTAATCAAGGCTCCTAATTATTGGGCGATTAATCGACCATGGTCTTAGAAAACGACGAAGTTTATGAAGGCCTGAATGGAACGCTAGCAACAAATTTCACATTAAAGGCAATAATTTTTTTATAAAAAAAAGATAAATACATTTAATTTAAGTAATCGTTATTATTATACATACACATTTACGTAATTAGTTTATTTTTGTGAGAACGTAAAGTAGTTATGCATTCATTGTAATCAACAAATCAAAGGCTCAGATAGTTTCACATGCAACGACGGTAGCGCAAGCGAATTCATTGTCCTGTTTCCTCCTGTGAGTGGCATAAATTAAGGCTTTACTCTGATATGAGAAAAGTAACCAGTATTTGTAAGTATTAGCTTTAACTTAAGAATAGACAAATTTGTCGGCTGAGTACCGTACTTAATCCAGTCTGTTCTAATACGTTGCGTACTTGATATCATGATAAATCACAATTAAGATAAAGCAGTATAGCAAAAAATAAGATATGGTCTCATAAAATAAATAAAGGTTGGTAGTTGAAAACTGATTTTTTGCTTTGAAATATTTTTTATTTTTTTATGACTATTCCTCAAACCAAAAAATTCTTTATGCCCAAAAATTATTAATATTTTTATGTAAAAACCTTTAAAAATAACAACCAAACAAACAGGTGAAAAAGCAAATTACGTTACGAAATATCGACACAAATACACATAGTGATAGAACAGATCCATTGTAGGCAAACACCATTGTTGCCCCGCAATGGTAATTGGATCGAGGGTCAAATCTTATTGATTAGCGAACAAAAATTTGTGAACAAAGCGAGCCTGGGATCGTCCGGCCACCGCCCGCATCTGAAACATCCAACTTAACATATCAATAGGTATTTTAATATCGACACGCATCACTACATTTAATTACATTTACAGAAAGCACGAACCGATTTGCTCTTGATTCCGTCCGCTAGTCTAACCGGCGGCCGAGCCTGCTCCGCGGTGTTCAATATTTATAATAATGCGCGCACGTTACTAACATGTCAATTAAAGTTACGCGGGAAAAGTAATTGACGGCGTTCGATCGTTCAATAAAATAATGGAGGCCAGCCTTATTAGAATTGCCGTTCAAATACTCGAAAATAATTTTGTATTAACAAATTTAGTTACATTCGCGATTTCATTTATATTCCATAAAGGTATAAGATGTAAATCAGGTGCGGATAGAAAACTGTCGGCGGACTGACGTTGAAAATATCGCGACTATGTTAGCTGATGGATTTAATAACTGCGCACATGACCAAATTAAGAATTACGCTCGAGTGGACCGGGGCGCTGCCTAATACGGAGCCTGGAGGTAAGATCGCTTCTAATTAAAACGATGTACAAACTCACATAAATTCATCAATTGCATCGAGAACGGCAACTTTGTATAATCTGTCTAATAATAATGTTCCTCTGCACATTTGCCTGGAGCATTAACGCCAACCGTCAGAGGAATCTGTTCAAAAGTGTTAAATCGGTTACTGTAATAATGATGGATGCCGTTCCGACCAGACAGCCCGCAGCGGGGGTGTTTTACCCCACTATACAAATAAAATATTTTTATTATTAACTAGTCTCCTGCCTCGCTCGCGCACACGCGATCACCTAATCTAGCCCTCACTGTCGCACCGTTTAATCGAAATCATATTTCTGTTTTGTCATTATGGTATCACGTTTAGAGAGTTCCTCTCTATTGTCCCGGATTTCAAATCGTCGGTTTCTTGTTTCCAATATGGCTCTCAGATTGTTTTCTTTTTTGATAAATCTCAGCGGTAGTAACACGAAACCTTCTCGAGTAACAATTTTAACATTTTGGATAAAATCAGATAATTTTTTTTGTAATAATGTTTTTAATATAATTGACGATGCATGCGAACGGTACCCTATATCAATACTGTAATTGGTTACATCGCCATCTGTCGACTGGTAGTCGAAATATTTTTTTCCTGTTTGCCATGCTTCTCTTAATGAATAGAGCCGCCGTGTCATAAAAAGGTGCAACCGTGTCAAAATTGTACAATATTGTTTAAAAACCTAAGACTAAGCCATATGAGCTCCTTTCATCATCACGGCCTTACCTGTGGGGGCTCACAAAAAACACCGCAGGTAGCCCATTTGTTTGTTATTAATTCTCGCGTCGAACTTCGTCGTTTTTTTACCGTCGACCACTTTAATATCGTAAGAATATTAATTATAATTATAAACGGGCTCGTCGCGTTCGTTATAAGGCTCGCTGTTGCCCTTTAGTTTTGATTCTAAATTTAAATCTGATCATTTATCATGCGACAATGTCGGTTTTATCTCTGTTGCTTTTTTTAAGATTTATTATTCCGTGGCGATGCGACCAACTCGGGAGTAAGTGTGTCATGAATAACATTCGACGTTCTTTGTTAGGCTGCAAGCCATAACGAAAAAATTAATTATTTTTGTCAGCATTACTAAGCTTAATTACTTTTGGAATCACATGGTAGTATGAGTGTACATGAATTAATGTGCCAAAATAATAAATGTTTATTGTCCCCAAGATAACACGGATTTATATGAAGCTGTCAAAGCATTTGATAAGAGGAGAAAATCTGCCTTTGTATTTATTTCACAGCAAGCCATATGCGTGCCAATACGTCATAACAACTCTACTAACTAAATAAAATCACTCAAAATAAGGTACTTATTATGTACATGTTATATTAAGTCGAAATTTATGATTTTTTTTAAAAAGGATGCCATATGCATAAGCGAAAATCTATACCTCATTATTTTTAGATATTCCGGACAACAAAACGTCACGGTGATTGCACCGGTGTACCGCGAATTATCAAGAAACACCCAAACACGCTTTCTGAACACACTAACAGATGCAAAGAATAATAAACATCAACCAGGCGATCGAGTATCGTGCGATAGTATTGCTGTTATGATACAAACAGATAATAATCCTGTATTATACATATGCAAAAAAAAATGATGAACTCAAAATGATAAATAAATAATTATTTAGCTAAGGAGGCGAACTCGTTGATTCATTTGATTATTGTATAGCTCTGAGAATCACCGTTATTAAAAAAAGATATCTATTCACTTTAACATAAAACAAAAGAATTTAGACTGTCTCTTCCCTTACGAAGCCACTAGGTGTGTGTGTGTGTGTAATGTAGAAGCTTAACGCACACAGCGCTACCTGAAGATTAGTTGAACAATCTATAGTGTGGTAATAAAGTGCTTTGAACAAAATTTTGAGTACGACTGTGATGTAAGTTAGTTTTAAAATTAAAAGCTAATTTTAAATTTGCTAATTAGATTTTTACAAAATGTCCGATTAGCTCAGGATCGTAAATTACGGCGTCTGACCGGAATTAAAAGGCTGCAAATGATTTGTGTCACGCCTCTTGAAATCACACTAAAGCCTCCTCAGATTTGTACAGAATAAATTATATTAATAGCAATTTTTTATCACGAAACGTCTGAATTATATTTACATTTTAATTTAAACGCTATTCAAGTTTTATAAAGTCATTATCTTCACGTATGTAAGTAATTCAGAACGAAGCCACCTACGATATACGCGATGGTTTTTCGAACAACTGAGAAACAGAGAATACTTTTTTTTTAAACTCTACTTGGAAACAAAGCTACAACTTAATTTGATCAAAAAAGTTAGTTATTTATACAGAGTGACTGGTTATAGGTATCAGCATCAAAGGAGTTGAATTTATAGCTAAATGTCTACTAATGCGTAATACAGAATCAACCAGTCAATCCAGAAATCAACTGTTAAGAAATTACATAACGAAATGATAATATATATATATACATGTCGTATTGCTGTATTTTCTTAGGCTATAAAATTTTTATTAATGCGTTTTCTAAATTCAGATATTTTTAAAATTAATTGTTATTTACTATTTATACGTGCAGAATGTGTACTGCCTGAATTAATTGGCCCGTCACATTCCAATTAAAAATTATGGTATATTTCGGTGTGATCACATTTCTTAAGGTTAATCAATAAATTAGTGCAAAAGCTTTAAAGTTGTTAAACCTGTTACCAACTATTCTGTGTAAGTAATTTTTAAAAATGTTTGAACATTAAATTAATAAAGGATTAACTAGGAAAATGATGAAAATGATAGTAATATTACGACGGAATAGATAAGAAAACGAACGCATTCAAATGCACATATTCATATGCGCCACATACAAAATCCAGCATCCAATATTCAATGCGCCGTGCAACAAATACGCTGCAAGCTCTTGGACACGACTATTACCCACTTAATAATTCTAAAATGGTAGCTTTGGCTATTGTAATCAATTCAATTTATTAAGTACTTGTAAAGTCTATTAAGCAAGCCATTTAAAGCCGCTTTGATAATGTCCCAATTTAATCGCCACAGGTGTTTCAGACGTTTATTAATTTAAAATTTAAATCTTTTATTTTTACTAAACAATAGCTAAAAGAATTTATGCATTAATTACATACTCATTAATTGAACCTTGAAACATTATTAGATGGAGCTTTAAGTTGATGTTAAATAAGTTAATTTCAATAATTTCTTACCTTTAATACAAGCTATACCGGAACTAAAAGACTGTGACATCCCTGATAATTTTCTAGAAGAAGTCCGAGTATTTTATTTACATGAGTTACAGTGCTGCCCAAGTGTCATTTGCAGATTTCGCCGATGCGAGGGGGCAGGGCGGTCTTAGATGGCATCGGCAGACACTAAGTAGCGAAAAAAATATAAAAGTATAAATGATTAATTTAAAAAAATTGGCTTATTTTGTTCATCAATTAGTCTAGTACAGGGTTCAGGTTTCAAAATCTAGGCCATTGTTAGCTAATCTTTCGTATCGCCTATCGAAGTCATAACTGAGTGTATGGTGGTTTGCGATAGTGCCCACATGTTGCCGAGCTTGCCACACTCCTGCATTGTTTATCGCCCGCGGATACAAATAATAAAATACTATTTGCAACAATTCACGATCGACTTACGTCTATTGCCTTTACCTTGACAGAATTCCCTAAAGCCTCTGTGACCTCAGTATTCATATTCTCAGCGAAAGACTCCAAAACGTGATCGTGACAAATCGAAATCGGAGATCTATTGTCATCCTTGACTTATTCTCCAAATGAACAATGAATATTTAGTCAGCTATCTATCTAATAGTTCAGGAAACAAATGTAGTATTAAGTTATTTTAGTCCGTTAAACTTAGCCGTTCATGATGTTTCAGTGCTTCTTAGATTATATGCTAGTGGGTCGCTTTTTATTAATATATTTAATTTTATTCAAATTTGTTAAATAGTGTAATTATTAACCTTTGATTTATTTTATAAACAATAAATAATTTCAATGTTTTTGTATCTGTTGTAATTTTTTTATGAAAAATATTAAAATTATGAATATCTACAACAAATTTCCTTGTGCGACAATGCCGGCCATCGTACTTATATATACATACTATAGTAAAAGAAATTTTTCTAATAAAATAAAAAAAAATATTTTTTAACAAAATACCGTTTAAGAAGCCCTGTTGCAATAGGGTCAGCGCCAATTCTTAAGCTGATTTATCACGACTTGAGCGTAAGGTGTCTATCGGGGGCCCCATTTAGCGATGAATTGTCCACGGAAAGCACCTATTGTGATAGGTGAAATTTATGCCACTCGCTCCGCGTGGGAATAAAGCAATTAGGTTTACATGTATATCGATTTCATTTCCGTATCAGTTTAGTTAATCAATTAGAATGGAATACATATAATAATTCTTTTTTCTTTACGCTTGCAAACATCAAATAAACAAACTTAAAATGACTTAACAAATGTAAATAAAAAACAGTACAAGAAACTGTTAATATTTATTTATGGCCATTGAATAGGCTATGTTCCAGATTCCTCTTCGAGATGCAGGCTCTTTCGAACTGGTCCTATTAGAAATTTATGGAGGAAGCAGTCCAACAGTGAACGTTCTAGGGCTGAAATGATGAACTATGATGGCGATGAAATAATTATTAAGTAAATTAAGAAATGCAAAATCTCGACGTGATTCGCCTATTTTGAGACGGTGTCATAGAATATAAAGTAATGAAATGTTTACGCACTGCGACAGATAACAGTTAAATGTAAATGTAGTCAGAAAAACGGAAACGAAATTTTAAATTTTCTGTTTGAAAATGTGTTGGATTAAACATTTTATTATTGTTTATTGAATTCTTTGCATTGCATTAAATATGAAATTAGGATTAGGATTTTTTTTAAATACTTATTGTAAGACTATTTTACACGTTTTGAATTTTAATATTGATAGTATCGTGTCTTCCTTAAAATTGTAACACGTTGAAATAACATTTATTCAAGAAAATCTGTTGTACTGTGTGAGAATCCAAGAGCTTAAGCAGAATAAATAAATATAAAACGGCGGATGGAACTCGCGATACTTCTCAAATTGAATATTAGATTGAAATTACGCGCTCGAGCAGCTCTCGGCTTTTGTTACGCGAGCAAAACGTAAAGCGCGCGCGCATACAAACACACCAATAGGAATTTTAAATTAGCATTCTTTTTGTACGGCCCTCCCAACCCCTATTCGTGCACCCCGTCTTAATAATATGGAGAAATTGAGTTGTTATACACCCCCGCTCGGTTGAGGCGCGGGTGCAGTGAAACACCTCGCGTAGAAGCCTTTTTGTAATTGAATTCAGATATTCTTTCTTCGAGCAGAGGGCGGGGAAGTCGAGCCGCTTGTTACGAGCACGAATAAAATGTAAATCGTACGAAACTTCCTTGATGCTTTCCGTCTAGATAGAACTTTAACTCAAAAGAAGGATTAGTCATTACTCAAATTAAAGTACCTTTAATTTAACTGAGTCCTTAGTGTGTAAAACCTCGAGCTATGTATGAAACCAGAAGACTGCGTTGAGACTGAAAAGTCAGTTAATTTTACACTTCATTCATTCTTGACAGCTGATAGACGTTCACTGCGAGGCCTTGGCCTCTCCCCCACATCGCTACGAAAATCAGTCGCATCCATCGTATATCGTCAGCCACCTAGTAGATGAGTAAGCCGCTGCGTTTACCAGCTCGTGTGCTTGTAGTTGATATTCGTTAACCTATAGTTTTTTTATAAATCAGCAATTAACGTAAACGTTTAATAATAATTAAATTGTATTATTTTGAAATCTAATAAGTATAGAGGCAGTAACGCTCTGGCCGAAATAGGTTCTATTTATTTGATCAGCCTTCCGAGAAGCAACATGGCATGATGCTGGTATGTAATTACAGGAGGCTATTAACATCGTCCGTGTACAAACATGGCGGCTGATTGTGGGTTTCGTTTTAATTGCGCACACGCATCCCGACGCCGGGTTAGAGCGCACGTTAGCTCGTACCGATTACAATGTGGAAAATCGTGGGAATTTTTAATCGCCTATCGATTTTTACTATATACCTACACGGCTATATTATTTAATTTGGAAGTATTAATTTTAAAAAAATCTAATATATGTATGACATTTGTGCTAAAATGTTGCTCATTAAATACAACTTGTATTTATTCAATATTTAGCCGTTAAAATAAAAGATAAGGCCTGTAAGATGAGATTGGCGGTTGAAAATTATTCTCATATTGTCACGAGATTCATTTTACTTGATTCTTTGGTCTATATAGACAATTTATCAATTCGTGCAGCTTTTAAAATATCTAAGCATTAGAGTTATCGGTTGTGCATTCCCTTTTAAGAATAATACCATACCACTAAGGGAAATATAATTATTTAAATTATCACTAATGACACATTTCTAGGGAACGCTGAGTCGCCATCGAGAAATAAAATTAAAACTAATTCGTGGTATCCCAAATTACAGGCAGCGTGGCGGATGTCGCGAGCTGCGGCCATACACCGGCGCCGCCGCCAAACCGCACGGTCATTGTTTTTTGTGCACAGCCCGAGGCGCCTCAGATCGAATCCCCGGCCGCTAATTAATTATTTCACATGTATCGATCATTAATTACGACCGACCAGCCGTCCGTCCAGCCGACCCACCGTCCAGCGCCGATATCCACCCGTTATCTTTTAATGACGCCCGACAATTTGTCGAGCGTAATTATCTTCCGAATCACACGCACGGGAAACAAGTGTAATGATTTAAATTTTTTAACACCACCGAAGCATTATCCCGCGCGCCCATTAAGAGCACAAAGCATCGGCTCCGAATCAATCTTAATCTCGTACGGAAAAGTAGTCCCGATTTATTTATGACGGAGGAGCGTGTGCTATTATACTCGTCTGCGGCAATTTGCTCGGAAATTGTCTTAATCGGCCGCTCAAGGGACTATTTATGTATAATTATTTCCAAATTCGACGCTGCGTTTGATGCCTTTCCGCTCTCTTTGAGGTGGTTCGACAAAAAAGTCATCTGTTGCAACAATTAAGCGAAGGAAAAAATAGAAATAAGTATCGAAGGGTCTGCGATAATTACAGACGCAAATTGACGGTTCCTAAGAGCAGATCGGACGAGTGGCGCCTGCCAGCTTACCTGCAGGCTTCACGCGATACTCGTCTTCCGGCAGAATCGAAAGAGTTAAACTCTTAACACTCAGGGCTTGCAATTTTCAGTTTCGTGAGAATTCAAATTTTTGAAAATTCCGTGTTAATTGACCAACAATTCTTTATATATCAAACAAACCCGTTCACAAATTCAAAAATCTAAGCCTTGTTACTATAACTGGTTATAACCGGTAGTTACAGTCAAACAAAGAAAAATTAAATAGTTCTGCGATATTTTTCGCTTGCGCAATCATGTCACCTGAAATCAAACGAAAACAGTAGAAATTGTTTAATATAAATAATAACGATTATAATAACTTATGTGAATATATAATATATAACTGTTTGAGGAAATAATCTTTAATTTGTTCAATTGATCTGGTATCCTATTCACAACGTGTGCGTCGACTAACTCTATCCGTGTACATGTTTAGTAATTTACTCGTAAGAAAGCATCGTAATTATGTCGTTGCTTACGAATTTGCAAAGTCATTTTGTTTTTATATTTATATTACGATCCGTTTGAATAGCGCTTTCTCTACGAGATATATTCGTGTGTATATCTTTAAGTCAGACTGCGTTAAATCGACGCATAATAGCTATTTACGTCAAATCGGACAACTATGAGAAAACTGATGCTAATTGATGGTTGACACTGATGTTGGGTAGATTTCTTATTAGTTTTAACATATTAAATACCGCACAAAACGCACCTCGATATAAAATAATCGAACTGCTTATAATTTTTGATGTTGAATTAAAACAAAAAAAGTACCAGTCTGACAGGAAAACGGTTTGTTCTTTTAGCGAAAAGTGTGCAGCGTATCGAAGTAGGCTATTACTGCAACATCTTGAAAAGGCGCGGGCGCACGCAAAAAGAGCCATTCCCACCGCTCGAGTTCAAAACCATTATCATTAATGAAGCTTTAAAGTTAAGCCCTAACGGTGGACAATGTCGAACGCGGTCTGTGCCTTGTAGACCGACTTCGTTGCGCCTGCCTTTCCCACATCTAACGAGGCTGCCTCCATTACGTTCTACATTTTACATACATTCTCTTCACTTATTATCAACGTATTAAGTAAATCGTTCGATCGGAATGCGTTTAATTTTATTTCCATTAATCGCCATTCGACATTTTCGGTTCGGAGTCTGACATCGACGGCTTAATACCTTATTTATTGTAATACCTCGACTTAGTAGATGCACTTTAATTCACCTCCGCGTTATACTTAAGAAGAAAGCGGGGTGAAGGTAATTATTTTGCTGTGTTCTGTGGTTTAGTGGAGCGACTGCCTGCCTTTAATGAGGGCTCGGATAATAAAGGGCCATTATTAATGTAAAACCTTACCTGGCTTCTTGTTAGAATCATCCTTACGTTTTTGTAGTTTTTCTAGGTGATAAAAGAACGTGGCAACTTGGACGTTGTCGGTGAAGTGTTTTTGAGTCGTTATTATTAAAAATATGTCACATATTAAGATTTCTGTAATGATCTATACATATATAACTGTTTATAATAGTTATAAAAATGTAAGGATCAAGCTGCATTTAATTTTATGAAGATGTTTTCGAATTTAAAGTATTAAATAAAGGCGTCTCATTATATTTGATTAAAAGTATTCAGTCTCAACTATCTATGTTTTTTCCACCTTATGGGCCGGATTTTCATATCTCTTATTTTATTATTATTATTAGTGTAAGAATTATAATAATTATATGCAGACAGCACCCATGTTGACATACATAGTGCAAGGCAATAATAAAGGCATACGCCCACACACAACGAACCGTCTAATATAACGCACACGCGAGTCGTATATTTATTTCCAACGCGGTTTTCTCACGCTCACACACTCGCGTTTATGTAAGAGTATAAATGTCGAATAACTATGTATGCGAATCTATCGGAAATTAGTTCTGGTTGAAACTTCCGGGCATCCGTGGCCATTGTAAACAACACTGATTGTTACAATGGGAATCCCTCCACGTGTGCAGCCATTAAACATATATCTCTCAAAGTGCTAGTTGGTACGCCATTTGCGATATAAAAATTCCAGGCGCATCAATTCAACCCTTGTTATTTAACATTTGTGCTGTTTTAATGATAGACTTTCGCGTCAAAAGTCGCAACGCGTCCGCCATTACACAAACGGATCGTTCGGAAATGCGTTGCATTCTAATAATACTCCGGTAACAATCGGTGTTTTAAAATTCCGCTTGGATTTCAATTTGTATTAGATTTAAGATAACTGTACACACTTAGATAAGAAAATAAATATGAACAACTTCACATTGACATCGCCTCTAATTACGAACTGTGCATAATTTCCATACACATTAGCTCAGAGCGAAATGATTGCTGTTGCAAAGAAAAACCCGCAATAATTATAGTTGTAATTAATGTGTCCGGAGTGTCACCTACGGCGCTGATGTTAATCGCACTCGCTTTTATGTTGTTTTGCACCAACATTTGAAAAAGTTGTCAGCTTTAAAAATTATGTAATAAATAATAAATTATTAATTTCTCTAACCAAATTCTTATAAGGAATGTGTTAAATGTTCCCGGAAAATCCGCTAATATTCTAATTGGGTTAAAATGTGTCGATATTTAAACATACAATTACTTCAAGAGAAGCAAGAATGTAAAAGCAGCGGCTATGTGACATAAAGCGCCCTTTGATACAAGCAGACGGCTCGACAAATGTTTACTCATTTGATACGCTTCGCGTAATATAATTTATCGTGTAATAATACTTTAAAGGATCGAAAGTCCGTTAACAAAACAAACAGAAGTAGGCGCGGCCGTGCGCAGGAATCATCGAATTATCCAAGGTCTTGTTGAATAAAATCTAATTTGAATTCACGGCTTATCATCGTCGACATCCGGAGTATGTTTAGGAGTATTTTGTGTTCATTTTATAAATTATCGTTCACACATCCTGCAAGTTATTAGTCAGTATGATTAGTCGATTGCGTAATGCGGAATTACTCATTTAATTCGTTTGAATTCAACACTTCGCTAATTGTTTTTACAATTCATTAAGGAAAATGACAGATGAAAATTTTAAATGTCAAGATTTATGCTCTGTTCCAAATTAGTTTCTTTTCTTAGTGTACTACAAATTACAGTGCAATCATTGAAAACTTAAATAGTGTAATAGCAGCGTGTATCATTTTTTCCTTATTGTCATCAGTCAAAGTTTGCTTTGTATATATATGTGACATTAACAGTTGGGGGGTGGCAGAGGCAATTAGCCTGAACTACTGTTGTCTTAATAAATTGCGTCCACTTACAGTTGCTACCATTTTTATATATTAATTAACGCTTTTTAATGTACACATTAGAATATATACATATAGTTCCATAATAACTAAGTAAACTAAGAAAAAAAAAGTACAATGGCAAATAATCACTCACGGCAATTTCTTCCAGACGTTAATTTTCTAAAATATTGAACTTACATACTAATTTGGAATAAATTCCACCAACATATATAAGCGAACACAAAAATCAATTATTTCATTAGGATACAAAGGGTTCATTTATTAGGATATTAAGGTTTAGGATGGTATTCAGTCGGGCAGACAATTAGAACGTTGCAACGAAAATGATGTAGCAAATATGTCAGTATTACTACTGAATTCGTTCGCTAATTAGAATATTCTAGGTACTAGAGAATGAGAGACAAACGCAAATCTTCTACAAGGCAGGTAAAAATAAGTAATCAGAGCACGCAGATTTTTTTTTATTTAGTGAGCAAGCTTTAATATTACCTAAAGAGCTGTGTCTTGGACCCTCGCTTTACAATACTTATAGTTTTTAATATTTTAAAAGATTCGAAGACCCTCCATATCGTCACGACTTAAACTGTTACTCAACACATATTGAATTCCAATTCAAGAGTGATCAAGAGGGTCGAACCTCGGCTCGATCGTTACAATTATTAGTCAAAAACATCTATGGGTGTACAATTCCATATTTTAATATTACAATAAACTTCATTTCAATTTCAAATCTAACAACTAACGAGGTATCTGCATCTCTATTCTTTTAATACTGAAGTTCAAACATTTTTCATGAAAAGATGGTTTAAATTAGAAAAGTTTTAGATACGGAAAGTTTACTGGATATTTAAATTTGTGGCAAAGTTAATTTCTGTCAATAAATGTTACCACTGTACCACCACCACCATCGGCATTTCAGCCGAAGAAAGTCCTCTGTTGATTATATTCAGCAGGACCGGTTGAAAATCGTCCGCTTCCAGCGTTTTCCGATGATTTAACAAGGAATTCTTAACAAGGTCGTCTGTCCGCCTTGTGGGTGGATTATCTACAATTGTAATAAGAATTATTAAAAAAAAAACTCATTTATTTTCCATGTCATGTGTCGTTTGCGTCGTGCTTCGATTGGGTGTCGATATGCTGTCATCTAAATAAATATTTCATTCGATTCCTCGTTAGGTATTTGTGAAGTATATCGGTATCATAGATAATGCTTTAGATAACGGAGATGACGAGTTAATCTCGGTTTTTAACGAATTTTTACTCCAGATAAAGTTTATCTCGCGAGTATGTAATACGTTTTCACATTTGCACTCTTACTGACAGACGTTTATAAGGAACATATTCCAACTTAACTAATTCTATAATCGTCGAATCAATGTTTACCGAGTTCTAGCGTAGTCGGTTTCTTAATTGTAAAAATGTCAGCATTGACAGCGTTGACAAGCTGTCACACGGATAAATTGATCACAGTTGTTTGCGCAAACGCCTGTTCCGATAAGAAATTATGAACGTACCGAAACTTTTAATTTGACTATCTTAAATATTCACCTCGTTTTGTGATGGGTGGACTCGAGTGTTTACCTTTCCCATTGCTTCGTGTTATGGATAAGAATATATGAAATTGTAATTCGTTTATACATTTTTCTTATTGATTTTTTTTTAACAGCGTTCGAATCAGTAACTGCCTCACATCATGAAAAGTTTTTTTTTTTAAATAACACCTCGTCTATCCTAATCACTTTGAGAATTGACGCAGTACCCTCAATTAGACTAGTAATATACAACTGTAACTCACCTAAAAGACATTAAAGAGGGCTTTAATTTATGCGACCCATTTTCGTTAATAATTAATACATACAATCACTCTACCCTTACGTGTAATTAGAACGAATAGTCTATAAATGCATAAATATATAAAAATAATCTTCTTTTCAATACGCACAAAATATCATACCATCTGAAAGAAGGACAAAGTTATATGACTACGTACTAAAACCTTATTGGTGGTCTTCCTTCGTATTTTTAATGGTGGTAGAAACCTAATTTCGTAAAATATCGTTTGATCGATAATAACAAGAAAATTTGATGATGTTAAAAGAGTCACTATTGAGTCCTTATCAAGATTCTTGTTAGAATCAACATTTCGAACCTGTAGAAGTCCATATATAAATACATATTTAAATTTATTTTCTTTTAATCCTAACTTTTCGGATGTTCTTGGAATTGGATGTTCAAAGCCTATTCAAAGAAAAAAAAATGTTTAATTGTTTCATCTAATTATTGTTGCTTAAGCATTTAGCTCACGCTTGGATGTACGTTAACATGATCTGTCGTTTCAGGAGAGCATGTGATGCCGGCCTTTGACGCCCGGCGCCATGCCCACGCCGCTGCAGGCCGGCGGCCCCGCTAGCGGCCCGCCTCCGGAGCGCAAGCGGCGCCGCAAGCGCGACGACCCGCAGAGTTCCGCTGCGCTCGAGCGCGACGACGGCGACATGAGCCCCGAGGAGGAACCGCGCGACGCGCCAGCGGCCCCAGCTGCGCCCGCGCCCGCGCCGCCCGCCGCGCCCGCGCCCTCCTCGCCGCCCGCCGCGCCCGACGCCGTCGACCTGACCGCGCGCCGCGACTCGCCGCCGCTCTCCTCTGACGTCGAGCGCTTCGACGGCAAGATCGTCTACAACCCCGACGGCTCTGCCTACATCATCGAAGATCCCGAGCTCTCGGAAGGCGAGACCAGTCTCCCCGACTTACCGAAGATTGAACCAGGGTGCATCGTCGACAGCAGAGATAGCAACATCGTCGAAAAACAGCTGGACTTCCCTCAGATAGCTAGTGCGTTCTACGTGTCAAGAAATTCCTCGTTGTACGGCGCCTTGTACGGCAGATTGGCGGTGGAGCGAGCGCGAGCGCGGCCCGACGCGCCGGTCATGCACAGTTACCGCGTATTCAGTTTTCGTGGCGGTAAAGACGCTCCCAGACCACCGTCACCGCCCGCCGAGTGCCCAGTCAGCGTCCCAGTAAAACCGATTCTCATGTGTTTTATCTGTAAGTTGAGTTTCGGATACGCTAAGTCATTCGTAGCACATGCACAATCAGACCATAGTTTATCGTTACTCGACTCAGAAAGAGATGCACTGTCTAGAGAGAATGCCTCGGCAATCATACAGTGCGTTGGTAAAGATAAGGAGCCATTAGTCTCATTTTTAGAGCCAGTGGGTGCAGCAGCACCGCCGCGTGCATCGATATCAGGTAGCCCGGCCAATTTATCGGAATTGTCGAGCCCTTCGATTGAAAAAAGATTAGAAAATATGACCCCAGATCGAGACCATGATTCCATGCTACCCAATGGAAGTTGTGATGACAGGAGACCGAGTCCACCATCGTGGAGGCCGCCGCGATCTATAGCGGAATCTCTGCTTCCACAGCATTCGTTGATCTCTGTTGCGCATCCGCATACAATAAACGCCTCTGTACAACCTCGCGCCAGTCCAAATTCTTCGCCGCCGTTTCAAGCGGCACCTCCAGCCTTCCTATCTGGTACGACGATCGGTGTTTGCCCAGATCATCTTGGAGGCAGACCTTCAGGCGCGGACTGCCCAAAATGCGAACTTATTTTGAATTCAGGCAGGCTTGGAGGCCCACTAGCCGGAATGCATAGTAGAAATTCCTGCAAAACGTTGAAATGCCCCAAATGTAATTGGCATTACAAATATCAAGAAACGCTAGAAATACATATGAAAGAGAAACACCCGGAAGCTGAGACAAGTTGCATTTATTGTATCGCGGGACAGCCTCACCCACGACTGGCTCGTGGCGAGACGTACACTTGCGGCTACAAGCCATACCGATGTGAGGTGTGCAATTATTCCACGACGACGAAAGGTAATCTCAGCATTCATATGCAGTCAGATAAACATTTAAATAATATGCAAGAACTGCAAAACGGCGGGAACCCCGGCGAAAGTTCGTTGCCACCGGCCCCGCAACACACACCACCGGGCGGACACAAACCACCGCTACCTCACCATTCGCCGCTGGGACAGAAACCCAAACCTACATTCCGGTGCGACGTCTGTAACTACGAAACCAACGTGGCCCGCAATCTTAGAATACACATGACATCCGAAAAACATACGCATAATATGCTTGTATTACAGCAAAATGTCAAACACATGCAAACGTTGTCTGCTCTGCACCATAGGCAACAGAGTCAACAGCAGCTGGAAAGTCTACTGCATTTCCATAGCGGAGAGGCCCCACCGCCGAACCCAGAAGCCGCGCTTGCTGATATGGCATACAATCAAGCTCTTATGATACAACTAATGACTGGCGGCCCAGGACCTTCGCCTCCTGAACTGGGAGCGCACCTTGACGTCGGATTGAATCCAGAAGCAATGGAGCCACCACCCGAACCTGCTGATCCAGAGCCTGAGAGAACGTTCCACTGTTGCATCTGCAACTGCTTTTCAACAGATTCATTGGAAGCGCTCGGCCATCACTTAGCACAAGATCGTACAAAAATACGAGAACAAGAAATATTAGCCCTAGTCGCTGGACATTACGTGTGTAAACTTTGCACTTACAAAACAAATTTGAAGGCGAACTTCCAGCTTCACTGTAAAACTGACAAGCATCTCCAACGACTGCAACATGTTAATCACGTGAAGGAGGGTGGGCCACGAAACGAGTGGAAATTGAAATTCTGTGGCGGAGTGGGCACTAGCGGGGCTGGTGTCGGTGGTGTTCAAGTGAGATGTTGCGCGTGTGACTACTATACGAACTCAGCTCACAAATTGCAACTTCACGCTGCCGGAGCTCGGCATGAAGCCGCCACGCTTTTGTTGAGACATCTTCGAGAATGTGCCGCGAGAATCCCACGCGACCGCGCGCGCGTTTACCGCTGCGCTCTCTGCGGCTTCGGGGCTCCACACCGTCTGCCCCTCTTGCAGCACGTGCGCTCCGTTAAACACTTGCAAATGGAACAAATACATCAACTGCAACGTCGCTCCGAGGGCAAGGACCCCACGCCGGACGTGGCTGAGCTCTTCCAAGTGATTCCTCAACCGCCTGAGCTTCCCAGCCCATACGAACAACAGGAAGGTGAGTAAACAATTAAAGGATATAGGAACTTGAGAAATTGACGAACTCCCCTCTAACTTATAAAAATAAAATCAGTCTTATTGCTTAGTTGATGATAATTTAGTGGAATTTAAATCTAGAAACTTATCGTAAACTTAACCTAGGATGCTTGAGTAATCACTGAGAGTATATTATATTAATTGCAAGTACACCAAACATTTAAAATAATCGTACAGTCGTAGGAAAATGTCATTAAGCACCTCCATTACTTAAAAATCAATCTTTTGTTAGAAGCTATCAGTAACCAGGAAACTGTTTATACCATATCATTCAAATCCGGCGAACCGTAACCATTCTATTGTTGTTATCATTTGAGATCAACTTCCTCGACTTTTGTCTCCAGTTATTTCAGTTTTAAACAAAAGATAACTTTATAAGTCAAACTAATAGAAAGACCTTTCAGCGCTACTAAGGTTAAATAAGAAACAGAAAAAAAACCTCACTCGGAAAGCAATTAGACGCGCGTGCGCACCTTATCTAACGAGCTATTTTCTTTTTTCTCTCAATAGCTGTCGGAAAACGCGCGGACCTTTTTAACGGCAAACAGAAGCAAAATATATTTATTATTTATTACTCTCGTGCTAAACACATTTCGTAACATTTTATTCTACAAAGCGTGAAAATCCCATTAAAATTAATTCAACCAAAACCATTACCGGAGTTCGTATCGATAAAGTAATACTGAGTGGACTTATGAATGTGATTTCGAAACGTCACTATCGGTTTCCAATTTAAACCGATTCGTTCCTTAATCAATTTTGTTGTGCGTTTTTTACAAAGCGAACTCTTTTACCAGATTGTGTTAACAAATGTACAAGTGGTTGCGTGTTAATTTTTGCGGCTTCCGAGCGACCAGAGTAAACTGAAGGCATCGACGAGGGCCGCGGACGCACCGCGTGCTGCCGCGAGAGGTAACCGCCATTTCGAGCGATGAGCATTTAGCGGGGAATTCGTAATCACAATAATGAGATAATTACACACGAACAAAATTTAATTTAAAGCGCGCCACATTAGAACAGGTTTCTTTAATAACGTACGCCTTACACGGTGTCGCCGCAGTCTGACTCAGTCATTGGTCGGAGACGGCTCCGCCCCACGCGCGAGGGAGACGGAAAGAAGATTTGAATTGAGAACGCGAATTTTCCATAAGTACCGGCACGCGGGACAATGACTCGCATTACGTATGTGGCCATTGCGCATTAAGGATGATTGCCCCCTTGTGATGAGGCTGCTACATCATTTTACAATGTCGCCGGCCGCATTGCCCGCCGTATGTTTATAGCCACGGTGAAATACGATAAACTCCGAGAGAACGTGGAGGCGAAAGAAATCCGACTTACACCATTGTGTCCCTCATGTTTATGTTTATTACTTATTTTCACCTTACTGAGTATTCATTTTAAACGATTGCTGTTCAATAACTTCAAAGTTTTTCCAATTACTATCGAACCCTCCTGAATAAGCAAGAAGAGTTGACATACGATAAAGCATACGAGAAGCCTTTTAAAATTTCGATATAAATCATAAATCAATATTTAAATGCACAGATTTAATTCATATAAAAATTCTGCCACATATAATTCCGATATTTCAGGTTGTGATTTTTAAACTCAAAATTTTTTCATAATTTTTGTGGTATGTTTTTGGTTTGATCGTTTGATAACACAGCGTTCTTAACATAATTTCAAGTAGAAAAAGTACAAATTTCATGCATATCTTCGCAGATAAAAAAACCAAGCTTTGCTAAAATTTTATGCAAAAAACTATATATTCTCACCAGTCGACGAGGAACTCGGCTACGGTAGGAATTTTTTTTTATATCATAATGTTTACATAATTACTAAAAAAATAAATCTTTGAATTGCATAAACTAAATAGAACGACACTTCAAACAATATACCTCAGATGCCACATTGTAAAAATTCTGATCTAAATCTCGCAAAACAAAACTCAAGCTGCACAATACTTACTTTACGAGGCTATAACGATGTGGTGTTTCCTTAGAAAAGATCTTTTGTCCATTAACAAAAAGCATTGGAGATCACATTTATACAGAGAAGGTCTCTTTACCTGGCTATTGTTCTATGCTCCTACCAGACAGAGGGACGGCGATTTTACATCATAAATAATTACATCCACCGGTCACTCCGGTCCACGATTAGGGTCAGTTGCGCTTTGATTATTATTATGCATTCAAATTTGTTTATCCCTCTCCCCTTCATTAGGTGTAACGGTTTTAACTGCGTAAAACTATGAAACGGGTTCCCAACAGGGGACGACTGGTTTCAGCCAACGCTGTGTTGAGATATTAGTTCTAGTAATTAGTTAAAAAAATTACGTCCTAAATTTAATGTGCGCATTAGATTAAAAATTGTTTAAAAAATTTAATTACGACATTCACGTTTTTAAAGTATGCGATATAGTTATTAAGAAGGCGACGCTTCTTGTATCAAAATTTCATTTACCTCTCTTATTTGCGCGTAAACAATGCTGGGCAGCTCCTTTCACACGCTCCCGCGGACATGTCCCTGGTCAAATAATAATTGCGCTCACACATCTTTTGCGTGTATACTTGTCCTGCTCGCACCGGCCGCATCACATACGTCAAGATCCCGAATACATTTGATCCGATGCGAAACGAAATATTCGAAACCTTTTATAATAATGAACAATGATTGTTTGCTCGTCCTGCACCTTCTTTGTGTGCAAAATTACAATAAACTTGTTACGCTAACATTAATGCGACTGCAAATGTGTGCGTATGGGTTGGATAGACCGATACCTTTGTCTTGCTAGGACAGCCAAACAAAACGAGTCCTACTAATAATATAAAAGAGAAGAATTTTATTTTTAACTTCAATTCAGAAAAGTAACAAACGTTCTGGCCGAACAATAGCGGGTTTCATTTATAGAAATAATCTTTTTTGTAGATAAATCTCACGTATACTATTCGTGTAGGAAGAGGTGGTGATACTTTAGCGTATAAATGACTATCCATTCGCAATGCTGATTTTGCAGAGGGAGGTTCGTCGAATTAATTCTCAGTATTTTAAGGTTAACATAGCCTAATAAAATTTTAATAAAAATCATTTTGTTTTCAACAGATAATAAAGAACCAATTGACCAGAAACCTGAGTTGACGCAAGAACAGAAAATGATGCGATTTTTGGAACAACATCAACAACAACAGCAACAACTCCACCAGCAACAACAACAACAGCAGCAGCAACAGCAGCAGCATCAACAGCCACCGCCTCAGCTGCAGCCTCAGCAGGGTCCGAGCGAAAGGGACGACGATCACGACACGCCAGGTCCGCACGCCTGCCCATACTGCAATTTTAGCTGCGGTAGTGAGTCTCGACTCCACGCTCATGTGACTTCCGTGCACGGTGACACCGCTCGTCATTTTATATGTCCATTGTGCCAAGATGCTTTTAAAGAGAGACCAGCTCTGGAGAGACACGTCATGCAAATACATTCAGTCAACTCCGAAGGCTTACAGCGGTTGTTACTTCTCGTTGACCAAAGTCACTGGCTGAATGGTGGATCTCAACCCCAAAGAGAAGAAACTCGACAGGGTGAAGACGATCGTGAAATATCTTCACCGCGCTCGGAAGGCAGCGTGGACGGAGAAACTGAACGTTGCTCTACTTGTAACAGAACCTTCCGTAATGTGGACGAACTGTGTCAACATCAGAACGAATCCGGTCATTTGGAACTGAAACAAACGCCGCAAGGACCCGGATACTTTTGTTGGAAAAAAGGATGCAACAGATACTTCGATGCAGCCCATGCGCTACAAAATCACTTCAGGGAAGCGCACGCTCGTAACTCTATTGCGAACATGTCAGTATCTGAAAAACACGTGTACAAATACAGATGTAACCAATGTAGCTTGGCTTTCAAAACAATAGAGAAATTACAACTACATTCTCAGTATCACGTAATACGCGATGCGACGAAGTGTGTATTGTGTGGTCGCAGTTTCCGATCAGTTCTGGCCTTGCAGAAACACGTCGAAACTTCACACTCGGAGCTCTCCGAAGAAGACCTTGCTGCTTTTAAACGAAGTCTTGCTTCAAATCCTCTATTGCAAGCTAACCAAGGTACCGCCTTAGATCCCGGTACAGCAGAATTATTGCGCAAAGAAGCACTTAGGACCCCAGATGATGAACTAGGGGAAATTGAAGATAGAGATTCAAGTGCAACTGCTGCCGACGAGTCCGGCCACAACGATGCTGAAAACTCAGATGATTCCATCATTTACAAAGATCAACAATTTTTGGAGGATTATTTAAATTCGCAGGCAATGGCCGAAGATTCATACAACGATCCCAATAGAAAATATAAATGTCATCGATGCAAAGTAGCGTTTACACGCCAGTCTTATTTGACCGCACACAACAAAACACTCCTACATAGAAAAGGAGAGAAACTGACCTACCCAATGGAAAAATATCTCGATCCAAATAGACCATTCAAATGCGACGTATGCAAAGAATCATTCACGCAAAAAAATATTTTACTCGTTCATTACAATAGCGTTAGCCATTTGCATAAGTTGAAGAGGGCTATGCAAGAACAACAGAATAATAACAACCCTCCAGTATCTCCCGGTGCGGGAACGGCGCCGTCCAACTTGACACTTACACCCAAGAGCACGTCAAGCGAAGAAGACGACCGTAAACGTTATAAATGCAACATTTGCAAAGTAGCATACACGCAGGGAAGCACCTTAGACATTCACATGAGATCCGTGCTACACCAGACCCGTGCGGGTAAACTACAGGAACTCGCCGCAGCCGGTCATGTTGACTTGACACGTCCATTAGTGGAGCAGCCCGACAGAGCCGACCCCGCCAAAATATTACAAGACGTGTTGTCGCCGAAAAATACATCCCCTTCTTCAACGAGCAGCGGGGGGCCCCGTTCATCGCCCCCCGCGCGCCCAGGTAGCCCTCGCTCCCCGCGCGCAGGTAGCGCCGCGTGCGAACGCTGCCACGCGTCATTTCAAACTGGGGAGCTCCTCGACGCACACCGTGCGACCTCATGCCCGTTTGGCGATGCGCGGGCGCATTCGCCGTTAGGTGACGCGGAGCAGGCCGCGCTGGACGAGATGGTAGCCAAAGGAAACCCGCCCAAACGAAACTCACAAATGTATAAACAACTACTGGAGACTTTTGGCTTCGATCTCGTCATGCAATATAATGAGAATCAAAGGAGGAAACTACAAGAAGAACGCGAAATGGCGCGGGCGCCGAGTCCTCCACCTCCGCCTCCCGAGGAGAAACCACCGGACGGAGAAACAAAATCGACGTGCCAACATTGTAACAAGGAGTTTTCTAGTGTGTTCGTTTTAAAAACTCACTGTGAAGAAGTGCATAAGGACAAAGTTCCATTGGAGTTTCTGGAACAGTTTGCAGAACATTTTAAATCGGAATATGAACGCAAGTCCGGTGCTCCCAATTCACCTCGCGCTGCATCTCCAGCGCCTCAGGATGAGAGGTCACCTTCCCCGCGAGGAGATGGAAATAGTAACTTTAATGAAAACGGTACTGGACCGGGTGACGCGCAGGCAGGAGCCTTGTTGGCAGCCCAGGTTCAAGAAATGCAGGCTGCTCTAAATATGCTGCAATTGCAGCAGCAACTTGGGCAATTACACCCTATGATGGCTCAGATGCTGTCTCTCGGATTGCCTTTGGGATTAAACGTCGGCGCCTTGGCAGCAATGAACCTGCAGCCACCGCTAGTTCCTTTGATGCTGCCTCCTCCGCCCTTCGACGCAATGCCCTTCGCGCACGACGCCCAACTCAAGCAACAGCAACTTTTGCAGCAACAGCAGCAGGTAATTACAATTTTTTTGATTATAAAAATAGTTAAATACCGTTCCTGTTATAGTAATATTGGCTAAGGTTCTCTGTCAGCAAAGTGATAAACATTACGACCTACATGTCCATATTCGTGTTTTAGAAAATAGGAAATGTTTATTTATTAAGACGTTGCAGCAATGCCAGTCCTTTATGATAGACTTATTAACATTCATTATTTCCATACAAGTTCACGTAAAGCATAACCGTTTTTAGTATTTTTAGCACGCAAAGTAATTAACTGATCTTAACAATAACATTAATTGTGTGTTTGTATTTATGCCTGATTATATCCTTTTAAGTAACCATTATTAGGTCATTATTATAAACTTAACAGTATCTAACATTAAATAAAAAAGTGTCGCACTATATATTTTATGTGACTTTTGTCCTTCTAGTAAACATAGTGATCGGTAGTACAGTTAAAAAAATTAATAAACTAAATAGTTAAATAAAAAAATATTTTAATTACTACACTTCATAATCTGTTGGCTAATGACAATTTTTAGAGTACGAAAAGTATTATTGTTTCAGAATTTTCAATACCTACCTTATAAACGAAATAAAAATGAATAAATACAGTACTGCTTATCTTTCAAATTCTAATCCATAAATATAAAAACATAGATTTAATACTTTAAAAAATTGATGAAAAATGTTTAAGCTAAAAAGAACAGTTTAAAATCATGACATTAATGTGTAGAATCGCAGGCGACACGTGCACGAGTTGAATTCGTTAAGTCGGTCGCTAATAATAAACACGTCTATAAAGCTTAAAGTCTTCAACTTTACTTGTGATTGATAATATTTTATAATTTTAATATTTGCTTTTAAACCGTCGATACTATTTGTCAGCTTTCCTGTGTAAAGTCGATCGCAGGGCAAGAATATCGTACGACGCTTTGTTAGATAAGCGTCAGCTATCTGTTTGCACAAAGCAACAGAGCATCTATTGTTAAGCATGTAGGGTCGAAGTATTATTACTTACAACGGATTCTGTTATTATTCAAAGTTACCTGCAATCGCCGAGCGGCTTACAACCGCAAATAAATGAGCCCTTTACATTTCTTTGAATCATTTAAATTTAAAATATTTTTTAATTTTAATTAATTTGTTTAAATTTAAAACTATTTTTAACAACTTATTTGAAGTTGGTGTTAATAAAATAGCTTAAAATAAAAGAAAGCAAAATAAAATAAATTATTTTACAAACATATATTTTTATTTTTAGATGTCACTGTTATTACTGCTTACCTGGTGTTTATGGTTGCAGGCAAACGCAGCGGCTGGACAAAAACGCGCTAGAACTCGTATCACCGACGAACAATTAAAAATATTGCGCGCGCATTTTGATATTAATAACTCACCAAGTGACGAAGCTATTGCGAAAATGGCCCAACAATCTGGTTTAGCTACCAAAGTAATTAAACACTGGTTCCGAAACACTCTATTCAAGGAACGACAACGTAACAAAGATTCCCCTTATAATTTTAATAATCCACCATCAACGACTCTTAATTTGGAAGAATATGAAAAAACAGGCGAGGCCAAAGTGACCCCATTAGACTCATCTGCAAGCTCAGACGAAGGTAAGCCACCGCCTGAAAAAAAAGCAAAAACTGAAGACTCCACATCGATGAGCCACCAGGAAGTTAAATCAGAACCATGCGATGAACCTACAATGGAAGAGAAGTATAATTCCTACGATGATAGACATCAAGAAGACAAAAGCTTCATTTTCCCTCAGGCGCCATCGCAAAGCCCATCGCTTAACAGCGCAGATCTTCAACAAAATATTTCGCGACCGCATACACCAACACATCTGTCACTGAATTCACTAATTCAGTCACAATTGGATTCGATACCGGCAACAAGCATACCACAACCCCCTCATCCATCTATGTTGCCACCAAAGCTAAACCCGAATTTCACGTCCCCAAACTCCGCGCCCCCGAACGTCCTAACTTTGACCCCAAATCGCAGCCTCAGTCCTGGCAGAGGACCGGCGGATTTCGGACTTTCCGGGGGCAACTCGAATGGATCCAACAGCTCGGGGTCTTCTGGCAAACGCGCCAACAGAACTAGATTTACAGATTACCAAATTAAAGTGTTACAAGAGTTTTTTGAGAATAACGCCTATCCGAAAGACGATGACTTGGAATATCTTTCAAAACTTCTTGGACTCAGTCCGAGAGTTATTGTTGTGTGGTTTCAAAACGCACGTCAAAAGGCAAGAAAAGTTTACGAAAACCAACCGGCTACTGAACCTCCCGCCGGAGCTACAGATGATGCTAATAGATTCCAACGCACTCCCGGTTTAAACTACCAATGCAAGAAGTGCCAACTAGTATTTCAAAGGTACTACGAACTGATTAGACATCAGAAAACGCACTGCTTCAAAGAAGAAGATGCCAAGCGTTCAGCTCAAGCACAAGCGGCTGCTGCTCAAGTCGCCGCGACGTTAAGCAGTGAAGATTCGAACTCGAGTACAGTAGAGCACCATATACCCCATGTTCCAGTTTCTCCTGCTCCACCCCGTACTCCTACACCTGCAGCTCCTAACTATCCAGTCTCACCGGCACCACAAGCTCCGTTGACGCCAGTTACACCTATGAGTAATCAACAGCGAACTGAAGAGAAAGATGGCAATTTTCAATGTGATAAATGCAATCTAGTCTTCCCTAGATTTGACTTATGGCGAGAGCATCAATTAGTACATATAATGAATCCAAACCTTTTTCCCACTTATCCACCAGATTCTCCATTTGGAATATTGCAGCAACACGCTCAGCTGCAACAGTTAAACGCCTCACTTAACAATGAAGAATCTCGGCATCCATTAGTAGCAGCCCTGAACCAACAGGTTGCTAAACGAAAATTTGATGACTTCGAAGAAATAGATACCGGGGAACAGCCAAAGGATAAACGATTGAGGACTACAATTTTACCCGAACAATTAGATTATTTATATCAGAAGTATCAGATAGAATCCAACCCGTCTCGTAAAATGTTAGAAAATATTGCACGAGAAGTTGGTTTAAAAAAAAGAGTGGTTCAAGTTTGGTTTCAAAATACAAGAGCTCGGGAGAGAAAAGGGCAATTTCGAGCTCATGCACAAGTAATAAATAAAAGATGTCCTTTCTGTCCTGCATTATTCAAAGTCAAAAGCGCATTAGAGAGTCACTTAAGTACTAAGCATGCCGATCAGTGTGCTCGAGGAGAAATTAATGTGGATGCGCTGCCAGATGAAGAATTAAGTACTGAATCGACTCCAAGCTTTGGCTCACAACAAAGTGATAGGCAACAAAATTTTTCCCAAGCGGGGGCTCCCATGTTGCCCCCTATTTTCCCGCCTTTTCAATCAGACATGGAGAAATTTATCAAGCAGTACAGTGAAGAATCAATGAAACGTTATGTCAGTGAATTACAAGCTCACGCTGTAGCACAACAAAATGGAGCTAATAATGAATGTACGGAAAGACAATTGTCACACGGAAAGTCAGAAATACCTTTGGATCTCAGCAAACCCGTCGACTTATCCCGACCAGGATCGGACGCAGACGAGCGCTCGGACACTGCTTCCGAAACTATGGAGTTCTACGAGGAAGATGAACCGACATCGCCGTTGCCGGGTCAGCAGCAAACGTCTAGGCCTCCAGGAAAACGCTTCCGGACTCAAATGTCGTCGGTGCAAGTGAAGATAATGAAGTCTCTATTTAACGACTACAAAACTCCAACTATGGCAGAGTGTGAAGCTCTAGGTCGGGAGATCGGCCTTCCCAAGCGCGTGGTGCAAGTATGGTTTCAAAACGCACGCGCCAAAGAAAAGAAAGCTCGTCTAGCGGCCGGCTTGTCGGAGGTGTCGGACGCAATGCCACCCGACGAGTGCCGGGTGTGCGACTTTAAGTACAGCCACAAGTACTCAGTGCAAGACCACGTGTTCACGCGCGGGCACATCGCAGCGGTGCGCGCGCGGCTGGAAAGCGGAGTCGGCGGCGTCGGCGGCGTCGGCGGTGGAGACGACGGAACGCTGGCCCTCATGCAGATGGCGGCTCGGCTGGAGAGCGGCATTGGCAACGAACTACACAGCGCGTTCCTGAGGCCCCAACTCGCTGGCAACGGTGAGTGCACTACTTGACCGCGATCCGCATCGCCCAGCGCTTACGAGTGTTGTGCGATTGCGGACCTTTAACGTATATATTAGAACGGCGAGCTTCGCTCAGTATGAACAGTTTATATTTTGCACATTTATTTGATACATAATCAACCTGTTTTTGAGCGAATCTCTCTTCGTGCCGTGACGGTCGTCGGTCTTTTTCCTACTAGTGAGTCCTTTTGTAAATACGATTTAGAGTTAAAGCGAAAAAGCTTTGCGATAATAAAGCAATGTTGGCATTTCAAAATATAGGTATCCATTATTTTTCAAAGGAGTTAATATTAATGAAACTAAAAATTATGTAAGATATCCAAGACTCCTTGAAGTCTATGGAGCTCAAGACGTGCGGTCCTGAAGGCGGCTGTGATCGAAGCCGCGAGAGGCGGGCCGGAGGGATGGTGGGCGGCCACTCCGCGCCGCCACTATTCAAATGCAAACGAAACAACAATGGTATGAGTTAGGACGCGTGAAGGACGTCGTATATCTAATGAGACCGATCTGCCGCACATTTATTTCGCTCTTCATGAATAATCAATTATTTAAATGGCTTCAATCAAAAACTTTCTCGGAACTAACTCCAGGTGCCGATTGTTGCTTTTGTTTTCGTTGTTTCAACTCTTCACGATCCCACTGAAAGCCAACGCTGCTTTACTCGTTAAGCTTTGTAATCAATGTACTAGTAATCTGTTGCATAATATTATTCTTCCTAGTTGTTCATATTTAAAACTCCTATTAGGTTTTAGCGACTTGTCGATTGTTGTAGGATTGTAATGAAAACCAAATTATATATTTAGAGAATTTAAAACATTTTAGTTATTATGTAAAGTCAAAGCGAAGCCTGAAGTCTTTATTATTATTTAAATAAGGTGCCTTGTAAGATCCAAGTGTTTGTAAATTATTTCTCAGAGCTCCACTGTAAATAGTTGTTCGTTTAAGAGTATACTATTAGATTTTAAAGTTAAAATGCTGTAGAATTGTGTCGGACCGAGGTATCGTACGTGAATTATGATATATAATGGTTATACATATGTAGGTAGATTTAAATAAATATATTGTTTGTTTCGTAGAGGCATCTTAAGAACTTGTGATATAACTGTATCTAATTAGTGTACTTCGCATATATTTTGCAAGGAATACAAAAATACGTACAGACATAACATTTGTAGAAGTTTGTAGTATTTACATAATAATGAAGACGTGGGATTCGTGTGGGGTCGCCGGCTGCAGTTTTTGGTTCACCCAGCGCATTTACATGAGAGTGGTTCGGAAGTGGGGGGTTAGGCGATATGCAAATATTTGTTCCAAATTTAAATGGCCGGAGTTGCGCTCGCGCCGGGCGTGCGCGGCTCTAGTTATTACGTGCAAACTCTCGCCTCCCGTCTTGCTTCTCTCGTCAAGATACGCCCGTATCGATCTTTCAAATGCAAATATCAAATTTTATTACACCGACAATAAAATGCAATTTTATTTACTCGCTCGTTAAACACATAGAACGAGCCAAACCTATTTGCATATCGCTTTCTTGTTATTATATTTTTTTCTTTTACATTTTTGTTATGTTTGTATTTATTTTTGTTCTTTGGTTATTATTTTTATTTTGTTTTTTTTTTGTCGAATAAATGAAGTGTACCTTGTAGTGAGTACGTCGAGGTAACGATCCTTGATTTTAAATTTGCCTCCAATACGACTTCCAATAATTTTATTTTCATTTGTGTAATTTAATTTTAATTTAATTGTATGCGACCTGCATTTACTGTTGGATGTCATTATTGTGGATAGTTTAATGGAACTAAAGCCCAGTGCCAGCCAGTGAAAAATGTCTTTGGTTTCCTCTATGATGACGGTGACGTCACTTAGCTAGATAAAAGATTACAAGTCTTGTAACTGAATAGTATTATTATAATTATTATCTGCAGTTATTATATTTGCCGAATTCGTTGAAATAAATGCAATATTTATATTATTGATTTCTGTTCTTTTATTGTTTTTTTTCCTTGGTTTCCTTTATCCTTAGTTTTTATATGAATATAATTTATTTTTTGTTTGAAAATTTTTCAATTTTTTTTTATTTTTATACTATTGTAGTGTCTGCCCAAGGTTTACAAAGAAATAAAAATTGACAGGTGTACTTTAAGGTTCGTCAAGAAAATTCTTTATAATTAGAAAATTAAAAGACACCGGAGTGCGTTTGAAACAAAGAGTCATTGTGACAGTGCCGGTGTTCGAGTACGTAACATTGTTCGGTAACAATACGAGGCGGACGCTGTGTTCCTCGCGTCGTGGGAGGTGTGATCTTGGAGCCGACAGATCTTTACCATTTCTTAAGTTTGCGAACTGACAAGACAATAACAGATTCCTAGTCGGGCACTTTCAAAGTGTACGATGTTATTTTCGACTAAAAACGATCGTGACGGCACGTTGCTAAAAGTCTGTCCCAAAAAGTTCCACTTAAACAATATATTTACAATGAACACTATTAACATTAATCCTTTAAGCCTTTATAATGCATCCTTTAAAATGAATCCTTTTTGAAATACTCTGTAATGGAAATTAACTTTTTAATAATATAACAGTATCTAAAAAGAAAATTTTAAAATTACTATACGAAATTTCACTCCACAATTTGTAATATAATAACTAAATTGAAATACAATATTTTTGTCCTTAACGATATTTTTATTCGTAAAGGAATGAAGTATCAATTTTTTTCTTACAAAGTAAGTTCAACCTTACAGATCGATATCAGCAAAATATTTGAGGAAAAGTAAACTACTGATTAAAAAAACCTTTTTGACCGAATTGAGTTTGTCAGCCTTATTTACAAGCTTGTACTAAAATTAACAATTTTAAAAAAATAAAGAGAACCTGGCAGTTTTTACCTCCAAATTTGTCATAACTAAATTAAAAAAACGGACGATTCCTCTTGTAAAACACACACATTTATACACAATTACATTTGTAAAACAGAATATATGAATATTGAACCAAAACTTCTAAAAACTAATATAAATGCGTAAGCTGGAAGTCTAGAGTCGAAGACCCGTGCAGCCTGAGACCGATGAAGCTGTAACAGCCTTGCACGGCTACCAGCACTTCATTCTGAACAAAGAGTATTATTAATAAACATACTCCCGTATAAAATTGAGAGGTTGTACATGGCTTCACATATTAAAGTATAGAGTAGAGATATGATGTCAAGTGATCCAGGAATAGCGAGACTCGAAAGTGGTGCATGCGCCGCTTAACTCTAACGATCTAGCTTGAATTTAACTCTCCGGTCCCTTGCCATTCCACACAAAACAAAGGTCCACACCCTTTTATGTATTCCATAAATATTTTTTAACCGAATACACTACACTAAGATTTTGAATGAAGAACTAAGACAAAACTTATTTTTTCATAAAAATAAAACAAAATTAACAGATTTATTAAAATAAATTAAAGACAAAAAAAATCACATTTCGTTGTCCTATGAGGAACGTCCTCGTCTCAAATAATCATAGGTTACGTTATGTTTTCAAAGTATAATTAGGTATTTTGTAGATAAGACAACTTATAGAAATTGGTAAAGTGGTTTGAATATTTTATAACTAGAACAAATTTAAAAAAAATAAAATTATTTACTGTTTCAAAGAGTAAAGTTTGACAATTAAGGAAAATGATATTGTACAGATGTTCACCACGACGCAAACATATGTTTATTCTATCTGTCATTGATGGCATTAGTGATTAGTTGAAGTAATTAAACTTTCAATTAAAATAATAAAATTTAAAAATATTTAGTAATCATTGACTATCAACATTTATTTTGCATGTAATATACTAATAATTTGGATGACACTAGTTTTATTCAACTTATTAGTATATTTTTTTTTATTCTAGTTTGTATCGCTGTTTTTTTTTTACAATATTTTTTTTCGCTTTTACATAACGTAGACCGTTGGGAAAATATGCAAAATAAACGTTGACTGAATGAAATACTAACTAGCGGTAAACGACATGAACCACCGCTAAACCTTTACTTGAAAGGCGCTCTGAATGGGTAGTTTTTCAGTGCGCCACTCAGAATCGATAGTTCATTATAAAAAATATTAAATTACCAACTCACAAAGAATAAGGCTAATGTTGTAAAAAAAATCTCCCGTTACCGAACCAACTAATTATTTCATTGTATAACACAATAACGCGCGACGTGCTTTGGCAGAAAACAACTCTTTTTGTCAGATACCACAAAAGCGGTTTTTTAGGCGAATTTAAACGATATCATGGCGGTAGGTGAGCATATAAATGAAGGAAGGACAATAGAGATCAAAACTAGGCTCGATTACAAAAACTACCTGAGCAAAATAATCATACTTCTTGCTGGTAGAGTTCGCTTATTTGGAAGAAACAAATTAGAAATCTTAACTCAAAAATGACAGCCATGAATAAATTTTTATTTTTTTTAATATGAGATTTATTTTAAGTTGTTCTCAATATTCACACTAAAGGCGCAATTCCGTATACATTGAACAGCGTAGGACTTCGTTTTAATTTGAAAGTATATCGTCTATTCTTTAATACGAATTGCTACGTTAAAGTGGCAGTAGGGAGGCCACACAGAGCGCAGAACAGATTGTGACAGAAGCCTAGAGCCTAGTTCTTGACTAGACACCACGAACCGGCAAGCGCAGGGTAAGAACGTCTATCAACAGGGTGGACGGATGACCTAGTTAGGATTGTCGGAAGACGAAATCTGTGGAAGAGGCCTCATGTCCAGCTGTGGACATTCTAAGTCTGAAGTAATGACTATGATAGTGATGAAATAATTGGTGCATAAACTAAGAAATGCGAAATCCCCCTATAAATTTTCCAAATAAATTATAATGACACGTGATTCGTCTCCTTCGAGACGGTGTCACAGAATATAAAGCAATGAAATGTTTACGCACTGCCACAGATAACGGAAACGATATTGTAATAATTTAAACAGTTAAATGTAAATGTAGGCAGAATAAACTGAACATTTTATGTGTAAATCGTAACGAAATTTTAAACTTTTTATTGGATAATTTATTAGATTAAATATTTCATTACTATTTATAGAAGTACATTGCATTGCGTTAACATTATACGAAATATAAATAATAATATTGAATTTCCGCTCTATATATTTGCGTAATATAAAATATAAAATAGATTAAACTGTTGGTACGTTCACCATTATAATAACACCGTTAACAGGTACTTGTGTCAAACTTTGATATAGCCACAGGGAACGGTCGTGAATATCTTTACTTAGGTTACTTTGAACCACTTTACAAAGACGTGAAAATAATTGTTTAAAAATAACTAATAATGTTATATTTTAATGCTTTAGATACAAATCCACTTTCAGATTATTGTCGTAAACAAACGTACTTCAATAAAAACATGCATTAGCGAGATCCGGATTTTTATTCATTCGAAATATTTTTACCGCTATTACTTATGAAGATACTACAAAGTTTTTATGTTGAGATGTCGGTTGACGGCCAGCATTAGTTATGAAAATCACAATAATCCCGGACTAGCGTATCGCCTCTTCATCACAGTCATATTATAATTGTTTTAAGCCTTCCACAGATATATTGGTCGATTAATAACCATCGTAAAATTTCCATTAAGCCAAAAAAAAATTATATAGATGTTTGCTTTGCATAATTAAGTGATTTAATAAAGAATGTCATGCAATAAATGTTCTTGTGAAGGTTTTTTTGGCAATTTTATAGTTTAGCACGCACATTGACTATAAATAATGGCAATATAGTTTCGAAACACTGAAATTGTAATAACATAATCATATTTTTAATCGAAATTCGTCGGTCATTGTATGCTTAGATGTAGATTAAACAAAACAATACAAAGGCATTGCCCTTATTTTTATAATTTGTAGGTACACAAATATAAATGTTATATCAATATGCGTTATTTTTGTAATAGTCTCAATACACATTCCTCATGTTAAAAAATAACACTCTTGTAAACAGATGTTCTATTTACAAGAATATATTATTACTAGGTGGTTTTAGAATAGCAGAATACGAAATACTATCACATTATTTGCATTTGTTTTTGAAATTACTCAGCGCAATATTTAATCAACATAAGGTTAAAAAGTCCTGGTATTTAGACCCTTATAAATTAAAGATTAAAAATACGTATAATAAGTCAAAATTGTAACAGTAGGAAATCTGTGATCTTATGTTTATAAATACAAAAAAACATGCTCTAAATTCAATATAAGTTTGTTTGATTGATTGTCACACATGTATAACTTAATACTAAATTCATATTAATAGGGGAATATTATCCGCCATCTACAATTCAAACAGATCCATAGGCGACGCGAGATGAATCTATTGGAATACTTCATCTCTCTACCTTCTTTCGTATTTATCGATTACAAAGTAATGTGCTCATGAATATAATTTCGTAATCGATTTTTGTTATATGCTTATGAACAAGAAGTTTGCGAGACGGTTGGGATTAGATATAAAGTTAAATAAAAGACGTGCCAGGGTTTTCCTAGCGCGGTTCCGGTGCAGCGAGCTGCGAATTTGTCTAAGATGTGTCAGCACGGGCGGCCGGCAGAGGGCGCTCGTCGGAGTCACGTCGGAGCGTCCCAGGCCATTACGCGCTCCAAACCGTATCGACAAATAACCGCCAATTATTGGATCGCTCTACAATCTTTTTACAATTTCTTCCCCGGCCGTTATTATATTTCTATTAAGCCTTTTTTGTAATCAAACTACTAATGATTCGATTCCATTTCCTAGGCGGACGTGCCGTCTCCACGATGTTAATGACACAATGTAATTAGATCCGGATGGTTTGGGGGCGTTGACTTGTTCGCGCTCTCATCTGTTCCCTGGTAATAGCGAAGTGTCAATTTTACTAGAAATATGGTAATTTTGACCGGCCGACATGTTAGCGGTCTCCAGACCAACGGTGAGCCTAGTAAAGTACGAAACCCCGTTTCGTTACTACTAATTAGCATTGGAAGTATACATAGTTCATATATATGCATATTATAATAATATACTTATTTTACTCCTATCAATTACTCTATTCACTGAATGCAGGCCGCGTTCAACCAGGCCTGCTGGAAATATTGAGAAGGTTTATATTCAGCCATGGCAGGTTTGCATCTAAGATGATGCATTACTCCATATATAAGTATATTTATCTGCATATATTTCTTTAAAGTTCTAAAACATTAAAACAAATTTGAACACTTACTAAACAAATATATACTTTTTCTTTGTAAGGTGCCTCATCGTTTACTGAAGATTGACGATTAGCTGACTGTCCTGTTGTTATTCCTAATTTTTCGGACATATTTGTAAAGACTTATAAGTTCGATTAGGAGAAATCAGTAAAGCAAACAGTTAACCCCGGGGCACGCTAACGACGTGACTCTGCCGCAAGCGATGACAACGCCGCCAATTACAAGTTCAATCACCGGCGTCATCTGTGCGATCGGCCGTGAAAAAACGAACACTGTGTGAACAGTCATGTTTCAATTTGTTGAATTGATTTGTGGCCCGAACGATGGCATCGGACTTCATTAGCGAGCTGCTCTAATCGAGTTCACACCGCGATATCTCTCTTACTATGCCCCCGTCTCAATGACCACTGCGCACTTCATTTCACAACCGTAGTTTCATAAAATACAATACAATAGATTCCGATGCTGTATATCGTACCGTATATCGCATCGAAAATGCAAGTCATCATCCGCCCCAGGACGCTGCTTGACATTAGCCCCAGTAGGTTTCAAATAAGACCGATTAAAACCAGCCTGCATTCAGCATGCAGATGTAACCAAGGTTATAACTAATCAGGTAATAGTATCCGATGAAGCCGGGGTTCTGGATTCTCGTATACCCTGCTATGATAGTCCAAGATTCATCTCAGAGACCCTTGCAGCTAATTACTCAATGAAGCATCTACATAAGCGATCTAAGAACTCGGTTACCTAATACGGGAAGATGTTTATAATACTACACGAACTATTGCAGCTAAGCGAGCCCTCGAGGTTAAATACTACAGTTTTGGCGAACTGCCCTTTCGCACCGCTGCTCTATCATCTCCAATCCGTGTCATCTCAACGTGGAAGAATAACTTATTATGATGACTTTCACAAAGAGCTTGGCGACTTCAGAATTATGTAAAATATTTAATCTTTAACGGTACGAGCCGAGATTCCTGATAAAGCTCAAGAGTTTACATACTAATAATGTTGCTACATCAAGCCTGGCGAATTAAAAAGCGTAAGTGGCAACGAATTGCCAATTTTAAATTCTCGCTTCACGTATTATCATTCTATATCCATAATAATATAATTCTTAATAATCAACAAAATAAATTCTATTATTCAACACATAAACTTTTAATTTATATATTTATAGTTTTACTGTTGGTAAGTAGTCGTCGGGTAACGTATGTAAAACAGGCCGCTACCATACGGTCCTATTGGATAAGTAATGGATATCCTACGGCTAAAATTATGATGACGATGAAGTCTACGTTACAATATCCATACATTCACGTATGTGTCAAGTATATTCTCTGCCGTGCAGTAAAATTGTATTATAAGACAACATTTAATATTACAAAATAACGGATGATGTTATAAAGCCATGAAAGATCATTAATTACCGATTTTGGCCTCACACGTGATACCAAAAATTAACAGATTTCAACATTTACTATTGGTACCAGTAATTTCTGAATCTACCCCAAATATTATATTCGAACGCTTAAATGTTAACGCTCTATTACTCAGTGGCTATATACATGCCATGGTAGCGTCCACAAAGATGAGTATGTACTTACAAAGAAGTCTCCCATTAACTTATGCAAGTGCTATAGGATAAATAAAGATTATGTTGATACAAGATACTAGGATGTTATTTTAAAATAGTAATTTTTCACGTCATTAAGGTTCAATTTACATCAGTATACAAATGTTTAATTTGTTTTGTTATTATTGTAGAAAGTCCGCGTAACATAAAAAAACACTTACACAAAATATCTTTGTTTTCACGTCTAATTATTTTAAATTATTTTTTAAAATATTCTATCAAGCCATATTAAATATAGATAAAAATATGTTTTAGTATTTACAGGAGTTATTAGACGACAAATCATCATTTGTGTCAATACGACGATTGCAAAAGCAAAAACTTATTTCCCAAAATTGAGCATGTCACATCTTACGTATACGAGATAGTCTTTTCTTATCTATTTAAAGTATAAAATTAATTTGTTTACTAAAAAATATGGATTTTCGTTAATGTATATGACTATAGATAAATGAAAGCACTAAACCTTTTACATTTTAATTTAAAAACCGTTTCATGTATATATCGAAATTTAAATTTCCTGGCATTGTTTTTGTAAAACCCACTGTAACAAGGTTATAGAAGGATAGCTCCTATGCGGTGCTTTAATTCATGATTATTATTTTAATCGTTTCTCTAACAAAGGGGAACGGCCCAAGATTAGCGGTAATTATGTCCGCGCGGGCCCGGACTCGTGACGCCGCGCCGAGACCGGGCCCGCTCAGCCTGCGAGCGAAACGCGTGCACTAAGCGCTCGCCTGTTGCCCTGGCTGACTTTCAGTTCCTAGACATTGTGACCACATAACACGCTATTTTGATATATTTAACAAAAGTAAACAGGCCCATATTCTATTATAATTAATATTCTATTTTAAAATCTAAGCTTCTACTTTCCTAATCAATGAAAAAAAAAAGATATTGTTTCATTAATCTATAATAATTTTTTTATTAACCTGTTGCCATTATTAAATTCAACTGCTAGTTAAGTTATTACGATATGATATTCGATTGATCATCGAACTCAGGGTTATAAGATCGCAAAAAGGAAAAAAAATCAAATACATTTATTGTATTGTTTCTGGAGAAGTTGTTGCTGTTAGCCTTGCGGCTTTTACAGCTTCATCTGTATGAGTTCACGGAACGGAGGGGTCCGTGAACTTTAAAACTTAACAAAGTTTGAGTGTCGGAACTCGTATCAGGGACGGTGGTGAGACTTATGGAGAGCGACGACGATGATGCTCAGGAACACGGGAACAACCTAGGAACAACCTGGTCGGCCCCTCGAAGACACAGTCGGTCGCGGTCAGCTGGCCGGTAGAACGCACGGTTAGTGCGCGTGTATAGTCGATGTTGCTGAAGTGTGATGCATGAAGAGTTGTGTAATAACGGCAGCGTGGACCACTCGGCAATCTAAGGTAGGATACTGATCCTATCTCGGATCGCCCACGCTGTTCGCGGCGGCGACGCCAGAAGGCCGGCGTCGTTTCTTTTTTGGACGGTGTGAAGTGTTGCGTCTGATTTTGGATCAAATACAACTATGCTATGCCCTTATATGCAACTACTCGACGTCAAACGATAGCGCGAGGTAATCTACTACTAGCGCCATCTATTGGCGCCATCCGGGGTAATAGCGTTCCGACGTATACCTACATTTCAATGCAATAGAACTACATATTTTTTTAACTCCTGCGCATGTCGTATTCACATCGTGCTGGTTGCTTACTTCGTACATCCAACACAAAACAAACTTTTTATGAGAACTGTTCACCGAAAATTAAAAAAAATACTCTCTTACATTACAGGAAAAATAGTGAAGTCTCCATCATGCTCATGCGAATAAAGTATTCTGTCACAGTCAAATAACAAGCTATTCTTGCTCCTTACGGCGGCCAACTACGTACTCGAAATACCGCCCAATAGCAGACAGATTTATCATTAATAAAAAAGCATTTCTGAAGTATCTTCCATCACTTCTATCAACGTTGTCTGAAGTGATAGTAATGTTAGCTGTAGATACCCTGGAAGGGTATAATTCGATTGTAGCAATCAAATAAGCTGCAGTTGGTTCTCCCGGGCAATATCCTGTGACAAAAGGTGTCGATTTTGGGAAACTCTTGCGTCCGCTCAACTGATTGAAGAAGATGGCGGACTTTTCCTCAGATGGAATATCTAAGTTGGTGCCTCGTGCCGAGGTAACAGGGAATTTCGTTATGGTTAGGTATTATAAAGAGATTCAAGATTCTTCAGAGCGTTAAAACTATAAAATTGCCAGACATATGCAAAAGGTCACTGAGTCAAATTCTAAAATCGAAGTCAATTCGACCACATTACAAGTAGTAAAAAACTTATCATTCACACTTTTGACTTCTTACAAGTAAACAGGAGTAATCATCGTCATCATTATCATTCCTGCCTAAACACATCCAATACTGGACACAGGCCACCCCCAAAGATTTCCCGTTGACTCGATTGGAAGCGGTCTTCATCCAACGACTTCCGTTCTTACCTAGGTCGTCTGTCTAACTAGTGACATTCTAAGCTACGCTTAATGGTTCATGGTTTCAAATTCAAAACCTTAAAGCCGCAGGAGCAACATGCTCTGCGTGCTGTGACCTGCCCAATGCGACTATAACTTGATAATCCTTTGGGCCGGTCTCTTTCGTACGACTACGAACTGCTCATTCCTAATACGATTTCGTTGGGAAATACCGAGCATAGCCATATCCATGACTGGTTTAGCGACTATGAGCCTGCCAATGAGATCTAGAGAGAGACCACGTTCCACGTTTCTCGGAGGCTTATAAAAATGATAAAAGTATAAAGTAAACGAAAAGTTAGTCCTAAATTAATAAATATGATCGTAAGTATCGCTAAAGAGAAGAACCGTCAATGCCCCGCCCGAGTGCACATTTTCATTGCATCTATAAATAAAAGGAGCTAAGCAATCCTCAGTTCGACCGCTTATTGAGCCTGCAACTTAATTGCCGCGGACGCTATGCGCCGCATTCCCCAAATGAAACAAACAGAAAAGTGCTTCTTCTGACTTTACCCTTTAAGGCCGCGCTCAATTGGAATATACTGAGTTAATTTCAGAATGAGTTAGTCGATAACTTAAACTGATGTCAATTGCCGCAATTTCTCAAATCGTGGAGCACCACGATTTGTTATACAATATATGCAATATTTAGAACACCGTAAACCACGCAAGCAGATAATTAATTTTGAGCCAGGATGATATGTATAAACATGACAAAAAGACATATAAACAATTTAGCACAAAACTTATTAAAAAACTATCCCAGCAAAGCGTTAATTCTTATTAGGTGTTAAGAAAACATAACACGCTTCCAAGTCGGCGCAACAAAAAGACTTGTCCTAACAGGTTACAAATGACGAATCGCTCAATTCGAAATCAACATACGCACTTTCGAGAAGCTGTGTGACACAATTTTTATTTCTGCGCGCGAGCTTCTGAATCCATCAGCATTATCAACTCCGAAATTGGGTACAATGTATGCCGGCGCACCGCGGCAATGGCGATGGTAATTTTATAGATAACGCAAAGTTACGTACATAATAAGCGAAGGAAGCCGGAGTCGCTCTCCATATTTCATATATAGTAAGAATGAATAAGCGGTGAGGAGCTTTAGTACGCCTTTGCACTAACGCGGCCGTCACACTTTGATAGTCAGATTGTCTTGATTTGCAGCTGCAATATAATCGATTCCGTCTGTACTTTATATTCCTGGCATATTAAATGAGCTACAAAATCGACACAAATTACCTTAAGATTTGACTGTCAGATGTATTTATGACGGGAGCGAGCAAAATGTTATTGTCAGTTATTCATAGTGGAAAATTCCAGGCTCCCTGAAGCGGTCCGTGTTCCTCTTGGCCGTCGACTGTCGCTCTACGGCAAAGCTTGGGTCAATGTTGGTCATACACTTGTCGCGTGATCGCCCGATGCGAGACTAGTTCGGAGTGATATCTCTTTGACAAACGGCTCATCTCGTAAGCACTACATCTTTCTCATTTGGTATTTTCCGAAATGAATACGACGGATTACTTAAAAGTTAAATGAGACACTCAATGGGTGGCTCACGTCAAATATCAATCAGAACTGTCAATAAATAAATAAATTCCTCATGTGAATAATGAGGTTTTATATTGTCCTGCGCATCACGAATGCCGAATAAAAAATAGATTTTTTTAAAAAAAACTTTTAAAAAATGTAGTAAATATTTTGTTATATCACGAAATGATTTATGATAAATAAACTGAACGCTAATTAGTTACGAAACAGTCTTGAATCTACTCGTATATTGCACGGGAGCGTTATGAGCACGCTAACAAGATTGTTATTAAAGCATGCGGGTATTAAATCTCTGTTGTATTACTACGACGAAACGTTTGAAGCGGTTTATTGTCAATCTTTTAATATAGACCTAATTACTCCGTATCATAACAAAGCCAACATAAAGTTATGACATTTTCTTTCGAATTATTTTAGTGCCCATATAATTTCTTAACATTTAATAAGTGGAATTACGTAATTGAATACTAGTCATAACTCGTCATTACATGTGTTAAAAGTATCACAATAAGCTCGAGTTGACCAACTAATATTAAGTGCTTTCAAACAATAGCAACTAATATCAAATCAAATCAAATTACCGAACATCGTAAATTATCACTGTCATTTTTACGGTACAAGATTTAATCTCAATTTAACTTCAAATCACTACAGCGGTTTCCCGCAAAAAATAAGAATATTTGAACAATAGAATTTATAACAAGAGGTACAAGGTGCAAATTTGGATGGCGGAGGAATGCCGTAGGAAGGGGCCCGCATATCCGCCATATCCTAATTGAGCCCATTGCGTCGCGCTAAATAGTGGAGATTGGGCCGGGAGCCAGATTGTTATCTGATTGAACGATTCCAGAACGAGCGCTGCTAATGCAATAAGGAAGTCAACGTCTAGCCTTGTCTCGCTGACGCGGGATATAGAGAATTAGAACAGAAGTACTAATGCTTCTATTGTTTCTTTAAATCCTTCATTCTTTGGTGTTAAAATTCGCTATTTTTGGGAGGCAAAATTTCTATTTGATATAAAAAAAATACCGTCGTTTATTTAGCGCTCAAAACGATTAACTTAAAACAGAAACGATCTTTTATAAATCCCATGTTTTTGTATTTAGTATGTGATATCGGGTAAGATTTTGTTGCCAATCAGATACGTAGTCGTTACTTACATAAGATAAATGAAGCATAAATCAAGAAGTAATTTCTAACAGACTTTTGCAAAAAAATGCTCCCATAACAAAGCATACTGTATACGCAATATCACAACTTGATTTCAAGGGCTCTTCACACAATACGCTGGCCTCATTATGAGGGCCCTTTGTCCTAAGAACCAGTTCCTTTATTTAATTCTTTTATTTGGCAAAGCAACGGGACATACAATAAGTGTATCGAATCAAAGTGCCCCCTCGCTACGAGTTTCTTTATTCATGACCTCTTCAGCGCTAGTCACCCTGAATAGCGGCTTAACTTTAGTGTTAATTAAACAGGATTGTCTTCTGCTTTTTATTATTATTACATAAACCGTTCGTTGCGGATAATCGCCGCCGTGATCCATTTATTGAACGAATTGCACATCTACTGCTTCAACTCGGTAATAATCACATACACAAACAATTGCCTTTTAATTTTTACTAGATTATTAATTTTTTTTATATTACAAAAACCATTCAAGTAATAGTAATGTGATTTAGTCATTTAAAATAATTTTAAACTTCGAAACAAAATTTCAAATTTTAAAGACATCACAACGAGATTTTATATTGTAATATACATTTGCTTAATATTTAATCTGGTCTGTTTTTTGCGTGTAATAAATATATAAAGTCATCATGGTTTCAGTGGACCGAGGAATTTGTTAAGATCTTCGTAAGTCACTCGATGCAGACCGTTTTCTGATATCCTATTGTAAATTTAAGAGGGAGGCCGATGTACAGACATATACATAAACATTATTTAGGTTACCGGTTTTATTAAGTCGCGTCATACTGTTCTAAAACTTGTAACAAATCCATGCGGGCAGAATCTGCTATTTAAAAAGTTTAACAAGCTATTTAATGACCTAATTAAGCCCTTCTGTATTTATAGATGATAGCACAATGTGAAATATGTTCTGGGGAGCTCTTGCGAAACATCACTCAATAGAAAATTCGCCTAAAATACCTTTTAGCGACATTCTAGTCTGGTTGAAATTACAATAGTAAAGACCCGGATCCTCGAAATTATAACAGTTCAGTGAAGAAATATTCTAAGCACCATCAGCGTATGTAAATTCCATCTGCAGCCTGTGGCTTGCCTACTGCCATTTCAACTGGCCAATCCACTGTGCTGATTATTTTCATTCGTCTACGGACTTCCACATTTCTGACCTAAACTATATTAATCTGAAGTGAAGATATCATACATAGCATTTTTGAGCTAGTATCCACGTACTATCTTGTTGGAAAGTCGATAAGTTTTGTTAGCTAAGTCACTTCACTGGAGACAACACCCTTCGTCATTCGGAAGTGTTTACCCACTAATAATGAAGGAAACATTCTGAAGGCGTGTTGCTACAAACTCCCTGACTTGTTACAGCCAAAGGTCACTCAACGTCAAGCATTTATGCTCGTTCATTAATTTATTTCCAGCTTTCTTAACAATATCCCAGGGATCATTCGAGAATTTTTTCTCTTTTAATTTTAACATGATTTCTTGCTGTATTCTTATATGCTCCTAGTACATCTTTATCTTTTTCTACGTAAGTCTGATTATCGTCATGTTAAAAACAAGCCAAACCAAAATCCAATACTCGAGTCCCGTGTGAATTGGCGGACCATAACATAAAAATAAATGTTCTTTTTTTAAATTTCTAAAATCAGAATTACAACAATACTTACTGCTAAACAAAAGTAAAGGCACAGGCTGACTCTGAGTGTGACAATTATTTAGTAAACACTTTTAGAATAGTATTATAGAAATAATGAGATCCCTTTTTGGTTTCCCCTGATTTTGTTTTCATAGACAGTAAAGTCGGCAAAAACACAGTCTTCCGGCACATTTCTTCTTGCATTGCGGTTGAATCGTTATCTTCAGAAATTATTCCAATAGTCCGATAATAGCTAATTACATGGACAGAATCTAAATTCCCAGTTCTCGCGAATATGCGCGCGATTCAATTATTAAAACTAAGATTTTCTTTCGAAAGCTCTTGCTCCCGTCACTTCGAGAAGCACTCGCTTAAACGGACTAGGAGCTCCAATCCAGTGAAATCAACGACGTAAATGTCCAATCCGAGGTTCCTGAGGAAACCCACGAAGTAAAAAGTTTTAGACTAAGCGCTTTTAAAGCTCTACTATTTTAAATACGGAGAAGTTGCAAATAATATAATAGAACTAGATTATATTGTGTCATAATAAAAGAAAGAGGGAAGAAAGAAAAATTCAAACAGTAAAAGACGTATCACAAAAGAACTATCAAGGCGTCGCATAATATCTCTTTAAAATAAAGAGTATTAATTAATATTCATTAATTCCTCAATCACTTCCAAGTGTTTGAAACTACAATCATCTGTCGAGTATCGTACTATCCTCCTATTGATTCTTTGTTTGAATTCCGTTATAATTACACGAGTGTAAGTATTTTAATGACCGATTGAGCCTCTAATTAATATAGACATTGAAAAGAATTTCATGTTTAATTTTGCGAGCATTGTGTTTTTCTACAAGTACTTTTGTAAGTCATGCTGTTAAGAAAAATGATGTAAAGAACGCAATGCGATACTTGTATTAAAAGTAACCAAATGAAATGTAGCACAACTTCTAAAGTATAATTATAGCGCTATGAGACGTATTGGCATTAGACATAAGATTTAAAGTAGCTTGTGTTATATGAATTCGTGCTTAGATATCTGCGAGTGAGCACCGTGGTACTCAATAGAGGACGTTTTGTGGGACAGCAGTAGAGGTCTCTAATTACACTGTGTTTCGTTAGTCTCTCGGTTAATAGCCGTCGCGTCGGACGGCATTAATTGCTGAACCTCTGTCGCGATTATTCGCGTCCGCGGTTCGAGGGCACTGGCGACGTGATAACAGATTTCTCTTTTGACCCGAAACGTAAATCTGTTTGGGAATTCGCTCTTCGCCTGACGTACGGCGGTGCACGGCCTCGCTGCATTAGATCTGATATTTTTTTGTAATTAATTCCTATGAAATGTGCTATTGGCACGTTCGGGTTGTTACTCAAAATGGAAACGTTGAACGTTGAAAAAATCCTCAGTCAACAATAACAATGGCCGCGAATTTGTCATTACCGGCGAACGTGCCCGTAACCCAAACACTGCCCGCTGCCGCTCGTGTCTCGTTTATTTTAATATCACCCTGACTTTTTACTCTTTTCCCGAGTTTTTACAAATGTTTTTTTTCTGGCGACGTGACGCCCGAGTTTTCTTGCAAATAATAAATAAATATAGGCGGCCGTCTCGCGAAACCTTCAAGAAATTTTTCATGAATTATCATAGGACCTTGTGATTTATTTATTGTAAGGTGCTACAAAGAGAATTTTTTAATAATCCACGTGTAAGCGAATTATATGAAGCGTATTAACCAATAGTTTTTACAAAATATATACTCGTTAAGATGTTTACATTGAAAATCCTTTCACTTATTATCTTCCTGCATGAAAAACAATCAATCCTCTAATCTCTATACTTTGATTGATTATAATTATTTTGTTAGTATTACAATTGGACAGAAACTTAGAAAGAAAGCGAGTGAATAAAAGCGACGTATATTTATATTTTTTCTCGTCTTTTTAAGCTACTAATAAATTAAAAATTTACATAAAGTCTGATACAACCCGCAAATAGCGATATTAAGATACATATATGGGGAAAAAAACACACGTTAACTGTTAGATTGCCACCGCTTGCGTATTTCTGTCGATAAACTTAATTACGCCAGCAAGTAAAAGGCGGAAATATAATGACGGAAATAATCTACAATGATAATTTCACTCACGTTTGCTTTATTTCTTAAATTTTTTAATATTATTACGATATGATGAATACGGTATATGATATTTTATAAGACAATGATTTGTGCAAAAACATTTAAATTGTAATTATCTTTTGTTTCATGTACCGTCTGTTCCATGATGACCTTAATTAGTATAAGTATGTATGAAAAGTTTTATAGCAATAATTAAACCTTGAATATAAAATATAAATAACAAATGAAATTTACAACGACGGTGCCCGGCTACGGAGCATACATTCGTCTAGCTTACCGCGTCGCAACTTGATTGATGTGTACAATATTCTCTATATGAGAACTAGAATTAAAGCAATCTGGATTATTTTAAATTTACATCACGTTACGGTCGAGACTTTATGTCATTATGCTTTATTCAAATGCACGCAGAAGATAGTTTTACCACATCGTACAGACAATAGAATTTTGCGAAAAAGACAAAATCAGTACTTGACAAAATTCTAAATGAGTTACGAATTTTGATCTATTGTGGTTATTCTGCGAGAAAGACATCATTAACAAGCTGCAACTGTTTGTTCGTAGACCATCGACAATAGTTTATTTTTGACCATAGGGTTGTCAAAACAAAAACATTTTTGACTTATGATCTAACATGAAAAATGTTAAAACATTTCAAACAATCTACTTAATTGAAAATGTCTCATCCCATTTATCTTTTTTCAAACTATTTCCTATATAGGTAATAGATAACTATATATTTTTTGGTATAACGGAAGGTTTAATAGGGTATAGTGATTTCGTAGGTTAAGGTAAAGGAGCAGGACTAAGATGGCATGTAACCTTAGCCTCGTTTAAGATGCTCGTAGACTCCCTTATGAGCCACGACTCGCGCCGTCAGATACTACTTTATTACCGGTATAGACTCTGAATTATAAGAGCTGGAATACTTTAGTTTTTTTGAAAAAATAGCAGTCTTTATGGAAATTATTAGAGGAGAATTAATAATCAATATTCGTAGCTATAAACTAATGAAATGTTTGCAATAATATTATTCAATATAATAAACAGATGACACCCCTACCGAGTGTTGCAGTACAGCGACCGGCTTCGAACTTTTTCGATGCAAAATGTTAGCCAGAAGCTCCGCGAGCTGATTATTCGATGACGAAGCGCACCTGTTAGACTTACATACATTTTTCTAGGAATGACGGACAATTTTATTTCACATGCTTAATACACGACGCCGCAACAACTTTGATGTCATTTAGCGAAAACAATGGAAAGATACACGCGCGCAGTTGCATGCTAATTCGGACATTTTATTTAAATAGACTTATTCCTATTATGCGCGCGTCACTTAAGTCCAACTACTGTTGAAATTTATAATGCTATTTTTACGCCTAAATGACTCACGTGAGATTCTGAATGGGTTCCTTACTCCGCGTCAATCGATTCATTACATATCGATTTGATTTGTGTACACTTGCGCCGGGATTAAAAAGTCGTTTACCTTTCTAGTTGGATCAATTCGCCTTTTTGCCCGCCGCTCACGGTCGTTAGACCTCTATTCCGTTACGAAGATGTGGGAGCAGCGCACGTAACCGCCCGTTAGGTCCGCTTTAATCCGCGCGATTTGCATCGGCGCACCTTATGCGCTTCCCTGGCACTTTTCGCCATCATAAAGTGATCAAATGGGTGATCAAACGCGGAGGTAAATCAGTGCTGCGGGACTTTCTCTCGGTCGTTACGATTCTCCACGCCGCCTTACTCCGCACATTTTCAGTCAACGCGACGGCTTTTTGCCAGTGCTGTTATGCTAATACTTTATGATGAATTGAAGTGCGCTTCCTGGCGGCCCCGCTACCGACCAATTGCCACCTGCGTCAAAGGAGCGGTGAAAACTTGACCACCCGTTATCTATCGCGAGACCCTTTCTAAAATATCTCAACGGAATAATTTCGAATAAACCACGTACACACTTTTAATTCGAAAGAGTGTCTGCGACGCCGTTAAGTGTTGTCGCTTGTTGTCGCTCTGAGCGCGACATCGAGAAAGTTCCATGTTTAGTCGTAAATTAAGACTAATTTAAATTCATTTTATACCTAAATAAATCGTCAATTTCGAGCCTAAATTTATCGAAGTGTTAACAATATATTCGATTTCAAATACAGGTTATCTACATAGATCGATATCTAACATAATAAAACCGATGTCACATCAAGAATCTCGATAAAACGACTATTGGAAAAAAATGTAGGTGGCGTGTATAATAAAGTTCAAGATCATTGGTATGCGAGTTACGAACGCTTGAACAAAAGACGTTATAACATCCTGTTCCCTCGACACCACTTCAACTCTTATTATTATCCTAATGACAAAAATTTATAGGTCCTTAAATTTGCCGTGATGCAAATATTAAGAGCTTTTTTACGGTGGAGAAATGAAGACCAAATGCGAAACCATTGTTGCGAAAAGGAGATGTTTTTACACAAATATGTTGCTCGCTCAGGCGTCGCGTGCATGCACTGACAAACAATACCGAACGCGTATTGGGCAAATAGCAATAACATCATTTTAAAGCTAATTCGAGAATAAAATTTTAAAATACTGGCACAACAGCATAAACTTTACTTTTCTCCGTTTTTTTTACAGGTAAGTTAGCACTCGTAAGTGTCTTCTTTTATGTTGTGACCGTGACAAGTTTAGGTGAGTCGATTAATAATTTACGTCAAATATTGATTCAACTAATGCTTCACAAACAGCCCATTTGGAAGTAATAAATTATTTACTTAAGCGGTTCTGATCGAAACTTTACGAACTATTTGACTTTTTTAAACAGAGCGTCGGAAACATATTTAACATATGAATAAATACCTAATGTGTTAATATTCATATGATAGAAGAGCTATGTTAGTAACGATGTAAACAAAATCTTCCTTCGCGTGATTATGTCTAGTTATCTGATATCATCGCGGTATTATATACTAAAACTACATTCCTTATGTAATTTTTACATATGACCGACTTAGTGGTTTAATAAGTGTGGTATCAACAACTCTGTTATTACCGTTAATTCCGCGATTATAATACACTTCTAATACAAAAAACTTAACTTATCTACGAGAAAACTCTCCCTTGTGCCGTCGGTGTGTTATTTATACCCACCTAGACGGCTTACAGATATTCATGCTCTCAATAACTACCGCTTAACAATCATATGTTTATAAAATATATATATCTGCACTACAATAATCATTTGTCATTAACAATGCAATTTTACTAAGTTAGGGTGCTAGCAGATCGTTTCTCATTATCGTTCGTTCTCTCTGCTAGTACTCGCGACCATTTTTGAATAGTTTGATTATATTACAACATCTGTACACTGTCGAAGATCGCGCTGTGTATTGCTTCGACTACTGCTGCTGTTGGAATCGAGCGTGGTTCCGACCTAATCATGCAAGCGCTTGGGACTGCGGACTCGTGGTTGCCCTCCAACTTTCCAGTGATCAGAAGTTTTCAACCTCCAAGCATAACGCTTAAAAGATCGATTTTTTATATTAAATATTCATTTTTTTAAATACCATTCATTCAGATGGGTAAGAGCCATGAGATTATTCTAAGTTATCTTCACGTATGACCGGCAATGTTGTTGTTATGTATTCCAACACGCATGAAAATACCCCACCACGCAGTATTCCATTCTGTAAATAATAATATTTACTTTAAAATGATACATGCAGAGAATAAAAAAATAGTGAAAATAAAATGCTTTATTAATACTGTCTGATGATCTATCCCCATTAAAACTAAAACGTGAAATTACTTGTACTACTCGTTAAATACTCGCAGTTAAAATATCTCTCGTATCCAAAATCGTAAAAGTTATTTATTTCTAATTTCAGTCAATGTCATGTCTTCATATTACTTTATCACTATTAAATAGATATAGAAAAAAATCTTTTCTCAACATTGCAGCGATTACAACATAAAACACATTTATTAAATCTAACGAGACCTACATTACATAAAAAATAAAGAAAAAGAGAAGGTTTATTTCAATTCATATTTGTAAACTGTATAATATCGCACCAAAAATATTACTGCAAAAGTTGCTCCGAAAATCATTTATTTTATATGATTTGATATAAAAAAAAACCCTTAACAAAAATAATTGGTGAAGAAACGTCTTTAAATTTTTTATACCATTCCTTTACTTTATTTGTTGACTCACATTCATGTTTGAACAAAGTCACATGCGTGTGTGTGAGTATTGAATGCACCGGATTATGCAGTCCAGCGTTACATTAGCGATGTGCCTCATATCGGCGAATTTATCTTCGATCCGGGGATCTGCATGAGAAGCGGACGCGTCCGGGACTCGTTCCCGTGAATTTTTATGCAAATAGTGCACAACACGCAGATTGACTGTCCATCACTGCGCCCTGCATCGCTCTTGTTTTGTTTGAATGGCTAATATTTGCGGCGCATTGTGTATTCCTGTTCAGGCGAACACGGACTCGGATAATATATTAATGACATTATTTCGGATGCTAGTAATTTATGACTCATATATATATTAGCTATACACCTGTCTCGTTTAATTCTACAGAGTCTTCACTAGACATTTTTATTTGTTACCGTAACATACGAGATACTTTAACCGTAAAAAAATATAGTTTGTCTTTACTAACTTCATCAATACTTCGCCTAAGCGATCTAAGAGCTTGGCAGCCTTCTATTCCAGGAGAGAGCCTATAAAATTAGTCACTGTAAAGAGATTTAGGATGAGCACCTTCTCCGCTCTGCCACCGCAAATTGGGTTAAAATATCCACGAACGTAATTGTGTTAACGTAATGTCATTACAAAAAATATCCACTAACGTTTTCAGATCAGAATTTTATTTTTAAAATCTGGTGTAGCAATATGATCTTGCGTGAAATAAAATACTTGTTACTGTACTACTGGAGGAGTGATAAGGCATTTTATTTCGCATCATATTAACGTTTTACCTGCCTCACTGTTTGATATGAAAACAGATCTCCCTGAGATTTTATTTAAATAGAAACCCTATATGTATTACGTAATTGCCGAAATCATTTTATGAATAGAAAACTGTCGTAATAAATAACGTAAATCTCGCTATTTGCGTCTAAAAGCCTTTTATCTTCTAAAATAAAAATACGAATTAAACTTAGCCAAAGATCATATCGGAGTGATTTTTCATCGATTGAAGAGCTTTGGTACAATTTTCAATACACACAATACAAATTTCAAAATCAATATAAATATGCATCATTTGAAAAATTCCGATCTCTACTTATAGTAAAATAAAAAATACAGCACAGCTATTATACTTTGATTATATTTTGTGGTTTCTAATATAAATACCTAATGTTTGTCTTTAATCTATTTGCATATATACACGCGACGTTTTTCCACATTATTTATGTAGTAACTATTGGCGTTATTGAAAGCGCTGCCTTCTACCGAATTCCCGTTGTATAATCAACGATTTTCTCGCGTATTTTTATTGATTCCTCTAGAGCCGTCACCCCCTCTCTCCCACATCTCCCACCGCCTCCAAGGAAGCTGGGCTGGAAGCTGCCTCCTACCGCGCATTCATAATACTATCGACACATACGTATCGCCCGCTGCGAATACAACTTTAATTCCGTGGAGATAAGACACTCTTTACAACGACAATTACTTTTAAAAGAATGAAACAGGATCGTGCGTTACCAGCCACGAGATATTAAGCGTCATATAAATTACATTACCATATAAATAAAGTATTTTTGTTGTGTCGCTCTACCCGTGGCACTGCCTGGCTCTTTTACGACGTCGGCCGGGGTTAGCCCGCAATGTTTTTGTTGATCTTTTTAGATGAATCCACCATCTTAACGACCGTAAGCAAATACTAGTAATCGATATACATTTCGATGTTGCTTATCCGAGACTATAAATAATTTTTGAGGGAGCATTAAATTAATAGCTTTTCGAAAAATAAATAGAGCAGATTATTTCTGGCTTTGCAACTTATTCTTGTGATTACGCTAGAATATCTTCGTTTAGTTAGGAATCATGAATTAATTATGATATATGGAATACGTCTCGCCATTTCTTTAAAATCACAGAGAATAATTTTAAATTTTTATATATTTTTTAGTTCAGTGCATTAATACGATAGTCTTAGACATAGTTAGGGTCGTGGGGAGTCAGTGGACGCGAGCGGTGCAAGACTGGTCATCATGTAGATCATGGTTGCACAGACTTATTAAGACTAGGGGCCACTCGAGCAAATCATGAACTGATGGCGGGCTGGCCGCCAGAAGTATAGGTAATTAAATGATTTTGGTTTTATTCTGGATTAGAATTCAATATTTTTCGAATGTACGAGAGTATTATTTTTGTTGTCGGCGGGCCACCAGTATTCGACCGGCGGGGGAGGCCTATGCCTTGCAGTAGTTTTTTATCGGCTTACATGATGATGATGATTGATATAATTTGATTATAATATTAATTTCATATTCTTGCCATTAATTAATCCGTTTTTATTATTAAAGTAACGATATATGAGGATTTATCACTTAAAAAACTTTTAATAATTCGATAACTTCAGTATTCACATTAATTTCTGCAAGGCGCGACCCGCATTGAAGTCAGTTGCTCGCATCAAGAATAATAAGTATATAAATAATATATAATAGAAATTTTATAAGAATTCTTACTTAGATATAGACGTAATATGGATTTAATCATGACATAACGAAAGAGAAATTGAATTTTCATACCGTTACGTGCCTGTTAAATGAGATTTTAGGGACTTTATCATCTAAGTATTAACCCTAATATAATACTATGAAACATCTTTATGAAAATTATGTTACATAGGTAGAATATTACAATTTTGTTCAGCGAACAAAATTGCCAATTTGGCTATAAGACACGCGTAGCCCCCACGAAATTTATTCCCATAGGTACGGCGCTCGATCATTGACGTTTTCTCATTTCCCTCGTTCGATTTTCCTGATCCGCATTCCTGCGTAGGACATGTGGAACATTAAGCATGTCGGACTCTTCGTGAATACTAAGATGCAGAAGAAAAATTACTCAGATACATATCTGGGAGCGAGTTCGGAGCATCTTTCGGGCGTAATTCGGTGTCGGGTGGCGTGGAGATAAATGAGGGCCGTGTGAGGCTACACCTCCGCCCCAGCCGGGAGCGGCACGGCTGTGACACATTGCCTGTTTGTTTCTATAGTCTATTCCAGCATTATTAGACTAATTAGAAAGCCGTCGTCAAATCAACCAGTAATAGCAAATCCTTAAGTAAGTACTAGCCCTATTCTCTAATTTACTGTCAACTTATAGTCATTGTTTTCTTTACGCAAATAAGACCTAAAAGCCAATCAGACACTTAAGATTTTTTATATTAATAGTTCTCGATGTTAGAAACAATTATGTTTTAAGCTATCCTTGTTTCTTGCTATAATAAAAATTAAGCAGTGCTACAGAAGATAACCGTAATGATGATATGCTACGATAATTTGAAAGTTGATAGTCATACGAACGTGTAAGCGAACAACAATAGAACAATCGGTCACAATTACATTCAGGCCCCAGGTAAAGTCAGATGCGGGATAGCCAAAATAAATTGTCATAGCGGGAGCAAATCAAAAATATATGCACCCTTCCTCCCTACGTGACGTGGTTTTGAGCGATCGATTTGCATGGCAACCATCACCGCGTCGCGTGCTGCGATTTTTTTATTTAAATCTACTATTTAGATATGCCGCTAGGCTTTTCTTCTCTGCCACGACGGAGGCTCCGAAAGGACTATTTTTAGTTTTGGCACATGCCGTGTGGTGAATACATTCGTGCCACGCGTTCAAGCGTACCATCTGCCAAATTTATGCACACCATTCTAGTCTTTATGCAATCCGCGTGTGAATTATATTCATGTATTCTAAATTAACTATTGAACTGTGAGGATAAGCACCTTACATGTTACTCAACATCTTCATGTTACAGTAGCAAGTGCAGGTTTTGCCCTTGTGATATCTTTGTTAGTATATAAAGAATAATTTGCATAAAACTTATTACAAGATGAATGTTTTGCATAAATTGTACATAAAACAGCATAGTTTATAAAACTATAATATATACTAAATGTAAACACATTTAGTATATATTTATAGGCAATTTAAATTAGGATTAATTAGTCAAAGTGGCGGTGATCAGTTCATATAGCGCGCAAAACATTTGAGTCCGTTTGAGCCTTAAGATTCTGGAGTGCAGACGGACAGACGACCTTATTAAAGTCATCGCAAAACTGCAAATGCCGGCCACTTTCCTCCTGCTCTTTTGGATATCTACGGGACCTACGTCTAGCCGGATTTTCTAAGGCTGAAACGATAATGATGATGATGAAAGAAAGAAACCAAAGCTTAAAAGGTGCTCTAACGCAAGGATTTTCTTTTCAATAAACCAAAAAAAGTTTTGTGTATTTCTAATAATAAAAATGTTTTAAATTTTACATCTCTGTTTATTCACAAAACTTTTCTTTCATATATAACTAAAGTCATGAAACACTTGTCTCATAGTAATGTCATTAATGAAATTAAGACATATAAAAATGACGTAAGACGAAGAAAGCAATACACTTCCTAGTGGCTATTTGTGACATGTTCTTTAAAAAAAAATGAAACAATTACGTTCCGTGCATCATTTCGTTACCGTACCGAGAATTTAGTAGACATAATTATACTCCGCATGACCATAACGATTTTTAACATTAAGCAAATAATTTAATTAAAAAAGCAATTTCAGTTTGTCTATGCTGATAAATAAATATGTTCTGATGCGAAATAAATAATAGGCAAGCCTCGGAGGCAGAGGCAGTGTACACGCTCAAGGAAGCCCACACACTAATGCCATTCGAAGCGCACTCCCGCCTTACTTATTTCGATCATAAAGCCTCCTTATCTGCGATTTCAAGTCCATTTCATTTGAATGTTCGCTAAGTATGTTCCTTTTCATATTATTGCCAAGTTTCTTTATATTTGATTTATATACATTATTATTATTAAGGAAACATTTATTTATCTCTTTCTTCCTTTTCTATTTTTTGCTTCAGAGATTACAATAAAGATTGCACGTTACATATTATGTGCTTAACACTGTTGATTTTCTCTTTAGTTTCAAACATAGAAGATCATTGTCATCGTTTTAGCCGTACCTCCACTGCTGAAAATAGGTCTCATAGATTTCGAGCACAACAGACTGGAAGCGGAATTTTTCTTATATATATGTATACATAAATGAATGTATATAAGTATATATAGTAAGGTTTTCTTATTTATTCTAATTTAATACTCCGTCTGTGATACTGAAGGATTAGAGATTTTATGTTAATTAAGAAAGTAGTTACATAACTCTGCCCATGCCTATATGTCGTAAGATACCTACGGTATCTGTAGGCACAAGGCATACCTACAACAAAGGCCCTTCCCTCATTGTGCACTTGCCTATCACAGTAGTTCCCTCGCCCTAATCAAGGTAGAGGCGCCGATGAGTTCGTTGTTCGAGTAATTAAACGTAAGAACGCATGCGCGGGCCCCGCCCAACGCAGCCTCCGCAGCCGCCCGCCCACCCCTTTAATTACTGCCAAGACATTACCCCTTAATGCTTTCATATAAGAGCTCAAGTAATTACCTTTCAGAAGCACAAAGTGCTTTTAACCTAATTTCAGAGACGAGAACGCAATTGCTTCTTATTTTACGGCCTTACCTTATTTTCTATTTATTATATGACCTTAATAGACTTGGGATTATTCAACGGATATAGATCTTTTCACTGTTGAAAAAAATTTAATTATTAATCAGTATTTTTTCTGTTTCTGAAAAAATGTATCAACATAATTACGATAAAAGTACATAGCGTGGTTGGTTATAGGTGTAAAAGCTTTAAAGGCGTGAATGTACAGCTTGTGTTGTATGCAATGTCATGTCAATTTATCTTTTCATTTCTAATTCCACAGACCGATTACTTATCTCTCTCTCAGCAGTGTAAAATCTGGAGAGAGATAATAAAAAATTATTAATTTTGTCATGTGTTAAACCGAATTTTGAATGGTTTTCTAACTATATTTGGTAATATATAAATAAAACATATAAAAATAATATATGGTACACTCTATGTGAATAGGCATTAAATGAGCTTTACATTAATTCCTTGAAAGCTTTTACTCAAAATAACCTCATCATAAAAGACTTGCTTTTTTATGTATAGAAGAAACTTAATGAAACTTAGAATAAAAAAATCATCAATTATTTCAATATATATGAAGACTTCTTGTAATAGGATAAATATAATTTAAATCCGTCCAAAGAACACGATTATAACAACTTACTTAAAATTTCGTTACGTATATATCATCGGAACATTATTTGTGTACGTAGGTGTGTAGGAATGCTCTCATTTGTTACAGGAGGACGACCGTCCAAATGCTAGGCACGTCCCATAGCTTTCTCATTTTTCACTACATTGGTTTTACGTGTGAATTATTGTTCGGCGCTCCCAACGTCGCACTTGTTTATTTACGGCGCACAAAGAAGAATAAAAAACATTTACAGTAGCGCAGGGGTTGAATTTTACTAACGTATGCCTTTTAATGGATAAAAAATAAAAATTTGTTGTTAAAATGAGGAGAAGGGGAATTTGTTAACCAAATCGTATTTAAGACAGAAGGTCGACAATATGTGATTTGTTTTTAATTGAAACACACGACAGTAGCACCGCACGAGAATATATATTTGAAAAAAGAATAAAATAGTGTGGCATGGACACATATGTACAGAGTGGGTGAGTTCCGTGTTACATTTTCAATCCGTCTCCAGCGCCGAGCTAATGCCGCTATGTATTTCCTCTGTCCACAAAGCGGCAGCAAAGCCAGCCAAACTCAATCTAAATTTCATTTTACGCCTCAAGTATCACATGTGAGCATACAGAATAGTCTCCGCCCTTCGTAACTCTGAAAACGTCCGCTGTCAAATTTTAATTTCTCCCTCAAATATTTACCGAAGGAAAAAGGATTCCCCGGCGGGCCGTGTTCTAATAAGTTTTCCATAAGAGTGGGTGGAGGTGGGGGTGGGAGAGGGTAAGAATGAAGCAAGAAGGCTCTTATTGTGTTTGCAGAGCTGGCGCATCCGGACGCATACATAACAAGATGAATATGTACTCAACCACCCCTTTCGGACCGCCCTCCGCGGAACATCTGAGATACTGCACCGAAATTGCATTTTCGAATACTAATTCCTCGCTTTCTGCTAACCGTGCGTCATTCAGTCGCTGTCGCGTCCGATTTACGATTGGATTTTATTTCGTTCGTGCGAATAAATATCGATTCCAGTAGCATTTTCGAAACGTCGATTAGACTGTGTTATATAATTCGACACAATGTTTCTCCGCTCACTGGAATGCTCAATTTTTTGGTATATTAACCGCGTTATTACTTTGAAACTATATTTTTTTAGAATTGAATCCATTTAAACATATAATTGTTGTGTCTTAAAAGCAATGATTTAAAGGTTTATTGTTCAATTAAAGCAGATTAACTTATAAGATCGACGATACGTATGTATATAATCTTCAATACTTTTACGTATAAGTTTTAGAACGACATTAATCCCTATTTCATAAGAAAAATAATTGCGATTAGCTAACTCATATTTCAGTATGCACGCGATAGACATTACGAAGTTTTATAATCGAATCGCAATAGTTTTTATATATATAACAATTACTGTTTAAAACAGTCACACATTAAGCATAGCTTTTGATTTAAATAGAGCGTTTTTTAACAAACTTTAACTTTTATGAATATTGTGGTGAAATTGATAGTTTTGTGTGTACTAACCGTGTATACATATATTCGTTTAGTTCATATCTGGAATAGATTGCTATACTATAGAAATATTTGTACATTGTTATGCATAGATTAAATGCCTCAAGAAAGACTTGCAAGTTTTTTAGCTTAACACAATTGTTCTAATGTACAAAGCAGTTAATTAAAATTAAAGACTTGTGACGATGTTTTGATATATAATTACATTAAAAATTATTAAATATTTTTGCAATTGGAGTAACAGCTAAGGTTGAGGTCCTCTTCCCGGGGTTCCCACGATTAGGCATTCATTGGATGGAGAAGGAGCGCTTCCATGAGCGATCTAAGAGCCTAAGAAGCCTCTCAGTTCAAAATAAGTATCTGTTGTAGTCGAGGTGGTTGTGGAACCCCTCAAGCAGTAAGTGTAAAGATGTTAAACCTAGATCCCTTAGCGCCATGTTATACCAAATCCAATCAAACTATAATTTCCAAAAGGAAAACAGCATGGTCCATGAGAAAAAACAAAAAGTAATCTTTCCTTTATCGATGTCTAGATTTTTCATATATTTAAAACAGAAATCGCTAATCGTTACGTTTAATTTCGAATCTTTAATTCCTTTTCCTAGAGATCGTCTAAATAAGAAATTTTGTGTCATGTAGCATCGTCGATTTCTGCTACCAATACCATAATTTGTGAGGGATCTGTTTAAAATACGTTATCTCTTAGTTAATAAGCACTATTTTGTATTCCAAAACTCTATATTGTGCGTGTGTGTAGAATGACAAGAAGAAAACATATCAATTCAATGCCCAGAAAGTAATGAAAATTACATGAAACAATAACAAAAAACGGCAGTATTGTTTGTTACAAACGCGATAATAAATAAATCTCTCGCTTCCGTTAGCTTTGTTTTAATACTACATATATTAATATTTTAATAAAGTTGTTATAGTGATGTCTAGCGAAATGTTTCATTCAGTACAAAAATTCAGTTCATAATACCGAAATTGTTATATAAATTATAAGAGTTTTGGAAGTAGTCAACAGAATATTTAACAATGCAGTCACGACTAAAAGTTTTTAGCAGAAAAATAGATGAACATTAAGTTGATATTCACAACGTTGTAACTTAAAATTCGAGTGGCGTTTCGTAGTGTTCGTCGATCTGTGAAAAGCGGATAGTGTCTACGGTACGACAATATTTGTTACCTTTTGTACGGCGTAAGTACTACGCGTAAAGTTACGTCATTCTGTTTACATTGTACCGTGGAGGGCCATTAAATGAGCGGGCAAAGATTTTACTGACATATCGAAGATGTGAAATTTCTATCGGATAAAAACACGAAATTTTCTTACGAAGTTGAAATGACAGTTTCCTCAAATTAGTACATATTGTCGTAGTTAATTTGGTAAAAACTTATTAACAGGAATTTAAAATAAAACTAGAAGCTAAGTGTAATTCCATAAATTTAGATAGTTTTATGTATCATTTTTTATATATATATATATCATTGATTCTCTAATGAAAATATGCTCCAACTTTAATTCCAATTTTTTTTTTTTTATTTGAGTACGTAATTCAATGTTTATATTTTTTTGTATTTTTTAAAGTTGTGCACTTCTTATATTTCTTTACGTTCAAGCATTATTTGCAAAAAAAAATATGACTGTGAAATTATTGTTCCAAAAAAACTGTATCTAATTTTAAGTATCAGATAGAACGCATGTTTCATGGCCATGACCTTCTATGGGTGACGTACTGAAGAGCTATTTTCACAATGTATTACACTATTGTTGAAGTTAATCTAATACCAAAGAACATTATAATGATTTCCTATATTTCATAGTAAAATTAAGTTAGAGTCGTGATTAATTTATAAATTCCTTGATATAAAATATATTTATTTTAAATTCATTCTAAATATAAAATTAATATCGAAAGTTCTATTTAATACGAATCTTGAGGAGTCTCATATTTATCGTAGGAATTGAAATGGGCAATACAAAGAATAAATTAATGAGATATATAACGGAGTTATCAATTTTTAATTAATTTAACGCTTATGTAAAAATATCGAAATATCTACAATTTTGTATATTTTCCTTGCACTGGTTTGTCATACATAACCTTTTTTGTTTGATTATAACGCCTTTTTTGGTTCTAATTGACATCAAACATTTGACAAGAACCTTCTTCGAACATAAAATATGAAAAAATAGGCGCATTGGTCGAGCCGATCTCGATTTTTGCGCTTAGCAAAAAATTCGGCGACTCCTTGCCCTAACCACAATTATTAATACGAAAAATTTCAGACGAAATAATCATTAAATGTGTTAATATATCCAATACGGCGTAGTATAAGAAAAGAGATAGTAATAACCTCAAAAACGAGGAAGAAAGTAAAAATAAAAAAGCATCGTTCTCGGAACCGGACCACGTCTCGCGACCTTGTCTCTGCCATATCGGTCCGAAATTGCCATCTCCCTTCGATTATTTCAGTCATCCTTTAAAAATTTTATGTAACGTTAGCAACACTGGGCGTTCGCCGCTCGGTATAATTTATTGCAATGCGAGTCCTTCGCGAAAAAAGCGAGCGTCTGGCGAGAGTCGCGCACCTCACGCAACTTCTTGCCTGCGGGACTCTTTAATTACCCAACTGACCCAATAGACAGTCCCAAAATTTCTTTATACATTGTAAAAGCTTGAAATTACTGAATTTATAACTCATTTGTCAGCAAAAAGCTTTTAAGCTTTACAGCTTTTTGCTGACACCAATTTACAATAACCATGTATAAAGCAAATACTCTGAAACTTAATTGCAAATCTATAACTTTTAACAGTAAAGTCTATGGATCTGTCTCCAAACGAGGATTAATTTTATTATGTAGTTATCGAAATTTCTAGACTTTCTTACTAAATCATCGTTTTGATATTTAAGTTTCTAAAACCTTTGATTTTTTGGTGGGTGTACTTACTTACTTTATTAATTGAAAAATAAAAGATATACATTCACCCCTTAAAAACTAACATGATATTTTAAATATATTTTTTATGTTACTTATCGATAATATCAAAAATACATTGTCCGTGTCATAAAACATAGTTATGTAGCGTTAACAACTATTCACACTTGTTATAAACGATGTCTATTTAAACAATTACATGACTATTACACTTACATGAGAAAATGTGCATTCATTACAAAATTAAATTATAAGGATGGATCGAATTGAGATTCAAATTAAATTATTTTTATTCAACATACAGAGGAATTTACCTCTTATTAACGTCAAAATGATTCTATCTCCTGTTCTAACGATAAATGCCAAGAACTTCAAAAGATTATGCCAAAGAAATTCAGCAGGCCTCAATATTTTTAAAAAGATTAAAAAAATTCATACTTAATAAACACTGAAATAGCCTGTGCAGAGCAGTGGTATTCCCGCGGTCAGGACTGAGACTTGCAATCGAAGGTCGCAAGTGGATTCCCGGGATAAAACTTTATGCATTAATTATTTAGGATTTCCACTACTCAGACACAAGTTTCTAAAGAATGAGTTGATGAGAACACTACGAACGCCAACACACCTGCCCAAGCATGGCGATTGTGATATATTCCCCCAATATATTAAGGGGAGGCCTATGCTTTACAGTGGGTATCTATAGAGTGAAGCGACAACGACAGCGTAATAAATAAGCGTGGAGACGAACAAATCATTCCCAAAGTGCACTATTTTCTATGAAATCATATACAGTATGTAACCCTTGACACATTTGATTTTTTTTTAATCTAGCAATAGAAGCTTTCTGAACTTTATGTGCGATGCTATTTTAATAGCGCCCATAAAAAGATTCAGCAACTCGATAAGTAGGATCTTAGGTAAACAAAATTTATCTTCGCTTCTAATGCATACATTGAATATTCATTTAATGGAAAAATCAGTATTATTTTTGTGAACCACAATACATTGTCAAACCACGTCGTGCAGTTTTATCGCCAACATCTTTCCAGTCCAACTCCAAAAAGGTTAGAACATTTTCTTCTTCGCTACTGTTACGTCTTTGAGCTAAAACAATTTAATTGATTACAAGCATATAAATGATAATAACTTAGATGCGCCTCTTCTGAATTACTCTTGTAATATTTTCGACAAAAACAAGTCTCTGATAGTTACTTAATCATACCAGAGCCCGTCGATCAATTTGAAAATTCCGTCATAATAGATCAAAAGAATTGACTTCAGGTGTTGAAATCAAGTCTGTTTCACTGAGCCCTCTCATTCGCGGAGATACAGTTTTATACGCAGTACCATTTAAGACGTGTGGAACGTGAGCGAAGGTAAAAACGCACCGCGAAAATATTTCGGTTCGCTTCCCCGCCGCGTGTTAATTGCTCGAAACTAAACGAAAAATGCCCGCTATTTAAGAACTTAATTATATACTGGTTTACCGCCTTTCAACGCCACCTTGTACACTTTATTGGCAAAAACTTAGCGCATTCTCACTAAAGTGGCTCAGATAACTTAAAAATGTCTCTCGAGTAAAAAGTCACGATGGCTTTCTACTTTCGATTGTATGATTGATGGGACATTTCACAATGAATTTATTGGAATAATTAAAAGGAATTCTTTTCTTACGAAAATTTATTTACATATTATTGATATAAATATGGATAGATGGGAAGTTTGTGCTGCTATTGTAATATATTATAAATATTGACAGTGTTTTGATTAGCGGACACGATGTAGCACTAGATTGTTATGTTTTCTTTCTATTCGCACGCAAAAAGTATATCCTTGAATTATCCGAAGGCGAGCCCCCTAACGGCAGGCGACTACAGAAAACATACATTTTTAACGTACCCGCACCCCCGGCCCGCCCGAGGGTGAGAAGGGAGAAATTACAAACGAAAACAACCTTAATTTCCAACGTCATCTCCGTTCCACATAATCCTCTTATCGTTTTATATTTTTGGCCTTTGAAAATTCATTTATTTTTGTTTGTTTAAGGAAAAGGAACGCAGAATTTGGTCCGGCGAGATACGGTTTATTGATCCCTTGATCTTTACAAGTTATTACTTATTCAATATAATTTTACCTTACTAAACTCTCCGGACTCGCAGTGGCGCATTGTGCCGACGCGGGACCTAAATTTAAGGATAAAAATAACAAATACAACGATTTAATTAAGTTACAAGGTCCCTATCCATAGTTATAAACACTTATGACAATAATTACTAAATATGGCATGTTCATAAAAACGCTCAAGGTCAATTACATATAATAAGTCTATAGCCATCGAAATAATATGTTTCCGTTAAATAATGAAACAAATATTTTAAACACGAAGACAAATTCAGCACTTGCACATTCCGTGCTCGAGCGCGATTCTTTTTCAATCTTATTGGCCGATGCAGATTCAAGCAGACAATAGTACGTCAGTGGTGGATGTCGCATTAATCAGGTGTAGTGCAACCATAATTCAATCAGTATATAAGCACGGACGCTGGTCAGGGGCGGTTTTATATCTGTATGGAATGACCGTTGTACCGGCTCTACGAATTTCTAAGGTGGCATTGTAAATCCATGCCAAAGTATAAATTTAGCATACAATCTTTTAAAAAACACGCAACTTATTTTGTCATATGATTAATATACTTTTTTAACAGCTTTGTAAAATTATATGTAGTTTTATGACATTTGTAATACAAGACATTAATATGTAGCATATACATTTTTATTTACGTTGTACATTTACATCATCACCGAATTTGTTGTTGAAAGCTGAAAGCGTTTAGCGCAACCATTTTTATACTATCTAAACTCGAGCTCTATAAGCCTCTGTTATTTATACAGTTTTTTTTTTCATTTACTAATTGTTTTTCAAAGTAAAAAAATCCTAGGTATTTCAAAATAAATGTAAATACCGCATCCATTAATTTTATTCAATCAGTGTCCGGTCAGGAGCAAAGCGAGTCTTTCATATTTTACATAGAATGCGGCGCGCTGTCACTACGGCCGGGCGCCCAGTCTCAATCACTCAGGCTATATCGATCGAACATTTGCAAATAGGTCCAGTGATAAGCCAGTCAGAGATCAAACATCTGATTAATGCAATCCAGGCAATAACAAGCTCCATGGCCAGATAAACGTAATTACTCGGTAATTCCCAAAAAGTATTACAGATAATTTATTACAACTCGCCTGTTCCAAGAATGAATAACATTAGATGTCATTAATTGGACTAAACCAATAAAGACGACATCGCGGGACACGTGTAAGGCCCTTTTTAAAACTGGACCAAGAGAAAAAAACAAAATCGTTGCTACGGCGTATTCTAAATATTTCTGTGGGCGGCCGAGTCTCTGTTTTAATTGTTGTTTTTGTTCGGATTCCGTTTTTTGTGATTGATTCAGCACGCAGTTGTCATTGTATCCGTTCGGGTTTTGAGCACGTTTTTTCGTTCGTCCAGCCGTCTGTATGTTTTAAGGGACTAAATCGGGTTATTTATTATTTCGCCGCGGTATGGTAATGGGATACGTTTAATCAATATGATGAATTTCAAATACGGTGCCTGCCTACTCTTTATTAAAATTTATCGTGTTCCACTTGGCGTGCTGAGCCCTGTGCGTACATTGTTAAATATTTGAAGAAGAGTCTCGTTAATACATTTACAAGTATCGATGAGCAAATACCTTTCTGTGCGTAATAGATTAAATAAGATAAACGAGGCTGGCGTGCGGTCTTTAATGTAATAGTCGCAATCGGGAGTTGAAGCCGCGACTTGGCCAGTCATTCGCGGAGCATTTATCATATCGCCGTGGCTGCACCCCTAGCATTAATACGTGCTTTTCATAATGTTTCATTAAGCTCTAATGCGTTAGCGATATACGATCGCCACCATTGAATCGCCACTAAAATTTTATATTAGCTTAAAGTGCTCGGGCTTATTATCAGAAATATTAAACTTAATGGATACCTTTCAAAGATTTCAATCTTCTTATCTTTATCGAAAACGATTCCAAGTTAAATACTATCCAAATATATGCATTGTGATTAGTTATGTGTAAAAGCTTCAAAGGGGTGAATGTATAGTTCATTTGCTGTCAATTAATCTACGGTAAACCAAAAGTCAATTTCAGGTTTCAGAAATAATAAATAACGTAAAGATAATATATTAATAAAAAGCTTATGAAAAGTTATTACAACATATTAAAATCAATTATTGTTTTCTATTTATCCCAACAGACTATGTCCTGCCAAAAGTTATTGGCCAATGGCATTCCAATAACCAAAAAAATGTTAAAATGAGAATTACACAAGTCATTTCTTTCTGCGCTACATTTTTATTTCTATTCATTTACATACGCCTTACATTTCAAGCGAGTGTATAGTTTCGTTACTTCACACAGCAACAGGCGAGTGTTCAAGCAGACCTGCGCGCACTTCCTAGTGATCTGTAAACTCCGTTTTACGACTAATGCAGATTACCTCCGCGGCAAATAGCCACATTATCATGTTTGCACGGGGCCAGATCTGGGGCAATTTAAAAGAGTAATCGCACCGACCGCCAGAACAAAATATAAACCGTTTTACGACTGCCCCCGTTGATTTATTTCTTATTCATAATTCGACGTTTCGGTACATCAGTGGGTTTAATAACTCCAGATAGAGATCGCTCAGACCGATGTAAACTGTTCGCGTCTTGTGTAACAATCATAAAATACACATTAAGACGCATTAGGCGACCGACGCAAGGGGCTCGAGCCGTTCGAGTCTTTTATCCTTAATCTGGAGCTATTTTAAAACGCAAAGAGATTCGGGAGGTTTATTGGCTGGCGTCATAACTGCTTTTATTGCTATAAATCGTTATTAAGCCAACGTTGTTTTATTGCAGCTATTTTGGAAAATGATTCCGCGCGTAAAAACAACGCCGTGTAATATTAATACTATCTAATCAACGCTCTTCAAATTCTGTCTTACTCTTCAAATACTATAACGGCGGCGAGGTATATTCGTATGTAGGAATAACTGTTTTGTGCTAACAAGACGGCTATTAATTAACTTAGTAAAGTACCAAGACGTAACAATCGCAGCGCACTTATCAAACGTCCATAATAATTTGAGACGCGTTGTTATGGCGAGGTGCAAAAGTGGCTGACCTGACATCACGCTTATGACCCTCGCCGCATCGCCCTCTCTCTCGCACACTCGTCCGATCCCTTTCACACATCACGCCCCCACTTTTCATAAGCATCTTTCTAAAGTCACATGTTTTCCTGATGTTTTCCAATTAATGAACTCTAAATGTTCGCGAGTAAACTCTAGTTTGGTTCGGGCCGAGCGGGGATCGCTGAACCGGCAGTGTCGGTCTATCACCGTCATCTATTGTCATGTCGTCTTCTCGGGCTTTATAAACAATCTTTTATTTTCACCTAAGAGTATAATCGAAGCGCGTTCATTCGAATTCCACTCACTATTCTTATCGGGTGGTCGGCGCTGTACTGTGTGAGTACAAAGTTTGGTTTGAGGTGCTGTGTCTACTCGATTCATAGAAACAACACTAGCGATTTCCATTTTTTTTAAATAAACCGTTGTGTGGTACCCAATACAAATTCGAAAACCGATATATTGTCAAAATTACCATTGTAATAAATTAAATTCATTTAAAAACCTGACACTTTGAAGTTGTTTGTTGTTTTAGTAACATTATAAATATCCTTTAGGGCGAAGATCACTTTACTGTGATATTTTCTAGTTTAAAGACTCATATAATGTATTCTGTGCGGGATACAGCGATAATCTGTATAAATCAGAAACATTGTACGGTACCCGGAAAATAATTTGGCGCATCGGAGAAGAGTAAGGTTTACGGCAGGGATGGATTTGGTTTTTCGGCAGCTTGGTATGTACCGTCAATGTCATATGTCATTGTTTCCAAACCATTATAAGTTAGAAATATTAACCGTCAATAGGTTTCTTCTAGGCAATCATATAACATCGTAGCTATCGTCATCGCTTAAGACCAGGCGAGACAGAGATCATATGCTTCGCCTACAAAGGATAAAAAAAGTCATATAAACCAACTTTGTTAATTTAAGATTAATTATTCCGACGTGCCAAATCAAATGCCGGGTTTTAAGTAAATGTATAAATGAATAAGCAGTAGTATGAAGCTGATACAACTTATATGCAAAGTTCAAACCAGGTACGGGCCAGGACAGGAAGCATGGGAATGTAACGAGGCGAGCCCATGACGGGCGCAGTGCAGTGCAGTATCTCACGATCGCACCTCATTACAAATTATAGCCGCATTCCTATTTCAGACTCTATTAAACAACGGCGTCCACACCGCGGAGCGTGAATACGCTCTGCAATTAACGTGAGATAATGCGCCCGCAAAAACTGGCGCACGGCAAATGACAAATAGCGCAGTGCGAGCGATGCATGCTGCGCTTCGCCTCTTGATTGCAACTTTATTGTGCGCACAGCCTCCGGGAGATTCCGTTCTGTAATAGCAATTATTGCAACTAACGTTAATACTTGTGTTGCCACACAAACAACAATGTAGACATTTAATAACTTCGTCTTCAACCATAATAAACATTAGAATTCATCTGTACATTATTTTTGTTATAACTGTAGAACCTTGTTTTCAAAACAATAATATGAAATATGCTTTACGAAGCACTATCATAGAATTCATCATTATCAACATACTCGATAGACATCCACTGTAAGGCACCTTAACGATGTCACCAGTTTACCTAATGAGGGCATATATACATACATATACACATATAGATATAAGAGTGTGTATATATATATATAGATATATATATACTATATATATATATATATATATATATATAAATGTGTGTGTATATGCTGTCGGTTACACTGGCGAGCATATATGATTATTACTACCTAATACAAGTTATTTCCTTGTTTTTCTCTGGCCTTGCGACATAATGTCGTTATTCTTATCAAGTTTAGTTTTATTCTTAGATAAAATAACTCCTAAATAAAATTACCATTATTTAATTTAATAAAACAGTTAAATGAAAACCGTAAGGTTTTTTTATTACATAAAATTAAAGATCTATTTATGTTTTTTCAAGGTTATAGTAATATGACTGCAATACATTATAACATTAAGTCGTATCAGAATGTGTTTGGTGTGATATCAAAAAATAATATATAATGAAATTATCTAAAACTTGCGATATTAATTAAATAAATCAAAACCATCAAAATAAATTCTAAAATATTTCGATTTTAAAAATAAAACTCAACATATTGAAATACCGTAATAAAAACAAACACCATCTTAATTACATAAAAATTTTAAAAAGCGGATTTTCCGCTTGTAACGTCAAACACTCTCATCACAACTGTGTTAAACAGCAAAACAGGCGCGCGGCTGGTAGAAGACGGCTACGTGCATTCACCTGAGGCCGTCGACTATAGTCGCCTTTTACTGGTCCCATTGAAAATCTGGGAGAAGCAAATATGCCTACAATAGCGGATGTTCATAATAAAAAAATTGACACATATTATTAATTTGTACCAAAATATAACAGTTCAAATAAACGTAATACATCTACGCAGTGATAATAAATAATTATAAGCATAAATATTTTACTACACCGACTTAATTTGTGTTTATGGAGACGTAACATGAAGTCAACGATTTATAGTAAACGTCATCGTCGTTAACCACGTCGAGGTTAACTAACCGCAATACATTAACAAAGCTCCGGTAAGACGAGACTTCAATTCAAATAGTAATAAAACAGTACAGCCGAAATAAATGTAGTTATTATACATCGGTCGTAACGAGAGCCATTGGAATATTTAACATTTAACAAAGTGAAACAACAAAAAGATCTAAATCCGTACAACAATGCGCCATTTGCAATCAGCGAAGGAGCTCGATCATCCGTTGAACAGAGCATTAACGTGGCTCTCGTATCCTTTCGCAATTTGAGCCGAGCGGGGTTGTATTTAAAGAGGCACGAAGCAGAAATTAAATGTAATTAGAGGCGAGGGACGGCGCGCGGGAATCTGCTGAAAAAGCTGAGGAATCCACTCGCGATGTTCAACGTGTCGATTGCTCCGCGCTAAGGCCTCCTACACAACAAACTTGCGGGTTGTTCTTAGACGTTGATATAACATATATCAACGTCAAAGAACAACGCGCACATATACACTTTACTAATAGAATTTAATGAATAAATTTAAACTTTTATTTTGTATATTTTTCCTTACTTCTCATTTTTTATCTTTTTCTTTCTGCTTTTTCTGTTTTTCTTTAAGTTTATTGTATTATTTATTATTAAAAATAAATAAATGTAAGTACGCTTACTAATAGTTACGGGGTTTGGTCAGACCGGTGACAATGACGTTAATTATAATTAACGAAGTTTTGTGTGGCAATAATGAGACATGATTACTCTATTCGCAAATAAAACACCTTTTCACTACAATCAAAAATACTTTAGAAAATAATTAATAATATTGCATTCTATAGTAAACACTTGAATAGGAAAACAGCCCGTCTATCATTAATGAAACAAATATTTAATTCAGTATTTGTTAGAAATTCTTTATCAAAAAATACGTCAGTGTGTAAGGAGCCTTACTGACTTGACTGAATCCCCTTACACCTTTCCCGTTGCACAAACAACTCTATCTATAATCAATTTGTATCGATGTCATGGCGAGAAACGAAAGAATGATGTTGCTATCAGACAATACCAATTATTGTAAGCTGTGATATTATCTTATACGTAAATTAAAAATGTTATATCATATCAGTGTATGTTCTAAAAACGTTCAAGGTCATCTTTCTACTTAAATCTTTAGTATTATTATTATTATTTTTGATATAATAACAGTTGCAATGACTTTTATAGAGCCCACACGCCAATATTGTTCAATAAAACATACGATTTATATTTATTGTGGTATATTTAAAAGTAATCGTTAATTAAAAATCTCTATCAATTACCCGATGTCTAGTGTCACCCCATTGCCGTCGATTATCAGCAATTTATCTTAAATCGTGTTCATCATTATTTTTTTTTGTTGCCTGTTCGTCGTAATGCCTAATTAATCTTTTTGTTATTTTCTAACTTTAATGGAATACATGCGCAATGTAAATAAGAATAAAATTAATGCCGATATAATCGTTAAATTTTACGAAGACATTTATTATTGGTGTCCAAAAATACCTTTGTTGAATGCAGAGGGCATAACATATAAAATATAAAAACAAATGAAACCGAGAGCGACTCCTATTACGCAGGGAAACATTTCTCACGCACACGCGGACGGGGCAACAATATTGCGGAGTCTCAATCAACGAGACCATTAGGTGCCAAACATCGCACGCATTGTTCTGGGAGCGCGCTCGCATGAGTTAAGGCCCATAACGGATATAACTGATAATTATATAGCACACCGAGACCCAAGAGTACTTTGTCCGCCGTTATTTATGAGCGCCGGCCGCGGTTGACCAGCGCTTGCCGACGAGTCGGTGGACTGCACTCCGTTCATGTTAAGAATGCAGTGAATTACCACTGCCCGTCCTAGCCACGCCCCTCGTCAATCTAATCGTTACTAATTAAAAAGTCAATTTCACACTGACCAATTGAAAGCACACTTCGATCGAAGTGGACTGTAGTTGCTTCCTTCGCACAAGGCGCGTTTTGAATACATTTTTTATTTAAATTTTTGGTAATCAAAAATAATTTAATTATATCGCAAAATATAAAAGTAAACGAAAAAAATATTTTCAGTTTTAACGAATGATTTAATAATTAATAAGTGCACTACGATCGTTCCCGAATATTTTTGCGAAAAAACTTGTTTATGGCAATAAAGAAACCTTTGTTTTAATGGAAGTACGCGGGGCGGGGCGGCAAAAGAATTGTCATTATTCGGGATATAATTTCAAAAGTCAGCGAGTCGAGCGAAGAAAAACCGCACACGACTTTTACGGCGACAGATGGAATGGTTTATGAGCCGGCCGTCTGTCAGACGATCACTCGATTAACATTAAAAACAACAATTAGCCGGACACTCTCATTGTGTCTTAAAATATAACCGACATTTGTAGTTTCAGAATGCGCAACATTGTTCACGTGCACAGAATTCATTCGGGGAGTCACATTGTTGAAGACTGGGCGCAAAATATTGTTTACTCGCGGCATGATATTTTATTTATATAAACATTAAACCAATTTTAATACATATTCAAGTTAACTAGCTTCATAACTCTACTTCATATTCCGAGGGCGTGTGCTATACATAAACATTTTGCATATATTTGTACGATTTCAATATCATCCGGCCTTCCACAAATAAAGCGTAGCCATTGACGGCCGGCGCGATATCACATTAATTTGAATAAAATTAATTAGGCTGGAGCGACGGCATGAGATCTACGAGGCTGCGAAGGAGCTTTCGTGTGGTCGCACAAAACCTCTTATCACATAAAATATTAATAGAAATGCACGTGCGCTCATTGTCAATAAATTACCCGAGTGACGGAGCAATAAAAGTATATATTTGTTGCGGAGTGAATGGGAGGCTGCGTGGAGGCTTCGATGTGAAGTAGCCAATAAAAGTGGCCGGCGTGCGCTCGTAAACTTCCGGCGTAGACTGCGTGGCGAGACGCGGTGCAAGCGCGACGTCTGCACCCGGACCGAACACATTCCCACATAGAACCTATTTAAAAACAAAACCAAGGTCGCGACGACTGCATAAGACATTTACAAGCACCAATCTTTACGTAAACGACCGCCGTCCACTTATATATAATACAAACAATGTCAAATGACGCAACCTCGCACGGCATGATCTAATAATTCAAATGGAACTGAATTCATTGTTTATAATTCATCTGTCGCTCTAATCGAGCGGTTATTTAAAATGCCAAAACCCACTGGAAACGTCTCCGCGCAGTAATCAAATGCTTAATAAGGTTCCTAACGTAATACAATAAGAGCTATGAATGTTGCATGACTCACGTGGGACGCTTCGAGAGGTTTTTTCCAGAGATAAGTGCATCATCTAAAGGTCAGAGGACTTAAATTAAATTAGACTGTATAAATAATTTGTAGAGGGCCTCCGACGTCGGACGGACGGCTTGACGTACCGCGTACAGATATGATCGGTGACCCGCCGGCAACCTCACCTCCTAATCTACGCTTCCATCTTCTAATACCTCGTCTTATTTCTTCATCGAACAAAAAACATGTAATGCTTTTAATTAGATTAAATTGATTTATTCTGTATCGATCGAGCGTGAAGATAAAGTCCGATGGCCGAGGTAATTAATCCCGCAAATAATGATCGTAACGAACGTAAGGCGATAGCCTATTGTTGTAGAACTCTTGAGAGAACCGAGCGACGTACACGCGACTTATCATCTGTTATTTATTTTCAATTACCTTCATTTAGAAATCGATACTTTCTGGTAATCAGTTTTAAGTTTTTTTTCTCTGATTCATACTTGAAATAGACGGATAGTTAGTTTTTACATGCCATAGGAAATAGTTGGGATTTCGTTTGAAATTGTTCTGGATAATTAACGATTTGTGGAAGAAATTTTTTCACATGAATAATACCGACAAAGCGCAGGTGGTAGTTGAGTTAATTAATTTTGGTCTTTTGTATTATATTCTTTTGTTTGGATATCACTATTGATATATCTATATGTGATATATACCAATTGAATACAAACCGTAATTATTTTTTCAGCAGTAAAGAAATTTTGAGAAAATTTATTATTACTTATTTCGGGTATAAAAATAAGTCGTCTTAGCACAAAGGTAACGTATTTATTTCAATAACAGATAAAGGTCTACATAAATAAGCGAAATTCGAAATCGCCCAAATCACTACCCCAATGTGCGCTTCAAAAGAATTCAAATTCAAAATCAAAGTAAACCGAATTTGAAAAAAAAAAAAGCAGAGCCACCCAGCTTTATTGACAAAGTTTCTCATGTATTTGACGAAACAATAAGACACGTCCGTCCGACCCTCGATCGTGATCCATAAAGCGCGAACTTAGCTAATGAAAATTAAAAAAAATGTAAGTACACCTGCACTAATTATTTGCATTTGAAAACTAAAATGTCTCATATCGAGCGTCTTTAATGTAGTTAATTTAAGGGCTATTATGTCATGATCGCAATTTATAGCAATGTAAAACTTCTTTGCCATTCAATATCTACCTGCGCGGGCTTGAAGCTTATTGTCTAGCTTTGAACACAAACTGCACAGCCGGCCCGAAACATCATACCAGGGCTGGCAATAACAATTAAATTAATGATCATGCAAAATTTACTTCTTTCGTTGATATATTTATTTTAATTAAAAAAAATATTCATATATGATATTCTGACCTTTAATTAATATTAGGTTAAAATTTTCTAAATTTTCCTGCATTTCTTCAAACTGGTCTGTAAAAAAGTAATAAACTTACAAAATCCACGTTGTGAGAGATAAAATTCATTCAGTTAATTGTGTGCGCACCCCTGAATACACGTCTAACAAAAGATTCTAATAATTATTATTTTTCATCTGCAACGTTTTTGTCACAGTTATCAATCAACGGAAGGGCCGCGCAGTTCTTTCTTTTCCACTTTAATTCTTTTAAATTTCGCCGTCTCTCTCGCACGCCATCCGATGTAATTATACGAACACCTGGGCGCAGAAGAATGTCGCACAAAGAGACAAGTACTGACGATCCGAATCTAAGATCAGGAATATTTTGTTACCGAGAAAGCCTTTAGCTTCATTAATTATAGAACACAATGCCCTTTACAATTTTTGTAAAATTAAACTGCTCGAACGTTGTCATATTATTTGATTAATTATTCCTTTAGATACATGTTAAGGACTATTTATTAAATTTAAAAGATATTTGCTGAATTGATTACCTTTACCTCGTTCACAATTACAATAATAATTCTATGTTCTATTTAATATAAAAGAAGAAATGTTAAAAATCTTCATCTTGTACTTTATGAAGTTTTTTTTAATTATTTAAATCTCGTTAGATAAATAATCAAAACTATATCTTCCTATTCCAACATCTACATACTTTATATAACAAATGTGTATTAGTCGTGTATAATTAACCTACAAATCTAAGGTTATTATCGTTAGTTAGCTTCTTCTGATGTAAATACCATTTGAGTAGGACTCCCAAAATTGACTAGTTTTTCTAGTTTTTAATTAGACCGCCACTCTCTTTTCAAACAATAAAAGACAAAGAGCCACAAACTCTTATAAAAAATTGTAAAAATACACAGCAAAAACTTCACTACGAAACATAAATCACTATCTATAATAGGCATCGTTAACGTGTGTAATTTTATATTTTCGTAAGCACAGCGAAAAGGCTTAGTTAGAATCTATATCAGTTGCAATAAGATGACGAGCTACACCGCTTGCCGTGTCGTTAATGAAGAAATATTGCGGGCTTTTGATAAGTTGCGCGATAACTGCGCTCGCGCCGCCCCGAGCGCGGCCGAGTCGCGCCAATATTAATTATAAGAGCGGGCCTTTACTTACACGAGATGCTTTATCTACGGCACTCCACTTTCAAATTTTAGACGAAAAATTTACCTTAAGCAAATACAATACTATAGCAACAAACAATAATTTTTTTTACGACCACTTTTATTCGTCTGAAGTCGCAGTGGGTGGGCTAATCGCTCATGCAAGCCTTTGCAGGCTCTCCACTAGTTAGTCTCTCGACAAAGTTCGCGGGAAGTAATTATTCCTGAAATAATATAGAGTGTATGGGCAGACTTCTTACTTCAGCATCATCATTTCGGCAAAAGGACATCCACTTCTTGCTCGTCAATTTACAATAAAGGTCAGAGGATTTACAATAAGATCAGTAGTCAGTGACCTGCATCCAGCGTCTTCTTAACAAGGTCCTCTGTCCACATTGGGTGGACGTCCTGCGCTGTTCTAACCGGTCCGTGCCTATAGCTCTCTCCACGGTTCGTTGAGCACCTCTGAGCTGAGACATGGAGGTAGTTAATTTGGAAATACATGATTTTATTATTTAGCCGTGTTATTTATTTAAATTAACACAATACACTTTACACAAGGTTGAATGATTATCAGACAAAAGACAAACAGGATGGTGTGTTTATTCAACATTAAGAATTGGTTATGATTAGCTAGCCAAAGGATTTTAGAACACTAAGTCATATCTATTGTCTAAGATTTCACAAACGTAACAATCCATTTTTTATTAGCTTCTTGTCACTCGTCCTAAAGATATTAGATATTTAATTACTTTTAAAACAAATATGCCGTATTTGTTAAGGAAACCGTGGAAAAAACATTTTCCGATCCAATTTGATATCGAGTTGTCTTCTTCCTTTAGATCAAAATATCGAAAAGTGGTAATATTATAATGCAGCACAGAATTTCGGCACGTTCTCGCTTGTTATAAAGGATATATCCGTATAAACATTCAAGTGACGAAATTTCGGCGCGTTAAATTGAAACGATATCGACGGTCAGCAAATCGAGACCTTGTTTGTTTAGGGCGAGCCCACCCTAAAATATTTATTTTATCTCGGTTTGCCGGAGCGTCAATAGTTTGTTTCCATTTTTATCCTGTTTTTAAAGATAGGAGATTCATTCCTAATTTATATGTGCGCTGTTTGCATGGCTATCGGAGATATGTAAACCTAACATCTGAACAAACGTTATCTAAAGCAAATAGTTTCGCGGAATTAAGTCTTCCAGGTGATTATTGATTTTCGTTTTACGATCTGTGTCTCGGTATCCTATTTGTTCTGTCCGGGCACGAGTTTGCCGGACGTGATTATCTGTCTTTGCTTTTAAATAAAAATAGGACTAGTTCAATATAACTCCATCGTTCCATTGCCTAAATATATTTTTAGGACTCATAAAATAAACAATAAATCAATAAATTTCTGCATAATATGGTTATAAGGAGGAACTTCTCGACTATTATTTTGTTTACTGATTTATTTATTTTTGAGTTCGGATAATTTTCTCGTCTTTCGTTGAACGGAATATTACCTATCTATTTATTATATACCCTTTAACAAAAAATTCAAACATAAGTTATTTTTTATTAAATGATATTTAACAGGCAATATCACCAGAATTAATTTGTAACGACTTTCATTTTCTTACACTTTTATCAAGATTTTATTTGTAAAATCGCATTTATGATTTATCGCACTATTGACACAAAAATGTAATGTACTGAATATTAAAAGTAACTTAATGAACATTTATTTAATATTACATACATTAACAATACCAGAGTTCATTAGGATTTAGCAGATTCGTTTTAAAATAAGAAGAATTGCCGACGGCTTAACAATTTCTTACTTTCTCGATAAAACATTCTTTATAATAGCTTTTAAAAACAATGCGTTAAGGTTCATTCTTGAATAACGTAACAGCTCATCAAACACAATTAACAAGATTATTTTTGAGTACAGAAACAGCTACCTGAACACATTGTCTAGTAACAGTTATTGTGGTTGAGCTGTACGGGAAATAATCTTTTAACAAAAGCATGTATTTTTTATTTTAGTGCAGTGACGTAAATCTGCCATTGTTTTAGGATTACAGTTTCTAAAATCTTATGAAAAAAAAAGAAAACACAACACCTTTGTGATTTTTACATTGAAATACCGGCGTATAAAGACCTTTTCAACTGCATTCGTATTTTGAGCAAAATGTGGTAGCTACTGTTTGAAAGTTTTAAATTTATTTTTAAAAACGTCCAATTTTTTGTATGGTCATGCAACTATAGATGTTTAACAAATTTTGTATTTTTAGTACGTGAAAGAAATCAATCTAAGCTATAAGTTGTAACGGAATATTTATTAAATGAACTATAAATCTACGAATATGTTGTATATGAAATAGCAAACCGAATGTGACAAATTCGTGTAAATTCACGCGTGTTATTCTTTTATCTCGTTCATCGGGGGATCCGTTTTGTTGGCGCGCTGTGCAACAGCTGTCGATTATAACAAATAGCTTGTTCTGATAATCCTCGCTGCAAGTATCGCCCGTCTATAGCTGTGCGGAATCATACGTTTTGTTGTACTCGTTTCAAGCTGGGAGCGGCGTGATATTTAACACCGCCTTGATTACGTTTTCGCTGATTGTGTTTTATATGTTGAATGCGATTTATATTCAGATCAATTCATTATTTCTGTTTTTGTAAGGATGCCATAAATTTTTCAGATCTATGTAATAACCATTACGTGGAAACATCGAGAACTTTCTTTTGTTATAACTGTTGCGTATCAAAAATTCTTTGACTTCAAATTTCTTTTATGAACTTTTGATAATTTTAAACCGTAAAAATCTCTTAAGATTCATTACAAAATTTTTCCTATATCTAAGCAGTATTTAATAAGGACGCTATATCCGAGACAAATATACCTATTCATATCTTTTACAAAATTAGGAATTTATATATAATCTTCAAGTATATATTTGATTATATTATACTTTAATAACACAATTAATACTGGTTAAAACATTATAATATAATTTTTCACTGAAATTTAATGAACTTAAAATATTCTGATGCGTTCAATAATAATGTGTAATCGTGTGTAGTAACTGGCTGCTAAAACATAACATTAAAAACGATAACTTATGAATATTGCATATTGATGGCTTGTATTTATAACGTATCAGCGGATTGACTATACCTACAAATAATTAATAACCGCTCCCCCGATTCCTTCGTATTTTTCACTGTAAAAAAATATTAGTATCGTCCATTGATACGAGCCATTGTCCGCGCCAACCCCACGCCGCTCCACCTGTAGTGAATGGCCGCAGCCTTACAATGAAAAATGAAACTTTTTTTTCTTCATCATCCTTTTGTCGGGGGCAATACTATATTTCACTTGGAACAATTATCATTGTCTTTGGCACCTCGGAACACTGCGGTTACATACAGCTGGGAGAATCTTTTGTGTATTTCAAGATTTATAAGTTTAGCTTTGTTTTAAACAAAGGTTGCGACAATTATCCAATGAAATCTTTTTGTTGTTAAATTTTAAAATTGCGTAGTCTTAGGATAATAACACGATCAATAAACTCACAGAAGGTCTCTCATTTATGATCATAATTTCAACAATAGGACCTCCTCTGCTAAACATAGGCCTCCCCCGTAGATATCCTATAGGACCAGTTCAAAGTGGCTTTTTTCCACCGTCTTCAGTTTCATTCGTAAAACAGAAATAAATGATTTACTAAATTGTGTACGTGTAGATATACAGGTTCTGTTACAATTGATGACCCTACAATTTATTTTTTAATGTAATAAGAATTATGAGAACAAGAGTCGTATAAATTATTGGAAACATTAAGTAGATCATTAGAGGGAAAATGTCAAACTGGATTCAGAATCAATTTAATTTCGACTGCGATTTACGAGACGCAATAAATAACTTTTTCATATCGACTCTGCACTATTGTAGCCATATTTTTATAACCATTAAAAAAAACCGATCAATGAATTCTAAACCGATGACAAAAAATAACCAGAGCTCCCACTTCTACAAACATCTCTTTCTAACGTATATACACAACGAAGGAGGAAAGAAACGGAAATATAGACATAAAACAGCTAAAAAAAAATAATATTATTAACACGCGTAACAAATTTCAATAAATAAGCAAATAAATTGCAATCCGATAAATGCGTCATTGTTCGTTGATAATGTTGATTTATATGAATATTCATGTGTGTTTAATTTAAAAATGTTGGCGTTGCAATGAAATATGCTTTATGGCGTTTTGTATTAATACAAACCGTGGCGGGTTAACGGGTGCGTCGGATCACGTGCGGCCAGTTATTCGACTCGCAATGCCCAAATTCGTATCTGTGCAGTGTACAGGGACGGAATATGAAAAGTTATGGCAATTTACTGTGCTGTAGTATAACAGTATTTATTACGAGTTAAAGAAATGAGGCGTCACATAATAAAACCTACGTATTTTTAATTTATTTAACAAAGTCAGATATTTTAAATGATTCAACAGGCTGTTTTTAACTGGTCTTATTGAAATCCTATGACTGGCTATCTTACGCAAAATACAATTTATCAATTTAAAATATAAAGCATTAAATAGAATACAAAGCGAATTATTGTTAGCTTAACAAACTTCTTCCAACCGGTCTTATTGGACATCTACGGACAGCCCTTTGCCCAGCATTGGACATTGGGCTCTGCGTGGATTAGCTTGAGTTAAAATTATAATGTGTATATTTTTTTCAATTAAAAACATACATTGTCATTATATTGATTATAACTGAGTTCTTACATTTCCACTTCACAAAGCTTAAATTAGAATGTCATTAGAAGAATAATTACATAATAAATGCAACATGTTTCTTTCGTGAAGTTTTGCTATTTTTGACTGATAACTATGCAATGAAAGTATTATTATTATTTTTAATATTAGATATAGATTACATAAAATGAACTAACCTAGAAAATCCTTGAACTTACTAGCAAATAATGAGGTTGTACGTTTTACAGACAAATGAACCTAGCATAAAAACTAGATCGAACGCTCTATAACAATCTCTTACCCGTTTGCTATTAACTGCTTTTTACGATTATCCATTAATCATAATATGACATTTATTATATTTGTAATAGAAATAGCCTTTTCCCACGGCTTTACCTAAGGTGTGCTAACGTTAAGCAATCTTGGCACATATAACGAGACGTCGCTTTTTCATAAAGCATTTCTTAATTCTTATATCAAACTGAAGTTGTGACAGTCATGCAACATTTTACTTTTTTTTTGGTCAAATAATCCACTGTACATATGAAGTCTCCTCATTGTCTTATTAGATTCAAATACAAATTTACGAAGCATAGTATAAAGTGTAATGTGTCTCTTTTAACGGCATTACCATTTGCACACAATACCTACAAATTAGTTACACTCATCATACATCAATTAAGATTGATTGTTTAAATATGTAGTACCAATAAATCCAATAAATCACAACGAAATCTGATTATAGAACAGGTAATAGATGATCCACATAAATTTTCATTTAAATAATTTAAGTCTTGCCTGTAAAATCATGTATAAAAAATCACTATGCGTATGATTGTTTTAATCTCTATAGTAATTGATCCCAATAATAACGAAGTTTTAGTCAATTCGCTGCCACGATTTCTTGAATTAACAACGTAACAAATTACGAGTTTTAGTCAGTTAACAATGATGTAGTCAAACTGATTGCATTATAAATATAATTATGTATAATAGTAATTAGACTTTTTCGTAGAGTGTATACCAGTCTACGGTGTCAGGTGTCCTTCGATAATCTATGTTTACACGCTACTGCTTTTACAACATTGTTTGAAGTAACAAGATTAAACAGTACGTGTACGTACTTCCACTGCGCATTAAAAATAAATGCAAAGTAATTGTTTGTTATTTTGTACAAGCTTATTAGCGAAACCTCACCATCGGGCGCGCCGAGGTCGCAGACGAATGAAAATACTTTAACGAGAACCTATACAATTTGTAATGACATTGTTTCTTATCGGAACATTTCTTGTTAGAATCGAGACCTGAGTTTTGAGCATAAATAAATAGCGAAAGGCGATCCGACCTACTCGTTATCGAAAGACGTTTAATATTTTAGGGACGGGTTCGTATTGGAAAGGCATACTGCAAGTTTTGTACTGATATGGCTATTGCAAACGGAGCTTTATTTTCATGGAACCTACCAGGTTCGGTGTGTGCACTGGATTCAGTTTGCATTTGGATGTTCGGATGCGCGTTGCAGCGCCGTGTGTCATGTCTAGAAGCGATTCGTTGCTGAACAAACAAGCTTTTTAAATGTTACCTAACTTGTCTTTTTTATATCGCCATTTGAATATTTCCATCGTTTCAGCAGGGTTCGTGACACGACGCGGCACGGGCATCACGTGAGAGATATTTATAAAAGAAAGGCGGTGTATAGCCGATACTGCGTTATTTCCAATTTAATGACTGCTAATACCAAATCGAGCCCGTCGGCACGTCACAACACAGTCCTTATAAGATTTTCGTATCGACGGTTCCTTTGATAAATAGCCATCTAACGCTTGCTACCTCGCTTACTTGAAACCAATGACACGCCAAGTTCCAAAAAAAAATTCATGCGGCCACAAAACATTCAATATGTATCATCGCAATCCAACCTGTTACAAAGTTTACAAATGAAATATAATTTTTCATCTGTCAAGAATAATAACACTTAAAAAAAGAACAATAAACCACCCCATAGCTATAAACAAGGAGTCGCTGAAATGTTTAACCACAAACTCTAAATGAAGCCATAAACCGTCTAGAAAAAACCGATGAAAAAACTCCACCAGCAAATGTGTCGACGAAAAAAGTTTGCAGTCACATGCAAATGTCATCGCGCGACTCCGCTCATTATACCGCTATAAAACCATAACAACAGTCATTATAAGCGCAATTAAAAAAAAAAGTACGCCAATACAAACTGAAGGCTAGTGTGACGAAAACCGCTTATGTTGCACCCACATAGTTTTGTTTAGGCGACAGAAAAAAATATTTAAAAAACGAGGGCGCCTCCGTCTTATGCAAAAAAACTTCTTATGTATTCACCCCTCGCGATTTCTATTTTTAATGAACGCTTCTCATTTTTTTTACAATCCACGCAGTTGTTTTGACGGCTTGCAATCTAGCCACTAATTGCTTTTTCCTCGTCGGGGTGAGCATTTCACCGCGCAAAATTACATTTTATTAATTGAATAATATTAATGATACTTCCTCGCGGCGATCAATCTTTAATAACGTTTTTATTGGTGGAGCGAGCGTCGCGTTCCCCGGGCATCGGTGCGCTCTGCGAGATTTTTTACCAACGCCCACGATTGATGTTAATTACGTATCTAATGGCTCCTGTGATACACTTCCATTAATAATGCCGGACGACACGGCCCGCTCTTACGAGATTTAATAACGACATCGAGCTCGAGATTGATAGTGCATCTGTGCCGCGTTATTACAAAAATGTGAACGCCGCCAAATGTCACAACAGAATATATGCGGCGGCCATAGAAATGGAAACATTTATTTTAAATAAATAATTATAATATGAAAGCATCGGCCTCGCTCATTAAAATGCAACACCTCATCAAAATGAGATTAATCCGCGAATATTTCCGACAGCTGCCGCGCGCGATTGGCGACGCAAACGTCAAAAAGTTTATCTATGCTCGGCCTAGCAAAACAAATCTCGATTTATCCCCGAACGCATAAATGGCGGCCATTGTTCTCGGTCTTTATTATTACCACTCTTTATTAAAACATTTTATTTTACTATCATAACGATTTTTTCACAGTGGATCTGTGCGTCGGTATAATTTCTTTTGTTCCGCACTTTCATATTGTTGCTTTTTGTGTGCTTTTTTTATGTGCCGTGGTGTTGCCGTCGTGTGTGCGCTTGATTTATTCTCCCTTTCGAGTAAAACAACACCCGTGCGAGTTACGATTAGCTGGGAAACGTAATATCTAATTACTATGTGCGGGCACGTACGAACATAACTCGAGCGCTTCCTCCTACCAACGTAGTTTATGGAATTAAATCCTCATATTTCGGCATGCCCGTCGCCGTCCGTGCCCAATGTTTCGTCGTCTCTTGCTGCCATTGGATTCTTGTGCAATACAATCATTTTAACTTAGCGAATTCGAAATAATCCTTATTTTAGTTTTTTCCAGTAATATATCACAGTTTCAAAATACACGTTGGTAGACGAGGAACAGTAGCTAATGTTGATAATTCTAAATTCAATAGTTTCAAACAAAGGACGTCCCCTGGCTCAGCTAAATGGCGTTTTTTAATCGTATATTATAATTAATGTTCCTTTTGTCGCGTGCTGACGTGCCCTCGCGCGAACAATGGGTCTTCTAATAGAAAGAGATATATATTTTTTCTCAGAAACAAGAGGCTACCTGACGATAAAACACAGGCGACAGGCACGACCCGCGCTGAATTAGATTAGAATAATAATCACTGCGCCCTATCACTACATATACTGTGCCTTTTGACTAATTATCGAGGACATATCCGATCTTTTAACTACTCTATCGAGGATCTTACCTCAGTAACATATATACACATATATACTTAACGGCTTAGAAAATAGACTCAAAGGCCTTCCTCCACCGTGTCTTCCCTCATTTCGTATCAAAAGCACAACGCGCCCCGCTTGACCCTTTATAGGACTACGTAAAGCAACATCCACAGATCGCAAAATTCGAATGGACATAAATTTTTTATTAAGCGAACTCACCCTCGGCTCTACGAACCCTTCACAACCCCGTACAGAAAAAGGGAATAGTTAAAATGTATAATAAGCGTGTACAGTCAGTATTTTTTTTACTTGCGGGTATAAGGAGTAAGCAATAAAAAACTGCATTATATCACGGGCGCCCTCCCCTCATTATGTGACGCGAGGGTCCGTGCGGATGTGTGTGTGAAGTTTTTTTCTATTAAAGACGTTGCGAAAACATAGGTAGTCACCACACTCTGAGACAATGGGGATGAAGATAATATTTATGAACAAAACTAAAGTAAGTACTAATCTTTTTTGCACAATAAAAATATAACGAATAAGATACGGCATTCATAATCACTATTATTACAGCAATAGAACATTCACTGCTGGATAAAAGCCTCCTCATGTATTTCCTATAAGACCGTCCAACTTATGGATGGATGTCTTGCCTTGCGCTTGCCGATTCGTGGCTTCCACTCTAGAACCTTTCTCCCCAGCGGCCATCTGTTCTGTGTGCTATGCCTGCCCACTGCAACTTCAACTCGCCTATCTGCTGGATCGGTTAATTTTGAACGTTTACGGATCCTTCATTCTCGATTGGATCTCGTAAAGAAATCCCGAGTATATCCCTTTCTATGATCCGTTGAGCGACTGTGGGCTTGCCAATAACGCACGAAGAGAGTTTCGGCACAACCTTAAGTTTTGATTTGAAATATATGCTATATTAAAAATACTATTACATTTTTAAGTCACAGTGAAGCATGGCGGTGTAGTATACAGTAGTTTGAACAGAAAATAATCGATAGCGATCACCCCGGCGTATCGAATCACTTACAAAGTGAGCGGGGCAGCCGCGGGATGCGGGGAGTTCATACATTTTTTTCTCTCGGCAATTAAACGAGTACCGACGGACTTATAAATTACTCTTTGTATCCCGGATTGAAGCATGCCCTTTTTTTCAGATGCAATAAAAAATAACGACTGTCTCCCAATTATTATAATCATAAATCAGATCGACCGGCAGCTAAAAATATTTCATTATTTTATACGGAACCATTATTTATTTTCAGACAGTAGGTTTACGTGTGTGTCAAAACTTTCTATCGTTAAATTGGAACTACAAGTAGAACATAAAAATTATCACATTACAGTTTGAAATCAATATCTAGGTAGCGAAATAACGCAGAGGTCGTACACTCCCGCCGGTGTAGAACCGTTCGAGAACCTTCCTAATACAATAACACGAGCAATTAATTTTACGATGGAAGCAAGCGAGTCCACTCATTTTTTATAGTTCAAACCACAAAAAATTAAACAGGTGGCCATAAAGAATGTTACATAAACAACGTTATATTAAATTCTAGTAAAACAAATAGACATTAAGTCCGAACCCGAACCGTATCGCCATTCCGCGCCATAAAAATAATCAAATATATTCGTTCCATCTCATTTGGCGGAGTCTTAAACGATTTCTCTCGTCCGACCTTTATTACCGAAAACATAACTCCTCATTTTCTTTTTTATCCCCCTACTCAGCCGCCTCCCGGGTATAAACCTACAGGGGTAACTCGCTGCATATTTTTATATATCCTTAAGGATTTTTCGTCATCCAAACCCTCTTCTAAATACACTGCCCGTCGGCCGTAACAGCAATGTGAATATCTTATTAAACAAAACATTGTCTTAAACAATATTAACAAAACTTTAACTTATTGACTTAATGTAATATTAGGATTAATTAAATTAAAATATGTATATTAATAATAGCATAACGATATATCGTTTTACGTTTACAACTCTTAAGACTAAATTAAAATTTAATTACAATTGCAATCCACCAAACTTTTAAAAATAAGCATGGCCATGTCAGTTGCGATAGGTTGAACCTCGTGTTGCTTCAAAATCACCTAAACTGTACGACGTCTATTAGAATACATAATGTCATTATGTTATTGTTTCATTTACACTAAAAACGTACATAAGTGTTTTATCAGTGAGAGGGCACATATTGCGAGGGGGCGGCGTTTTTTCCTCGTCTAATGCGGTTAATTTCCTCTTTCCTCTTTATTTATAGTAATCCCTTTATAAGGTGATTACGGAAATGTGTTTTTGTGGACATAAAAGAGCGCAGCGTGGGGCCACACGTTCCTCGTCTTACGGGGATTCGTCGTGGTAAAAAAATCATAAACAACGAAAAAAATTACCGCCAACTTTATTTTTTTTAATTTTTAGACTGCAGTTGATGAACCGAGTTGTCTTAGTTTTCGCATAAAACTAAATGAAACGCGATATCGAGTAAAGACTATGAAATATTATAATGATGAAGAGTATGTATAATCTAGGATAATTGTTTTTTTTAAATTATTTGCATTTTATTATTCATACTTAACATTCACCAAATGTGCTTATATCTAAAAGCCTTTGATATTGACAGCAATGTAAACAAACAATAGATATGACAGATAAGTAACAGACATAACGTATTAAATAACAGTTTTCTTTCAATATTAATTCAAGGAATGTTAGTTTATCTTATATTTATGTTGTATATTATTTATAGATATTACGTACATATTAGATATAAAAGTTATCCCGTTGAAACACAGAGACATTAAAGGTTAACAAAAGTACATTGGCTTTTGTAAAATAACCAAACGGGTCCGTTAGATTCACTTACAAAAACGGTTTGACGTCTCATTCTAGAAAGTATGTAAATACGAAGCAAATTATACCTGGGCCGGTCTGCGCCAAAATCCTAACGCAGGATAAACGTGGGACGGATGACGCGTCGGGTCTACATGATATGTCCTTGATACAGCGGGCATTCATATTTATGTTATGTTAGTGCGCCGCGACCGGCGGCTCGGGCGAACATTCGTCCAGGCGCGAGTCGACGCAATGAGGTGGGTCCCGCACAAACATTCAACTGAAAACTAACATATCACATGAATGCAATGTACATAATGAACCGATTCGTTTACTTTGTACATGGAATACTAATTAGTGTTCATAATACAAAACACATAAAAAGAAATAAGAACTTTGATAATCTCATACTAGATGAAAAATAAAAACGAACTATTAGTGAGTAATATTTTTTCACCAAGATTTTTAAATACATAATTGTTAAAATTTTCATTAGCAACTGTTTCCTTTAAACTTGTAAAAGAATAAACGTCATGATGATACAAGAAAACTTTTTAATTAATACCTAATGTATCAAAAAGGCACACCTGCCCAATAATAACCCCTTGGAAAAGATTTTTAAAAACATTATATAAAATATCACAATGGAGCACAAAATATAAACAAAACAAAAAAGGTTTTGCCCAATAATTCCACTATGTTCAATGACCAACAAACAGAAAGATTCCATGTCTTCAGTCATCAATCAAATAATATAACATTAAATTCACTAATTAGGCTTTTACACAACCTTTATAGTATACGTAATGTCAAAACAAATGTATTGAGTTATAATAACATAGTAAAATACAATGGGCGGTCTAATCACTAGAGGCAATTTTTGACAGACAGTTATGGTATGGAAACAGAAGAACGTAATATAAAAGATACATTAGTATCGTTTAGAATATGAAAAATGTATAACACATAATATTAACATGCTGCATATGATTAATGCAGACGATCAGAAGACTAATTATCTCCATTCTCAATAAAAATCTCTCATGAATATTAAATCTTGACCAACCTTAATCGTACCTAAAGTGATAAAGTACGGATTAGCAATAACTTTCTAAGTCGTTTATTTACGATGACAAGATGTTTACATATTAAACAATGAATTCCAAAACAAGAAACAAACGCCTCTGTGCCTATCTCGTATTAAGACATTACTAACATGTTATTATACGTTCGAGTTTGTTATGTCCCTAACGACGCCAAAACCCACTCCTACGTAAATCTCAGCCAGATCGGATACATTAACGTTGCGCTTATCAAAGGTTTAGTGGACTTCTAACTCATGAAGACAGTCTTACGTTTCAATTTCAATTTATATATTGTGAAAAAATGGATATGTAAAGCGTAGTACAAATATGCAATCATACGAAATAAATGAAGCTTATACCAAAGTACAAAACGTTTATATTTTTGGTATACATAAATGAAGCGCAGTGTAAGATCCACAAGGTAGACAGACAGAATACTGGGTATCTCTAACCAGTCCTTTTGGAAATCTAAAAGGGAAGCCTATATCCAACAGTGAGCATTCTAAGGTTAAAATGATGAAGATGTCTCGACAACGTTATTAATGATGATTGTTAAAAATGATATTAATCTATTACATTTTCAGAACGATCACTTTGTTTAATGATTACAAACGTGAACTGTCAAATACGGATTTAATAGTAAATACATTTTTCTTAATTTTTCAAGTTTTCACGTACTTTTCAATTTTTTTTTTCAGCAGAAGCTTCTACAAAGTATAAGAAAATTTATAAAAAAAAGTCATTCTCTAGTTATACCTGACCAAGAGAGACAGGGATTTATTTTCAAACATGTGCATGATATGTTATCGTATCATGTTCAATTATTTAATTATTGATCACGTTACCTGGGATGGAAATTGCCAAGAGTTAGATGCCCTTTGATCATTATTATACTTTTTATTTTAAATTAAAAGGCATTGTTTTTATAACGGCCCAACTGTCATCCTGGCCAATTTAATACAATATAAAGAAAGATCGAACCGGAAATGCACACGTCACGTCCTTGCAGAGTGAAAAACTACATTTTCACTCTGCAAGGGCATTTACCTAAAAAAACTCAAGTTGACCCATATAACAAAGTAAATGCAATATTTTGTAACTAAATATTGAGATGTCTGTCACATTATTTAATACGTGAATTTTGAGGTTCAGTATATGTTGGTATATTTTACGGTATTATAAATCGAAAAAAGTTAGATGAAATCTTTGTGGTTCCAACTAAAAAGTACTTTGTCAGTTATTATATAAAAAACAGTGGAAATATTTGGTGGGTCGCGCGCGTGGCTGCGGAACCCCGGTGGATGTTTTTTCGCAGTAGCCGCGGGGTCCCGTTGCACGACATTGAGGTACGAGAAACCTTGACCCAATGTTTGCAACTATTCATTGTATTTTGAGTGTTTTCGCGCCGGACATACTGTCGGCGCGTGGCTTCCTGATGCTTTGTTTTTCTCGATACTGTGCATAATGTGGTCGTTTATTTGCATGCTGACGTATTTTCACCATAATTCCATACACCTATAATATACGTAGAATTTAACTACTTGTTTGAGTCCTACAACAACGTTTCATACATTACCTTGATCTTTGTCATAAAAATCTACTCTGGTACAATATCAATTTATATTTTGTGATTACTTTATTTTTGAAATACGTCGTGGTATGACTATTTAGCATAATATGTGTAGTATTTTATTGTGGTCTAGGTAAGAGCTCCTTTAACTATATCTTGTATTCAGAGATTGAAAATAATACAGAATAAATTACAATCAAAATGTGTAAATTATGGGTAAAAATAAGCGCGCCGAATTATGTGGTCCCATTACGGTAAACACGAGACGCAAGAAAGATAAGTTATGTACATTTGATTTAATACATCAGCATGTAAAAAGAAAATTTGAAATCGTATTGATTTTGTTCACGAGGCCCCGTGGCATCCCTCTCCTGCATATAATTGCATCTTTTTGTCTGAGAAATACTTACGCCTCGGGTGCTGATTTACGCATACAAGGTGTGCCAAACTAAACGCCGTCTCAAGAAAATACTATTCAAGCAAGCATTACATTTCATACCTTATCTTAAAGACACTAAATCTATTTTAACTTGAATGTGTAGAGAAAAAATACTTATTTACGGAAAACGTTGAGTAAAGAAATTGTGTGGGGTGGCCCTCCACTCGCAACCCTCCGTTTTTTGGTGAATTTTTTTCTACGCTTCCTTAATTATACAGAAGTGTTTGGTTTTTCTTGTCTTTTCAAAGAATATTTCTTTATAACGTGAATAAAACTGATAACAATTCGTACTAATAATCCATTGAAAAAAAAAATAGTTACAGAACATCGTTACTATATAATTATTACAACTCATGTTTTAAACCCAACTTTTTTTCTTAAAAAAGGGACCAATAAAAACTTTGTATTTAATGGTTGACGTCAATTTCTTATTAAAATCCTATAAGAATATAGATTCAAATATGATAAAATCTTGATATTCTGTGCTCCAATACATTTCAAGTGTTGTATATTTTACACACCTAACATGTACAACATTGAAAAATGTGGAAACTTTAAAATTATGTAATTCAGAACTTTGCGCGTGAAATTCAATGAGACGCAGTGAGACGCCCGTTCCGCCCGATAAGAAGTCCCGCTTTATTCCAAACAGTGAAGTACGTTGCTTCAGTCGTTATTAAAAATATACCCGGTTCTCCCCTCCTAAAGAAAGTTGACTTATAATAAAGGCCGGCATAATATTTCCTTTTAAAATTTTTTGATTAGATAAAATAATGGGGAGGTGAGGGTGGTCCGACAAAGGGCGCTCGCGGCGATGCGCCAATATCGGCTATTCTAATTGTTGTTTTCTTCGGCCGTGCTTACACTCCTTTGTAATTCAAAGGAGCTTTGTTAAGATGCAAATGATTTTTTTTTTAGTCAACAATTTAGATAAAATGAGGATTAACTTGGTCAAAATTTAAAAATCGATTGCAACCAGACCATTATTTCAGTTTACTTTACCCACACATATCGATTTAAATTGAAAAAAAAAAACATCGATGCTTGAATTTGACATGTGATTAAAGCTATTGTTGTCGAACGCAATGCCCGCGTCTCTGATTTTTATTTTTAGTGGCCGTCTATTAAAAAAAAAATTAAACACGGCTCTTATTCTGTTATCTGAAAAATTTCTGATTTTAGAGTATGCATAAGTAATTTTAAAATTTTAGAAAATTATCTGTAGGAATAATGTTTTTCCATACTTTTTTATTTATTCAGGTCTTCAGATCTGAATAAATAAAATAAAAATAGTTTTTGTTTTAATGTCTTTTTATATTTGCGAACAAAATAAATTTCTCTCTAGTATCATCCTATCTACAAAGGAAAACCCGTGACTATTTTTTCCTAAAGTCTGGGCACAATAGCCTTCCAAAATATAAAATGTCAAAGTCGCATTAAGAGTCTCCATTTAGGGTTGTCCCCTTTTTTTTCAATTTAAACCGTTTGACAAGCCGCGCGTCGCACGCAGCAATGGCCTTTCCGATGCCGTACAATGCCGGTTTTCAATGAGATTGGTTACACTACACTAAGCAATACAATCAATCAAAATTGCATCGGTCGATCGACACCGACGCACGCTCGCCCCTAACTGTACCAAGACCATAATGTTGCTAGCAAAGTTCATTTCAAAAAACGATAATCGCAGCGTAGCCAATTAAAAAAAAAAAATTTTTAGCTACGTTTTATTACTATAGAACTTAGTACATAGTTGACGTGAAAACGATATTTTCTCACTTAAAATGGGTTTCGATTCAGTCAAAAAATAACCTAATACTAACTACTTATTACCTCCTTTGTCCTTAAAAAGTGGCGCCAGATTTATGTAATCTGCGTTCATTTCGAGTCACCGTAACAGTAAATGCAAATGTAAATATTTTTATATATGAATTAAATAAATTTCAGAGTAGCGAAATGTCGATAAGTAATGGATTATTTGTATGGTCACAAGATTGTTATAATGATCAATGAGTACGTAAAATTTTTAAACACAAATATAATAAATTTATTAGCCGAATTTTAATTTCGTTACTAACTGTATTAATTGGATAAAAGTAAAAACATGATAACATAACTGTTCAAGGACCATGAAACATGAAACGATGCGTGAAATGGCTTACACAAGTGAACATATTTCTTATAATTAAAGTGTTTTCTGGACATAGTAAACTGGTTTAGTTATTGACCATTTAGCTTCTGATATCTATAAGTCAATAGCATAAATATTGAACCATGCGATTACGACGCTTTCGTCTGGTGTCAGTGATTCAATAATGATGAATAATATATTTGTATTTGGTCACGTAGACGACCGAAAATACATACCACATAATGCTGATTCCTTGTGATTCTTGAGTGAAGACCATGGGCCCATAAGACATCTACCCACAAGATAAACAGATGACCTTGTTAAGACCACTTCTAACCGGCATTACCGGAAATCTATAAAGAAGTCCTAAATCCAGTAGTGAACGTCCATAGGATGGAATGATGATGCCGCTGATATTTGGTTATAGATACCAATTCTGTTAATAATTTCTAATGCTAATAATAAGAGGTCATGTTAAATTGGTTCTCTCTAAAAGTTTATTTATAAACATGTTCAATTTCTGAAACTTGACAAAACGTTACCACTTATTTGTTTACAACCAAACGTAGCCAGAAGTAAAATCATTAAAAGTTTCTATGAAGAGATAAAAAGTTATAATAATAATAACTCATTTTTTTGTAAAACAGTGATATGAAAACGTGAATTAGTATTAGTAGTAGTAGTAAACAATTATATTATTTTAAGCAATCTAACAGGATTTACGTAAATGATACCATAATTAATTTAAACCAAAATTACAAAAACTGACAACACCAATGACCCAAAAACTGAAATCTATTTCTCATTTTAAAAAAGATATAACGAGAAATCAGGAAGTCTTCATTAATGCTAACATAATTGAAGGGCTGTAATTTTACCCGTTTCTAACAACAAATTAGTGAATTATAAATGTATGAGGCACGCCCCTCGCTCGTGTTCCGGCCGCGTTTCTTCATTTGTCTTTCTAACAAGTTTTTGTTTCGTTTCTCTTTAATAAATTTCTATAATCACCCTTTATACCGCTACTTTTGATTTCTCTTTCTTAAATGCTCAGTAAAAATTCTTATTAATTTATAACTAATTTATCAGTGTACTTTGTAGACACTTATTTTTTTAGTAGGTATGCGAAATACCGTCCTTACAGGTAGGACTCCAGAATTATTTATTTAAACTGTCTTATTTAAACTGTATTCTGAAGACAAAGCAAATACAGGAAAATGCACTCGCACATCAATTTAAGGTAAACTTATTCTTTCACCACTTCAAGATTCGTCATTTGAAATATTTACTTACGTCATTTTAGTCCAGAACACTCGCTACACGGATAGCATGAATGAACTACTTGGAAACAGTGAGGACGTCGGGTCTGCTACGTATACATCTTAATTACAGAACACTAACCTACCGCAACTTTCCCATGAGTTTCCCTTTTAACCCTCCTACAAGCCCGTTAATTGTCGCGCCCTAACGAAGCGGCGGTTAACCCTACAAACGCCGACACGCAAATTAACCCTTTCTCCGCCGTCTGTTTGCGCAGTTTACACCGCTTTATTGAATTAATGCGAACGTCGGCTTTGACTTTAATAAGGTCGGAAGGGTTGATGGGATAATATCTTGTTTGTAAGGAGATTCCAGAGGTTTCTTTTAATTAATGACTCAACCCTTCCGGCGCCCTGTGATTATCTGTTGAGGTTTGGTGTTTAATTATTATAAAGGGATTTGGGGTTGCGGAAAGGTGTTTAACCATTTGCTTTATAAACCACTGACGCAGATTCTTAAGACAATGTCTTCAGAATTGGACACGCATAGATCGAATATCATCCTTTTTTACATACTCTGCTGCTATTTTAGTTGCGAAAAATACATTCCTACGTGCCTTGTAGTTTTAAAATTATTAACACTGGGTCTGTTTTTAATATTGGAAGCATTTGAAAATATTTTTGTAAATAAACAGTAAAGAACTCCGATCTCTACATATTTAAACAAAGTGATAAAAAATCTGATTGAGTTCATTGTTGGGTTTTATAGGTCAAAGTGCGTTTGAAATCCTAGTGGTCATTTTAAGTTAAGGGTGTCTGTCATCACAGAGGCGTTCTTTTCGTTACCAGTTTCACATTTCAAGTTCCAGGGATTCTTATGATGTATACAACTGATTGTTATAAATTATATATCTTGCTTATGAATCTTTAGAATGATTATCCAAATAACAATGAATCTATCAAATATGTTAGATTAATAATGAACTAATATCGTTTCGTCAACTCTTCTTGAGTTAATGGGTATTTGCGTGCGACCAACCTTGTCGACGTGTCGACTACTAAAGTCACTCGAGAACGATTCACATCGGGGCAATACGCTAAAGAAAAAGAAATTTTTAATTTGATTAAGACCATAACTATGTTGCATTTAATGTCGTCGTATTAGTATTAACTTATAACAAACATATTTAGGTTATACCAAGTTCACCGGGTCATCTAGTAATAATATAAATGAATGTTACTCTTAAAACAAAAATGCAAGGAAATTTATCACAATAAAAATAAAAAGTGAAGGCGCCACTGCTAGCGAAAATTCAAAAATTAAAAGTTTCCTGGCAGGAAAACCCGAGGCGAGTTAAATGAGCCGGTGTCCGACCGCCCGCCTTTTAATTGCTTAATCGCGTCGTAGGCGGGCTGCTTAATTGGCCGCCTGACCGGGCACTCCACTCCCGACAAATCCCGACAATTTCCGACCACTTCCGACAAGTTTAAGCGCGGTAATTACAAAGCGAGATGGTTAATTACGCTCCAAGGCACGCTCGGACACCGACGGGAATTAATTAAACTCGAGACTCGGGAAATTCAATGGGGATGGGAAAAACGGTGAATGAGCGATTTAAAATGGAAATCATTTTAGGTGTTTTATTTACATTCTACTAAGAAACTCCCCTAATTTCTTTTCCGATATCCTGGGACTATAACAGACTTATAAAAAGAATAAATTTAAATGTAGGAACTTTATGAACAAAATAAATTTAACAGTAAAATTTGAGTATTTCTAGAATAACACTAATTTTTAGAAATTATAATCGAATTAGCTCCTTCATAATGGTATCCTTCAGTTTATAGAACCGTACACTACTACCCACAAAAGAGTTAGTAATTTATTAAACCTATTTATAGTGTAAAAACCATTAAATTTCAAATAATTAGAGATTTTTTTGGTAAATAAATTATTAATATCAGCATTTAAGAGGTACAAATTTTTAAACATAAAAGTATAAATTATTTATACTTTTACATCTCTTTCAAGTTCTATTAGTATAGTTGAGTGATTTTTAAAATCATTTAATGACGTGATCGAAGACGTCGTCGAAGGTAATAATTACTACCCATAACAATGTGTACCCTGTTAACAAAATCCTCGTCAGCACCTAAAACAAAAATCGATCGCTCAAACCAAAATAGTACTAATCACAAGTACTGCAATAGGTACGAGGTTTTCGAGCCGATACACAGTAATGCAAAATATGTACCAGTAAACAATACTTATCGTTAGTAAACTAAAGCGATGTTAACTTTTAGCGGAATCTACTTTCTTCAACATCGTTTCGGCTATTGGAGGTTCACTGCTGGACATAGGCCTCGCTTTCAGATTTCCAAAAGTACCGAATTGAAACTGCCTGAATCCAGTTTCTTCCGATGACCTTAACAAGGTCGTCCGATCACCTTGTGGGCGGACACGTGTCCTCCACCGCGCTTGCTGGCCTATAGTCTTCAGAACCTTTATGCCCCCCAGCTACTGCTTCCAATTTAATTATGACCGTGAGTGTACAAATAATTATACCGCAATAAACATTGTCTCAGAGAACAAATTTTCTGACAATTGTCATTTTGCATATTTTTATAACGAACTTCGAAGTCGTAAAAAAAGAGAACATAACGGGCAACGGGAGAAAGTTAACAAGTCTCGATTACAAATTAAGCAAGCGGATTGTCAGCGGTCGGACTGCGCTGCTTTAAGGAGATGAGAAAAAATCTAATTACAACAAGACTTTCTGTAGCCGCTCTTTAATTGAGAACTTTCGAGTCCCTCCCTCCCTCCGCGCGCCACCTCTGACACCCGCCTGTTTGCATTTCCCCCTAATCGCGCTCCGAGCGTCGATTACATTTTTTAACTTTTTTTAATTTCATTCAAGTCTTTAATTTTCTTCGCACTCGCCTTTTCTTTTTCTTTTATCCGGCACGTTTTTCTCTCAGCTCGCAGGCGATATTTCTCACCGCCATTACACCAGCCGTAATGAGATTTTCTTTCATTATGTTTAATCTTCCGATTAATTCGAGTGTTAATCTTCTCTTTTGACGCCTCAAAAGCTACCGAGAGTTGCGGCGTTTCACAATCTTGCACGGATTACGGGCGACATTAAGAAGTAATTAGAAAACGTGACTGCCGAAGGACTCGCAGTGGGTGGACGGGCGCGTCCGAAATCGGCCCCGGCGATTAGATCGTCAATAATTTAATTCGTAGCAAATTCAAAACGCCCGTCCTCTCCCAGATAGGTGCTTCGGACGTGTCCGGAACGCCAATGGCGATTCGAAGAATCGGCAAATTGAAAACACCTCGGCTCGGCTGTAAACACGTCACGTGATTTAGGTTTTAATCAAGTAGGGACGCTCGCCCCGACGTAATTGTGACAAATCCTCTGTTTGTCGGAGAGAACTTTTAACTCGGCGATCGAGCGGGGCCTAACGGCGCCTCGCACGTGCCGGCGCTGGGGAGACGCTTTTTGTCGACACATGTGCCCCCGCCCGCTACCTTGATTAATTTTTAATATTTTTTCTTTCCACCCACGTACACGATTTTCACTTTCGCGCTAAGAAAGCGCAGTTTGTCGTCAAAATAGATATCTGCTCCGCAGTGTATACATTTCGACATGATTTACAGCCACGCTTGGTCCGGCGACCGGCGACGTCACGTCGACTCATTACCTGCTTAATGTTAATGTGCGACAATTGTAAATGCAGCGGTTATTTCGCCCGCGCTACACCTACGTAGCTCATTAGCGAATTAACAGCAGACGCAACTGTGCTTCGCTGAATTGAACGTTGTTGGAATCACCGGCGCTGCATTCCGTTTAATAAATTTTTCAACGTTTAATAGGGATGTATTAATATTTAACGATTTAATAATATTTTCTTCTTGTCAAACGTGAACGATAATTGTTTCGTGTAATTTATCGATCCCTTGGAGTTTGATCTAAGATGGTAGAGCGCTCGTGTGCGACAGTATTCTGTCGGCGAGCACGTAGGACGTTCGCGAGGCGCAATTATCGCGTGGCGCATATCCCGATTAGCGGCGGCGCGGCTACAATTAGGTCGGCGGACACAGGCGTTAACCTGCAATGAGGATACGCCTAAACACTCGCTCATTGCGCCGAAACGTAACCGCGCGCTGGTATCCCGAGACCTCTAATGCCGAGCAGCGGTCGCGGCGAACCATCCCCTATTTATAAATGAAATCCGTGCTCTTTGTAAATTCACCTCGCGAGTCACCCTCTCAAGAGTTCAAAGAGTGCGCCGTCCGGGGCAATGTCCAAATTATAAATTCGCATTAGAACGGACGCGCACGGTTCGTTTACCGTTTCATTTTGGTTCAATATCGCCACTCCACTTTGTTCCACACACACACACCGACCCCTCCCCCACCGCCCGCGCCTCAAGACGCCGAGAAATATCTGCGTTTTAAGCTATATTTCTTTCATCCCTCATTTTTGCAGTTCGTAGCAATCTGAAATCCAACACGTCCCCCGCAGGGGACTCTCCCTGCGCCGGGTGGCGACCCCCTTACGTATTCTTGTACCCGGATAAAAAAGCGATATCTATTTATAAAATGTACGCATGAACGTGTGTGTGTGCGCGCGGCGCATGTGTGCGTCGCGCTCATTTGCAAACCGTCTCCAGAGATAACGTCCTCCGGTTATCCCGGTCTTATTGCCTCCTTCTCTCCACGATTGCCGCGTATGTGGAAAAACTTTCGAGTTCTTCCGCTGATGAAAATTGATTTCGTCGCGAAAACGGAAAAGTTATAATACGACTTATTTCGATGTCGTTAGACGTTATTAGGACACAATCGTCGGGAACACGACGCTGGCAGTTGGAGCGGTACGATTTGAGTTTTGCGAACGAGGCTTACCCCCAGCGGGTAGTTACTTAAAGATTAAAAAGTAAGGAGGCGGCTCGCGCTCACGTATGAACGTAATTATAAAAATGTAAGACGTGGGCCGCTCCTCCGGTCTCTCCCCGCGCCCGTCGTGCATTTTTCGTCCATATTAAACTCCCAGCGCGCGCTCCCCGCGACTCCTCTTTTTAATCGATTTCCCCGACACAAGGGGTGAGTGCTCTGGGGTGAACGTAATTTTTATGCGTTTTTTTCCAACGGAGGAAACCGTCGCCGGAGGTGCCATTACGCCACGGCCTGTTGAAAATATTTTAATTATAAGGCATTAGCGCGTTTTATGATAGCACTCCCGCTCGAGTTTATAAATGATCGAGAGCCAAAGTAATTAAATATTTGAATGCGGTGAGATTTCCTCGGGGAGCTTGGATAATGGATGTTCCGAGCCACTAGCGCGATAATATGATAGACATAAAATTCGATAAAATTACTGTTAAATGGCTTTCGAAAATTTTGAATATCGGAGTAAGGACCTACTCCGATATTCAAAATTTTCTTAGATATAGCTTGGAATCGTTCAACATTAACATAATGAGAAAATAACATTTTAATAACAAGAGATAAATTTTACGGAGAACACATTTGCGAAGTTATTAAAAGTTTATTTCTGATTATTTACTCTATTTGAGTTTATTTAAAACATCGTCTTTGTAAACATAAAATTAGAAAAATATGACAGAAACAAAAAAAGCCAGGTGATTGTAAGAATTACAAAATCATAAAAGAATATATGGAAGATAGGAATGAATGCCTAATAAAATATCGTAGTTCACACTGAAAAGTGAAACGAAAACAAGCAAACAACGATTGTCGGAAAAACTAATCAGATTTTTGAGTCGTCCATTTTTGTACTCCTTGATTGATGACTACGACGCAACTCGCCGCCCACTCGCAACCAGTTGGACATCGCTCGGTTTGCTCTGCTAACTGATTACAAACGGTTTATTCAATCTAAATCTGACATTGATTTCGTAAATAGAAGAAAATGAACTACCGTTGTTACATAACTTATCACTTACATCTAAATTTATTCTTTGCAGATAACGAAAAATGTGTCTATCTATATATCTATACAGAAGATATTACATAACTGGTATCTAACCTTTTATATAAAAAAAAAACGAAGCGCCCAATGAGTTGTTAAGTACAAACTTTAAAATTACTCACTATTTTTCTTTGAGAAAGTTCTTATGATATAAAACTACTCATAATTTATTAAAAACACTTTCTTTTCATGTACCAAATTTATAAAATGAAAATACTTATATACGCTGTCAAATATTTGTCTTTAATCAACACCAAAAAACGTATTAGGCTGTAATCAAACAAAAAAATATCATGTAATACAATACATCAAAATAAATAATAAATAAATAAAAATAGGCTTGCTGTTGCGTACACTAAATAGTAATTTTTGTAAATAATTGTTATTATTGCTGAAGCATTAAATTAAAATAAATAAAACAAATTGTTTTTTTAGAGTGATCACTCACTGAATAACATTTTTTTTCATTTATTTTTTATAAGAAGTTATGGCTAATAGTGTCTCGATAGCCAATCATGGATAAAAAGGACGTTACTCATTGCAGGAAGTTTAAAAAATTTCTTAATATAAAATATTTTTAAGAATATACGTTACATTAAGAAGATGAAAATTATAACGAAATTATAACACGATGAAAATTATAACACCGTTTATTTTTAATGGATGCAAAAAAAAAAATGCTCGACGAAGGGAATTAGCAATATTGTATAAAACACGCCACCTCTTAATTGCATTACTGCGGTGGGTAAGCATGAACAAAGCCGATTCGCGTATTTACACACGTAGCAAGACGACTGACACCTAGGGTTTCCCCGCTCACGGCGTCTTACGCAGGCACAGGGTTACGTAAACGTACATGCGATAATGCTACGCCTGTACACCTCTACGCCTGCACAGTACACACCTGTACGCCCACGCACGAACTTAGAGAAGCTGCAAAAAATTATTTCATTGCATCGACGGAGTATCGCGTAGGCGGATGACGTCACGATTAAAATACACGTTACTAGATACGTGGAAATTAATCACTATAAATATAGTATGTAAGGTGACAGTGAATTGAAGGCAGTCTAAGCCTCTTCACAAGGAAACATCTATATATATTTTAATGCCATAAGGTGATAACATTGTACGTTCTTTACATAACATGCAATACACGGCTTTTGAAATCCTAACTTCTACGAACTTCACCCCCTCTAGCAAATATAATTAATATTCAATACTACGAAACCGTTCATACGAAAGTATTATAATACTTACAGAATACTTTGACAAGAAAACGATAGAGGAAATGTACTAGAGGTACATTGCCTCTGCGGATTCTATCTACCGTCTCCCGCAATGGAATCTTTCACCAATTAATTAATAAAAAAATACAACTATAAGTTATGATTGCAGTTAACGATTCGTAATCGTAACGTAACAAAGGTAATGCCTAACATCTAAATTTATATTATAATTTATAATGAAATGAATACTACAATTTCAAATAACACATTTATGCAAGTCTAGTTTTCTAATTCACAAACAAAGCACCGGACCATTTAAACTAATTGTAGGAACTCATTCTCAGACAGCGATGAGTCTCCTTCCGCCAGACGGATTCGATGGACGTGGTTCACGCCAATTTTTTCTTTGTTTAATAAAACAAGGTTTGGGATCTTTAAAATAATGTCAATTACTTTAACCACAAGAATCAATTAAGAAAAATTGTAATTTAATATTTTGGTATTTTGTCGAAGTTTACAGTTTAAATGGCATTAATGAAACAGCGTACTTTATATTTTATAATTATTTTAAACAAAAATGAATCGACTAATGTTTTGCTAAGAGCTAAATTCAAGATAAGGTATACCAATTGCCAAAAAAGGATTAAACTTTTTTCTTGAATTTTAAATAAAGAATTATAAAAACAAATCTTTTCTTTTTACATATAAAACACAGAAAAGTAAATACACATGTCTATGTTGCTAACAAAGATGCCATTTGAAGTAAATCAACGCTTAGAAAGGTATCGTTGTTTCAGACCAAAGGTATTGGCCTCCCCCAAAGATATCTTTGGGTGGATATACCATAATTGCCAACCACAATTGGTATGTAGAAGTCGCTGCTGCCCATCCTGTGAAAACTTGTTTGTGAACAGTAACAATCTTACATAACTATTAATTAATTTTGTTAAATTTATTTTTAATTTGCTCAAGTAAGCATATTAGTATTGCTCAAAAAGGCATATTGGTATTTAATGAAACCAAAAATATCGTTTACCTATTACTATGAAAATAACACACATATCACATAATTAAAATCTTGTAGTATACGAAATATCGTTGCATATTACGAAGACATATAGATAAATAAAGTGGCTCCTTTGAAATGTGTCATTTATTTAATTTTTTTACAACTGCAAAAGACAAATAATTTTGGACAGTTCAAGTAATAAATTTTGACGCTATTAAGATTTTTTGGAGCAGGTCGTTTAAAAAGCTTAATGCAATAGGAAACTGTAAGTTGTCAAGTACGAGCTCATAAAGCGATACACCTAAAGCGGAAGGCTTCCACGACTGTCGATCAAGCGGACATGGCCCCGGCCGATTTCCCAGCACTTGGCGATCTAGTTTAATTACCATCCATCACGGGGCCGACGTGCGCCGTATCGGCCCATCACCGGCCATCGGCTACCGAATACGGGCTCGCCGTAATTGATGCGACTAATACACGTCATTTGCTGAGGCGTACCGCAACATTCGGACCACTCAGTTTCTCTTTTTGCAACAAATTTATTGACAGAAAATGTTTCTTTTTATTTACTAATTTTATATTATACTCAAATTATTTAAATCCATATCCAAATATTCTTTATTCAACATCAGACTGCCTATTCGGAAAATAAAATTGTTTAATTTTAATTTTGATTAATTTACTTAAATATTTGTAATTAAAATTAATATCTCAAACCATAGAAGACAAACAAAAGGAACAATAGGATTATATAATATAACATATTTAATAAACATAGAAATAGCCTGGAAGCTAACACATTATTACTAAGTTGTGTAGTCACTTATGAAATCATTTACAGTGTAGCAACCGTTAGCACAAACGTTCTTAGACATTTTTCTTTAAATCTTGATGCTTTCAACTGATGCTTTCTGTACATTAACTTATTGTAAAAGCGTATACAGTACCCTTATGTAGTTTTAAAATCTAGAAGAATTCGTCTCTTAGGTATAAAATTAGTTTTTGCTTGGTATTGCGTATATCGCACCATTGGGAAAAAATGTTAAGGTTTGTAATTTAACATTACTTCTTTAGAGGGTTAATAATAATTGAAATTTAATATAATAAAATTGCACAGGTAACAAACATACGAGGTTTGAAAAGTTTTATTTTAAACTGTATTCTTCACAATATTTATCTATTTTTGTAATAATTTAACATTGCTTTACAATATATTTCTTAGCTTTGAATCCGTCATCGTATGAACACCTAAACATATTACAATACAATATATAGAAATGCACCCATTCATCTATATCCACCAAAATTTACAAGTATTTGAAAAGGTTTTTTATTTAAAGCTTTTTTAAATAATTAAACATACCTTCAAGTTTCCTGTGACTTAATATTTATAATAACGAAAGACGATAATAGTCTTAAAATAATTATCTAAACATAGAAAGAACTCTTTAATATGTGTATTTAAGTAACTCAGTTTAATTTACAATAACAGGATATTCTCTTATTGTGTTAACTGATGTAACACAGAAAGAGATATTTCAAAATACTACTGATTACATATTAATATTGGTAAAAAGTCGGAATTACATTAAAAAAGTCACTACTCTTTTAATGTAATTCCGATTTTTATTGACATTTCTGATAATAGAGATTCAACGCCGAATAAACCATGATTTTAAAACCAAGTATAATATACGAAAATATGACGTAACAGAGGTTTTAAGTTCATTGACGTAAATTTATGTTTAAATTTTTTAATTATGAATAATTTTATTCTCATTAAATTGTTATTTTTAGATACGTCTGTTAACATGCTCCGATTATATATGTGCCTGTTTGAATACGTACGTACACCTAGCACAAAACCAGCTAAAAGTTATAAAAAGCTTATTTACTTCAATAAAAGATCTAAAGAATAACCAAAAGTTCGCATTAGGCGTCCCGTTATTCCAAAAATAGATTCCCTAATGAGATGTAAATGAACGAAGAAATGGCTGACTCCATTCGTGTTATAATAACGCGTAACGACCTACAACTCCGGATTAAGAAGCCCTTTGACTCAGAACTAGCCACCGCACGAAATCCCGGCTCAGGCAGACAAAGTCTTTGTGCATCGTCAACTTTAAACTTATTTCAATAGAGTTAAAATTTGTATGCACTGTTCGTGGCGATTGGTCCGATGTGCGTTCACATTACGTGCACAATAGTGTGGCTATTTCGAAACTAATTGGCAGGAAGGGTTGCGAATTAACGTCAGGGTCGAGGCGTGTTGCTGATGCTTACTTTGTTTCTTTAAAGCTGCGCCTATTTTTTTTAAGAATTAACAATCGAATTAACATTTAGATTTATTTCCATAGTAATTGTATTATTTGAAATAATCAATGAATTTCGTAAATAAAGCGTAATCATGATGAATGTTCTAAAATATTTAGTTGCAACACAAGTACACACATAGCTGAACACAGGTTTGAGAGCGCCATCCTAACATACCATGCCATATTCGCCGAGTAGAATTAAAATAGCGTTCTTCCAACCACTTCGTTTTAAGCAAGTTAAAAGGACAGATGATAAACATAAAAGCAAAAGAACGCCTCTGTACCGTACAAACGATAAATATGTACTAACATTTTCTCCGCGTGTAAACTCATCATTACCTCGTTATTAAGCAGTGGCACAAGTTGCATTTTTTTGTACTAACTGGACGGTGGGAATACAGTATAGTTACTTGGAAGGTATCCTCACTATTCGCCACCGCTTTTTAGTTAAGTATAAAGATATTTCATCCTAATAATTTCTTTTAAAATATAATAATATTTGACTAACATTTATAAGTCTTAAACTTAATGGCTTTAAAGCGCATTACATTTTTCACAATACAAAAGAAATTCCTTAGTTCTGTTGTTGTATATACTAGAGATTGTAGGAGAACCTGTTCTAATTTTTGTACAAAATATGTAGTACGTGCAAGTCCCTTACCGAGGCGAGCAAGCAGACAAGACAACCGGCAGACATAATAACTGCCTCACAGACGTCAAGGAGCACTGCAGCTTCGTTATTCGCTCAGTGTTGCGCTGAGCTTCGCGGATAATGCGACGTCTCTCCGATATAAAACTGCGGAGTGCAGCCCGACGCTATGTATTATGCATTCGTGAATATAAGTCGCATAAAGCAGTCCGAATCAATTACAGGGGCGGGCAGGGCTCGTTAGAAACGCGTGACGCATGTACAATCGCGTCGCGGTAAGGTAACCAACGTTTATCTGGTGCTAAGCCCTTGCGAACAATGGCCTGGCCAAATTAGGCCTTTATAGTTGATAGCTTCCCCGGGACTGGGTGCGACCGCTTGTTTTGCTTTTTGCCCGCGTCAGTGCACCCGGACCGGGTTTATCGTTTCGCGTAACGATCTGGATGAATGACGTCGTTTTTATTTATTATGTTCTCGAGAGAAACCCAATGACGGACTTCCAAATGATGCTTGTATTTAGATACTTCCTAACATCACCCGTTTATTAAAATGCCTTAAAGTGCCTAGTTGAATACGATTGTGTTTTATATAAAGGGCGTTAAGCACAAGGACCTGTGAGAGGTCAGTTCGCGACAGCAGCTTGAGTATCGTCCTAAGTGGATTAACCCCTTTACAACGCGTTCGAGAGTTGTTCTAGCACTTAACTGTCGCAATGTAGGTCGTTTCATTTAATTTTGATCTCCGTCTTTGTTTGTAATTTTAAATATCTTTTGTGCTAGTTATTCTTCATACCATACGCTCTTTTCTATTTTTCATTTCGTATTCCGATATAGATTCTTGAATGGCGACCACGAGACTGTGGACGCTACGCAGGTAAACCTCCCACTAGGAAGGCCTATGATCTAGTCAAGGTCGAATACGAGCAGCGCAAGGTCATCGTGGCGACCTTTGGCTAACATAATGATTCTGATATAGGTGTCTTTTGTTGCAGGTGGCCAAAATCAAATAGTACCACAACCACAACCGCAGGGTCTGATAGTGGAGACAGGAAACGGCGCTAGCGTGCTTCAGTTGCCGGCTACAACCTTGGAGCAGATCCGGCACATCGCGGCGGACCCGGGCGCGTCCACGCTGCGCCTGCCGCCGGCCGCCAGCGAGCCGCCGGCGGGCGCGCGCGAGCTGGATTTCGACCTGTGCTACGTGTGCAAGCACTGCAAGGTGGCGTTTCCGTCGGCTGCGCCGCTGCAGGTGCACCAGGCGCGCTCGTGCTACGCGGGCAGGGAGGCGGCGCGGGGTCTCATCCGCGTGGTGCAGCCGGCGCTCGAGTGCCGAGCTTGCCCCGGCGAGCGCTTCCGCACGCCCGCTGAGTTCCGTCGGCACGCGGACACCGAGTCGCACGTGCGTCGCCTGGCGCCGCAGTCATCCCAGCCGCCGTCGGAACCACTCACGCACGAGATGGAAGATGTGGTGAACCAGATTACGCTGCTGGCGGCCCGCGCCGCGCAGGATGCTACAGCCTCCAAGGAGCCCAACGTGAACTTCTGCGCGCCCGGGCCGCGCTTCCCGCCCGGCGAGCTGCCGCTGGCCAGCGCCGGCCACTAGTTCCCACGAAATGTATAGTTACTATCTCGGAGCTCCCGCTCTGTCCGTTGTCCGACAACGCAGCAGTTCACTATTAGCTCTTAATGCTTGTTTCCGTTGAACGTCGCCGGAAGCGGCACTTCCTAGTCGTGGTACGTTTAAAGCTTGTAGGTACGTAAGTGTAGGTTAGGTTAGTCGGGAGGCGCCGCCGCTCTGGGAGGCGGCGGCCGTGCGCCCGCGTCATATCATTCGGTAGGCAGGTGTCACTATATACTATATACTATATACGAGCACGTGCACGTTGCGCAGCGCGCGCTCCGCGGCCACCCTTACCATCGTCTCCCAGGAAAGCAAGTTCCTATCTTTATGGCATATAATATTATCGATATTGATAATTACGATTTAATTATTGTTTAAAGCTATGTAATACATACATATAATCGTTCTAATTTTAGGCATAGATACGTTCTCGTAAGAAGTTCCTGACGCATCGTAAATGTATGAAGATATATATAGTGATATACGTATATGATTTTTTAAACGTGAAGCGAAGTTAGGTACGTACGTTAGGCAGTAGAGCGGTCGTCCTCTCGCGCGGGTGCGCCCTCGGGAGGACAGCTTGGCGCGCCGGGTGCCGACGCGAGATCCGCGCCCTCCCGCGCCCTCCGGAGCCTTCCCGCTACCCTCCCCGAACCCTCCGGCGCCACGGCGCCCGCGCGCCGCCCGCGCGCCGCCCGCACGCCCGCCCGCGGAGACGCGACGACACCGCGTAGGCTTATTGGTAACGATTAATTATAATTATAATTATTATCGTAGCAAACTTTTCCAAAACGAACGAACTCGAAACTCGGGCTGCGCGCCAGCGCCCAGCCTACCTCGCAAACAAGTGAGTTTATTTTGGAACTAAGTGTGATTCTTGAATTTTTATTGATATTATAATAATTATTGGTAGAGGCGTAAGTGAGTGCAGCGCACGCAACGCACGCACGCCGCCGTGCGCGCGGAGTCCCTTATATTTTCGATGGCACAGATCACGTTATTTAAAGTATTTTACATATTTACATTTTATCTAGCGGAGTCTAATACAATATTTTATCTACGAGCGATCCTACTACAACATTGAGTTTGTTCTTTTAGAGTGCAATGTTTTATTCCACCGGTTGCCGGTCCTTGTTATTCGTATTGTGTGCAATGGAGCGCTGCCCGCGCGTGCCTTCGACCTTGGATGACGTAGAATTATCAACCCCTATCGAGTCTATTTTCTTCCATTAAGTAGCTTAATATCGGTACACGTTTTTAATCATCTTTCTAACTGTTCAATCAGACAATCATTTTTAAAATAATAAACATAATTCCAGGAATAGATTGAGGGACCTTCAATATCTTCTATTATTCACAAATAAAAGTTGCAATGCAAAATCACTTAATGATAAGAATGTATTAAATGGCTGAGGATTAATGTTTTTAAACAAAACACCGGAACAGTATTTCGTGCAATTCTATTTCGTCCACAGCAAGTCGATTCTGGTCCAGGTACGGGCGGGCAGCGGCCACGCGAAGGCGCGCGTCTTTACAACACGATTATTTAGTTAAAGGTTTTTGTATCGTATCGTTTGTATCGGTTGTATCGGAGCACATAGGTGTTGCGGTTTGTTGTTGCGAGCCCGGCCGAAGCCAAGTTCGGTGTAGCGTAGGTTCACGTCGGTATTGCGATGTTGTGTCTCCGCGGGCCCTCGTCCGCGGAATGAATCATGGTTCCTATGTATATTTCAATATTATCGCATCTAGAGTTTCACTATACTTTCCGAAGACAAATTTTAATATTTAAGATTAATTCGGATTACTCTGTTGTAAACGCTGCTAGCGGTGCCGCCACGGCTGTTGTTTTTCTTTGAGCCTCGTTCCGCTTTGTTTCCTATTTTCCTATTTCTGTAAGTAAGATTACTCTGTACGTTTATATTATTATTTCGTTATTCTCGAAAGATTATCGATGTGCACATTCGTAATTCTTTAGGTAATGTTGTTTACGATGATAAGTTTATATCTTAAAGGTAGCTCTCGTGTCTATCATAGTTCCTAATACTGAGTATTGTAATACTAAAATTATTTTAAAAATTCTTTACTAGTGAAATATACCGTTCCTACTATTATAATCTGTATCAAAATTCTATGTAATCATTATCGTCACATGAGTTTGATTGTGGTATTTAAAGTTGATTTGTTTGTACGTATAGTTTGTTCTAAGCAAGTGTTTCTTTACGTAACCCAAAATAATTGTGTCAATTTCGATGGAGGTATATTTTGGTAGTAATTCAGAATGGAGTAGATTCCGTTGCCAGCATGCCGTGTGCGTAGTCCCCTACGCGCGAGCTACGCGCCTACGACGCATGCCAACTGTAGCCGACAACAGATTTCGAATACATTGTCAAGTGTAAATGGTAAAATAAACTCAAAGTTAGTTTATCAGAAACTGGAGTTTTATTTTTGTGCTCACCCCTTCATGTACTTTTCAGTAACAAAACACGATTGGAAATGGAAGGTTAATTTAACAAAAAATAAAAACACCTAAAACAACATATGCCCAAACAGTGTGTGACTTACACGGTGTTACAAATATTACGAGTACATGTAAATTTCACATAAACGATTGCTGAGACCTTAAGCTTCTAGAATAAATAAGTGTACTCAAGATTGACAGACGACCTAGTCAATGTCGTTGGCAGTTCCTGAAAGCATGCTGCTTCCCACCGGTCCTATTGGAAATCTATGGAGGTGGCCTTCGACTAGGATTAGGTTGCTGACGATACCTATGCCCCCAACATTATTTTTAATTTCGTGTATACATCAACATTGTAACAAAGTACATTCAAATTACAAAACGTCATAAGGTAACCAAGCAGTTAAAGCATTCAGAACAAGTCAATAATAAAGTTTGAAACAAAGAAACGAAACATAACAATCATTGTCATGATATTCGACATAATTTAGCAGAGTTTGTTGAGCAAATCATTGTGAACGTCCTGAAAACTTGCTGTTAAGTATCTTGCAAAGTTTTGTAATAGTACAGTGGTTCTACGATAAGGTTGTTGGAATGGATTTTTTGTCTAGAATATCTAACTAGAATATATAAATAAAATTTATTTAACGATTGACTAATTTTTTATTAAATAAGTAGATAGAAATATATTTTTAACACGCTGCAGACTTATGAGAGAAAATTACGTATCGAACAAGGCAGAAAACATAAGAGATACCTTAGGATTTATTTTACTAAGAGAAATAATTTTTACTATTACTAAAAGTAAGTGTTGCTCTTACTAGAAATAAAGCCAATACGAATACAATTAAACGAGGTACCAAGTATAAACACTAATCCGATTTAAAAAAAATGTTTGGAAGTGATTGGTATTACTGCAGAACACTCATAAAAAGACATTCTGTACATCGTTAACTACAACACTAATAAGAAAGAGAAAGAGAAATTAAATTTCATCCACACAATAATTTTGGCTCTAGTGCCTTCTAACAGGGACCCTAAAATGTTACATTATACGCATTATCTCACAATGATGATTACGATGATCGGATCTGTGGTAGTACCTTCATCAGTCTCTGGCTAGAAAGATCTACTAGAATAATCTTTTTATATGACTCATATTGATAGAAGTATGACAAAGATCATTAACTTTTCATAGCATAGAATAGTCTCAAAATTTATAACAAAATTTACGGTTTCGTAATTTTTTCACTGAAAACCTCAGTACTTCGACCTACTCTTGCGAAATAATTGTCTAATAAAAAGAGGAAAAGGACAATTGTCAGAGCAGAACTATGAGACGTGTAAACTTAAACATCATTAAAAATATAAAACGATCTCTAAATATTTTCATAAATAGAACTTTTGTTTAACACACTAAAAACTGAATCTCTACATTTGTGATTTTGATACTTTTTATACTCTAAAATGTCAAGAGAATTATTCCATGGACATTCTGCACCAGTTCTAAAAATACATGAATAATATAATGAAGATGCCAGGGTTACATTTGTCAACAGTTAATTGTTTAAAAATTTACTATACTATAGATCAAGAATGAGGAGACCCATAGATACTCGAAAGTATAATCCAGTAGGAGGCCAAGTGGCAGTAAGCAGACCACATATCACGTGGAACAGATAGTCGCTGGAGTCTTAAGTTTCTGGAGTGGTAGTGTAGGCCTTCCACCCACAAAGTGAAAAACAAATTCATCAAGGTCATCCACTTGTTAAGGAAGTCGATCGACGCTGGACGCAGGCTATTTCCTAACGCTCCCATTGAAAATGGGGGAGGCCTATGTTTAGCAACGGACCTCCAACCGCTAAAATGACATATAACTTTAATCATATATCACGTCATATAACTTTAATCCTACAGAGATTGGATCTTTACGAATGACGATCCTTTCTCCTAAATTGTTTAACGATGTAGTCTTTTATTTTAAATGTTTGTCTTGCTTTCACTGAACAAATATAGACGTAATATTGTCATAATTTTACGAATATGTTAATATAATGTAAATATTAAAAAATGGTATCGTTAAAAAAAAATAATTACTTTCGCCTCTTTAGACAATGTTATTCAAAGAGATCGGCAAATTAATACCTTTACTTATTATACTTATATTATATAAAATAAGCTGTAGTTGACAAATGATTTACAATGTTTTACAATACATTCAACGTTTACGTTTTATTATATATCCACATCCAACCAGCCGATATGACTTTAACTAAGCAATCCAGTTAGGACTAAAATAAACATAAACAAAATTTTCTTCACAATTATTTTACAATTTGAAACACTTAAAGATCGGAAATCTTGATAAATAAAGTGTATTTTGAATTTTAATGACCGCCTCGAGTTTAAAACTTTCTGTCTGCAATCGAGTTTGAGTTCATTAAATTTGTTCGCATCACCAAATCTTTCACAAACATCTAACAAAGCAAAAATTACTTTGCTAAATGGTAAAAGCCATATTCAGATGATATTTTTAACACCTTTTGCTATAATTAAATCGCGATTGCAATTTTACGTTTTTTTTATTGCTTTTCGTCTACCTATCAAAGAATTTAGTACACCTGATACAATTTTCCACCAAAATTGATAAGGATAATAAAATCCATGTCCAAAAAGCAAGATAACATTAGGTAGGTAGCTTTTGGGCGGAGACAAAAGGCATTGTAACAAGAGCCGTTACTAAAGCCAGTTAACCTGAGTCTAACTTCTCTATTTGCGTTGTAATTAATTTTGCTTTTTAAATAAGCATCTTACTAAGAAGAAATTTAGTGTTAAGAATTATTCTAGAATTTACGTGATTCATTAGGATTTATTGTAAAAATTTTAAAATGTAAAACAACACCAATGTCGCAAAATTTAAGTTGTACTTTTTTATGTCAATCTAGTTGGGCAACAGACTTCATTTATTATAAAACGATGTTCCTGATATAATTCGTCAACTCAGAAGCAACCATTCGATAATTGGATGTGCGATTCTTATGAATTGTATTGAAAATAGTAAACCGTCAACTGGCAGTGAACATGTTAAAATCATAATTGTGTAACTTACGTGTCTGGACTTAATATTGGATGACAATTTTGCAGACAGACAATTTGCCAATTGTAATATTATATTATCTGGCTCCAAGTTGAATTATTAGATAAAATGTTTATGTGAAATAGTTAGGATTGAGGTTGTTTATGTACATTATTTGTGTAGTTGAATTGACAAAATATCTAAATCTAAGACAATGATGAATCACTATTTTATTAATGCGAATACATTTTAAATCTTTGTGTCATACGTCCAAAAATTCGTCAGTATAGCAACTTAAGCCTATAAGAAAATGGATTAAATAGTTGAGTGTATTCTAATAAGCAACACCGACACCAGCGCTATTTACGAAGCAATATATTTTGACGACAGTTTGTACCTTAATGCAATGCTCCAGCTCTAATCAAGAATACAGCACTCCCTCACGATGACAAGGCACGCTACTATTAACAGCGTGACTAATTTAACTTAAGAAACAAACTTGAAAGATTTGAAAGTGAAGATAATGTCATAGCTTCCTAATAAAAACAATACGATCCCGTTGAGGACAATCGTCGTTATAATTCAAGTTAAGGTTCATTAACAAAAATATTTAGCACCTTTCATACACATTTTAGATATTGATACATTGAAATGATGGCTGTTCGTAATAAAAACATGAAATCATTGTTCCATAATTTATTGTATATTTATTTATTATACGAGCAGAGATCTCGTACTAACTAGAACATAATTTCAAAGTTAAACAGATAACTAAACAGGAAATACGTATAAGATAGCACACTTTTGGAATAACGAACAAATTGTATATGCATTATAGCACATTATATATAAGTTATAGATAATTACAATGTTATTTAAAATATTTATTTTACATATTTTTAAAATATATATGTATTTAAAGTCATGAGTTTCTTTCGTCTGTTCTTCTCAGGTGTGCAGCATTATCATATAATACATGGTAGACTCATAATAAATATAAATTATCCAAAATAGATTTTTTTTAAATATAAACTTGAAATACTTGTAGTTGTTTTTATTACTGTTTATTTAATTCATAAACTGCTACACAATAGATAGTCTAAAAGAAGATAAATTAAGTGAAGTTATTTAAATTTTTCGATATAATATTAACAGCCTGCATTTCTTTCCTAAGAAATTACCATACAACATTTCTTTCCTAAGAAATTACCATACATCGTCTCACTGTCATATTCTGATGAAGTCGCGCTCCTTTTTTGTTTAATTTACACTTTGTTTTAATTAGTGAGTAGGTTACGCATTGGCGACTACGAATACTTTGGCTTTTTCTTTTAAAAGGTGACAGTATGATTAAATACTAAATTTCATGCTGAAATACAGAAATATGGATCATTTTGTTATTGCATATACAAAATCAGGAGACATTTTAACAATAACAACTGTCTACATTATCAATCAAAGGAAGTTAAAATAATTAAATGTAATTAAAAAATGAATAAGTTTAAAAAATAATTAAATATGTTTACGTTTACGCTTTACAATAAAAGTATATTTTTACAGGTTTTTTAAATTATCCATTTTCATCAACTATGCAAAATAAAACCAATTCTAACCTCCAAGCAACTGATAGCGAACTTTGATCGTTAAAAATCAGTGTTACACTCTCATTTGCAACCATATTATTATGAGTGGTCAACCATCTTTCACAGCCGCAACTATTCACTTTATTTATTCTATTATCTCATATAACTTCTATATGTATATATTGCGACTGATGAATGAACTTTTCAACCTCCCTTTTTTCTTCGGCTGTATCATTTTTTTTGACATAGAACTCTCAGTTTGTATAATATAACATAATGTTTTACGTTATGTAAATCACCATTCCAAAGCTAATATTTAACAGCGCCTTATACGAATAGAGGTAAAGTAAACGACAAACACTTATTACCGAAAGAGCGGAAAATGAGCAGCGACTAAGAGTTAGCCAGTCGTGAAACAACATCAACTTCAAAAAGCGGCTGCGCTCTAATCAGACCGTGTTTGAACAAAAAAGTAAAAACAACCCTTAGCCCGTTCGATTGGAGCAACTGTCACACGGCCGGATGCAAAGGGGATCTCACTAAGTTATTGATTATATCGGAATAAGTCGCTCGCGGGGGTCTTTCTAACCCCACACACCCTCCTTAACCCCCTCCGAAGGAGGTTAAGGATATATCGGCCGCATTATTTTACATATATGAGACATAGTTGCACTAAAGCCTTCTCCGAGAGGAAGGCTGTTAGATGTACACTTTAATTTGTCGATATTTATGAAGTATCTTTGTATATGAAGTTTTTTATTGTTTTGTTTAATCCACTTCATGTTTAATCTGATCAAATCTTTTTTGAAGTTAAACGAATAATGCGAATGTATTCCCGAAGCAAAACATATCAGGTACGACTTTTGTTTTCTAATATACGATCTATTCATTTGCGGCTTGCTTTCTTGGTAAAATGACAAAAAAAAGACAAATTCTTCGCTTGGTCCTCAGTAGCGTGTGTCGCAAACGAGATGAGGACATATGAGTAGGCGTGACGTCCGGGCGGGGTGGAAGCAACCCTTCACGCATTCACGCCAAATCCTTAACGCGCGATTTAAAAAAGAAAACTAACGGGTGCGGGTGTGCCAGGACGCGGGTACCCGCGCGGGGTGACCGAGGGGCGGAGGGGGGCGCGATTGAGATGGAAATGCCGATTGTCCCGATCGTTGGCGGCGGATCGGTGCCCGCCGATAACTCCAGTTATAACGATGGGGGAGAGAATTTTAATGTGCCACCATTTTGGCGCAATGCTCAAATTTTACGACCGCCAAGTCATTATGAGGGAAATTATTGGCGCTCTGATTGCTTTAGCTGTGATAAAAATTCTCAAGTCGGCAATAAGGTGGAACTAATTCCGACTTACATTGAAATGATGCTTGACGTAATGAAATTAGTTTTGTTTAATTCGGGCAACCGCTCTCGTTTTTTTATAAATAATTTTAAACTTCAAAAAATCCAAACAGCTTTATTATATGATATCATTACAATCATTTATATTACATTTATATTTGAGCTTAAAATTAAGTGTACATTAGTTAGTAACGCGCCACCTACTTAGAAGAACTAACAAGAAATTCTGTGGAGTTTGTAATTTTTATTCTTGCTAAAATAATTTGCTAAGAATAAAAAAATTTTTAGACTATTACAGCTTAATCAATAATCAAATACAAAAAATTACAGAAAAAATGTTATATGTTGTTTTCTTTTAACGATTTCCTTAAATTATTTGGTTGTTTATTTAATTTGATCTTTATTTGAAACAAGGATAGAAAATTTTTAATCAAGTTTTACAACGTGATAATTAAAGGCACAATAAAGAAAATTTAGATACCATTTGGTAATGTAATATTATAAGCATTCTTAAAACATGAAGTCCATCAAAATTTTTCAAACAACGCTTAAAAGTTAGAGAAAATATAGGAGTCAGGTGGAGCCGTCTGAATAGACAAAGTTTGGCGCCAGGAGGAGGTGATTAATGGGCCCACTGCTTACCCTGTGCATCTCAATGAGGATTAGGAGCTCAGCAATGTAAAGAACTTCAACGACAATACACTTAACTAAATTTGAATATCATTAGACGAAAAGGGTTGGGTTAATTTTACCGTTACAAGTTTTTATAATACGATGATCACTTTATTTTAATAGCCAAAAGTTTTGAACATATTTTACACATTTTTTTCATAGAATGTGTACTTCTTGGCATTTATGGAAATAAATAAAATTTCTGAAAGGATGGCGATGATGACGTTGATGATTTAAGGGACAATCGGGTTTTAAAGTGATATATTATTGAGGGCCTAACTTAGACCTCTTTACAATAATAAAGATTGAAAGCTTGTTCAGAAATTGTGACTCAGGCGTTATACATTAATTATTTTTGCGAATTAGGAGACCAGTCACTCTGCAGGCACATGAGGCCTGTTACAGTATTCCATAGAGCCAAAGTAGTTTAGGGCTTGGACTCGGATCGCCTTTAGCATTTTGATTCAATGATGCCTAAGAGAGCCTCAGTTTTATCCGTTACTTTCATAGTATTTTACATCAATCTTGTTATAATACAAAAAAAGGTTTTTGGTTCAATGTAGACGAAACCTTGACATTATGTTAAATGCCGTTAATATAAAAGATGAGTCTACTTGCTCATGCCATGTGCCTATTTTTTCTCCAATTTAACGCTCATATTACATTTGGGCGAATTCGTCCTTTGCGCTATTAAATAGAGATTCTCAAAGCATCGTTAAATTCGTTAGTAAAAAGGAGAATGTAAGAATAAAACTGAAAGTTCTTTAGCAAATTTTCAAAGTATTTCTAATAAAACAACCGGAGGCTAAACCAAAGCCACAGTATTTCAAATATTATCTGTGTAATATGCGATTTATTCTAAAGTAAGTAGTTTAATTTGAACCGTCAGTCATTAACTAGCCCTTCCACTTGGTTATTTTACTGCCAAAGTTTCAAGTAATTTTTAACTTGAATCTTATTTTTTTTATCGTAATTTTACTGTAAAATCTAAGTTATGCATTCAAAGTACAATGGCACACATAATACCAAAGACATTTTTGCACAACAAGAGCGGTGCAGAGATAAGTTAATGAAGATAGGTAAAGTAAGTAAATGTCATTGAAGACAAATTAATTAAAAATAAAGACCGGAAAAAAAGAGTTACTGCAAATGAAAGTCACTTTAGATTTTAACATCAATCTGTCGCAACGTAAATTTACCGCTTCACCACTTATACAGCATCTTCTTAGATAGATTTTTTATAAGTATTTTCCTTGTTACGATTCTACAGGGTTTTTGATTACTTTTTAACCTAGTGAAATTCGTATAAAATTATGTAGTCGTACTAAAAAGAGTTTTTGTATGGACGTACATTTATATAAGAAATACTACGCTGTAGAAAGATTCTTATCCAGGATAGATTGAAGGACGTCAGATTCTTTCATTATATGGGTGTTATTATATTTTGTTGAACGCTTACGCTTGCAGTTTTAGAAGTTTATTGTTGTCTATTCGCAGTCACAGTGGTGTATGCGGTAACCGTTTGTCTCATAGCTTTTGGTAACTTCATTATAAAAAACGACGACTGTACACGGCATGTATCGTCTAATTTATAGGAAGCGAACTATCCATATAGTGATAATATTACACATATAAGATTTTTTGTAGTTTCTTATTCTATTCAAAATCTTTTTATCGAAAAGTAATTGGAAATGTAATGTTCGAACAAAACGCTACAAAGTCAATCGAATGTCGCCGTCGAAGGGGTTCAAGATAAATAGGAGCCAAGGGTCGGGCGCGGCGCAGATAAACACGGGGCGTGCAATTTGTACAACTATACAAACGTATAACCAACCCCTTCGCACGAAGTGTCCGGGCAACAGACAAGAGCCCACTGACACTAGTCCAATTAGATCGAAATTTCATCTTAAGCCTAATCCCAGTAGACGACATACGCTACCAGAATACGTAATAAGGTCTTTATTTGTATCAATGTAGTTAAGATAAGTTCAAATAGTATTATACACCGTCCAACGGTACTGCAGCGCAATGTTAAAGGCCAGTAGCCTTAGAATTTATTTTCGATGCCATCACACGAGGATATATTTACATATTTCGTCTGATAGACATCGTCACTTCACAGAGTGATCAAGTAGAGAATTCAAAATAGTGAACATTGTGGATAGAAAATGATACATCTCGTCTCGCTGTAGTGTTACAGAAACCGTTGTACCGCGCCTTAGAAAAGCGTGGAAAAGTAGGAATCGACGAAAAAAAAGCATGAGCGCCGCCGCCTTGCCGTTGACGGCAGACTGACGAGACAGCGACTAATACTAAAGCCCGTCTCGCTGCACGCATAACTAAGGAATTTCTGCAGTTTTATAAAAGTTCAGTAATGCTATCTAAACTTACCAGTGGTGGTTTTTCAGGTGATCAGTAATCCTTCAGTCTCCTTAAGCTCAGGAAATGGTAATGGGTAAAAGAATATTTGTTTATTATAAGAAATAAACTTGAAAATCTAGTGTTTTCGCTTTTTACCTGAAGATAAACGACAACGATATATGTATGTCATACGATATCACGATATATGTATATATATATAAATGTATATATATATATATAAATATATATATATATATGCACATTTATATATATATAACTCCATATAACAGATACAATACATAACACCATATACATATATATATATATATATATATATATATATATATATGGAGTTATGTATTGTATCTGTTGATGTTAATGGTGCTAGCCCAAAGGCTTCTGCGGCTTCATCGGAACTGAGTTCGTGGAATTGAAAGATTCACGAACATAATTAACTAAAACTAGCCCGATTTCGCCAGTTAGGCGTTTCACTCGGCATAGTTTTTATTGTAGGTATAAGATGATGCCAAAATGGTTTCCTATAAAAGAGATGTACATTCAAACCTTTGGTTTACGTGCAAGGTTCATTCCCCACACGAAGAATGGGAGGATTGTGAGATTCTCCGCTTTTCTCTTATACTTGAAAAGTATGGTAAGCAAAAGTACGAAATGATGTTTACATGACGTTATTACCACGATTAACATGGTTGAGTATTTCAACTTAAGTAAATTATAGCCTTTTCGCGATAAGAATATAATAAACCATCATTCGCCAGCCTAGCTTATTAATTCGTACCAAAGAAAAATTTGTAATATAAAGTGGTTATATAAAATCAATAAATTGGAAATCTTATGAGGCAGTACGTCGAAAATTAAATTGAGTAACACAAAAAAACAAAGTAACGGGGTGCACATGTCGTATTGTCGCGGAGCGGTAGGGCCTGTGGTAAAGGCAGAGTCTTCTACGGTTTTATGAGCATAATCCTTGCAAAAGAAAACGCCGAGGTGTTATCGCGGCTGTATTGACACTTTAATGCTATTGTTTGATTTAGAGCTCCCATTACCGGAGCGGCAAGAGCGGCGCTCGTGAGACGGAGGTGCGAGCCCACGACTCGGCCGCTAAGATAATTCTATTCGTAATTTCTTCATAAAATCACCCGTTATCATCCGTGGCATTTATTACAATTATATTGTTATTTAAATGATGAACAATCGTGCCGACTCGCTAGGTTAACAACGTTATATATCACAATGTATTTTTAATATTATTACTCATTAGTCTGACATTTATGATGGCTTACAAAAAATACTAAACTATTTTAACGCATTACATAGCCATTTAATTTTATGTTCATATTCTCGAATTTATGTTGAAAATTTATTTAAATTATGTGTAATATTTGCGTTAATTTAACCAGGCATTACTACGGAAATAAACATAATAATATTAAAATGCGTTAATCTTAACTTTCAACACATGACATGTAGTTATCACTTGTTTCTCTGTTATCGTGCAAAACAATAATTTAAGTTGTAATTACCTTATTCGCACTGCACTATCTGTTTACTAACCCTTACCTATAATACTATAATATAAGAGAAAACTTCTTATTGTCCATCGGTCAATGAGTTAAGGAAAAAATGTTTAAGTTTTCTAAATCTTACATAAATAACTTATGGTCGCAAAGCATCAAGAAAACTCTAATTATTTTACATATATGATATTTCATTTACCAGTTCAGTTTCTAAATTCATCCAATTTTAACAATTGCAAGCTTTCTAGCTCGCTCTCGATGGACAAATCAGATAGCCTGTGCCCTTGATAAATCTACGTAATAAGCAATCTCCATTGTCGTATTAACACATGTCAATATAATTAAGACTGCCTAAATCAGTATCTTCCAGTAGAAATACTGTAATGATTATCCAATACTATTTGGCGGCTAGTCTAGGCGAAGATACCTATCCAAATAGCTTCTAGCAATAGACTTATCTTCAATGGAAATTATAACAAAATTGTTATAAAAGTAAATTGGAAGTCAAAAGACCTGCAAAACTCACACTCACAACTATCGTTAAGCTGCAACGTTGTAGTGGCTTTGGAAGTGTAGCTATAAAGTTCAACAGATCATGTCTTCTAGAGGTAGGAGATTGTGACAACCAGATCAAAATATCCTAAATAAATATGAGGCAAACTGATCAGAGACCAAAAAAACCCTAATCGGTATTTTTGTTGATGATGCTTTCACTATGCATTTCCGAGCTTCATTATAACTTAAAAATTCTTTACACTGTAATACAATTTTATTATGAGTTCCTTTTTAATAAACTTTTTAATTGATCACATAATAATTAAAAATAGATATGGGACTATATGATGAAACTGTGAGCAGCAAAGTAGCACACAAAAGAGTTACTAATTTTACGGAGTCCGGAGAAAACTGTATTACGTTTATTTTTATTGTTACCTTTATTCTTAGTGGTTACCTTTTATACAACGTTATTTTTCTTATCTTTGTTTGTATTATTATGTGCAAAACTATCACATATATGTCATTTATGTATTACTCTGTTTTAAATTTTTACAAAACTTTTCTCCGAATCCTTAAATCTCATAAGCGGATTGGACGATAATAGAAATATAAAAGATGAAAGCTACAAGCGCGGATTAATTAATTTGTAATTACATGTCATTAATTGACTACAGCCTCCACAACATTTTTGACTAGGCAACCAACTATTCCCTTTTTTCCCAAAAAAAAAATTATACTCGAATATGTATTCTTTTTACCACTACTAAAATGACTGTTTCTAAATTCATAATTCGTCTTCGTTACTAAAATAACATTAACATTAACGTGTAACTTTTAAATTTATTTTGTATTTACTTTAGTAAACGTGGTCACCATCAAAAACTGTAACACTTGTTTTAATAACTTAATAAAATTTACAACAAAATGTAACCCAAACATTGCAATTACCTAAAGGCACATAAACTTAATTGCTAATTTGTTCAGCGATCGAACTCTAAGATGGTAAGATATTGGCGTCTCTGATAGGGACTCGTGCGCAGGCGATCCCGTAATAACAACAGAGAATTTTACGCTCCGGGACAATGCGATATAAAATTATCTGTTAGATCCAATAATCGCATGGAACGGCTGGGACTTAATGCCGGCCAATCATTAGCTACGAGGGATAACGGAGCCTTCGGCCACTACAGACCATTAACGTTGCGAGAGAAGTGCGCCCGAGATGCCCCGTGACGCCCCGTGACCAAACGTCAATGCAACCTCCGTACGTCCGTACGTCTGTTGCGAGCCATTCCGCGGCCTGTCCCCGGGCGCTGGTGATCCGCCGCCTGACAAAGGAATGGCTTCATTGTAACTCGCAGCACTTTCGACCCTCGCACGACTTTTATTGCACTTCCCAGAATTTACATACGAGTACATTTGTTTTGCGCTTTGGGAGAGTTTCTTTACGTTTGAATTTATTTAGCGTGGACTTTAACTTATTATATGAATTAAAACTTGACCGCTTTATACCAAATAAAATTTGGCATTGTTCATTTGCATCATTATTTCAGGCATTGGACGTTCACTGCTAGACATATGCTTCCCCTTATAATATTTAAAATGCTTTAAATCGGGAGGATATTACTCACAAAGAAACAAAATCCTCCAGATTTCGAACACACTAAATACATTTTCCTGCAGTTTTATCTTTACCAATATAAATAATTACGCCGTCGACATTGGGGAGGACGCGCCTGGCCGCACTATCATTAGCACGGCCACGAGATCGGTTATTTACGCGGGCGGCCGGAGCGACCCGCGCGGCGCGAGCAACCCCCGAAGGAGATGCATTCCACTATTCATCGTCTCACGAACTCACGACTACACAGCAATAATTACCCGTGGGTGTACACCATTATACTTCGCGAGCGATTATTATCAATCGTTGCTCGCATAGCGGATAGTCGCCGCTCGGAACGCTATGTAATGGAGCGAAATTATCGTAATGTCATAACGAGAGATGCAAAGTATTACTCGATAATTAGACCGAATAAATCAATATCTCACGATTCGAGTTCTTTGTCCTTATTTAGCTTCTGAATTTTATAAATGATGGTCTCTGTCACCCACGCTCGCGGCTGTCCCGGGACTTGTCGCGGCGTGTGGTGCGCATACGCAGCCATTGTTCAGCCGCCGCGACCGCCGCAAGCGCCGCAGGCCAGCCATACTTCACCCCAACTCTTACTAGGATGTTGCTAATTTTCTATCATTGCTCTCGTCGAACTTTATAGACCTTTAGATTTTCGAAATTGAGGTGTCAGTGCACAGTATTTATTGCCGCTGCAACATAACCACAACAGCTCTACTCCGTAACAATACACGTAAATTCTCTAATCACAGCCCGAGGATAAGCATAACGTTATTTGGCCCAACAGCTATAATAAATTGCGAGACTTTATTAACTATACTTAAATATTGTTCTTAACCACTTAAGTATGCAGTAAATTTACGAACAATGCATTGTCAGAAAATAATTTGAAAATAGACTTGAAATTAAGTGTATAAAACATTCCTTAGTATATAACTAACATTTATATGAAATGAAAGTCATTCTGATAATTTGTTTTAAAATTTGTATTTAATATTTATTATTCATTAAGGGAGTACAGCAAAACAATTCAGTAGATTCGTAACAAATGATGGTCTGCCTTTCTTCCTAATGTTCACACACCGGCCGTAAATACGGCAATTGGCAGCGTGCGCCAATCTGCGATCGCTCTAAAAATGAGAATGCATGCGGTACACTTCCAAATGCCTGCAGCAGTCCGTAAATCGTTTCCTGGTGAGATTCACGCTCCACTCATTACCGCCCTCACTAATATGTTCCGTCATCGAGATTAACTCTCCTTTAATGGAGCCAGGTCTTGTTTATTTTCACAACGTCACTCTTACGATTGGACCTAATTGAGGTTTGCCCGCTTTTAGTAAAATGGTCAATTTTGTCATTAATCCAATTTCTCGGTAACCCACTTTTAATATACTAATGACGTCTTTATTTATTTTCACATAATAAATGATTATTTCTAACAAAAACACAAAGTTCTGTTTCTTTACTTAGATCCAACAGCGGCATTTAAAAATATATAACAAAAAGGCCAAGGTCTATGTAGTGTCAATGTAATTAGTGGATATAGCTGTACAACAAAATTCATCATAAGCCTAGTAATATAATTCCGATTAATAAAGATAAATGTGAAGTAAATTATATTTTCAAATCATAACCAATGTAATTACAATTATAATAACTATACAATGTCTGAAACTGAGAATTAAAATATATAAATAAAAACAACAATTACATACCAATAATTCCAACTTTAAAATAAATTAAAAACATTGCAAAGTCAAATCAATCAATCGGCATTAACATAATATTATGGATAGAATATAAAATCGACCTCAGTCACATGATGTAAAAAAATATATATCGAAACCTAAAAGTTGTAACAATGTTTCAAAATGGTTAAATGTTACTACCATATTTATACATTTCTTTAATAATAAAATTCATGTTTATTTAAATTCTTATATTTTAAGAGCAAATGTATTTTGTTTGACATCAAAATAATATCGTATAATATTTAAAAACCATTATTTTATGAGTGATTATAAAGTTTTTGCTTAGAGGATATTTTTTTAATTATTATTTTGATTTGTTATATAGTCGTCGTCGTTTCCATAGACGCCCACTGCAAGGTATAGGCTTGCCCCCAAAAATATCTAGGGGGCATATACCATAATCGCCATATCGTTTGACAGACGGGTTGGAAATCGCATTGTGGGATTATGGTACGCATCCTGCGGAAATTTGTTTGTGCGCAGTCACATTTCTATATAAATAATACACAAAGTGTGAATTACAATATTACACCATAAATAACACCGTATTCCAGGGATCGAACCGGAGAACTACGATCGCAAGTTTTATACCTCAACCGCTGGGCTACCACTGCCCATTTGTTATAAACATTTACGTAATTACCGTGAAAAAACTTTGTCCTCCGTTTCAATAAAAAGTTAATAACGCCTATAAAATCTTATAAATAACAATCCCTAAAATTCATTTGTAATTATTAACGTATAATGAAATTATTGTAATTAATTTCTCAACTCGAATCTTCTGGAATACATCTTAACGTGTTTAGCCCCAAATCACGTTAAATTATTATTGGGAGTTTACATTATTAAAATAATGAAAATGATCACCCGAGGGCCCCGTAGCTGACTGGTTGCGAACATAAAAACCACTTGAGGCGATTAAAAATAAACAATAATTGGGCCGGCGATTCACGCATGTAGCCTCATTAAAACAATTAAATCTTGATTGAACAGAAATTATAGCTGTCGATTCTTAGGCATTATGCGATGGAGCCTTGGCCGAGTGTGCTCCGTAAAAGATTAGCGTCCATTTTAATAAGGAACAATTATTTACGTATGTGTGTTGTCTTCATCCCACGCTCAAGTAGTCCGATCGGGTAATTTTAGGCTGTTCGTATGTAATTATTAAAAATTACCGAGGTCCTGTTTTTGGAGATCGTTTTGATTTTTTGTACATGCTTTTGTAAGATACCTATTGACATACGCTGTAGAACAACTGTCCGACACAAAAACACAATTGTTCATCTTGAGTGTTCAATACTCCATCTACATACTCTCATACTTGATCGAGTTCTAAATCGAAATTAATCATCACCATTGCCACAGGGCGTCCAATCCAATTATCAATGTTTTAAAAACATTGACTTTACTAAACAAGAGTTTTTTTCAGACACTTTTAGTAGAGAAATTTTATTTTACAAATAGTAACTTATAACTTATCTTAATGTAAAGTACATTGACATCAAGATTACATATTTAGTAAGACCCGTTGTTACGTGATTTTTTTGTCACTAAGTCTATAATAGCATGGTTCGTTATCGTGATGAAAACAATGTTGGTGCTTTAATAATTGTCTGCCATTTATTGGCCAAATAATTAAAACAAAAAGAAGTTTTAAAAAAACATATTTTAATGTACGTGTTTAAATATACAACAATGGTTGTTTTTTTGACAAACTGACGAAATAGTTTCATTACCTTGTTAAAATTAATTATTAAGTTATCGTAATGTAACTTGCATGCATTACTTACTTGCTATTGTGTAAAAATTTTATCTAATTTTTGCAACATTTAACCTCATAAAAAGCCTGACGAAATCATGAACATAAAGTATTATACAAATATGAAAATGAATATTAAATAAAGTAATGAATGCAGTCGCCTTACACTAACTTCCAAGCAGAGCGTCTTCAGTTGCCTTTTGGAGCAACATCATTACGTAGGCCACGTACATATTTGCGTCTTATGATATTTTTAATTCAATTTTCCCGCGAAAGTTCGGAACCTACTCCGTTGAGTGTTGAAAGCTATCCAATTTGCGTAATACTGCCAAAATATCTCATTTCTACGCTCACTGTTGATTCAACATAATAAATATACTAACTTAAAAAATATGGATATAGAGAATCAGCTTTATTATTAACATGATAGAGTAAAAATTCGTTTGAGGTACTCAGTCGGTAAGTCGTTTTGCAACACCAAACAAAATGGAGTTTTGGCAATTCCATAATGCGAAAGTGGTCTGTTCAAGCTTTTGACTCTATGAAAAAAAAACACGAAACTCGGAAAGCGATAGAAAAAAGAGAACATTTATATTTTCATAGAGTCGTTATTTATGGTTCGATAAATATGCGTAAAAGCGATATTTAGAGAGTCAGCACTCTGCCGATTAGTGCTATAATGGTTAGGCTTTGCGGCCGGCGCTACGGCGCTTAGCGCGCTACCCGCTAACCCTTTCAGCTTTGAAGCTATCAAAATTATTTCAGAGAGGGTTTAATACGAGTTGAATTTGATATCGCCAAAGTGAGAGGCTTTCGGATTGCAGGGTTTTGTGGGATATTTCGCTCCGTCGACTCTTGGCTTATTTTAATATTAGACTCGTCTGAAGTATTGCGATATTTTTAAAAAGGCTTTCGTAAATATCCTTATACGGGTTTTGCTTACATTGATATTGAATTCTAAATTAAAAATGATTTATAGATATTTAAACAATCCGTATTAACACGTCCTATTTTAAACTGCTTCCGACTGAAATAAATTCTCCAGTAACATTTCTTAAGTATTTATGTCTAATAAAAATAAATTTAATTAAAAATTAAATAATGTGATAGAAGATGATATTAGTAACACTTAAAAATTATAGTTCGCTATTCATGTTTCCAGGTCATTAAAACAATTATTAAACCGTATTATAGAAGTGTTACTGAATATACTTAAACGAGCTGTAAATATTGTTACAAAGAAATATCATTTTCTATTACATAAAATATTTATAACTGTAATGTGTTTTAGTTTATATATCAATATAACCTTTACAATTATATGAAGTTTAATATTAATTATCTCGATCGGATTAATACACGCCTTATAGGTTGAAGTCAGTTAACAATAGTACCAGGCACTCTCTTCAAGAAAACATTTTTTCACTTTAAATGATTATATATCAAGAACATCAAATTACAAGAACGCCATACACACCAAAACTGGCCGTAAATTATCCAGCGTATTAAAATCCATTAATGTCCCCAAATAAAATATTTTACTTTCAGAGAGGTTTCTTCGAATTTTTTTGTATAAAAACTATGTGGAAGACCTTTTTTTAAGCCACAAACAGAGTAGGTTCTATTATACTTATTAATAGCCCTACACAAAAATATTCGCCTAATACTAAGCGAATGGAGTGTTTCAAAAGTTGTTTTTGTGTCGGTATCAGCTTTATGTTATTGCTGTAACAGTAATTCCGTTCTTTTTATCACTTCACACCAGGTTAATATCACAATAATTTTTAATACCGATTAGCGCAAAAAACACAAAAATATTAACATCAAAATGAGAAATTACGAATTGAAATGTACTTATATTTGTTTTCATTTGTAACTATTTTATTTCTAGATAAGTATGTAGTAAACGTAAAGGTAATTTTAGATGAAATAACAGAAACATTGGTGACAAAACTAAAACCTTGTGATTCTCGTTTTGAATTTCATTAAAACACTTATTTGATCATAATCATTTCAGCTGTAGGATATCTAGTGCTGGACATAGGAAAGGCCACAGATTTCCAATAGCACTGATTGAAAGCATTGTAACAAGCGATGTAACAGCACTGTCTGTTCACTTTGTCAAAAGATATTAAAATCAGACTTTACTTGCGCTGTCGCTCAGTGTATTACTTTTTTTAGATCGAGCTGTCACTGCCGCACAAATATCATTTGCAGATTTCATAGGTTTGAGGTAACAGGGCGTAGAGGACTCCTTTCCTAAGACCTCTTTTAAGGCAGCAAAAAGCTTCGACTCAGGCTGCTGCATACTTTTGCATGTTATTCGTCCCTCCTACGTTATTGTACGTAATATTTTAAATGATAAATAATGAGCTCACATAATAAAAGCACCCCAACTAAAATTGCTTAAATAACGTAGGTCTCCTAATATAATGTAATCTAATTACATTTATTAAATAAACAGATTGGAAAGAATTATTTTTTAATCTACACAAACATAAATGATATAACAATGCAAGCCATAGTCCCTGAGTATTCCTTGCACGCTTCCCACTAATCAACCGATGAATGAATTGCGCCAATAATAAACTACGTTATACCATTTCTACGCACCTGCAATATTAACTTTCTTATTTCACCCGTCGTTATATTTATCAGCATTTTGTGCGTGGTGTTAATTGATTTTCCAGTTATTTCTCGCTTAACATCGCTTAAAACCATTTTTAGTTTTCTTAACAAGTTTATTATTCCTTAATATTAACCCTGTTATTGGATGCATTTTGAACACGGTTCACAATTATTTATTTATATATACTACTTATACCAAGTTTAAAGGCAAACCTTATACCGCAGGCTTTCTTTTCCAGTTAACCTTTAAGGAAGTGCAGATAAGTTATTGTTAATAAATAAAATTTAATGATACAATAAAATAATTAAAGTATTCTTAAAATAACTTATCATAAAAATATTCGAACTTGTCTATATTTTACTGTAAAGTAATAAATTGATTAACATATATAAATTCAACACGTAATATAATAATAGCCAATAGTTGTCATATTTAAAATATAATGAAAATAAAAAGGTTATCCAAATTTTTTGATTGTTCGTATCTAATTTTATTATTGTTAAGGAAGCTTTTTAACATTATTTTTATACTTTATTCATTTATTAACGTTTAGATATAAGCTCGCATAGTTATGACCAGTGCAAGCAAACATATTTAATTCTGTATATTATAGAAACACTTGTGTAAACATATATTATTTTTGCTGTTGGCGTTTCTATTTAAAACAAATATAATTAATCCGACAGTTTGTCAGGCAACCGCAACTACCATCCATACTATCTCAACAATTATATAACATATAAACTAAAACAAAAAAATATGACAAGGTATTTCATCTAATAAACTTCGTAACAAACGTTCAAAGTAGAGGCTTGGGAAATTGACGGACAAACGCACGATGCAGACGGTGGTTACGTCACGACGAGCGCCAACAACCATCACAATGAGTCGTTTTACAGCCGGTCCAGAAGTATTAAGAAAAAAAAATTAAAACGAAATTGAGAACTTAAAACAATTTTTTTGTTACTTTATCTGTGTTAAAAAAATCTATTACTGCGTGATTGGTATATATATATAGCTTATTTGTCAGGAAAAAAATGTTCGAAGATTTTACACCGTTTTAAAATCACCTCTAGAAAGTATCTCAACTATGTTACATGTATTTTTCAATTTGAACGTTATAGGCAAATAACTTCTGGCAGTACAAAGCCTGCTGAGACAGATAGTAAATAATATTTAAATTTAATATGTAGTAGTTCGAATTTAGAAAGCTTTTTTTGCTATATTATCGTTAAGTTGTTTATTATTTCTGAAATTGTTCTTTTTTGTTTAAGGTGTATCATACATTGAGAGCAAACCAGATACATTCCCTGTATAAAACATTATTTAAAATTGTTTCAATATAACTATATGTCATTAAAGGCTACCCACAAAAGCATGTGTCGGAGTTAATTCTTCCCATCTTGCCTCCAGTCATGAAAGATGACCCCTTTATTACTTATTAAGAACCTTCTGTTGGCTTCGCCCCTGTTACTACGTTATTTATGTCCTCTAATAATAATTTGTATTAAATCACAGAAGCCTTCCGCTGGACAAACGGGATTTGTAAGCTTTTGTTGTCACGTTAATATCTATGAAAGTTTTGTATACGATTATGATTTCTTCTTTATTTTTAAACTTAATTAAATTTAAAGATTTTAAGCTACTTTAGAAAGGCAATCATTATGTGGAAAGTAGAGAGAAATGAATTAATTAAAACTCATTTTTTTCCTATTTTTTATTTTGCTTTAAAGAACTATAAAACTGTAGTATTTAGTTATAAAAAAAAATTACAATCAAAATGTTGTTTGTATAAATAAAAAAAAACATATTCCACTACGCAAATTACTTATGTTAAGTTCAACTAAATATTCTATCGTTTTTATTAATACGATTTATTACCATGATATTTTTAGCTTAGGTCTTGTCGAAATATAACTTGAAACATCAGGTATTGCTTTGAAACATAATTCATTTTGGCTCGAATCGCGTTTCATTAAATTTAAGTCAATCAATTTGACAGGAAGAATTTTCAAGTAAACCCTCAAAAAATTGTTTTATCGCGTATTAACTCAATATAGCTTGAAAAATCAATTTTGATCTTTTTTATTTTTAAAGACTTTTAAAAAAATTATTTTCTTTGTGAGATAACATTAATAGAAAATATTAAACATAACGCTTCTGATCTATTCAATAATTTTGAATAATTTATCCTAAATTTTAAAGCTAAAAGATACTTATTTGACTTTATACAGTTTAAGAAGTTTTTAAATGTGTGAAAATAAAATTTATTTATATAAATGTAAAAGTATCAAATTATATTACGAAAATATTATAGCATTAAATTATTTGACACCCTCTGAATTTACCTGTCACAAATGTAACACTGATTTTTCGCAAAAAAATACAGAGCAGATGTCATAGTTCACACCAAGCGCGGCGGTTGAAACAAAGGTACTTTTTGATCTAATTTAAAAACATTATTTTTATATTTACCCCAATCTATTTTGGTCGTGACACGTTCTATTATTACAAATTGTACAATGATATTTATCGTGACGGGCTAAAAAATAAATGTCCAGCTGAATCGACGAGATACATCTCCGGACACAAAACATTTCTGTAAATAAGTGATTACTCTTTTATTGGTGTTCTGTTACTTTGCTAGAGGATGCTACTTGAAAACGTTACAAGGTTAATTATTTCTTCAGAACGTTGATACGTAGATATTACTGCAGTCCGATTTGAAGAGCATTGATAAATTATTTGTTTCATGAAACGTTTTATTAAATGAATTTCAATACAACGAACACAAATTCAGTTATACTTCAAACTTTTGGTCAGTACCCATGTTCATCGTCAATCATTTTTAACTTGGGATCAGAATGCATGACAGTGATTTCAATTAGAAATTGAAAACTAACCAATGAGTTGCCAAGGCTTTGGTTAAATAATTTGTGAATTTTGTCTATTAATCTTGCTTACTCTTTTTATAATAATTACTAATTACTCAGAAATAAACTTACTTTCCCAAATATTTCAAAAATTATTTTATCAGTGTTGCAATAAACTAAATCAAGTTTTCATTCTAAATCATAATGATTCTTTACTTATTTAATAAAGATAAAAGCTGTTTTGTTTCACGCTTTGGGTTTTTTCGCATCATTTGCGTACAATACATAAATTTCATCTGTATTTTTACGTTGACTCTAATACGCTAATAATCTTTCTTTTTTTTTACTTTTAAAAAAAGTACGAACTACAAGCTACACAATACACAATAGACAAAGAATATTCTTGACTGATGTAAAATAAGACCAAAATATGTCATCATAGGTTAAACGGATTATTAAGTTTTTAAGAGTTTAACAGATAGTTATTTTTACATTATGTTACCTAATTAGTTAACCTTCCAGAAACCATAGAACCAGTTAAAGGGTTAATTCGATCATGGATGCTGATACATTGCAGAATTACTGATCTTCACTTCATAAGACGTCCCACAAAATTAACAAACGACTTAAGATCTTCTGGATGTAGGCCGCTTCCAACAAGTACTATCCCAAATCTAAGTACAGGAGTGGACATTCTATAGCTTATTTATTGTCGAATGATGAAAAATAAAATCATGAAATTCTCAAACATTTTTGATGCATTGTAATTTCTAGGTAGATATTTTAATTAGTATTTAAAACGCAAATCTAAATTACATCTAAACTGCTACTCGTTGATTTTCGAAGACCAACTAGATGTCCAATAAGTTGATACATTCTATTATAACATTATAAACTATCAGAGTACCAAAGTAATAAAGATAATATAAAAATAGTCATCGTTTTCTTAAGCATATATTTCTATCATAAAATATTATTAGCCGCAACACGTGTAGCCGTATTCTTAAACGTCTACTGATCCCTATATAGTTGCTAATGACATCTTTCGTTTAGTGTTTAAGTATTGAAAATAAAGCATAATAATAGATGTAATGTGGTTATTTTTACATTTACTCGTTGTGCGAGTATCCTGGGCTTATGTTAGTACCATTCTTAAATAAATTTAAATTGTAATGATTTTTCCATATTCTTGTTTTATTTTATGCATTTCTGTTTAAATTTTGATGAATGAAGTGAATTTTTTAATTTTACGATTTGTAGAACCTAGAAAGTTTTAAAATAATCAATAAAAGGAAAAGATACAATTCACACAGTTTTACGAAAGGTGCTGTGATGAATAATTGATAAATTATTTTTAAAACCGAGAACTACATGTAAACGCATCCGTACATTTATTGCCAATTATTGAAGCCCACTACAGTCATCTGTCTCTTTCACTTGCTGATATAACTGCAATTGAAAGAGATCTATGTTAACTCTGTCTGACGAATACAGTGTATTGGAATTGTTTTTTTATTTTATGTTACCGCAGAGCACGAGTGTTGTACAAATGGTACGACACACACAAAAGGTAGAAATTAATTTTAGTTAAAATTCTCGGTCAACGAACGGTAAACGGACATGACACGTCAAGGTGTAAATCTCTTGCCCTTATCTGTTTCCAATTCGCATATATTACAGGTTGAAGACTCTCCGGGCGACACCATTTGCATTTTAAGCACCGACGCAGGTAATTATAAAAGACCTTAATTATTCGCGCGGCCGGTGATGCGGCGTGAGCGCGCTCGCAATTTGTTCCCGCAATCTAAATGGCGCTGAGAGGAAATATGCGCCGAGATTGTTGCACTTAACAGTGCTTAATGTTACGAGCGCTAAGTGAAGCGACGTGCATGCTTGCCCCGTGTAAATTAGTGCATCTGTCTTCGCTCCGAATCAACGGCTTTGTTCGGACGGATTTTATTTATAGCGTACACACGATTTTTATTTGACTAGTTGCTCCGATATACTTCTTACTTCATCTTCATCGTTATTGACCAATATCAATCCATTATAACAAAAATTAAAAAGCCTATTCAGAGTCGTCACTTTATTGATTTAATCTCAAGTAATAAACCACGATTGCATACAAAAATTAGTCATTTTCGCACGCCACAAGGCTGGTAATACTGTTATTAAATTTTCATTGTAATTTATTACGGTACACAATACGTTTTATCCTATTATATTATAATCTAACCTTTTTAGTTATTTTAGTTTACGTCAAATGTTTAACAGTTAAGGACAGGTATTTTAATTTATATTAATGTAATTCTCTCGCCTTTTTTCTTTTTTTTTTCTTGATCTTAATGTAAATATAAAAAAAATGGTCGAATTGAGCGAGATTTTCGAATGATGCGCTTAGAAACACATTTGGCAATTCTTTTTTCATCATACAACAACATACAATATAAAAAAATTAAGAAGCAATTACCGATTAATGTGCAAAAAAAATATAAACATCAATAAATATTTAGCTTCAAAACTGCTTTTTCTTCTTTACAATTTTAAAGGGTTTTGGTGGACCGCGCGTTATGAACGGCCAACCATCCACTGCACTATAAACCAGTTCCGGTCGGACTACACCAAAAGCCGTTTGCATAGCAAGGCACGGTACAGCGGTTTCGGTAGTAATAAAACGGAAACAATATACTCTATACTTCTAAACTTTTTTAAGAATACCTTGATAAGAATTTTGGTTTCGTCTGAATACTAAATACTGTTACAATTACATCATCACATCCGGATCCTAAATTACTACTATTTGATCAGTAAGCCTAATTATGGACATATTTCATAAAATAGAACTAACAGAACGTATTAACATTTTTAAAATTTTATATCAATCCCATACATTGTATCTCGTGTCTTCGATATTAATAGTAAATATATATATTTATTGTAATGCTATATATGAGGTACAAAGATCAAAAGCAAGCCGAATAAATTACAATATAAAAAAGCGTGCCGGCGCATCACTCAAGTGCTTCCAGCACAGTTTTCAGCACTTCGCCGACCCAGCGTCAATTTTATTTTTTAATTATGGAAGTGCCTAACGAATGCCTTCTACTGGACTTTACACTTCAGTTTACTAATGACCGCATTGTCCGTTCACAATATACACTCTAAATATAGATACATACGGTTGCAATTGCAATGTCTCACTAAGTATTATAAGACTTTATCGAACAATATCCGAATCGCATCCTGATTTCTTAGCCTGTCCACAGTCGTTGGTCTTCAACTTTAGTAATGAGATATGACTTGGACTCATTATTATTTTCCTTGTAATTTGCATCGGTGATAAATTCCAGTTTAAATTTACTACACGTACACAACAGTGCAAGCAATTTCACTTTGTTATAAACTTTATTGATTTTATCAACAAGTCTAGGTACACTTACACTATTGTAAGGTAATAACATTAAATATTAACTTTTGATTCCTTTGAAGCCTTACAGTTTGATTAACCTTATTTATTTGTTGTAATTTATTGTGATGGTACGATGCGACTGTTATAATTTTAAATAAAAATGACAAAAAAAAATAATGAATGTATTATTTATCACAATAAACACACTTTATCACACAATAAAATAAATATCTATAAAAAGACGTTATATTTGCGTACATAACCTTCTTGTTTCATATTCTCATAATTTCATAATTAATTTGCAGTTTGTCACTGTTAAACAATTCTGATTCTAATTAACAACAACAAATTAACAAATTAGTATATTTTTATTAATAGCAATTGTATTTCATTTAATGCTGGATAAAACTGTTTAAATATTTTTTCTTTATCGTCAATTGTATGAATCGATTTCATGACTGATCCAAATGAAAACTCGCGTCATCACGTCCTAAATTGAAATCTCCCGTGCCCTCGGCGAGCGGGCCGCATCGCCTTATCCAATTGTTTTGTTGCATTGCTGGAGTACCGATTATTCGAATTACATTTAATTCTTTTCGTTCTGTGTAGTAATCGTTGCGACTAGATTATGTTCCATAATTGGATAACGTACAGTTTATTACACATTACATCTCCTAATTAAACCTTCAATTTAAATAATTTATATTAATCTTTAATTAATACCAAATAAAAAATCAGTACTTAAACACTACTGATTACAATCTGCAGAACTTTATACAGTAGATAGCTAAACTTAAAGGCAGACTGTCAAGCAATGAAGTGTGGCATTGTCATTTATTAACTAAAGAGACCTTTTTGATAAAAATTACAAGTTATTTATTCTTGTTTTAAACTTTCTTATTTATTATCAAAATTAAAGAAAGTACAGAAGGTTTTATTGTATTTTTACGGTTTAAAATAAGTTGTTTTTGTTTTAAAAGTAAACTAATAACTGTTTGAAATTGAACAACGAACACCGGCACAAGGAACAATATCCATTAACGATAATAAACGCGGTTACGCAACACAACAGATGTGCAGCGAAAGAATTTATTAGAAACGTGATGAGTGTATTGTTGACTCCGTATTGATATCGCAATAGAGATTAATATATCAAATTTTTGTTAAATCGTTATTAAATACAACATTGGCCGTCAGTTACATATAGCTTATCATTAAGTCCGACATGATTACTAAAAAAATCATTCTGTCCGAATCAGGTAAACATCGGACAGTCTGCGACCACGAAACGTGACCGAGCGACACCTTCCGGCCGGTGTGAAAAATTATTATATTTTGATAACTCAAAGCTTCCATCTGTAACGGTGTGATTGCCTCCTTAGCGGTTTGTATTTCGACGAAAACATAATTTCTCGCTTTATTCCCACCCTTTGTGCAACTAAAGCCGATTTCCTGCCGCTCTACGTGTAAATTTGTTACCGAATAATCCCCTATCGTACTTTTAATGACATTCCTTCAGACACGGAGCCACAGGAAAACAACCATGGTTCGAGATGGTTAGCCGCAAATCATAGAAAGATTTGCCGCATTGATAAAAATAAAGGACAGACGAAATTACGAAATCAATATGAAATTGCATTTCCTAATGTCAATTGTTAGTTACAGAGTGCAATAATATTCCAATAATCATGATATGGAATAATTCCTGTGCGATGTGGTCTCGCTCGTTCGCCGCGGCGGGCGTCGGTACGTCGATCTCTGTCGTGGCCGGAGGATCGCACGGGGTATGATGAACTCGGTAATGATCCAATCAGAATTGAAGTGCATGCAGTCTCGCCGCTGTGAGAATGCGGTTGGGGGTGCAAAAACTATGAGCACTGATTTAAATTAAACCAACCACTTGATTTCGTTTTAAACCAACTCCTCTCGCCTTAACCGACACCGATGTTTAATTGCCTCTATACGTACACACACATTAACATTTCTTCTCACAATATTTGTTGATATGTTAAATTATTTATTAATTAATTATTATATTAAAGCATATTTATTATTTTAATGAAGCAAATGTTTACAGTACTTCCACATACACAAACGTGATTAATATTATTCTTTACGCTACAATATATAAAATTGAAATACACTGAGATAAAATTATTTTAGTTCTATTTTAAACTAACTAAAATGACGCAACATTAAATCATAAAAAGAAATTGCTTTTAAAATTGTAACGCTTTCATTTATTGTCTGCATTGCGGCAAGAGGCTCTAAGTGTGCGCTTTTAAAACAATTTTTTGGAATTAAAAAATAAGTAATGGTCTCAAAACACTGGCTGTTACATCTCTCCGATGGCTTGTAATTATTTTAAATGTCCCGCGTGCGCCGGCGCAGCAACGAGCATCGCTCCAGGCGAACGACGCGTGATCGAAAAACCATATTGAGCCTATACAAAACTTAAATATATCTTTAAACTCTTATTTAATTAAAACAATTATGGATGTTTTTGCACCACTATAACACTAAATATTGTTTTAGACAAAAAAATTACAATTTTATGCTCTTTAAAATTGCAATATATTGTAGTTGTACTTATCTTTATCGTTTATCGTACGTAACGTATTGAACGTCCATCGCCAATTATCTTACAGTTCGCTATCATAGTAGTAGTAGTAGATAGATATGGTTATAATAACGTAGGAATCCAATCCATTTGGTTCTCACTTCAAGACTATCGAGTATTTTATTCATTATCTAATAATGGCAAATTTTCTTCAACCCAAAGTGCATTCAGTTGAAGAACACGTGAGTAAATTTATTTGTTTATATTGGTCTGAAACATTTAATAGAAACAAATTATCTAAATATTGGTCAAGATAAAATAATAACGAAGTGTCAAAACAAGAGTGAAGTTCTGATAGGAATCAGAACTACACTCGTGTTTTGACATTCCGCGATGAATGAATGTAATGACAAATATTTGTTCCCTATTTCACACACCAGATCAAATTAAGTTTAAAATTTTTCCTAACTATTAAAAAATTAAAAACGTATAAAGTCGATTTTTTGTATAGTTTTGCCCCTTCCAGTGAATTTATTTTTTATTGAAACGACAAACTTTCTTTTCATTGAAACAACTTTCTTAAGTAAATTATGTTATTAAAGTCTAGTTTTGTATGAAATATAAATTATCCAAAAAAAAATTTCATACTTTTATGTTTATAGTCGGAAAGTACTATGTAAGAGAAATAAAAAAGATGTTAGATTAATACAAAAAAAAACCATTACTTTAGGAGCTCCAATAAACTTTCTTATTCATTTCTTTGTTAATTGTAAAAATCATCAAGTTAAAATTTTATCTTATTCTTCTAAATCAAATATATGACGTGTAACATTACCATACTCTTATATAATAACGTATTATATTAAATGGTTCTAAATCACAACGATGTCTCAGATTTGATTAACGACATCTTTTGTTTCCTCTAATAATTTTAGTTATATACTAGTACATGGTCCTCTTTGAATTTAACTTAGATGAGAAGAACGACATATCACGTATATGTGTACAAAAATATTTTATTTTTAATAGTTTAAGAATGTAATTTAACAATATTATGAAGGCATAGTACGTACATTACGAAGTATGTAAGGAACTAAGTGCGAAAAAAGTTATGACCCATATGGTCCAAAAAAATATTAAACTCAAAAATAGCTATGTGAAATAAAAAAAAATGTTCTATGTATTAAAAAGTTATTGTTAAGTAAACTGTAAAATGTATCGAATTGTATTGAACCTTATAAAACTTATCGTCATTAGATACTTTGGTCGAAATTGACGAAAGTGATCATGCGCAGCGCAGCCGCAGTGAACGGGCGACAGCCGGTCACGGCCAAGGCCAAATTGGGATTTAGATCACAAACTTTAGGTTTTTTATAAATAAATCAATAAAAATCTCCCACCTCTCACCGAACAATAAACCGGGAAATACAGTAGTACTGTTAAATACGTCAATCAAGTAGCTGTGCTTTCATATTCTTACAAACATTGACCATTAGTGTAATAAATAAAAAGGTTTATCTTGCTGCCGCTAAGGTGGAAATTGTGATAGCAAAATGATGAATACCGTTCTTCGCGAAATAGTTGCAAGAGCATCAATAGAATCTAAACAACAAATGGTTAGTACTGACTTTTTTAAGTAAAAACGTCTAATGCTTTTATTTTTTTGCTTAACTTTCATATCTTTATTATCTAAAACGAATATTAGTTATGGTTAATTATTAAAACTGTATTGTTTGTAATTTACAATAGATTTCAAACCATGTACATGTGTTATTGAATATAAATCTAAATAAAGACTTTCTTTATCATTCTTTAGAAATGTTTTTGACGTTACATACCGCGCCCTCTTTTGCGTGTTGTCATAATACATATGACATTGACATATCTGTGCTGATGTTTTTGATTTAGTATTTTCAAATATTTACCTTATTAAAATAAACTGTCGTATGATTAAGCTTTCTTGTCAACAAGTATAGAATATGAGACATGCAAGTTCTTCACCTTTTAGTATGTAATTGAGGTTATTTTAGAATGGTCATAAATTTATTCATCAATAAATTGTAAAACATTTAATGTTAATCTTTTTACTTATTCTCACTTACTTATCATTGCCTAATCAAGCAGAGTTGTATAAGCCAAATAGTAACGATATTAAATTTTATTTATTCTGTTATCTTAAAAAGGCATGTCAAGAAGTTTGTCCCAAAATTGAACATAATTTTAATAGGAGTAATAGAAGACTCATCATTGTTGATAGCCCAAAATATGATGTAATGGCTGTTAATGGTCTATATCGTCCTAGAAGTGCTCTGGCACGTGCTCTTTATGAGAAGCAACGGAATGACAGACTTCTTGAAGAATTTGATCAAACGGAGGTAAGAGTTAAACTGTTTTCTGTTAACTAATTTCATATTCTTTATAACTTCTCTTTTATGTGTGCTCAGCTCTATGCTTTACATTTTGCTTTTCATCATTTGCAATTTTGTTTGATTCAGTTTTTAAGCAAATGAAAATGTGATTATTTAAATTTGGACTTGAATGAACAAAAATGTTGTTATCGTTTCTGACAATATTAACAACAATCTTTTATAATAGTTTAATATCTTATAGACTACAAATAAAGATTTTACTCTTATATGTGTTAAGGTTTTATCCATCTTAAGTATAAAGTATTTACTCAATCTTACCACACTAAATGCAATGTTTATTTTATTTTTCTCCTTTTTACATTAAGGTAAACTATCATTCACTCTGCCACTAATAATATTAAGCAATTTTCATTTCAAATGTAACGTTGTGTCATGTCAAAACATTATTTTTACTTCGCTATTACCTTGCTAAAAGGAATTATGTTTTAAGTTGTAAAGTAAAATACTTTCACTCTTAGAGAAAATCACCTATCAAACCAACCATCAGTAATTGATGTTATTCTTTTTATTTCTTCTGATTTTTTAAACTAAAGGTCTTTCAGAATGTGAATATTATGTTTTTACAATTATCTTTAATATTCAGTTAATTATGCTGTGAATTTTAAAATAATTTACGCAGGACTTACAATAGCTTTATCAATTTTAACATTTTATTAATTTTGACTAAATCATAATTTTATTTAAAAGTAAGGAAAAAATGAAATTGAAATGCAAACTTTTAAGACTACATTCTTTTATATATGTATTATATATATATATATATAAACTAAATGCACATTCAACCCATATTTTGTGCTGATAAAACAATGTTAAACTGATATACATAGACGATTTGGTTTTCAATCTGCAGCTTGCGTTGAGGCTTTTTAACTGATGTTACAATATCCAACTTTTTTACTAATGGTCCCAGGCCACAGATTATGTAAATTCACTTCAAATGAACAATTTATACTAAATTGTGTTAAAATAATTCAACTTGCTTTGTACAGTAGTGTAAGAGCAACAGATATTCTTGGACATAAACTACCTGTATATGCATGGTAGCAGCAAAACACTTGAAAAGTTTGTTGTTTACCACCTAATAACTTATACTAAATTATATTGATAATATTCACAATAAACTAGTGTCACTTTTTCTAGAATTATTCTTTGAATAAGACTTTTAAGTTGTTTTCATATATTTCACTCCCCTATGGCATCACAAACACTTTTTCACAGCAAAAATCATAAAGATTTTACTTCCTTACTTTTCTTTCTTTACACCAGCATAATTGAGATTGTGTCTAAGGTTATTCTTTGTTTTCACACATTCTCTATAACCAACAATCGTAATGAAGCAGATATGTTCATCTCGTAAAATACAACCTTTTGTACATTATAACATAAAGAACATGAAAAGTTCACCAGGAGTAAGCCATCAATCTGCTTGTTCCCATGTAAGTTTTTTTTAAAATTATTTATGCCATAGCTTTGACAAACTTTGTAACCTTACTGGTTTGTAGAGATATTGTTAGCATTATTACAAAAGACATTCTGCAGAAATTACAATATATCAGCATCTAAAATTAATACACACACGATCTAAGACTGCATATGGTTGTAAAAGCTGTTTTGGACTAGTTACATAATATACCGGTATGTCTAAGTGTACTTATAAAACTTTCTTTAATAAAAATATATACATGTAATTTGACTTAAGAATATAAAGTTGATTTGATTTTTCTTGTTCGAGTCACATTAAATTCCTCTGCCATTGAGCGGAAGTGACATTGATGGCTTTTTTGTTTTTATTAACTTCATATAATTTACTTTTTTTCAATCTATTCTACAATTAAGACATACATTTTAATACTGTGTGATTGCGGAACCAGTGCATATGTAGCTAAACTCTATGTTTACTGTACATAGCAAAATGTCTTGTGTGCCATTAGTTATTATATTAGTACTATACTTATTGAATTGATATGATTTATGGAAAACTAAGTTAGCCTAAATTAGAAATGATGATGATGATGAAAGTAGACAAAATATTTAGATCATTTTTGGGCAATTAAGTTGTTTGGCTTCAGCTTCGCCAGTTTTATTGAAGAATAGTTTCTTAGATCACTTAAGCTGACACTATGGTGCAACTAGATGCTGGGGTCCTTGAGAGGGTACTTTGGCATAAGTTGTCATTTGAGTTCAATTAGTTGTTATTAGCAAATTATCTTGTCAAATTTTATAGTTAATATTATTATGTAGTATGGAGATAACGGCGAAAAAAATCAACATCGCTTAATTAAAGATCAAATAGTGACCCTAGCCGATACTAGGCATTATCGCGAGTTTGTAGTAAAACGTATCATTAGTAAAATACCTTATTTGTTTCTGAATTGTTAAAACGGTTTATCTTGTCTCGTCAAGCCTCTGTGGGCTGGTTTTTGCAACCAAGCGGCACTGCAATCATTTTGCATAGGTGTAAGCTTTAATCAAGCTAATCCAACTCTTCGAGAAATCCCAGAAGATTCTTGATGCCGCCAGCGGTAGCCTTGCAGGATGCTACTTTCGTACTGCTTTGGTACGTGGGCATCACTGATGTTTGTAAAAAAGACCATAACCAGTTATGCGACCAGACAGAGTCGCGTTCTGGGTATTGGGGAGGCATGTTTCTAATTTGTCGGCATTCGTTATGGTTTGTTCTTTTCTCAATGTAATTACTTCTAGTACGTTCCGATACAAAAGGTCTGGACTTTCCGATTGGTAATGAGATGATAGAAGCTAATGGGCTAATGCTAGAGCCTCTTCTAGCCAGTTCATCTGCAGGATCGTTGCCTTTGGAGCCGCTGTGATCTTTTTTTATTACAGTGTTACAAGGTTATTCATTCTTATCTGTTGACACATCATCCGAGAGGCCTTGTAGGTTAATCTAATTTTTTCGAGGTGGAAGTTACACATACTAATGTAACGTATACAATGCAAAGGCTTACTGTTTATTCTGTACGTTTCATGAGAATTCAGTGGAGTCACCCAGCTATTGGGAGGGAATCCATCCCCAGCGCACACGCAATCGCAGCCTCACGTGCGCCTACATAACGAGGATATATTTGCGTATGAAAAACACGAAATACCTCTGAATTGTGGAGGGAATAAGACATTCAACCCGCTCCCCCTTCGCCCCCACCGCCCGCTCGCGACCCTTTTAACTTTCATCTCTGTCGAGTGCTCAGTCCACATGCTTTTGTTCTATTTGATCAATGTTATTAAAATGTCGCTGACTTGTTACATTATAAAATCTGACTGCCGGTGTATTAAGTATCATTAACACTAATTACTATTAGGAGTTTTACAAATTTTATTTTCTATTTATTTATTAAGATCATAATAAAGTAAAATATATTAATACGTTCAAAAAGGCATGTGACACCTATTATAAAATAATGGCATTATGCAAAAAAAAATTCACTATAACATCTGACTGAATCAAGACGGTCCCAATAAATGTACAAATTACTAATAGGACTTTTACAAGGATCATTTTATTTATTTAAGGCTTCTAATAATCATATATGATTATTTATATATTTATTTATAATAGTATACTATTACCATATACTATACGGTCCAACGTACTCTTTATAAATTAAACATTTACCACTATGGTTGATTTATATGTTTCTAAATTAAATCACGTACTTTTCGGTTATATGTTATGTTATGTGTTGTTTCAAAATACCTGTATATGTATGCTGTGTCAAAATTATTAAGAAATTCGTGCTTGCAGCTATAATCATTTATCTGTCAAAAATTTACATAGAATATGTCTTTCGTATTAAAAATTGGTGCTACCGTAACCAGTATTGTGTTGAAGATAGGAACTTAAGAGAAATATGTGCAATAAGAGAAAATTACACGGTTTATTTTGCATTCGTTTGCTTAATTGACATCTTTCACTCGTGGTACTGTTAATTTTTTTACTATTGCCAGATATCAATAAATCAATGTTTTTAAGTTTGAACGCTTGCGCTTATTTAATATAGTCATTTATTTAACTAGTATTGGACTCTATTCCAAAGCCAAGCAGTGATAGCCTAGCGGTAAAGGACTATTACTTGCGATCTCAGGTCGCAGGCTCGATTCCCGGGATACAATCTTATGTAATTCACGCTGTGTATCAATTATAAAGGATTTCCACTGCTCACTAACTGGTTTCCAGGCGATAGATAGCAGCGTCACCTACACGCCTGTCAAGATTATGGTAAATCCATAGCTTTTCTTATGGGAGGCCTTTGCCACATAGTAGGCGCCTATAAGCTGAAACGACAATGACGACGAGATTCTAGTCTGCAATCTATTACATACAAAACTAAATGAAGTGTCGTGTGTGATTTTGCTTTGTTTTACATCACCAATAATAAAAGTATACAAGACGCGTGAACTTTAATTTGCTCGCCGCTATGTCCGCATTCAAATCAATTTAAAGTCACTTTAACCGTTAATTAATTTATTAATGTAATTGATTAGACGCTTCCTGCATTACCGCTGTAATGAAGTGACAGATGAGTTAGTTTTATTTCAATTTACGTAAACATTGCTGTTGTGTTCTTTATTAATATTGAATATTATTTCAAAAATGAAATAATAATACAATTGTTCATACACATAAATAAATTAAGAAGTTAATTGTTAAAATACTTAGTTGATATATGTTACATAATGTTTTCGCATTTAGATACTGACGTAATAATATACATTGTAACTATTATAGCTCATTTCTAGTCAATTAATTTATGGCACATCTTCTCCGAAATTGATTTAAATGTAAGAAATAACATAATGGCAATATAGTAACAACAAAACAACAACAAAACACGTTTTCGAAATTCAAATTAATTATTGTTCACTCATATGAGACTTTACTGCCAGAAGTGGTCTATCGCATTCCAATAGGAAAAAGATATGAATGTGACATTTTTAGCGTGATCACTTTATATAATGTGTTTGAATATTGGTAAAAAGGCTTAAAACGTTTCTGCTCTCAACTGCTTTAACAACTATAACCAATTAACGTTTATGGATCTTGTAATACAATGGAAGACATACTTTACGTGTTCAGTACAAAAATACGGTCCCCGCTCATGAGGAGAATGCCGGTGGTCACACGATCGTCGCGCCATCGTGCGTAATCACTGCTATCCATTCTGTTAAAACCACCCGGGGATAAATTAGTTAAGTAGACGCTTCCGTTAATCGGCCGCAGTTGGTACCCGTCGCCCGCCTTTAAATGGATTAATTTATACTTATGAACGAGGACGTTTTCGGTGTCATGCGAGGATAGGGTGATTGTTGTTGTGATTGCTTGCGCTTCCTATCAAGGCATCCTCTGTGAAACGATTCGGCCTCGCCACATAAACATCACTCGCCTGACATTGCATCTTTTCTTCACGCATTACTCACTAATCAAAACCGCTTTACGAGACGTTAAAGTTAAATGCGTCATCTACTTATATATATAACTATAACATCAATGAGGAATACAAAAGATGTAAGGATGGAAAAGATTAACCCAAGATGCGATATGTGCAATACCCTTTAGTAAGATGAGGCTTATGTCGATAGACGTCTACTACGACGTTTGTCAGCAGCTGGACATGATCCTCTCTCATAAATTTCAAATAGTACCGGTAGAAAGCTGCATTCATCCAGTATCCTCTCACGTCATCTTAACACTGCAGTCTGTCATCTGGGTCTATGAGGTTGATACGAAATGGCAAGCATATATTTGTAATTTTTACCTATTTGTAAATATTTAATTATTTCTTGGATAGATAATAATAGGTTATTTCTTATTCTATCTATTTATACAATCGGCTAGTAGTATTACCTAGTATTAGTAGTATGGGAAGAAGCACGCAACAAAAACGATAGAAGAATGGACGAAGGGGTAGCAGGTAGTACACCAAAATATGTTTACTAAAATTATTAAATATTGAGAAATTCTTACTTTGAGCTATAAATACTAAACGGCTCTGATTTGCCAACCACTAAATCCTTATTGAGTCTATCAGGCGAGACAATAATTTAAACATGATCTTCGTTTAAATACAGCATTTGTACATAGTACATTTCAGTCAATCTGATAACATTGTGATTTGCACCCTGTATTCAATATATGTTACACAAAATTTGCTCTATTTTGAACGTGTTTAAACGCAACTAGTTGTTAAGGCAAAAATTAAGACAATCAAAACCTCTGAATAGGGTATTAGTATGAAGTTATTGAATGAAGTTTGTTAGATGACCATATTCTGCGAACGGTTCTATGTCTCGTAGTGATCGTGTTGGAAGTAGGCGATATGAGGGGTGCCTCCTGTACAATAGGCGTCAGGTCGCTCCGTACGGAGCTAAGACACCTGAGTCGAACCGGCGCATCGCTCACTGCAATCTGTACATTATTTCTCCATTGTTCGCGTAACGAGCCCCGTCCCCCTTGGAGGCGCCACCCCCCTCGCTGCCTCCCTACTTCCTAGTTTCTCACACCCCGCCCCGGGGCGGCGGGACCTCGCTCGCGCCTTTCTTTTATCATTCCTCTCTTTATTTCCGAATGCAAATAATCCTCCACACGTGTGAGAACCGAAACCATTGTTCTCGCCTCCCGCCCCCACGGGGGACTTCGGTGACGCAATCTTTTTCTTCGCCATTTCCATGAATGTAACATAACTCATTATATACTAGTATGTATAAGTTCATCTAATTGATAAAAAGTGTGAACCCTTTGACAGGTTTAGTGGTTGCACTACAGGCTGTATCTTTGTAACTAATGACAGATTTTATCACATTTAGATGAAACTTAACTTATTTTTTTTTATTTATTCGGGTCGGTGTCGCGACAAAGATAAACTAGTGCGAACATTACGGTGTTAGTTAGAGTACAAGAGAAGCAGACGAGGCGAGTGGTGTCGGCACAATACGAGTGGAGGACAAACAGCTCGTTAATGCCCGCCGGACGGAAGGGTGGAGCTCCGCTACCAAGAAAAACGCTAAGTGGGAAATCAATACGTATTAGGCGATATCGGACCGAGCAGCCGTCACGCTATGATGGATGGACGCTCCTAAACTTTCCTCGTGCTTTAATAATGACAATATACAAATTGACGTCCGGCGACGCTTCCGAAACGCGATAGCTCCGTCGCCACTCACATTATGTAAACAAACATGGAAAAAACGGATCGCTCGCTTTCAATTTCAGTAATAGAAATCTCAATTACGGATATGTTTTCCGCGTTGCTCGTCTATCATCGCACGTCGGCTCGGTACACGGTGCTCTCCGCTGACACCTGCCATTGTATGCTAATGTTGTTGTTCTCGAATCGTAACAGTGTAGTGCGCGGAGTATTGCACTTTGATCATTAACGATCCTTTAAGACTACTTTTGTATAACATATATACATTAAATAATCTGTAAACGTATTACCAATTTTTTGTTGAAAAATCTATGATGTTGCTGCTCCGCTCTGCAAGGCATAGGCCTCCAGTGGTCCAGCAATTTCCCGCGACCTTGACTATGACTATATACCGTTAGTTCCGTTCGTGGTCGCCACCACCCGATAACCTTTCGGCGCTAACGGCCGTCTGTTGCACGGGCTATGTACCGAAATAAAAATGTGTGTAGTGAAAACTAATGAAGTAGAAATTACAAACTTCGGACTACGAGAATACAGTGCCGTTGGATAGTGCTTAATATATTGTTGACTTTTAATTTGCGTGTGTTCCATCAGTGATAGAGCTGTCGCATGAATTACTTTTATTAATGACAACATATCGCATTCCATCCACCGCTACAAGTGCGTGAGTCAATCCCCGACAGCCCCGATCGACAGCGGTGTGACATTTTCAATGCGATATTGGAGAAGATCGACAGGAGGGAGTCGACCGCGCCTCTGCATATTGAAATCTATTCGGAATTCGCAAATAAATACATGCACATGACTCCGCGACGCCAGCGCCACCTCGCGTCACCGCCGCCCCTATAAAATTGAAATCGCATTGGCTGCGACGGACCAAGGCTCTTTGATATTGGAAGCTACTAGACATATTACTTCCTTAGATCAAATATTGTCCGTTCCCGTGCAAATTGTCCTTTGCATTTGGTGTCCGTGTGAGAAGTCTAAGATTAAATCGCAGCTTAACATTTCATTTTGACGATACGAATTATAATGTTATTGAAATTTGATTTCATTTCAAAATTGTCAAAATAAATACTAGCTTTCTAAAATCTTTCCTCACTGATCAGATCACACGCAATATCTATCTATTACAATATCTATGTTTATCCTAAGTCTTACTTTGGCAAGTTGTGGATCATGTTATCAGATTCATGCATTTTTATACCTAGTTGCGTTTGCTAAAGGTACAGTTTGGATATATTTGCATAAATGGTCTTATATTTTAAACACCTTTTTAAAAACGTTAACCTGTAGTCGTCGAGACATTTTAATGCGCTAGTTCCGTTCCGTGTAGTCTTACATGAGATTAAGCGGGGAGTGGGGCGCGGGTGGAGGAGGGCAGGGTATTTATGTCACCTCAGGGACGTAGGCACTCGCCCCTCCCAATTATGCCGCAGTAAAAGTCATAAAAAGACACCCGAAGTTTTTACACGAAGCTAGAAGAGGCTCGCGGAATTAAGAGGGGCGCCGAAATGTGAGATGAGTATGAATGTTTTATAAGGGCAGATGATGGTGGCCCGTTTATGATGGCTTATGGTGGATAATGACCGCGCGGCACGCGCTCTTTGTTTGCTCGTTTGAATCATTGATAAGCTGGCTTTATAGCCTCCGCAAGCGCTCTGCTAAATAATTAGCTCGTCAATCCACTTCGATTAATGTCACCGTAAAATCATTTTACAATGCCCTAGCTCCTGCTTGAGCATTATACCTTGAGGTGAAAGCTCCACTTTCGAGCGTCTTCACATCCACGCAGTATTAACTATTTCTTTACTTTGAAAAAATGATTATTACGTCATTCTATTAACCAATGAAGTGCGTCATTATAGTAAATGCAACTTTGTAAACGCGGTCGAAGCATGTTTTGATTCATTTGAGTAATATTGCTTCCGGCCTTTCTTTTTCTATAAAGAGTTATTGAGACAGAACATCTTTAAAATCATCGTTTCAGTTGAAAAATCTCCATTGCTGGATATATATCCAGGCTAATGTCTTCCCCGTAGATTTCCAGTAGAACGAGTTTAAAGCGAACCTGAATTCGGCCTCTGTAGACGACCTCAACAAGAGTGTTTGTCCATCTTTTATATGTTCTACGTTGCGCTCGCCGGCCATCTGTTCTGCACGTTGTATGACTTGCCCGCTGCCACTTCAACTGGCCACTTCGAACTCGAACACATCTGTGACATCAAATTATACTACCTATATTTATACAATTTTCCCTTATATATTTTAAGATTTTTATTTCTTAATAATTCGTCAAAAGTAAGTAAGTTTTCGTACATACTAACTTAAATCTACTATCGGAATTTCCATCACGTAAATATCAGTTTCATTTAACGCGATTTATGTCCGTAAAAGGAGGTCGAAAACGACCTGAGAGCTGGTTAACGCAAATAGCGATTTTCGTTTTGTTCACGCTTGTATGAAACAATACATTCTCACGTTTAATTTCTTTCGGCCCTCAATTGATTTCTTTTACGAGTATGTTTATTGAGCTCGCGCGAAATGTGAAATACCCATTGCGATTTGCATCGGGCAGTCGGCTGAGAGTAATGTTGTCATTACATTGCTGTTAGCGCATTGCATTCGTATCACCAGCGGATATATTCTTTATGTAATATAAACTAACCTCCTCTACGATGCTCAATTGTCTCTATCGGACTTGTTGCAGTCTTCCGTTTCTGTTATTGCACGTTGTTAAGGTAAAAACTCATTTATGCTTACGTAATTAATATCAACTTAATGGTGTTTTAATTACTGACGATTTAACTAGTACTTAGATTCATTCATTGTATTGTCATCGGCAACAATGAGTTTTTGGTATTCGCTCAGGAGTAATTATTGAAAGTGTGATGTAATTGTATGAGGAATATTCTAAATCATTTTTGTGAATACACATATAGAGTACTGTAACGTGTATGAATAAATAGCTATAGAGCGGTAACTAAAATTATAAATTCGAGTTGGTATTTTGAGTTAGATGATAAAAATAGGGCCGATGTGACACGGAGAAGGCCGGCGCGGAGCGACACGCTGGCAGGAGGCTGCCCCGGCAGTGGGGCGTGCGTGCCTAGCCGGCCTCCGTTCGCAGCTAATATGATTATGACAGCCCTACGTGCCGGCCATGTTCCGGGAATCCTCGCACAAATATTCATTAATCTTTCACGCTCCGACGTCCGCCGCGATGGAGATTTAATCAGATTAAGGATCATCTTTTTGCAAGAAAAGTCATGCCCCTTTGTTGCTAGTTGGCCGACGGTCGCACTTTTGTGCTCAATTTATGACGGACAGTGCTTGCTCTGAATGTATTACGAGGCGGGAATTTTTAATGCGTCTGGAAGGTTCCGGGGCGCAGCGTGCGCTCGCGGCCGCGCCCGGCGCCATCTTGGCTGCGCGCGAAGTGTCTCGCCACGCCGTCTGCCCCACACGCAGACGTCTCAGCTCTCTTGCACATCACCTCGGCCTCCCGCCCGTCAGCCAGTGGCGAAAGCATCGCGGAATTCTCACCCAAAAACAAACAATGTCAATCTTCGTAAAATGTTAACACATAAGCGAGCTTTCGTCGAGCAGACGGTTTGATTCATAGATAGGGCGCGGAGAGCCGAATAAAAAGTAGAAATAAGCGCGGCGAAACGCGCGTAAAATTATTTTACCATTGTATGCAAATCAACGTCGCTGTGATTATTTTATTTCCTAAGAGCCTCTGAATATAAATCACGATAAAAAAACAATTCCGTCTGCGTTTCTTAGCTGAAACGCATTTAGTTATAAATTGTTGTTTTAAACGGAGAAGTTTTTAATGTCAGGACCCATTACGTTAATTTGTTACATCAAGACAATTTATTACATCGACAAAAGTTTACAATGTTGTTAGTTTGTTTATGGAAAACGTAAATGTTATTTTTTCTAAAAAAAAATACAATAAGCATAACGGGCAAAATATTAAAAAGTATCACGTACATATACAGTTTAAATCCAAAATACCGTTTTCGTTAATTGTCAAAAGCAAGTTTTTGAGTAGGGTCTTGTTGTATTCTGATCATGCAGTTATTGCTCGCACTCTGGTAGAAATTTATACGTGAATGTGTTTAATTACTGAATTTATTGCGACCTAAAAAACCTGGCTGCCGTTGTAAATTCTCAACACCCGCATCTTATAAAAGCGGCCATCTTGGATATAAAGGCATAACTCATTTATTAAAAGGAAACGCCTCGGTCCCGCGGCGCGCGGTGTCTAATGAAAGTTGGCGCAAAAACGTCGCCGCGCCGGGAATGTGTCGCCGGCGCGTTCTGGTACGTGTACCGGCTATAAAAATACCGGCCGGCTGAGCCGTCGCGCGTCCCTCCGCGTTGCTTTTTCAATCAATTCAATCAAGTGCCCATCGTTCGATTGGCTCCTGACGGCCGACCGTCACGATATTCCGGCTATGAAAAGGCGGGTGACATGTTCCAAATACAAATTGTCGGTGATTTAATCGTTTATAAATGTCCAGATATAACCACCAATGAAACAAAACCAATTTCTTATATATTTGTTATTATGGACTACACGAATGTAAAATATCCTATAAAATCATCCTTTATATAAAAAGTATTTAAATAGCTCTATTTAATTTCCACTATTGTATTACCTTCTCTGCTATAATACGTGCAAACAACATAGCATAAGTCTAGCTAGCTATGCTCCGCTACCATACATTACGATATATCGGCTATGAAAAGGCGGAGTGCTTATTCCAAATAAATACTGTCTGTGATTTAATCGTTGTTATCATCCAGATGAGATCCGGTGAAACAAAACTTATTATTTCATACTGTTATTTATTTCTTAAGCGCCACCATAATGACTTAATTACGAAAGAAAAGTAGGCTATAAAATTATCATTTGCATAAAAAGTATTCAAACGTTTAGTCTATATACTGTTTACTATGTTACGTTCCTTGCTATAAAACTTATAACTATATAGCCTTATTCTAACTAGGTATGCCCCGCTTGTGATTCTGTGTATTATCCTGTATAAATAATGGCATAAAGTATACGGGATTTGTAAACCGCAGGCGCAGTCAAGGCCGAATGCAAAGTAGTCAACAGTAAGTAGTATGAAGTTTGTAGAAAAAACTAGATTCGTCGTAGAATAAAAGCCATACATTTGTCTTGCCACATGTTTTGCAAAACAACAATGTAAGTCTGAGTCAATACAATATTTATTATTTTTAAATGAGGGCTGTGTGAAAAATTCATGTTTTTTATTTACATATAGCGATTGTTGCCGTGTTTACAATATGATTAAATCGTATTTCTAACTTAAATTTGTCACAATATCGTCATCATTATCATAGTTGAAATGCATATTTCTTTCTTGTGAAAAAAAGATAAGAATTTCTGTTTCTGTCGTAATACATTTACATCGACGAAGGGCACAGAGGTAGCTCTAAGAAATCCTCGACTGCAGTGGGCGAGGCACGTGCTTCCAAAGGCTTTTGAGGCCAAAAGGCTCTCAAGTGGCAATCATGAGCTGGTAAACGCAGCCTGAGTAGGCTCTCCACTGTGTCGTGGACTGACGACATTGTCAAGGTCGCGGGAAGTTGCTAGATGCGAATGCGGGCATCGCAAAACTGGTATTCGTGGTATTATTTGAGGGGGGGAGGCTGTGGTTAGCCAGTGAGGATCTATCGGATGACATGATGATGACGATGACAATCAATATCGCAGCCTGAAATTATCACAGGACGTCCACTGCTGGGCAATATATAGTCTCTCCCGTAGATTTCTATTAGAATCGGTTTTATGTGGCCTATACCCATCTTCTTCCGACGTCACACAATGACATTTGTCCAACTAGTTGATAGATATCCTACGCTACGCTTGTACCTGGTTTCCACTTCAGAACCTTACTGCCTCAGCGGCCATCTGCTCTGGGCGCTATGTGGCCTGACCACTGTCACTGTAACTTAACAACCCGCTGAGCTATGCGGTTACTTCCGTTCGTCTACGAATCTCCTAACGACACAATATACTATTATTAAAACTGTAAGAAAACTTATTATATTTTATTAATAAATTAATTTTGCTAAGTAAGCCAATTCTCAGTAATGTTTTTGAAACTTAGGATGTACTAGGAACCCGCTTGTTCTTCATGTTCATCATGTCGGTCTATAGATACCCACTACCAGGCGCCTCCCATAACGATCGCCACAATGTCAAGTCACTATGCGGTGTATGCTTATACGTACGTAATTATTGTGTAATAATTATAATTAGTGGTTACGCAAGTCAGAAAAACTATAAATGATGGTTAATGTTGCTTTTGAAACAAACCAGTCAATCCCCTAGCTGGCCGGCAGCAATTAAAAACAATTTAATTTATACTGTCCGGTGGGCTCACGAGCGAGAGGCCGCACTAAAGCGGCGTGTTTTTGCCGCTTCTGTTAATATCAACGGACAATAGCAGCGGCGAACGACGGTCGCGCCCGCACAATCGAAGTGGCGTGAGCTGCCTTAATTGCTCTTTACCGCTGAATAATTTCGATTCCGACAACGGCGTGAGTGTTTTGATCATTTTTACCGCTCACTCAGGCCAATAACTGCGAATATTTTTGTTATTGTTGCCACAAAACGACGGCGAGCGGTCCGTTATTAAGACTCGCCTACGGTACACACCATGGCGGTCGTAAAATCGGAGAACAAAACGAGAATCAAGAAGTTATATATAGGGTGACTGGTTATAAGTTTTAAAGTGGTGCATATATAACTCATTTGCCGTCAAATAATGTACGATACACTCTATCCAAAATAAAATAAATCAATGGTTTCAGAAATAATACACAAGATAATTATAATATAATAAATAATAGCGTTTTATAATCCGGATCATTGCTTCCAAAATTAATTATTGTTTACTATCTGTACCGGCAGACTTTCCACAGTCAAAATTTATTTGCTTGTCTCGTTCCAATATAAAAAATAAATTAATGTAACATATTTCAGAGGGATCACTACATACATATTGTTTAGAAATGCTGAGTGCTTTAAAAGGGCTTTAATGCTTTTTGCGGACAACTTATCTTTATATTCACCCCTTTAAGGCTTTTACACATATATCCAATCATTTTGTTCAACAAATTTGCGCAATGATAGTTTATTACAAATGCTATGAAATTCATATTCTGGCGCAGTATTATCCTTATCAAAACGATAGCCAGGTCAACCATGTATAGAAGTTTATATTGATTTAAAAATCATAAGTCTCGTATGAGTAACTACATCTTTTGCACTACTTTGCTAAGGCTTCTCGCCTTTTTCTCGCCTTTAAATGTTAAACTAAATAAAAAACATATTAACTCCACAAAGTACGTAACGACGCACCCAAAAAAGACTACCTTACAACAATTATTATTACAAAACTAAATCGATCTTGATACACAAGAAAATAATCTATTATAATTTGTAAGCAATAACTGATGATAGAACATTGCAACAAAAACCGAACCTTTGCAATAGGTTCCCAGTAGGCGATTGGGCCTGTGTTCATCGATTTCACAATATTAACCACACGAACCATTACGCAAATAGAAACAATAGATTCTATTATCTTAAATGTTAATTACATTACCTAAGATATTGTTACGGGAGATATTGGAGTTGTCTTCGCTCTAAATTATATCGCAGCGAATGCATACCGGGGGGTCATCGACGCGGAAATAATGGTGCAAATGAACGCAAGCGGTTGTAGGGCAAGAGATCACGTTCGACCATAAATCCCAACCCTCGATGGAACAATTAAAGGACGAGCTTAAAACAATTACGCAACGAGCCCCCAGGCTTCTCGTGACGCCAGCACGAACCACACTGCAATCTGTGTTTTATTGACGAAAGGTTTTTTGTTCCTGCTTCATCATAGCCATAGTTCTGTTAATTTAATATCAAATTAAATTAGACACAAAAAATTAAGTGGCTTACCTGTGATTCATCAGTACTTTTAAGCTGCATTCACCAACGCTTTTTTAAAACAAATGCTTCTTCCTCGTTATAATTTTTTTATATCTCAAAGCTGCCTTGACACTTATTACCGATTCGCATTAGAGGCACTGCTTTATCTTTTAGTTACTCGACATTTAATGAAAATCAATTGTTTCTCTGCAATAAATCATCGATTTTAATTGAGAAGTGTAATATTGCTTCAAGCCATTGCCGCTGTTTATTTATGCTTTGACCATATATTGTTTAGCTTTGAGAGTATAGATTGTGTGAAGAAGAGTTTTGTAATAATCATATAGATCGGGTACTTACGATTATAACCGTTATAACGCGGAGAGAATCGTTTATTTTTCGTCATACAACTGCATTTTGCATCCTATTTCATGCCATCGGTGACCGCAAATTGACAATTCTATTTTTTAATGAAAAGATAAACCTTATTAAAATGGATGAAATCAAACGTAATTGAAATTTGGATTTATTATGTGATCATATGCTTTCTGCGATATCTATATAATTTATGTACAAGGTAAATGGAAATAAGTGTAAAATCTTTGAAAAGGTGGATATACAGCGCAATTGTGAGCAAAAGCTTCAAAGCTTTTATACCTTTTTCTAATTCCATGTATATAGTGATCACTCCGAAATATGTTCCATTAATTTATTTTTTCTATTAGAATGCGACAGGCCAGTAACTTCTGGCAATACAAAGTCTCCAAGCACAGACAATAAACAGTAAATCTTTCCAATATGTTGAAATCCGAATTTGAGAAATGCATTTTGTCGCTATATTATCATTACGTTACTCATTATTCTAAAACAATAGATTTTTCGGAAAGGGTATATAGTCTAATATGAATAAAAGTAATTTTTAAGTAGGAATTATACACACTGTTTGGTGTTTCTAATACATAAATTTAAAAAGGAACTATTTTTGAACTCTACCTACGCACAAACGAGTTTTTTGCTTATACCACGGCGTTAAAGAAAACAAAAATAAGAAATTGAAAAATGTATTACTCTTTTTTTAGCTTTGTTGGATTCAGCATTTAATAAAAATAGAAGTGCGATCCTAGCTTATGGTTGAGGTTATTGTGTTATGTCCAATCGGTTAATTTTTAAACATTTATTTTCGCACGATAGTTTAAACATATACTTATGCTTAGTCGTACGTATAGATGCAGACGTTATACTCGCAGAACGTCCAGGCAATCTGCATCCCAACCTGATCCCATTTTAATGGAGCGCCCGGCAAACAAGCTTCGGAGCCGCTTACTGCTAAATCCACCGGGATCCTGCGCGCCACTTAGCTCTACCTACTATCCTCTATAGCTTTCGTCGTACTTTTAAATGTTTCTTGATCGTCTTACTTTTCATATATTATCTACGAATTTAAAAACCAATGGGTAACCAGTGCAAAAAAATTAAAATCTTTAGCCTGATATCTAATTTGGAGCAACTTTATAATGAACAATTTGAAATTGATTTTTAGTTATAAGTAATAAGATAAACCATGGTTTATACAGTGATGACTAAAATATGTCTTTATGGTCGGAAAAAAAACTACCATTTTTATAACATACATTGATTATACCAAAAATTTAATCATGATTTAATGTTAGAATAATTTAAAAAATTCAGATTCTTGAAGGGTTATGAAAAGTGTGTTCTAAACATTTGATTTCGTTAATGTTAACGTTTTAGATCGTTTTTTCATATTCAGTAAATATCAAGGAAACAATCATGAAGAATAAATAATTTAAATATACACAGATACTAATTATAAAAATATGTTTTACACCCTCCACAAACACAGAAAATGAATGTTACTTATACTACTCAATAAGATTGAATACTAATCCCATCTTAAATAAAGGTGACACTATTGTTTTGATAAGAAAATCATAAATTTGGGATTGAAGCTTACGAAAGAAAATATATTGGTGTAGAATAATACAGAGCAATGAAATTAGTAAAAAACCAAAAGAGGGCTTTCGTTTCTTAATATTACTTACCTGTTCTTAAACATTGTAGTCAGAATTACTACACAGATGATAGGTTTTAGGTGTAAAAGCTTTAAAGGTGTGAATTTATAGTTCACTTGCTTCAATTAATGTATGGTAGATACTTCTACAAAGTGAAAAAATACACAAACACGGAAGTTACGCTAATTGAGAATATAGAACGGATCAGGTACAAAAAAGAATTACAGAAATTAAAAAAAAATTGTCGAACCTGGACTATGTAGCCCTCGAGCTAAATTAACGTTAACAAGGTTAAAGATAAGCGTCTTCCGCGCATCCAGCTCGCAGAATCTAAATTTGGAAAGAAAAAAAATCTTCATGCAGCTGGTTTAGAAGAGAGGGCAGCTTATTAGCTCCAAACATTTCAGACACTCGTTGCCAGGTAATGGTTTGTTCAAGAGCAAGACCAATAGACGAATGAAGTTTGATCTTGAGTTTGGACCTAGTTTTTCCTTGAGTCCAGATTTAATTGGTTTTCACTAGATTGGAGATAGTGTACATCTACCAGGTATGGTCAGAAATATGTTTAAAGAATCATATAGTATTGTGGTGATAGATAACAGGCCTCTGGTTGCGATAAATACTTCTTCTTATAACAATAAAGCTTGGCCCAAGTGTGTGCAAAATATCTCTAGTACCGATTTGGAATTGCTATATTGCGTAGAATTAGTGCGGATTTAATTTGGAAATATTAGACAAGGCTTTCTTTTTTATTACGCTATGGAAGAATGGTAATATTATATAAGATCGTAAGATCATAAATGTGTACCACATATAGTTTATAAAAAGGATTTGTTTAATCAAATCTAAAATCACACTTCATTATAAGTAAATTAGGTATTTAATTCACACGTGAATATATATTTACTATAGCTATTTTATCTTATTCAAGGAATAATATAGAATGAAAAGGTCCATACGAGTATAAAGCGTACTTGAAGAAAAACATTTGTCATTATTAGTCAAGTCCAGAGAGACGAGAATATATCGGCAGTAATTATAATACATCATTAATGAGCAACATGCTTTTCAGCGACATCTTTTGACGGTACAAAAGCAACAGTTGGAAGTCACAACTATTCAAGAATTATAAACATAATGAATACGTGCTGGTTCGAGGCAGGACTTGGAACCTGTTGTGTTTTCACACATTTAAATGGACATTAATCTGGCATTGTGTGGTGGCTTCGCGCAGAGCATTAATATTTCGCTCGGTATTGACAATGTGCTCACACGATCACAAGTGTTTGATTCATTAGCTGCAGGCGAACGACCGCCGGATAAAGGACTTGCATCCCTTCGTTCGCTCCACGGACGCACCTCCGCTGACCCGCGTGCTAACGACTCGACGCTACGTAATGATCGCATTGAGCGCCGGCTCCGCGCATCATGCGCCGGGCACAAAGACACAATTAAACTTTACCGTCTGACCTCTTGACCATTGCGCAAAAATCGGTAACCCATATAAAGTCCATAAAGTAAACAAGAGTCACTCGGCCTCGATAACTCGTACGATTGAATAAATGATTTTCGATTTGTCTTCCTTAACAGGTAGATTTTTAAAATGAGGAAATTGTTATTCATGCAAATCTAGCTTTACACGAGCAGAAATGGAATCCTAAACGCGGGCCTCATAAATAAACGAACTGGGCGCCTCTGGTCTACATAATGTACAAAAACAACAACGCGGAAGTCATATTCTTAGCATTGTTTGTCTTCATGCTCCAGTATTATTTTATTACGCTACGTGCAAGTTATGATTTCACTATTTTGAATTCTAATCAAAAAATGTTATATTGCATAACAAGGATCGTTTTATTGTTAAAGAACTAAATTTACCGATCACTGCTCATCTGTCCTGGTTTGTCACTACAGTTTATAATCTTTATTACAATGAAACTAACAGTTTAACCCTCGCCATCAGAGATTCAGGGTCGTTGCCATAGAATTATGTATTTATAAAAAATCTGTGGCATCACCGCACCTACTTTTTCTAAAACGCCGGCGTCACCACAATTCAATCTTATATTTAGGTTTGACGTGTTTGCTCCGTCATCAAATATTCAGCACAGGAACCTTGCATATTTAGATTAATAAATTATGAATAAGTGGTCGTACAATGTGTAACAAATAATCCATAAAGCCAAGAGTATTATCAATGAGACGGACATTCAAAATTTTCCACAATTTGTATTCCGTCTGGAGAATTCGCCTCGTCGGATCCCGTAGTTCCGATGCAGGTTATTTTAAATGTAAAGGCGGCGCATTGCATAATCACCAACGTGATTCGCTATCAGTATTCGGTCGGTATTAAATATTTATTCCCTTCAACCTTCACGATACTTTTTAGCGATTCGTCATAAAAAGGGTTTGTTTTACTTTTTTCATACACTATTATGAATCACGTCTTGTACGGTTTCAATCATTTTATCTGCAGCCAATATTATTTTAACAATCTTTAACTTTGCCAAATAGTCATCTACAGTAAGGATTTAAGTAAGACTTCTAGTGTATTGTGCCGGAATTAATAGTAAAGTTCAATATTCACTTATAGTGCTACCGTAGTTGAAACATTATTTTGAGCCTGTATAATACATTGTCTTTAATATCTGTATCTTAATAGAACATCAGTTAAATAACGCGTGCACACAGTACCAAAGACGCGTAACTATTTACCTGAGCTCTGTTAATCCTGCAGCTGCTCATGCTAAGTCTCTATCCAAATATGGTATCGGGAGCTAATAAAACGCAATTAATTCCTTTTTACAGCTCACGCTAAAATTTATTGCTCCACTTAAGTTATTCAAATTGACCAGTTACCGTACAATGCGCATTCAAAATCATTCCAACGTTGTGCTCTCATTAAAACAGCGTAATATTTAGTTCAATTTTAGTCTAATCGCATTTTTATATCGTCATTTTCGAAATTTTCACTTGTTTAGGATGGCGTCACACACAAGAAATAGTCATCATTTGCAGTCATCTGCCAAACTTTACAACGTCTTTTATACCTAAATTCGTTGACTTTCTTATTAGCTTTATTTGGTATTCGTTTTATATTTTCTTCTTTATAGAATCGCCTTTGGCATTGAGTCGATAACGAGATTTATTCCTTAATTTTCATTTTTGTGTATTAAGTAAGCGTAATCAAAATTGCGAAGGTGGTGTATGATTCATTGCTCTAATGAGAAATGAATACTTTCAACCATTCAGTCTCTATAAAATTCTTAAATTTTCAGAAATATCATCCTGTGATCTGTCCTACGAAATTATTATCTTCCGTCTTAAGTGTTAACGTCCAAGCTTCGCAAGCATATAGAGATAGGACGGAAACCGGTTTATGAATTCGAATCTATCCGTTTTAGAACTTTGGAAACTAACAACTTACAATGAATAAAAAGTAGCTTTAGGGTGTTTTGTGTCCTAATTGTTTTTTGTTATGTCTTAGTCTTAATAACAGAACAGTTTAGGTTCATTTTAAATGGAATTAAAAACATCTATTAAAAATTTGATGTTAAAAAAGAAGTAGGTAATAATTTTGAGAATTTATTTTTAAAGATATGAGGAAATAATTACTGTCGATGATAATTAATAATACTTATGACATTAAAATGAGTACCAAAACGGGCAAATGAACCGGCGCTGCCCACGCCGGTAGGAGGTTAAATTAACAATCCCTCATCGTTTTTCTCGGACGTCGCAAGGAGTCTTCGGTTTTAATATAAAGACAGATCGTGCATTAATTAAGTCGACCTGATGACTTAGCGCCGTCCCTCTCGCGCGCTCGCCGTCATTAACGCCACATGTAGACGCAAGAGACTGTGTTTTTTTTTTAATTCGTTATTATTCTGTGGCGTAAAGAAATGTTAATTCGAAGCAGCGTGAAATTAACAGCCGCTGCTGCCCTTTGTAAGGCCAGTGCCGCTGACTTAAACACACAACGGGTGACGAAGCTATGCTCCATTCTCGCTGCTCTCTTATTTGCACTGGGCTGCCTTTTTTGTGCGCTTTCATTAGGACGCGGGCGTTATATAAATCAGTTTACGATTAAACTACGATTTATATTTTGTATGGCTTCGCTATGCACCGTGTATATTTTAAAACATCATTAGACTTTTAGTATAATCAAATTGTATTTATTTAACTGTTCTTATAATGACTTGAGGTTTATACAGTGTGATCTGTTATTGGTGTAAAGGCTTATAAGAGGTGAATGTATGCTGATTTATGTTAGCAAAAAGCTTTTACACCTATTACCTTTCACTTTGTATTAAATAATCACTCTGAAGCTTTATTAGAATGCGACTTACCAATAACTTCTGGTAGTATAAAGACTGCAGGGACCTACAATTAACAATAATACATTTTAATATGTAATAATCTGAATTTTGTAAACGCTTTCAGTTACTTTATTAGAATTACATTATTTATTATTTTTGAAACAATTGCTTTTTTAAGAGTGTGTATCATATATTAATTGACATTGAGTATACAATATTCAATCCTTTGTAGCGTTTACAGCTGTAACCAATGAACTTGTATATAAAACAATTTTATATGGCATGTACTGTACATTAATTGACAGCTAAACTTTTATATCCATAACCGAAAACAGGATTATACCGTTAAATCCGAGTATATTTGGAAAACACTGGCGACTTCTCACATACTAATTTTTCATAATTATTTTTAAAAGTAAATAAAATTTATAAAAAATCTCATAATCATGAGATATAATATTACGCTTTGTTACAGTGGTATCGAGTAGACAAGAGCAAACTCGGCGAAGAGCTTCAGAAGAAATTCGTGCAACTCCACCCTGATGAGGAAACTAAAGAGTTTCTATCAGCGTCCATCGACAAATCGTCGTGGGTCTGGACCCAAATCTGGTACCTGCTCGCGAAGGCCGTCCTCAAACATTTCTGGTCCATCACTGACATAAATGGGTTAGTAACATGTCACATTACATTATTAATAACGAAATGTATTGAGATGTTTGTAATCTTCTTCATCAATTCTTTATATTTACTTATCTGATTTAAGAATTGGAACAGCGTACTATGACAAAATTGAAAAAAAAAATATCACCAATTAAAATTTGTATATTTCATGTAAAAAGAACCTCCATCCAATAGCAGTACCTCTTTTTTAAAACAGAATAAATATTTTTTGTTACTTAAGGCCATATGCTCTATTTTCTGTATTCATTCAAAACAAAGTACATTTTCCTTTTTTCAAGCCTTTATTTTGGTATAAAAATTTTTTTTAGTTTAAAATTTGAGATTTAGCTAAAACTGAAAAGGACATACTCTGTTTATTTCAAGTGCAACATGCGGCCAAAATTATTAGCTTGGGGTAATAAATAAAATTAAATCAATTTTATTTCAAAATGTTTACCCAAAGAAAAATACTTGTGATAAACCGGTAGCGTTTGGTTCTCAACACGTGATATTTGCGCCCGACTAACGGAAAAATTTGAGTACTTTTCCGTTCACACAAATTTTTCGTATAAAGTTAGAATATATATTTATTTGTTGTTTCTTAAGTTCCTATAAGACGTATTGTCAAGCAAACTGTACTCCGACAACTTCAGTCTGAAAAATGAGATGCCTTTTTGAAGGCTTTACGTTACGCATCATTAAATCGTTTGCATGTTATTTATTAAGCATAGAAGTTTATTCGTGTTTATTACATATAGGTGTACATGAATATATCATCATAATCGTTTCAGCCAACTGCTGGATATAAGCCCCCTCTACTGATTTCCTATAGGACCAGTTGAAAGCGTCTTATATCCAACGTCGTTCGCAGCCTGAACAAGGTCATGTCCACCAGTCGGACGGACGTCCTTCGCTGTGTTTGGTCTCCAATCCAGAACCTTCAGGCCTCAGAGGACTGATGGAAATACCGGCAGTGGAAGTCTTACAGCTGATATGATGATGACGATATTAATTCTTCAAAGCTTTTTATTAACTTAGACTATAACTTATGTCAACAAATATTTTTTTCAGATTTATTATAATCATTACTATTCTTTAAATAATTTTGGTATACACATTTATCTGTATTTTTTTTAAATAATGTTTTTTGTGTCAAATTGTTATATGCCTTTAAAATCTTAGCGAATACAGATCTTAAGCAACAATTATAAAAGAACTGAAAATATTTCACATTTGTCCAAGTTCACAATAGCCCAGTGGGAAATTAAGTCGTTTAGTTTCTCGTTTCTTTTATGAAGATGTTTGACTGTGAATAACGGAGTGCGTGCCGCACCGCGTTGTGTGTACTTAGAGTTCATTTAATAAAATCACGTTCTGAAATGAAAGAAATGATTCATTTCTCTTACAAACGATGAGTTGCCATTTGAATACGGCAATGGGCCATTATTAAGTGCGTCCAGATTCGTCCAATTATGCCAATTACAATCTCCCGGTAGCCGTAAGTACATGTGAGCATATTATTTCCTCATCCATTGTGTCGTATCTGCACAAATTAACTAATTCGACTCGTCCCTAGTTCGGTGCGAGGCGCGCGCCGCGACTTATCGATAGAATCGCCACTCGTAGGTAATGGAAAATGTTTTCGTGTCAGCCAACAGTATCGTTTATTTGAATCTACCCCGTACGATTTTTGCGGTAAACGTGCCAAATAAAAACGTTTCCGACCGGCTGTTTATTGCACTTAAAACAATTTGTTTATTTGTTTTACTCGAAAGCTCTAGAAAATTTTCTTGGCTCTTGAAGACTTTATACGTCTATACTATGTTCATCGGACAAAATTAGTAAAGAGCCTCAGCAATTTCGCTTTTTTACCTAAATGCAATAGATATATTGTAAGAAATATTAATAGTTGCAGGTTTAAATATGAATTGACGCTTAATTTTTTAAAACATTAGTATTACGAATTACTTATTTATTAAGGCCACAATATAATTGACTATTAGAATAAGGCATTCAAACTGAAAAAACAGTCTTCATCAATTTGTAATTCACTTCTGTAATTATTATCATTTATCCATGATCATTATCATTTCAGACATATGACGTTCTCTGCTGAAAATAGGCTTCCCCCTTAGATAGAGATAAGACCGATTGGAAACGACCTGCATCTTGGCCGGCTTTTACCGATGACCTTAACAGGGTCATCACTTCAGAATTTTAAGGCTCCTGCGGCCATCTGTTCTGGGCACTATTTAGCACTTCGACATTGATTATATTCGCAAAATGAAATTCTTGAAACTTCTATTTTATATCAGTTGATTATCGAAAGGGGTATCGATATCGAGCAGTATCTGTGGCGGGCGCGTCCGCAAAGTGTTCTGTGAACGCGCACTGAAAGCGACCGCGGCGGGTGTCTATAGCGGAGCACTAATAAATAATTTAAATAAATTGACGGACGAGATTTACTCATTGGCTGTTTCCGTCTCTCAATTACGCTTTATTTATCACTTGCTACTCGTCGGCCAAAGTCTCGCGAGACTTCGGTTCTGCCCGGGCTTTAGGTGCGCGAGCTCTACGCCTCGCTACGCTAAAACTACCTCTGTGTACCGACTTACATATACCTTACACGACTTATTGAGTTAACTATTACATTTGGAGTACCAACTTAAGTTATTTTTCAGTCAAAATATATTGTAAATATGTATTACGACCTAGATCATTAACAAAGAACTGATTTTCAATCCATGAATGTTCATATTATTTCGCAAAGCAAAACTAACCATAATTTATCATAGTTGGATAGGTGACTTTGGTAGTTTGAAAACGGAATTTTTTTGGAGAGGCCTATGTTCAATAGTGGACGTCTCATGTCTGAAATGTTAATAATGGTTATTGCGTTAAAAAAAATTACGTTTTCTGTGTTTTTGCGGAAAAAAATATGTTGTCCGTCGCAAATGTACCCGTAAGTATAAAGTTCAACGCCACGCCTTCAGCATTGTGTTGTTAATTAAATCAGAGTTCAAATAAAAATCCTTAAACCAAATCCCAGCAATCCAGGAAGCGTTGAACCGATGTTACAACTCCCCCTTAAACTAAATATCCGGGATATTAATCATTGCGCCTATGGCTACGATAAATGACTCAATAAACGCTCAAGTCGAACGCTATTGACTTTTCCGGTGTGAACGCCTCAATTAATGTAAATTCAATAAAGCACAATTTGTTTATAACGACTAACGCTTTCTGTAGATGTAACGTATCAAAGGTAGACAAAAACGAAAAAAATAAACCATTTCCTTCATAAAAAAATAGAATAAGTTCGTAATATTTATGATTTTATACACAAATTATTTATCATAAAACTGTACAGTAAGGCAAAATTGACGATAGAACAGCGCATTGTTCCAGAAAGAAAACCGTTTTCACTTTTAAATTGCGAATTTTATTTCAATGTTTATAACAGATGCAAATTTTCTCTCCGCTTATTAGATTTCAAAATTTATGATGCTTACTTACTATTCAGTAATCATCATGAATTATAATCAAGACTTTGCGAAAGGTATTTTTTTTCCAAATGTACACTATGCTTATAATAATTAACTTGGGAATTAATTGATATCAGGAAGTCATTGGAAGCGACATTCTTGGTTTGCTGAATTACTACTACATACTTACTTTTTACACCGATGAATAGTAACACTCCGGTAAAAGAGATGATGTGATATGTAGGTAGTTAAAGCTAGATTTCATTTGAGATGATTTAATACTAATCTGCTACTAAGAAACGGTGATTTTAGTTAGCAGAACGCTGAAGGCTCTTTACTGAAACCAAACACCTGAGCTCCCTCGTGAGCCTCAGTTCGGGTGATTTCATATTTTGTTTCCATGGAGAAGCTAGGGCTATTACTTGAGCCATCATTACCATTCTACTCGAAAGGCTCGACTCGATATGTTACGGATATGCAATGTTAGAGTGTTGATTAAATAGTTAAACGTGCAACCGTATCGTCGCTATCTTTATTCTCACCTCATGATTTGTGGTAACAAGCTGATCCTGGGATTGGAAATATCTGCGACACATGCGTGGTAACGGCCAGTAACCATCAGTTGTCCGAACTCAAGGTTTTTCATCGACATCATTTTAAATGTCACACCAATCAGTTTTAACAGCCGCAATGATGCGTTCAATAAATTGTATTTCAAATCGTTACTCGTATTGTCCGTCATAATTACGATGAATTAAACAACGCTTTTCAATCGGCCTTCGTCGTGATTGCTCGTTGCCGCGAACCAATAAATTACCGAAATCAATTGGCGATGCGTCAATGTGTTCGGTCTGTATCTATCAAGATACACACACAAGTTGAAATATACTTCATCATCATTAACATTTCAGTAGGACTTTCACAGCTGGAAAAATGCCTCCTCCTTAGATATCCAATAGGATCGGTTGAATGAAGCCAGCATTGACATCCGACGACGTTAAGGATCGGATCAAGTTCGTTTATGCAACTTGTTGGATCCAGGCAGCCCTTACCTGTCGGTGGTCCCCATTCCAAATCTTTAAGACCCCAGTGGTCATCAGTTTTACGCGCTGTTTAGCCTACCAACTACCACTGCAACCTGCTCCACAATATCAACACACTCTTGATATCTTTCAAATTCAAAATTAATCGGAATAGTCTTAGTCATGGGTCGACATGTCCCCTGCTATCTAAGGGTAAAGCATCACTGAAAACACGATCTTACATGTCGATTTGTTCACTTCGCCGTTTATAAAAAGTGACTATATTATATTATTCACAAAATCTTTGTCTCTGAATCAAAAACGTTATTAGAACGTTCCATTACATTTTATAAAAATATCTTAGAGTATTAATCTAATTCATTTATTTTACGTAAAGTACACCTTTGTTATAAAAATAACATTGGTCGCTTTATGAGAATGCAATTGTAGCGTCAATACGTAATTTGTACATTTATCAAGCTCCATGACAAAGATCGATTGCCAATTCAGGCACACCGCAGTGCACTGATTTTATGGTCACTCTATCGTGTCGCTGCAAATCACCTACACAAACATATTTATCGAAATTAAACTTCGTATGTAACAGGGCTTTCAAGTTAATGTAATAAATGTCTGATTAATTGCTTAAATACAAAATTAATTTGCCTTCATTAAAACATACAAAATTTTCTTTTGATTACTTATTCTTTTAATTTACTAACAAGGTTAACGCTTCACTTAACCTCAGGAGAAAGCCTTTCGGTGCCATGACCTCAAGATATAAAAAATATTCACTTAAATAATCATCTCATCTCACTATTGGAAATTAAAGATTTACATCTTTATTTTGATACTCCATTTTAAAGACTTGTTATCGTAAATGTCATATCTTGTAGAATATAACCTTTAAACGGTTATTGCTGAAGTTCTGTACATTGCTTTTTTCTTGCCTTATATTCAATAATATTGATGGTATGCTTTGAAAAAAGTTAATGAACGTCGTTTGTCATTTCTGCCCATAGACACCCACTGTAAGACATAGGCCTACCTTAAATATATCTATGAGGGTACTTACCATAATCGCCAAGCAGGCGATAGAAGAATAATATTACAGTACGCATAAGACGCTGCTGCCAATTCTCTGAAAACTTTATTGTGATCAATAGCTATCTTTGGTTGATTATATAATATTGTACCCCAGGAATCGAACCAGTGACCTACGATTGCTAGTCTCAGTCCTCTATCGCAAGGCTATCACTGGTAATAACAGTAAAGAAAGAAAGAATATAATAATAATGAAACTAAAGGATTATTGCAACAACATTTTCTCGTTCAATATTCCTTAGCGCCTAAAGAAGTAGGACTGCGACCAATGTCGACCAAAGGGCGTCACTTACTTCGAGCATCATTGACAAGCTGACAGTCACTTAACAACCCATAGAGGAAGCTCAGGATTTTTCTAGAACATCGAAACGATCGCAAAATATCTAACATAGACCCGTGGATGTGCAAGTTGAAGTGGCAGAGTGGGTAGGCCACGTAACGCAAAGAAGAGATGGTTGTTGGAGCCTTAGAGTTCTGAAGTTTAGAGTAGACATAAGAGTGAGATGACCACCAACAAAGTAGACAGACAACCTTGTTAAAGTCTTCGGGAGACGACCCGTCTGTAAGAGGCCTTTGTCCAGCAGTGAACATCTTACAGCTGAAATGATGATGATGAATGAATGAAACAAAACTCTTTCTTATTTAAAATACAGTGAGATTAACAGAGTAGCCACAATTAAAACGAGTACAATTAATTCTCCTATATACGACAAGGTTGGGCATTTTAACTACCAGTGGCCTCATTGTCCCCTTTGAATACGCTCCAAACGACAGAATATTAGCTATGCGCCATTGTTCGACATCGCAACGTCATAACCGCTGCTTATATTTACTGACCATTGATACGGTTTTATTATAGCATGTACAATTTCTATTGTACAAGTACTATTATTAATTGATTAATAAAAACGAAGTTATCGAGTTACAAATATAACCCATCTTTTATAGATCAACCTTTAAACAAAAAATTAAGATACTATTGTGATGGCTCCCAACAACTTCAACTATAGTGGTATAGAAACCGCTGTACTGCTCCTTAGTGAATCACAACGAGGTGATACCCGAGAAGAAAGGAGCACGAATTCACATGAGGTTTTTTTTATGGCCCCCGCTATTGGGGACCTCTCCTTCCACCCCTATTTAATTGGGAACAGAGTTTTGTATTTCTTAATATTTTTTTAACTTGAATTTTTATTTTTGTTCTCGTCTTCTATAGTTCACAATATCTTATTTTTCCTCCTTCTGTCATTCTACAATTCCATCTTCCTTTCTTAATCATTCCATTCCTTTCGTACATCCTCAAACACTTCAGTTATCTATTTCTGTTACAGTATCACAGTTTTAATTGGTTTATTTATTTTCTCGTGTACACCAATTTTATCATGGATTTATTTTATATTTTTTGTTTTAATATCAATGAATCTATTTTAATAATTTTACAATGTTTTATACACCTATGTTTTGTTCCTGTCCATTGCGTATTGTGCAACTTTCCTAAAGAATTTTAGAACGCACTCTCTCTCATTGTTTTGCATTATAATGGAGGGAAGTGTGCCTCCTCTCCTCTATCTTTTTGCATAGCCGGCATTCGGTCTCATGTCGGAGCCCTCCAAATGCGGGACATTCTGCTAACAGGTGGATCGCGGTCTGGTCCACGCTCGGTTCACAGAAGCACGAGGAGTCCTCCCTGAGCTTAAAGCTATGAAGGTACTCAGAGAATCCCCCGTGCCCCGTGAACAGCTGGACCAAGACCGCGTCCACCTACGGAGCGCGCGGTAGGCCGCGACGGCGTCCGAGAAGAACTTCTGCGTTGTCGATGCCGTCGTTCCATTCATGTACCTGCTATTCCATTCGTCAAGCGTTTCCAGCCTAAACTGTCGCTTGACGAATGAGATAGGGCATTCCTCAGATTCAGGTCGTCTTTGACTCTTCAGAGCCACGTCCTTGGCCAGTTGGTCCGCCCTCTCGTTCGCCTCCGTCCCCGCATGCGCTTTCACTCAATAAACTAACGCTCTTGCCATTCTCTCTTGCTTTCATACAATTCTCTTTTACTCTTATCACTAAGGGATGGAAGGTGATCTTGCGTCTGTCTGGAGGGCAGACCGCGAGTCGCTCAATATCGCGGATGACTGCGCCAACCCGCTGGCCGCGTACCCTGTTGCTTCCGCTAAAGCCAGCAGCTCTGCCTGGTATACCGTGCAGTAGCTGCCCAACTTGATCTTCTTACTGCAAAGCTGTGCGGCGTCTCGCATATCGCAGAATCACCCACCACCACCCACCTTGTCCTCAATGCGGCTGTCGTCGGTATAAATAACCAGATCGCCACCAAACCACCTCCAGGCAGTAGAATTCCACACCAGACTGACTAGACGGGTGTGGAAGTCTCAGGTAACTGACCGGCAACTCCAGGTCCCGGTCCCCTTCCACTTGCCGAGAGTAACCCCGTTTTATTTTAAATAAATGGGCTGCTTTTTAGACCCTAAGGTCCAGAGGAAGCAGCCCGGCCAGGATAAGGGACCAGGATAAGGGTTCAGGGACGCGGTCCTATCGGTCCTATTCACATGAGGTCTATATTACTGTAAAATGAGCGAGAAAAATTCACATTTATTAAAAGATACACATTTCAAATTCAGTTAAAAAGTTACAAGTCGCTTTTGCACAAGAGATTTATTAGTTTGTATCAGCCCCAAAGACAGATACTGCTATGCTGTGCAGCCGATTCTCGCTCCCGTCTCGCCGCGCTTTCCTAAGGCACGGTACAGTGGTTTCGGTAGCACGATAGCAATTAACAACAGGTCTCTCGTTTGTTCATATTAAAATACATTTAACAATCAATAAAATAATAAATTCAACCGCACTCGAGAATGGCTAATAACGTCGCACCAATACTACAGAAGTAAATTCTCTTGATAACGTTAGTATATGTTATATTTGTAGAAACAAAAAAAAAATTGCTTTTAATAACAATTACTTGTTCACGTGACCGCGGTAAATTGTAATCTTATAAAAAGTTTATTTATCTATAAAAATAATTATAAAGTGAACGATTATTTTTCCTACAATATAGCAAATCTTATCATAATCGTTTTATAATATTAAAACATCCCAACGTATTGACCCTCGCACCTTAATATAATGCACAATAATTAAAAAGCAATGAAATTTATATTACCTGCGACCTGATCAGGTAGATAGATATCTCGATGCCACCTTGTTTCGGAATAAACTTCGGAGGACAGTTCAACTAACTAATTATTTGAGCTTCGGCGTCATAAACATACCCCAAGTGCCTCAATAAAAGCAAACACGTCAATATATTTCCCGAGCCGCACAACTCGATTGTTATTAGTAACTTTAATCACCGCGACCCTTTTAAAAGGTGCAGATTAATAACGAATATCATCGTTTATAATTACAGTTTTTGTCACCGTTAAAACTTATATCGATTTTATATCCCTTTTCACTGCCTTTTTAGTGGCTCGCGATACGGTTGTGACATTTTACAACTGTATAAACTAATATGTTTATCGTTTCTGCCACATTTCAATTACCTATTCGTTAGGGCGCGTATATCCGATTTTATGATTTTAATACGAGTTTCCATTAATGGTACTTTAGATATTTACCCATATAAATTTCAAATATAAACTCAATTCATATAAATATATTTAGACTCCTAAACCGGACTTACAGCTATTTTTAAAAACATTGAAACTTGAACCGTAGTTCTAACAGCTTACTGTTGTAAAACTCTCAACACTAAGGTCGTACTACGACCTGTCAACAAAATTAGTGAGAATAAAATCGTAGTGAATTTGTATGCGCTGAAATTAGGACCGAATGGTATAAATAAATCTAAAATCTAAATCTCCCTATAACCTGCTGAATCATTTTGGCTAATCAAAAGGAAACATCAGCTCGTTTCTGGAACATGCCTATTAAGCAGTATTAGTAGAATCATTTGAAATTTAGATGGTTATTGGTACATTGGACGCAATTGATTTAGGTTTAATGTTACACAAAAATACATTTAAAAATACACCAAATAAAGCGAGGTTATTAAATTGTCCCTCCACTAATCAGATTTTGATTATCATAATCATCATTTGGACATGGCCAGTACCATAAATTTGTAATAGTGGTCCTATTGAAAGATTTAATAACATAGTGAATTGAAAAACGATCATATCAGTTTCTAACTAATACGATCACATGCAAGGCACTGTTCTATGCCTATTAATGTCACTAAACATATCTCCGGATAAAGTCGGGAGGTTACTTTTTTGTCCACACTTTCACTTCTATCCAGGTAGCATAAGCAAGTCGAGTTGGCACGCCGCAGAGGGCGCTTAGCCCAAGACCTATTTTTGCGCCATACTACTATTTCACCGGATAATGTGAGAGCTTATTTTACAATGTATTATATGTATTGATATTACTTTCACAACTCAAACCATAGCCATCGACTTCGCTCATGAGTTGCTATACATTGAAGTCAGATATGTTTTGGAGACAGTAGACGCCGATGGGGGAGATGTAGTTTTTATATTTTGACTCCATGCATTTCAATTCAAAACCAAATATGCCAAGTGTTGTATTCATTGTACGAAACCGTGCGGTCCCTATTCTGAGGCGGTCGCTACTTTTCAAGCAGGCGAATGCGATCGCTCGATAGTGTACCATTAGCGCGAAGAGTCGCGCCGGCGTCCAATTGTGCGCTTAGATATCGCATACAAATGTCGATCGCTCGCTGCGCAGGCTACGCCGCTCCTCGCCGGCTCATCTGCATTCAATCCCATTGTTGCCTTTATTATTGGATGCGCGTAATCGCTAATTTATGAATCCAACTGACTTAGCGCGATGTAATCTCTCCGCCACTCCTAATGCTTTATAATCTTTGTTTAATAGCATCGAGTGCCCGAGATAAAAACAGGTTTTTAATTGAACTTTAAAAGTCATACATATATAACAAAGAGACGAGTTATGTGGCCATTACCTCGTTATGCACACAGCTTTAGCAAATTCACAAAATTACGAGTACAAACCTAATCAGCTGTGCGAGGAGTAAACGTATAACTAACGCATTATCGAATTCAAAACATGATTCATTCGCTTTAAGAAATAGTGACAAGAAATATATTGCTTAATTTATAACTTCGTGTGGAGGTATGTCCAATTGAGTTTGGAGTGCAGCAATTCTAAAAATTTATCGAGACACTATTGCGGGGCGCGCCGTAATTATTTGCAACAAAAAGGCGACAGGATCGTAATAAGGACTGAAAAGAGGCGCTCGGCGCGTCGCCACCGTAAAAAGCGCAAAGAATACACCTCGATATGATCGCACAAAGGCCGCTCCTGAATCCTACCTCAATGCTAATTTCCACTATCGCGCTCGCCCTCATTCATTTTCAATCGAAGCCAGCCTCCTCTTGCTTCTATTTTTTTAAAATCACATTAAAGAATCGAATATGGTGGTTGTTTTTTTCGTCCGGCCGGTGCGTGCGACGCGATTTATTTATTTGCGGGCTTTTTTAAAGCGACATTCCGGCCCGCTGTATACTTGTGTCTACCCGCAATTGGCATTTCGGGCTAAGCGCGAGCTATACAAAGTCGCCGGTTTTAACGGTTGTTTTTAACGCTCGCCCCTTCGCACAAGAAGCGGAGGATACAAATAAATTATTAATCGTTTGTCCTGTCTCTTATAAATTAAAATCCGTCCTTTTTTCGGCCGAGTGCGACCCGGGTGCGTTTTTTGGTCGCGCCGAGCTTAGCTGCCCGATCTCGAATTTATTAAAAAGCTTAAGCCAGAGGTGAGCAATTAAATCTGTGACAGAAATTAATACGAGAACATCACGGGGAGTCGGGCGACCGCTCCCTTCGGCGTCGAATTAATTCAAGGCCATTCGTTTTTATTTGTCGTAACACACGATTTGAATAAACACTCGACACTGACTTCGTAACTAAATTGTTAAAACATGAATATACGGTCAGGTGGGTGCGGAAGGAGTTATGGCACGGCGTCGGCCGGTGGAACAACTTTATTATTACCTCGCCTGCTAAACTTCTCCCCGGGTAATGTCTTGAATAAATTCCTTGGAACCTCACTGCAAAGGAAATCCATGAAAATTATCTAATTACGTGTGTGCGGGGTGAAAAATCGCAGGTTACTTTCGTAACCGTCCGGAAAATTACTGGCATAAATCACCCGGCGCGCGGGGATGGGCTGATTTTCCATTCGCTATCTTTCTACCTCCGTATTATTTTGATTTATTTCCCCACGTAATGAAAGCGTGCGTATAGTGTTGACGTAAAAAGATCCTGTTTTTTTTTTTGTTTTTTTTTACTAACGCAATAACGTGCACGAGTGGTCGTTCTAGTGGCTTAAATAGTGATATCTTTTACCTAGCATTACCGAAATATATATGTATTATATAGTATAATTAATACAAATGTCATCCCATTACCAGTTATATTACTAAATAAAGTTTTAAACTATCAGAAAATTGAGTATTTCTTATAATTGAGAAATATTCGTGTTTGTTTTCTGCGGTTATATGGGTAAAAACAAAATCTTGATAGCAAATTTCTGCTTTAAATTCTTTCATGTCTATAAATAACCGTACATATCGTCAGAAATTAACCCACGAAACGATAAAATAATGTTGTTTTTTTTTTACTACACTTCGTTACTTCATAAGCTCATGAAACCTAGTCTGGTGTACCACATGTAAATTATTATTAGTAGCAAGGTTAACGGATGCTGCGGATTCGATCGCATGACGCAGGCTTGTTAACGCGGCATGTGCCGGTACAGCGACACCGCACATTACACCGAAGGCAATTAGATCGTCGTCCGCCGATAATCCTGCATTACCCTAGCTTTCATCCCTGCCCGCATATATCATGACTTTGCCTTAACACGATTGCAAAACTTATTTCAAAAAGGGTTTGGCGAATCAATGTTAACTCTCAAAGGTACGATGAAAGAAGGATCGTTGAGTAAGAAAATATTAAAATTAAATCCATTGTTTCACACATCATTTATTGCACACGATTATCAAAGTGTGTTTTTAAAAGGAATCATTTAAAATTTGAATAAAATTCAATTGTATTGGATTATAAGTAATTGGCAAAGGTATACTCCTTATTTTTCTATTTGGTTAGTGATAGAAATACATGTGCTTCTAATTACAGGTTAAATAAACCCTATCTACGGTGTTGGAATCTACAGAATATTTTATTACATTATTTTAATTATAAATATCTAAAATACCAGCGGCCTCAGAGAACTTCAACAATGGGCAGAAAAACAAATCAACCAGGTTGAAGATCGCGCTAAGTTACGTAATATACGGGCAGTGGTAGCCCAGCGGTAGAGGACTAATACTTGTGGCCGCAGGTCGCAGGTTCGATTCTGCTCACAAACAAGTTTCAAGAAAATAAACAGCAGCGTCCACTGCGTACCATAATACCACACTGCTATCGTCAACCCGCCTGCCAAGCGTGGCGATTATAGTATATCCCCCATAAATATCTTTGGGGGATGCCTATACCTTACAGTACGCATCTATGGACTGAAACGACATCGTTATACAGTTCAATTTGTATTCATTATTTTTATTCTTCCTATAATCTTATTGTATACATCGATAGCAAAAAGTTTCTCACACTTCTCGATCTTGTGAAATGATAATGACTTGTTCAATAAATAAAGTTTAAGGTACTTTCATATTTATATATTAATTTGTTATAGGTATTGCGTTATTGAAAATAACTGACGTCCAGACCTGAAAGTGACATTTCCAAGTCTTCGCCATTACGTTAAATTCATACAACCGTTCTTTCGCAATGAAATGAATGAATTATTTTATTTTTAACTTAGTAATAGTTTCATATCACGTGCCCAAGTTATGTATTCTATGTATTACAACTTGTGTATGTATTTATGAATTAATAATCCAAACACTTCCTAACAAATTAACAGTATATCCTTCCACCCTAATTAATAAGTATTTATATTTCTAACAGACATGAATATTGTTCGTGTATGTCAATTTAATATCTGTTAATCAACTGAGTTTATCAAAGGTTAAATATAATTTATGAACCGAAGAAGCAAAGCATAAAAATGTTGTTGCCTTAATGATCAACAGAAAACATATGGCAATACTACAATAACAATCACAAAATACAATTAAAAAGTTTTTTTATAAAATGATTGTAGCTATAATTTGAAAACAGGCGATCCATTCAGTTTATCAAACGTGATCTGATCTATTCGACATAAGGACAAGAAAATATGTCATCACGTTGCAAACAACAAACTTACATTTTGCCACTGTATAGTAACATCCTTAAGTGGTTATTAAGAGAAAAATAATAGATAGTTGTGAGTTTTTATATTGATCCATCATTGTTATTTATTAGTACTATTTTTAGACTTTGACATCATTAATATTTATTCGTATTATTTTATTAAAACTAAAAAAAACTGTATAAAGTTTAAATAAAATATAAAATTATTTTTCTTATCCGCACTTTTTAATTAATAATTTAAAATAGTTTAATGTGAAAATACCACCGACAAAATAAAACACATTAAATTTTGTAATTAGCTGTGTACCATACTTTTTTAATTACTATACCTATTTTTAAACCATCTTAATCTTACACACATACATTTGATTCTCTATATCAAGTCATATATTTTTCAATAGAATTTTTTTTAAAGTTTGCTGTTATAACCAAAATTTTCTTAGTGAGAGTAAATGCATATAAGATTATGTTATGTTACCTCCTATCCCTCTTCTCAAGAAAATAAACTTCGAAGAATGCCAAGCAGTCGTAAATCAATGGATTAGCATCAGGATCAAAGACAAGGCCGGATAGTGTTTCTGGTATTTAATTAATAAGGTATTTCACGTCCTAGCTCGAACCGAAAGGAACCGTCAGACTTCATACGGCAGCCCGAACATTTCTTAATTAGCCGGTTTTTATTGGACAGCAAATTCGGTTAGCATCAACAAAGGGTTCACTCAAACAAGAATAAAACGGGCGTTCGTGACGAATCACGAAGGTGTTTCGCCTGATCCCATCGTAACCCTTTTTGTGACCGCACCGACTAATCTAGAGATGGCCTCTCGGGGTTTTTAATTAAAGATAATGTAACATAGCTGCACGTACTGTGTATACACGTTCTACGTCGGCCAGGGATGCCTACGCCGTCTTGCACTCATTTGTAGCGAAAGCGTAAGAAGTTTCATTAGTAATATATCTATAACTAAATTATGCAAAAGTCGTACTTAATTAAGTACTTATAAAATAACGTCAAAGATCTTTAATTATTCCAGTAAATTCGTAAGCCACAACATTTACTATAACACGAGTAAATGTTGTGGCAACCCTAGCAACGCATCAGCGACGAATGACCGCCGGTAATTAGTAGGAAGCTTATTCGATCAGCGTGAACAAGAGCAACAATACGGTCAGTAGCAACCGCGCCTCATCCACTCATAACGATCACTTAAAATCACAATGCAGATGGGCTCGTCGTTTTTTAAAAAAGATTACCAATTTCAAGATGATGTTTTCCCTCATAAACTTTATTAACTACAGCGTCTATTTATGTTTTGTTACGCTTGTAGTAATAATACCGAAGAAATTTTAGCACTGGCTGTGAATAATTCATATTAGTCTACCTTATCCTAGATGATCTAAAAGCAGGTTGACCTCCCAATTCGGCCCGGAGGGAGTCCTCGTGTTTAGTTACTAAACACAAAGTTTGGCTAAGCGCCCTTTCGCCTCCAATCGATTGAATATGTTAAAGATATTAAGGCTAACTTGACCCGAGCTTGTGATAAAAAAAGACATTCGACGACAAATAACGTAAACATAATAACCTTGACATCTCTTTCAAACAATCTCTAACATCGATACTGGTGCAGGCAATACACGTGTAGCCGGCCGGCGAGATCCAATCCTCCGATTCACGCTCATTGACCAAAAAAAGTTACATTAAGCCCACCTTAATAGTCACCTTGATTACCATCTATGCTGAGTGGATGGCGATTATTTTCGAGGCGGCCTCTTGATCCGAGAGAAATAAAATGCGTTCGCGCACGCGTCGCCACCGGGTTACGCCGCCGTTAAGAAATTACCGGGCTGCCTGTTGACGTCGCCGATTTTATCGACGGAATTTATCGTCGAGACTCGACGAGTGCGCTCTTCGCCACTCGCCGAGGCATTAGCTCACGAAAAAAAAAACAACCTCGAATAATACCACTATATCTATTTGGACTTGAGGGAAAGATTGAAAGAACATTAATAAATGACTGAACTTAAAATTACTACAGAAAGTATATTATACATGTGCCAAGAATATGAATCTTTACTCAATTACATGCAGTACAACACTTAACCTGTACCACAGCGCTGATTATCTATAACGGACTGATTCCTTACTGCCCGCGACCGTAATTTAAGTTAGGATTTGAGAAAAAAATAGGTAATAAATTGAAAACTATGTATATACATATTAATAGAAATTTAAATACTAGTATACAATTTTCACCAATTCCTTGCGGTTGAAACAATTTGAATAGAGACCATTATCATTCTATCTAACATCCGCCGATAGCGAGTCCCAATATAAATAAAGGTAAAGATGTGTGTGTATGTATTCATTGGGACATGATCAGTAATGTGCTGCAGCGCTTGGTTGTTAAAACAATTTCACCGATGGGAGCGCGTCGCCGAGCCGCACAGTAGTAACGAGTGTATAATTATCGTCGGCCTTCGCCGGTAGCCGAGCCCCAAAAGGCCGACTCATCGTAATTTGATGGCGTCGGAGCCCCGGCCCGTAGCCCGTTCATCACCGCAACAAAAAACTAATTAACAGAGATGCAACCGTAAACCCCGTACTCTTACTAGATGGACCGATGCTTTAACAACTTGATAATAATCCTCACATGATCGCAAATTAATTTCGTTAGGCAGCACCAACTTACATTACACAGTGCTAAATAAACAAAATGATATCAATAGATGTAATAGTTTTTTCTTTTGTAAAGTGATATTATTTGTACGAGTTAATGATAAACAATCTTCAAATCATCTGGCCCAGGATTAAGTTCGTTGGTAAATTGCCGATTGTCTGTAACGATACGCGTTATGTAAACTACGAATTTGTATCAAGAGCATGTGACATTGATGATGTGTAGCAAACGAATGCCAATCTTATTCCATGGACATAAGAACTTAACTAAACTTATGCTCGATGCGTAGTCGAATGTACTCGTCGTATGTACACACGAAAACAATGTACTACTCATTGCATATTTAAATCGTTTTAATATATTTATAACACTGACGTAATAAATACTCAAAGAGATTGAAATCAGATAGCAATAAGCAAATGAAAAATATAACTGGTTTTGAAGTAAGATCCTTCCCAGGTCCTTCATATTTCTATAATAAAATCCCACAACATACTTTAGACATTTCTTTTCTTGTTTTTAAGTATATAATTAAAAGCATATTATTAAATAAATCTTGCATTTAAGAGAAGTTGATTGAAATATGTGAAACTTGGTTTGTTGACTCATTGACATGGTTAATATCATATTGTAACATTGTTAAGTTTCTGGCCACTTAAAGTAATCACTGATTTTAAAGTTTATATAAGTGCCTACTTGAATATATTTTGACATTAACGAGTAGATATTGTGAGAGACGGATGTATAGTTTAAATGTGCTTAATTAAATAAAAATATTAAATGATGGCGCGACGAATACGGTTTCAATGTCAAATGCGGGAGAGTCGTGAGGCGCGGCGCGACCCGTGAAGAATTGCTTTTCGGCGCTCGGGACACGGTTGCCGGGCGCTGCGATCGCGAAATCCGATAACCGGCCGCGACGCGTCAACAAGCCGGAGTTAATTCCTTTAATACTTATTTAAACGCCCCGCGCCCACTATATTGCCATTGTTCAACGAAATTTTATTAAAATTTTATTACCTTTTTAGCGTGCCTCGCCAAATACGGACCTGGCTATTTAGTTTTGTTGCAATGTTTCAGCAAGTAAGCTCTAACCATTGTTGTGATCGCGGCTACAATGTATTGCTCACGTTTACCGCAACAGTCGTTTGCACGGTAAAACAGGCTTATGCAGGTTATACCGAGATGAGGTTAAACCATCGGTTGTATAAAATCCGAAGGCGCCGAAATCGGACGCTTCATTAAAGCAGGGACACGGGCCGGGCCAAAGAAACCTCGCGTCAAAATCGCCTTCCGAGAAGCGTAGCGCTACCGGACCCGAAAGGGATTTAATAAACACAAAAGGATTATAAAAACTGTGACAGAATTAAGAGCGGGTGCGTTAAAAATGGAGGTAGAGGCGACGGCGACGCGAACAAGTGAAATATAACGCGCGAAACAAAGCAGCCGGAGCGAATGCCTTAAATCATTTTTAATTATGTTATGGCGAGGCCGCGTTAGTGCTTCGGCTTAGGTTACAGTGCGCTGCCCTGCGCACACGCCCGACACCCGGCGCTCCGTGTGCATCATCGCCACTAGCACACACCTGTAATGCGCATTCACTCGTACATAAACAATTTGCACGAAAAAAAAACTAAAAAGCTCCAAGCACTACCTCAAAGCACGGATACAGTACGAATTCAAAATGTCTTCATTGAAGTACCCATTTAAACACACTTTTGAATCGTTGATTATTTTAAGATTATACGCTATCATCGACTCGGAATTCTAATCTGCTGAGAATAACTGACATTAAACTCAACGGTTGCTCTTTTTATGAATTTAATAATGTTTGATATACACATTATATTATTAACAATGAAAATGAGTCAACAAAGTTCCACGCATTTTGTTCAACTAATATATATATAAATAATAGTAAGTCGCTATATTAGAAGGTCAAAGATATGTTGTGGAACTTTATTACATAACAAATAAATATCCCAAGACAAATAAATGTATTCGTTACACTCATGTTTTAATATAAGTCTCGTACTGTATAGCCGGCGTCTCAAAGTATTACCCGAGTAATTGAATGTTTACGAACAAGAAACTATCTTAGCATTACTAGTAAAACTGGCCATTATTAAAGAGACATACGTAAAAGCGGTACTTCATTATAAGCGGCCTATTTCACGGTGGCTTAACGAGGCTAAAAAGCATGGACCACGCAGCGCTTGCATAATCAACATCTCTAATAAGAAAGGCGTATGGTTATTTTTTTTAGTTTTTCTTTAACTTTCGAAATGACTTTTTTACGTCTTTATTTTTAAATTGGTATTTTATCCTTGTTAATATATGTCGACTCCTTTGTGACCATCATTCGTGTAAAAACCTTAAACTATTTGACATTCACTGTGGAGAAAAGACGCCAATCTACAGAATAAAATAACTGCTTCTGATTTAGGTTTTGATAAAATAAATCGCCCTGCCGTTTCAAACACGCGTAATCTGTATATGCCGTTTTTTGGGCAGCAGAGAGAGTCAAGTCTAATTTCAAATAAACTGTTCGATATGCATTACAGTCGTGTTATTACACTTACAGCAAGATATAATAAGATATAGGCGTAAGTCCCTTCTTATTAAGGGGAACGTAAGTTCGGGAGCTCGGTCGCGGCGGATCATTTCACGGTGGCTTAGCGGAGTTAGACCGCTGCGAAGTTAGCATTGTCAGCATCTCTATTAATTACTTTGGGTGTTTCGATATACTTTTTTGTGTTGCTTGGCGCCGGAATTGCATTAGAGTCTTGGTGTAGGGGTTCACTTTCTATAAACTGATGCAAGAATACAAATAAAATTTCTATACCAGTAATATTAATCACTGTTATAAACTGATGTCTTCTTTTGGAATTTTAAACCGCTGCAGTGAGTAACTATTGTAAGTACCGTACCTAGATAGGAAGGCCTCTCAATAGGTTGATCGAAGACATAGGTTCGAAGGAAAGTCGCTGTATGCGGGCAACGTAAGACCGGTCATTGGAGTGACCTTCGAGGGAGGCCTAATAACGTATCTATTTTCATTTATGGTTTAGTACCAAATAAATAAAGTTGTGAAACTATTCCTTCTTTCCGAAACAATACAAACACATCGAAAATATTATAAAAGAATTTGAAATTAATAAAGTCTCTTAGTATATTTTTTTATTAATCTGTATGAAGTAAGTTCTTGTTAATAAAACAGAAAAAAATATTTAAAGAACTCAAGCCTATAAATTTACTTATAACCCTAATTACTTCTGCAAACATATCTAGGCATATTTACGTTTAGCCAGTTTTACTAAATACTCATTACGGGCATCATTAGCAAGCTCACAGCCACGGAGGCGGCTACATGTCGGATTTCTCTACCGAAGACAAGCTACCGACATAGCTCAGAGGATTGGCAACTTGTAGTGGCTGAGGTCAAGCCACTTAGCGCGAAGAACCGATGGCCGCCGCTGGTACCTTAACGTTCGTGCACAATTACTCAACAAGCACGTTGATCTCCATCCGCACGGATAGGAGATCTTGTAAAACTCTGAACGCGAACCTCTTTCAACCGATCCTGTTGGAAATGAGGAGGGTTGGAAAGGAGAGGCCTACGTCCAGCAGTAGACGTTTTATGGCTGAAATCATCATGATGTTGAAAGTGATGACATCTAAATACTTCTGAATTTAAATAGGCGCCGTCATTTATTCTGATAAGAAGTGATCAAATAAGAACCGCCAGCTAAATACTGTTAGCTAATTGTTTTTTAAACTATTTATGGTCGAAATAAAAAGTTAATTTAAAGACGAAGCCGCAGCAAAATAATTAATTTCCAACGACTACAGTTACTCGTGATATAGTAACGCCCGATGCCGTAAACAGGTAATTATCGGTTGCAAAAACGCGTTTTAATTATCGGGCTAGTCGCCAGGTGGCGTCTTTGTCGTGAATTTCACGGTTGGACGAACGCGCGCCGCGCTGCCGGCACGTTCGCGGCGACATGTCGCGTTTGCCCGGTACCCGCTGCCCGCTACCCACTACCCGCTACCCACTACCCGCTGTTCGTTTACTCTTACGCCGACGTATTTTTAGCATTAACGCTACTATTACAGCGCGAAACGCTAATATTAGCGCCAGTTTTTGTCATTGCTTATATTTTCATTTTTAGTTTGTGTTTTTCTTTTGAAAGTTTTTATGTTGTTATACTTATAGACGTGGTATTTATTATTCTTTCTAAAAATCTTGCTTCAATTAATTAATGAGAACACGGCTTTACAATTTAATTGGTGATTGTAACGCGAATAGTGATTCGCGCGATCGGACATGTTGGTATTATTTTAGTTAATTGAATAACACACATATCCTGTGGATTGGCAAGTTGAAGTGGTGGTGAGCAGGCCGCTAAGCACGCAAAACTGATGATCGCTGGGAGAGATAACAGATCTGCAATCAAAGCGCGGGACGTCCACCTACGAGGTGGACAGATAACCTTATGAAGGTCGCTTGAAAACAATGGACGCCGGCCGCTTTCATCCGGTCCTTTTGAAAATCTATGGCAGTGACCCATGCCCTGCAGTGGACTTATAAATAAATGATATTATTAAGCTATAATAAAACCAAGAAGACATAATTCTTATTGTAAAATCTTGAGGAAGTCGCCTACTCATCTATTCCTGATGTGTAACAGCATTCGTAAAAAAATTTAATTATCTTAAAAGTTCAACATAAAATTTGTAAGTTTATTATGTTGCAATAAAATATTGTAATTGCAGAATTACAAAGTTGGGAAAAGAACGAGATAATCATAAAAACGAGGTCATTCATTTTGGACAGACATTATTGAAGACATTGTTGTTAAAAAAAAGAATCAATGTATCTTAAAAACAAAACAGTAGATAAAGAACTCTGAAGGTCATCGAAGTTTTATTGATCAAATTTTTCCCACATTGAGTACGTACCGGCACACACATCAACACGAATGAGCCTTTAAATTTAAGGTAGGCTGTTGATATGAGTCAGAGCCTGAATCAAAGAACTCTTGGAAAATATTTTCTACTAGAATAGTTTTTGTATGAAATGTGCAATTGTAGGAAACTTAATTGATTGGTGTCTATTAAAATAGTCCCATTATTATAATATTAATAAATAAATTGTTTTTAATAATCTCCCGTTAATGTCTCAGTTTTTTTAATACATAGTATTACATCTATATATTATAGCACATATTAATACAAGCCTTACATAAGAAGATAAGTAAATAACAACTACAATTTTTTTATCTTAAATCAAATACTGCGTAGTCAGGAACACCGTTGTGTTCAATCTCCACGAGGTAAAAACATGATCGTCTCCAACTTTTTACCCAATTAAACGGAGCGCGGTGAGTTTTTCACGTGATTAGTTGTCAGCGTGTTTTTGCCCGGGGCACGGGTCAGGCGAGCTGAGACAAAGCGCTGTCGGCGTCGTGCGTCGCGCTCGGTTCCGCGTGCCGGCTGCCATTCAGCGCTAATCGCTTCATTCAGCGTCGGCTGCTCTCCCCGTGCCCAATCGGACATGCATTCCAATAGCCCGCACGCCGGAGAGCACCTCAGTCACAGCGGTTCGGGGTCGTACTCACAACGTTCTAATTCAAATTCAATGAACCATCGATTATTTTAATATTACAGATAGTGACTTACTACCGGCTCGGAACGCTGATCTGCAAAAAGAGCCGAGCAGAAACTCAATAGATTCTGTCCCGCTCCTTTCTGAATTTACCAACGCTTTTACAACGAAATTTAACAATTTTCAATGTATAGAGTATCAACCGTGTTTATTAATCAACATTCTAAATTCCACGCATATCGATCAACTAAAAACAATTAAATGTTACAATAAGATTTATTTAATAATATTATTTTAATTATCGATTTAAAACTAAGAATAGAAAAATCTAAGATATCTTATGTAATTTTGTTATATGCGGCCTGCAAACTTAGATTCATGTACTAACTGTAACTTTTTGAAGACAAAATTTGGAGATTATTTTATTTATTAAAAATTTTTTTTAAACTTAATACAATACTGGCGCTATTAACTAAAGTAACTATTTTAGAATACACATTAAGATTAAGGAATGGTAAACACGGACGTATCCGTGAACAGCGATAGCCCAGCAGTAGGGGACAGGCTTACGGATTGTAAGTCGCGAGTTTGATTCCCATGACACATTCTTATATAATTCACACTTCGTGCATTAATTATATTTATAACCCCTAATCACTAATAAGTTTCCAGAGAATGGTCAGCAGCGTTCTCTGCGTACCATAATACCACATTGCGATCGCCAACCCGTCTGCCAAGTGTGGCGATTATGGTATGCCTTGCAATGGGCGTATATGGGCTGAAAGGATGACGACAAATATAAAGGTTTCCAGATTTTAACAAATTAGAGCCTGTGTCTTGAAAAACCATTATATCAATTAAAAATATTTTACTTAAAAATATTCTCATTATTATCCATGTAAGACCAATTGTAGTGATCACATGACATCCTAGGAAGAATGCCAGAAAAGAACAAATTTGACATAAATAAGTATAAGATTGTACTCCACTGTGTTGGTATCTTTTATCTTTCAGCTAATAGGGTTCCAAACGCGCCCAGGTCTTATCTTTTCTAATTAAATAAAATAAAAATAAAAATATGCTTAATCGTAGTAACAAATTTATGAAATTATTGCACAAATCACTTGACGAATTTCACAACATTCATAATGTAAGTTTTCCAATCTCATTCTTAATTTTAATTTAGGCGATAGAAAGCATAACAACTTATATTCAATTTACATTTAACATCACCATTAAAATGAAGTTAGAAGACCAAGTAAAACTGACTTTTTGATCGTAGATTCAATTAGTAAATGTGCACAGTTTCAATGAATTTTGATTTTCAAAATACTTTATTTTATTCTATTATCGTGAAGATGCTTAGCATGTGTCTCCTCTTCATATTACACGAAATTACTCTTAATTGTTAAGAGGCTTTTCTTCGTACTCTTTACTATAATCGTTGTAAAAGCCAGTAAATTGGCCTAGTAATAAAGAACATGGAAACACTGTAAATGATATCGCATATTTCCTTTAATCAATTCCGATATTTATTTTTTAGTTATTAAATTTATTTTTGATGAAAGTTAATGTATATATATATATATATATATATACATTAACTTTCATCATCGCTTACATTTGAACACAGTGTCCATTTGTCACTCTTTCGAGTGTTTTCCAATTATTATTTTGTTTATAGTATATAGTGTACGATATTTACTATATGTATACCGTACATTAACCGGATATAGATGAACGCACTTGAGGCTTCAATGTGGGATATGAACCCTTAAAAGTCCTGGATAGAACAATCAATAACAAAATTCAGCATTAAATCGCTTATGCAATTGTAAGTTGTTCACTGGTGACTAGCGTTTTATTTTATATGACCTAATATTGTCAATAATGTAGGCATGAACAAAACAAATATAGAATACTCAGTCTAGCCATAAATACTATTAGTATTACATTTCAATTTAGAATTTCCCATTCTCATAAGAAAATTTATTGTATTTTGTCTATTACCGTCATATTATCATTATCTGAAATTGTTAAAATAACCTATTTACATAATTTAGATAAAAAGTTATCATTCAAAAAACCAGTATCATGCAACAATAAAGCTGGTATAAATATTTGTAAATTTAACATTAGAATATATCTATTTAGTCTCCGGGATAATAAAGCCACCTATGTAAAATATTTGTAATTCAGTATTTACTTGTACACACATTACTTAATCCTATACTATTCATTGTCTAGAAACTGCAATCATAAAATCTTCTTGCATTCATATTATTGCATTACAGAGTATTAGGGCAAACGGCGATCAGTTAATGCCGACGTGTCTGTAGTAATACTTGCAATAATGTGGTTTAGGTCAGACACATCCTTTGGTAAAAATCTAAAATTTATAAAATTTATACACGTTTAAATTTATACATGTTAGGTAACACAACTTTTACAATACCAGAAATTTCAAGCATCAATTAATGGATGATTTATGATTTTACAATACAGGGTCCTTATCAATATAAGCATTGTTTCATTTTGTAAAACCATGGTGAAAATGTAAAACCATTTTGGAAGTTTTTTCCACGCCAACTTCGAACGCAGCCACGACTTCTTCGGAATCTTGAAACCTTATTCCATGAAGTTTTTATTTTATTTATTGGAATATATGAGAGTCGTTGATTGCAAGAACGGGACTGTAAGGAAGATGTAACTACGATTAAGCATCTACGATAGCTTTATACTCTGGTCGATTGCGCTATCAATATTACATCAATGGTGTCCACGAATTTTTCAATTACTGCGTTACATCCTGTCTTACTCAAGAACGGGGCGACCACATTTGTCTCAATGCTCAATTTTTGTATCAATTACTTTATACAAAATACACACACTGTAATAAAAATAGTCCCTTGATTTCAGTACAATAAATCCAGGTTTCAATCCCCGTTGCGACAATATGAAATAATCGTTAAAATTGAGTAGCATATGAGGCTTCACCGTGGAATTTCAGTGCGATTACAAGGCTTGGTGCCTTCTATGCGTCGGTTATTTTAAACTTCTTCCAACTTGTGAGCTATCCATCATGAACCTTAATAACGTTTAAGAAATCGTGCAAAATTTTTTTAATTCATTTCATACTAATGCCCAAGCTCTATCGATTCTCGATGTTAATTTCAATACTCAATAATGAAAGACGTCTCTCTCAGAAATTTATACTCGTCAAACTAGTTGTGAATAATCTCATGAAGTCGCAGGAGCTTTTTTAGCAAAAGCTAACCGAAAACCTAGACCGCGTTGAGAACCTTAGAAAATCGTTCAATAATTTTTTTAATTTGTCATCGTCATACATAATGATGCTAAAACTTTATTTTTAAGTTGCCGCCTTTACAGAAAATAAACGATGTATTACGTGTAAAACAAATGACAGTTTTTGAAAAGATTTTTAGTTGTAATACATTCAAAAACTATTAGTGTCACCAAAGTACCATCGTTCCTGCCAAACCGAAAGATTGGCTTGTTTTTAAATTTATGAAGGAAATATACCGGGACTTGTGAATTAAGATAACGGCAACTTAAAGTATGACTGTAAAGAAATCATTAATATTTTATATTCTATACAGCGTTATATATGCGCGGACAGCTCCCTGTCGTATTCTCATTAGGTGCGTCCCAAAAACAGTATGTACGATATAGCCATAGCGAAGACAATAGACGTTTGCTTATGTAAACGGATGCCTCAACCAATGAGCGCTTCGCCCGGCTCGGAGCGTCAGTAATTAAAAATTCAAATTAGCAGCGGCGTCCCCCGGCGCCACGCGGTTGGCGATTACAGGGCGTTAATTACACGCGGCCAATTAAAACAGAGGGCGACGCTGCGGCAAGGAGGGCACAGAGTACGGGGCGCCGCCGCCAATTGGAGGGCGAGGCTGAAACGAGGCGTGGTAATTAAGAAGCGGAAGGGTTGCGATTTTCCGGGCGTTCACTCTGAGTGGGAGGGTGTGTGATTAATCACTTCTTACGCCGACGTAAAGCATCTGTAGGATAAATAGATAAAGTACATCTATTTCAGAATTTTAAGTACATGAAAGCATAACTCACTAGTTCGCAAAAATCAATGCAACCTTTTACACCTAATAATAGGTTAAGCAAGCTTTTACACACATTTTTTTTTTCCAATTATTCCTGTATATGACAAACTACTCCGACTGGTTTGGTACGGTCAAAATATATCAAGCTGTCATAATACAACAGAAAACAAATATGTCTCACTATGATCACGTTATTTATTTAATGTATTAATGTTAAAACGATTCCTTGCAAAAATAAGGTTAATGTTCTGTGTGATACATTGCAAGACTTAAATATAACGGTAGATAATTTCGTTGCAATGTTAATGATTACATTCGAAAATTCCTTGATATCAACGACAATCGTCAAATGTATTACAGATATAAGTTGTTATTTCATCATCATCGCTCTCATACTTTTAGCCGCAAAACGTTTACTATTAGACTTATGACCAGCAGTGGACTTTCTAGGGCAAGTTCTGGCTTTATACCACCCTTTTTGATTTACACTAAAACCGATTAATGTGACCCAAATCTAGCGTCTTCCAGTGACCTTAACAATATCTGTCTGTCCAACTTAAATTGTAATTTACTTTGTTTTGTACAGAAAGAATAAAATGGAGTATTATACACTATCCACACACTTTTTTCTATGCACAAAAATCTTCGCTAAAAATATTAATTGATCTAATCGTATTCGAATTAATATTTAGGGTGATTGTTATTGGGTTGTTATATATGTAAAACCTTTAAAAGGATGAATGTAAAACTCATTTACTAATAGTTAATGTATAGTGTAAAACAACAAAAAAAAATGAAAAGATTTTTCAAAATTAGGATAACTACATATCAAAGCAAATTATTGTTTACTATATGTACATGCAGGCTTACTGTACTGCTAAAAGTAACTGGGCTGTTGCATCAGAGTAATCGCTTCATAGAGGGTAATTGAAAAGAGATGTAAAAGCTAAATGCTGACAAATGAAGTAAATATTCACCCCTTTAAAGTCTTTACACCAATACCCAATCACCCTGTAGGTAGATGTAATAATCGATTTGAAACTTTAGAATATGAGGAATGAAGGAGGTTTTGACAACCAGCTTAAAACGTTGGATATGAAATTACGAATTATAAATATGCTTACAATAAGAGCAAAGTAAATGATTTTAGCCATTTTTCTACAAATACAAATTCCTGTTTCATCTTTTGTTTTTATTACTTAATTTCTACAATCCGCCCCGGGCCGAACTATTCGCCCCAAAAGGAACAGCGAGGCGACTCTACTATTTGCATGCAGCTATTCGTTGGAACGTAAAACGGGCGCGTAGGTGGGAGAATTGAGTTTGCGTCCGCTCCACTTTCTTCGCTCTGTAAATGGGTTTCTCAAGGACCCTTCATAGGTCTACACAATTCTACTCTTTTATGCAGAATTATGTTTTTCTAAGATACTACCTGCAATTTTCCCACCATCCTGTTATTAAGAAACAAACCTGAAAAAATATTTTTAAGATAACGTGTACTTATGGTAAGAAATACAAATGACTGTTCTATAACTGATATCAGTTGAAGCTCAAAAGAAACCAGACAGATAAAGGTCTAAAATATACCTTACAAGTAATTGACCTGCGTTCGTATTTAAAGTAGGCCTCAAATTATTTGGTAAATTTCAAAAATATCGTTAGCAATTACATATTATAACATAAGATTCGCTGTTCACATGGCTACTCATAACGTTTTGTGGTTCCTCTTGTGAAGGCATTAGCCTAATAATAATAAAAAACTAAAACAATTAACCTTTTTAATTTTTTTAAATGTTAAATGTTCTGAATTATTTTATCTATATCTTTGGTTCCGATGCGTGTAATTTCTAAAAAAAAATAATAATTTGTAATTTATCCATTTTCTGAGGAATTAAATAAAAAAATAAAAATACTAATTTAAACCAATTTTCATTAGTTTTACATTTATATTCGCTATCACATTAAGTTACATAAATCTATTAAACAAAGTACGACTTATATTTTCATCTTGTAAATTTAACCTAAGTGGAATAATGATTTTTGAAAGTTAGACCTTGTTAGATGTATTGTTTTTTCAGTTAAATTTACGATCAAAATAGCATCCACATATTGTTTCAAATAACTAAAAGCAAACACTATCCTCGATTGTAACACCCGAAAGAGGTTATTAAGAAATCCAATGAAGTGTAAATGAACCGCAAGGCAATTCCTGAAAGAGCCGGCCTCGCTCCGACCTACCCTCCCCCGCCTCACCCCGCGCCCCGTCACGTCAACGCCAGAAGAAAAATGCTAACACGCCCCCACGAAAACTATTAGTTATTTTGGCACCCCCGGAGCCCGCAACGATTATGGAACGAGCCGAGTCGCGGTTAACACCGGCCCGATACAGCGCGCGCTCTGCCACGACGCCAATAAAATCCTGCGTTACAGGGCTCTGATGAAATTCAAAATAAGATAAAAGATATAGCCCATAAACCGTTTCATAGCTGTTAACTTATTTATGAGGTTACTTCGTTATTAATAATTTCGTCGGCTATGAAGGTTGCTATGCGCACCAGCAGTCTCTATTATATATTATAATGAAACTTCGACTTGTTTAACATTTCTAACTTTTTGAAGTTCGCAGAATAAATTAAAATGTAACAAAAACTTCTTTTTAACGTATCGAGAGGCGATTTATGTATCAGCCATTTCCACTTACACTTACCATAATCGCCGCACTTGACAAGTTATTTGGCGATCACATTGTGGTATTATGGTACACAGAGGACGCTGCTGCTCATCTTCTGGAAACTTGTTTGCGAGCAGCGGCAATCCAATATAATTAATGCACAAAGTGCGAATTATACTTATAAGATTTTATCCCAGGAATCGTACCCGCGACCTACGATCGCAAGTCTCAGTCGTCTACTGCTGGGATATCCTAGTGACAATTTACTCAATCCTTATTGAAAACGCTAGAAATACCCACATGAGCCGTATCTGTTGGGCTGCTACTAACTGTAAATATAAAATTAAGTAACTAATTTTTATTAACAACTATATTTAAAAGTTGTTGAGATGTACGTTATTAAAGTTAAATCTTGATTATTATAATTATACTAGAGTGCTACGCAATGCTTTTGACGTTTTTAAAAACTCTCGAAACTTATTATAAAAGAAGTTATTAAAATTTTTATCTTTATAAATTTATTTATACGTCAAGTGATGATCCGGTTTCATATGTAAATTTTATTCATGTGTCGGTTTGACACGGTAAAAACGTATCTTTGAACTTCATAATTTTTTTAGCTCAATATTGGAATGCACTTATAGGGGAAACACCTACACAGAAAGTTCTAAGAATAATTAAACTAAGTTATAAATTATAATTGCTTATAATTATTGTTTTACAAAACAGATCCTTGGACAATCTATACATCGTTGTGTCCTGTAAAATCACGCAATAGGCCCACTCTACTTTGAGAGTCCTTTCCGCGCCATTTTCGAACCGCCGCTTCATCAACAACTTGTAACCGTATTCCACGACGTTTTTTTATTTTATTGGTGCTTATAAAATAAATAAAAACATCCCTGAAAGCTAACCAAAATCTACCGTTACTTTGTTACCGACTGAACAGCTACAAAAATCGTAAAAAATCATACAATGTTAGATTTACATGTGTAAAATCTACAATCGTGCTGAAACGTAATATTTAAATAACTGCCAGTCTACTAATATAAATGTAACTAACTATACATCAAAGGGTAAGAAAATAGTTCTATTTTCAAAAGAATTTTTTTCAACTGGCCAGTTCTAAAATCTTTCAGTTTTACCAATATTTTATAATAATATTCAAAGACATTGGTAATAGAATGTTCCATTCAAATACTATGTGTTTACTAGTGTGTAGTAGTCTACTCACTCTAAAATTTCTCGGAAGAGAAAATATTGACAGTATTTCTGTATTGCCAGTCTTTATTTGTTGACGAAACTCAATCGGATGACCAAAAATTTGTTTCGGTCAAAGATCATTATAAAATTCTCATTATAATACTTATGTTTGACATTTGCTTATTGCAATTTCTTTTTTAATTTATTACATCGTGTATGTACAATGATGCCATAACCTATTATCTTCAAGAGACAGTGTTCGCAGTGGGCAGCGACAGTCCGCTCGATCATCTCGCGGCGCGGACAAGCGGGAGCAAACAGATCCCTCAGGCGTCCGCCCTCTCATCTGTCATACAGGCTTCCGACACGACTGCCCGACTTTAATTGACCTCTAGCAACTCGCATTAGCCAGCGACACCGTCTACGTACCGGCCAAGCATAGAGTTCTAGCTTGGCTTGCCGAACGATTTGCTGAGACTCATTCATTATTAGACTCGGGGTTTTAGATTGAGCTATCAACTTATTTAATGCTGAGTTGTTTTGTTCCATTTCACACGCACCGATAACACTAGTTTATATGCTTGCAGTTTCCTTTTCGTCATCCACTTTACAATTCAAATCAAAAGAATTTATAAAGCAAAGCACAATTATACTATGGTGTACTATTAATATCTGAATAGAAACATGGCGATATGATTTAGAGATTAGACTATCACTGTAATACTCGCGGCTATAACATCGTTACCGTAACATGTACTTACGAGATACTTACGGTTTTACAATAATCTGTCAGCACGTCTTTTCTTAACATATGTACATGTCTTTAGGTACATGAAACTCTGCGCTTGATTTGCTGTATATAAAAATTTCCACAGCCATTAATATCCAGTCGACGGTGAAATATACACATAACTCCTTTGTCCTTGCCACCGCTCAATCACGAGCTCCGAGTCGGGCTGAAAGCCTGAGTACAAGTTGGAGGCAAACAATGCGGCAGCGCTTACATAAGGAGCTGCACACAACAGGTCGACACTTTCATATAAGTGTACGAGCTTACTTTGTACGTACACAGGCAGACAAAGCGGCACACAAACAACTGAGGTCATCTCCCCTCATTAGGTGGTTAGTTTTCCGGGCGTGTCCGCAGACTCCGCGGACGTGCGGGGGGGTGGAGGTGCATGGCGAGGGGGTTGGGGGAGGGTGGTCGGACGGGGTTGTTCACGGACGGGAAGTTAGTTAATTAATCCCCGCGCGGCCGCCATTGGCCGGCAGCGCGCCGGGCGGGCAGCGAGCTCATCGCCCACGCGTTAATTGGGCGGACTGGCGCCTAGATTACACTTGTCTCGCCTCCGATTAATGAACCTCCTCGGTTCATGTTCTTACAATATGTACGTATGTAGTATATAATACTTGACACTCGAGACTCGGAAGCACGCTGCAGCAATTGAGGACCATTTTAAGTACTTTGTTGTTTGTGAATGATAACGAAGTTTATGAGTTGTCAAAGTTGTCTTAATAATAAACATATTTAGCGTCATCTACACGGTTTTGTATCAGGCAACACTTTTAGTCTTTAATTTAGCGAAGCGAACCTTCATGAAACTGTTGTCCAGGTTTGTTGTGTTTAGTTCGTTATGTATACTTAAATTGTATCGTTACGTAAACTGGATATAGTTCTAAAATGATTCCCAAAGAAGTGAGGAGTATCAGGGAATTTAGATATATAACGGATATATTTCCTCGTGACTACATGCTTTAACATGTTAAGATTAGTACATTATATAGCAATAAGGACCGCGCTCTAGAAGAAAAGCGAGAAAATATATTATAAAGCTCGTGGAGCGTTAATAAATATCGTAGTAGGGAAAGAGTTGGCTCGAAACTAATATTGCTCTCGTCGCGTCAAGTGAACGTATAAAGCTCAGATTTAGCGGGAGCGGGGGTTGAGCGCGCAACGCCCAGGTAAAGTACCTACTTACAGAGCGATATACGGGGAAACGTAAATTATAATATCGTGTGTGCCGGAGCTGCGAGCGACCCTCTCGCGCCCACTGAAAGAAAAGCAATTTCCTCCGCGCGGCGCGCCACGCGGGGCGGGGGGACTCGCGCGAATATAATTTTGTTCATTTTTTCATTCGGCCGAGTTAATTCGGCTCCGCGGCGTGCTCGGCTATTGATTAGGGCGCGTCTTACGTTTTAATTTGTTTGCGCGCGCAGCCGATGCACCGAGATGAGAGCCCGGCCGCCCCGGCCCTCCCGCGCCCTCCTCTAATGAAGCCTCCTCTAACTGCGACCTAATAATCACGATCCTTTTCACAATCACGCTTTGACGCCGCCTGTTTGTTCTTGTAGCCAGTTAAAGCGCCTGAAAAAACATATCGGGTCCACTTTACTACGCCAGTCTCTTCCGGCGTAAACGGCTTCGTTAAGTTGCAGACGAGCTCAATTTACAAAATTGAATTATTTCTTGCGTTATAAAGGCTCTTAATACTTTCTAATGTTGGTGTATAGTAATGGAATAAATTATCTAAGTATACGGACACCGATTGGCACTATTATGTCGCAGTCTTCTGGTTACGATATTGCTCTTGTTAAAACAAGGCTCATTCATATTAATTTAATTAACGTTAACATAATAATGATTCGACTATGGATTAGATTCCCACATTTTTGTCACCGGCAGCCAACTTAGATGAACTTGGATGGATTGACTTACCTCGAGACACTAGGGCCCCATAAGTAAAAACTTACAAATACTTTGAATGAAAAAATAAAAAAAACGTGGCTTATTTCATGAAAACAATTTCCTGGTACATTTCATATAGATACCGCGATGTAAAGCTTCTAAAACTGTCCCCGGCTTCCTGTGTGTTGCAGTGAAGATTTCAACGCGCCTTAATTAGTGGTGCACCGTCCGCCCGCTCCCGGGACGTCATTGGTCATCCGCGGGTGGACTTCTCCTACCCCTCCTACGAGACTAACCTCCGCCCCCCCCTCCGCGCCTTTCGCCTCATCCCCTCTATCCCGGCCCGTGAAACAACACCGCGTGTGTGTGACACATTAGTAAATGAGACGACATTCGTTACGGGCGCGGAGTGCTGCCGCTTCTGAATTTTCCCCGTTGAAAAGCTCCTGCAACGGAGCGGTTACAACAGGGAATTGAAAACTCTGTATACTCTTAGACAATAAATATTGTTATAAAATGTAATATACATACTTTATTTGTGAGACACTAAGTATGTATTCATGAAAAATTCTGTTCGTTATAACAAGGTGATTAGTTATAGGTGTAAAAGCTTTAAAAGGGTATTCACCCTTATTTTCATTTATCACCAAAGAGCTTGAACACATTTCGTATCATGTATAAAGATCATGATATGATCACTATGAAATATGTACATTAGTTTATTTTTATAATAGAACGCGACAACCTTATAAATTCTACAGGGAGAGATAGTTAACACTACATTATTTATTAAAAGTAAAATATTTGGTAATCCAAATTTTGGAAACCCTTTTTCTTATTCTGTTACCATTACATTATTAGTTATTTCTAAAACCATTTATTTTAGATGGGGTACCATGCATAACCCTCCAACTCGCCTACACAAAGTTTCAACATGCATCTGAACTAATTTTCAAAACACGCTATCTTACCTGCATCGCATCTACCAATGACGAAAACTATATCCATTTGAACTAGTTTTATATTTTAAAAGAGGCACAAGAAAATGATACACGTCGCGAAATTAAGTCTGTAGGGATTGAGTCAAACGTTTTAATAATCCGTTCAAGAAGTCCCTCGTCTTGATATAGAAGTACGCATAGAGGTTGAAGGGTACCCAGCTCAAAACAATCCTCCTTACGCAAATGTCCTAGTGTATAACATGAGGACTTTCCGATACAATCTTCAAATGTACTGAATATCTCCGCATGTGTTTCGCCTTTTCGTGGAATCAATTTTATTTTATAATAAGTACATTTTCTTCCGTGACAACAGTCACCGAACGACCACCTTTTTATCGTCATTTAAATTCAAGCGACCACACTTAAACTTTATACTAGCAGTACACGATTGGTAGATGGCGATGGTAGATTGTCTATAAAAGGTAATTAAAGTTGATAAACGATTCATCGAGTTTCAAGTTGGATTTGAAGTCTTAACATATGCTCAATCATATTCCCAACGCAAATCCGTTTCAGAACGTTAGCGGAAAAATTAGAGGTAAACATAAATATAAAACAAAAAGGTTTAGTACTTGAATACTCAAATTTCTAAAATAAAATACAACTAAGGGCTTTCTACAAATAAAATATTTTTTCTTAAAACTTTCAAGGCGGCCTTGTAGAGTATGAGTATGTATTAAAGGTAAATAGATATCTCTCTATAAATCACCTTCGACTCAATTCATTAATTATTCAGTTAACAAAATGGTCAAAGGTCGAACATTTCGTACTGACATTATACCTCAGTCTCATTATCGACGCAGCCTTTGCGTTTCATCATGTTTTATGCTGAAAACCATTTTAGATTTGATTTAATTAACTTTTGTGGCATATAAGTACGCAGGTTTTCATTTGTTCCAGCGGTATACAAACATTCTTTTTAAAGATTAAAAATTATATTGCTATCGGAATATCGTGACATTTTTATCCTTTAAAATTACGATCGCTGTTTCGATAGTGATCAATTTTATTAATTATAACAGAATCTTTAATTCCTAATTCTTATGAACTCTCTTGAAACAAGACCGGTCATCATAACTATCTTTGGGGGTAACCAATGCCTTGCAGTGAGTGTCTATCGACTGAGTGTCGCGATTATGACGATAATTTGAGATTAATAAATATATAATTATTTTCTTTTCGAAAAGTTATGTTGTAACTTAACACCTAAACTGGCATTAGTTTTTCAGTTAATTGTCATATTTTTTATTTTATTATTATTCTCATAATCGAATAGAATTTAGAATTAACTATAGAAACCCGATAAGAATAAGGAAAAATATATTTTACAGTTTTTTTTTTCAAAACTAATTTTTATATGTAATAGGATTCTAGAAAAGCTCTAAAGCTTTCTAAATGAAGGTGCTTGGAAATAAATAATATAAATGATCATTGAGTAATTTTAAAAAGTAATTATTTAAAATGTTATTTACTACACATTAACTGAAATTGCGACAAAACTTGTGTGGAAAAAGTTGCAGGCGCAGGGTTGTTGGATAACACAACCTAATGCTCAATCTATAGATAATAATTTATTTTTTTCAAATACAATACATTTAGTCCAGTACCAAAGTATGATGAGGTCGCGAAATTGTGTGATGGAGCTCTCAATAAATCGGTTTGGTCAGGTCCGCTCGGCCATTAATGCCGATAGCGGCGCTCTTCGACGCCTGCATTGTTTTATTACTTGCGTTTTATTGTTTTAATCCGCGTGCGGAGAGCTGCGCGCACGCAGCCTCTCTCGCCCCGCCCAGCGCGCGCCGGCCAATGGCGGCCGCGGCGTGCGCGCGCGACCCTGCGCCGCGACAATGCTCATTGTTTCACTCCATTCTTATTTCATTTACCTTAGTCCATCGCATCCACGCCGGCGCACCTCCCACCGAGCGATAATTTCAATGTCGCCGCGTATTTCGCCGATATTGACTGAGATTCCACTCCCTCGTCACAGCGCGTCGTCGGCCCGCTCAATAAGCAATAAACCATCCGCCTTCGAGAAGCTATTTTAAAGTTCGTCTGCAGCCAGCTTTTACACCTTTTAAAGGTTATTGTGTTTCCAAAATGCTAAATGTAATAACTGACAATGTCGATTGACGGCTTCGCGGTGAAATGTTTTATAGTGTAGAAAAGACAATAAAGCAGGGAAACAGAATCTAACACAAAAAAGCGCATTTAAGAAGTTTATGGTACATAAAACTATCCCTTTTGTTATTAATAGGTACTTTTTGTGAGTGTAGTAGTTAATTCATGTTATCTTAAATATTAGGTGGAGTAAAAAGATGTTTCGCAATTACTATGTACAAACTTGTAATAAAATGTATATTTGGCTGGGTTTTAAAAGTTTACAAATAAAAAGAAGAAAAAAATTTGTAAAATTTTCTTTTAGTCACAATGAGAACCCGATATAAATATTTAAAAAATTAGTAAAAAAAATGTAGAAATATAAAACAAGTTGCGAAAAAATGCATGTCCTTTATGGACTTAATGCAGTATTAGTAAAAGTTAATGTTGGTTCAAGCATTTTCAATCTAGGAATTTAGTGCATCAAGAACGTACCGCGCCCACGATGATCACCATTTTTTAAAAATTAGGCCAATTTTAACGTTTCAGTACTTAGGACGTTGCTGAAGAATGTTAAATTGCCCACACAACAGTTTGGCGTATTTGGAAACAGTTGTGTACAAATGTTTTTAAATACGGCATCTGTCTGTCAAAGCTCGATATTTGGGTACCATAGAAGCTCACTGAAAGGGACATAATGCAATGTGAATTCATATGTTATTCTTCATTGTAACATAATGCAACAGAACCGTTTATGAAAAGAATGATAACTGGTAGTAGAAAGTGAAGAACTAAAAAAAAAGACCAAAAAAGTGCGAAATTCGTGATCGAAAATCAGTCTGGCTTCTAAGACTGTGGTAAAACAGATTGGAAAGGCAATGTTTATTATGAACTTTACCGTTCTTTAAAAACATCGATTAGAGCCTCTACTGAAAACAAACGATGATATAAATAATAATAAAGTAAGAATGTGGAATAAAACTTAGGGAATTAGTCAATAGAAGTACTGTGGGTTTTCGTCGTGATAACACTAGACCACACACATTTTTAGCCTCTTAGCAAAAAAATAGAGTTTGGCTGAGAATGCACCTGCCATATAGCCCTGACCTTGCACTTTCAGATTTCCACCCTTTTCGCAACAAGAATAGACTGTCAAAATCACTTACTTGTCAGGTTTTTTAGTCAGAAGAATTTTAAAAGCATCAGCAGCAACGGCATCATACATATACCAACAAGATGTCAAGATGTCAACGAATAAAATAGCATCTATAGTTAAATGTAAATTAATTTTATGAATAACAAGTCTCAAGTTTTCATATAGAATGCGAAGGAATATTTTTCCTAACCTATTATCTGGTATAATATTCAATAATCAGAAAGTTAGCAGTGAATTTAATTAGTACCATAAAGATTTAATAATAAAAAAAAACAAAACCTTTGTATGAAATCTGATAATAATTTAATGCCTTAATGCCCAACTCTATCATTATCATCATATCAGCCGATAGACTCCCACTGCAGGGTATAGGCATAAGCCTCTCTTATATGTATATGTAGTCGGTCCACCTGGGGGTTACCCGCGCCACGTCTACCTCACGGCTCGCGGCTGCCACCCGAGAATCCTTTGGTCCCAGAGGTCATCAGTTGCACGAGCGATGTGCCCCGCCTACTGACACTAAACGAGCAATTCTTCGAAGTACATCGGTAACCTTGGTTCTTCTGTGAATCTCCTTTTTCCGAATTCGATCCCACAGCGAGCATAGCTCTCGGTGATCGTGAGCCATCTTATAACGCCTTAAGTCATCACCGACAACACTCACTGGTTAAAGACCTTCGGCATTGAGGTATTTTGGCTCCAACTCTATTCCCGTATTTAATTGAATTTTGATATACTACGTTTAATAATATCCGAATCATTTACATCAATTTTAAAATTGTACATAATGCATAAAAAACATAGTTTGTAATAAAGCAAAAATTGGTACCATTTCAATTTCACCCTTTTAGAATATTAAACACGGTATCGAATTTATCGTACACATTTTTAACTTTGCATCAATACGTAAAAGCAAAATCTACTCTGTTTAGTGATTTAATCGCAAACTCGTTTGCAAATCCAAAAATGTGCCTATTCGGGCACGTATCGTACGAACCGTAGTGCGAATTACTTCAAAAGAGACACTGGGCCATAGATAGTAAAATGGCCGGTGAAATAGAAAAATATCGGCGGACACCGCCGTGGCCTGGTAAAATATTCAATCGGGGCAATTCGGGCTCGCGCATAAATTCTTCCCCGCCATTATTTGTAGCGCGCCCGCGACCGAAAATCGCTAGTACATTGATTGTCGTCATTTTTCTCGTAGTACGTATCGTTAATATTTTACGCGTGCGTGTCGTCGGTTTATGGGCCCACTCTTAACACTAAAACGTTTTGGCCGTGCTCTCATTGTTTATAACATTTTACTATCCACGTTTTTTATAGTTTATTGCCGAGTGCCGTCCGGGTTATGACACGTAACAGTTTGTGTGACGGTTCAACCGAACCATACGCCATCCGACTTGATTTTTATTGCAGCCCTAATAGCAAACTTGAGCTTTCGGCTAAGTTCGATCTATTAGCTTAACAAACTTTAAAGAGGGGAATAAAAAAAGTATACAATAATAGGCTCTGAAAGTTTTTAAAGTACCAAAAATTAAACTAAGTATCAACTTGTAAATTAGTTCTTGTTTTTCAACAACTTTGAAAATATCATTGCATCCTGTAAAACCTTTGGAAGAAGTAGATGGCCAATTTCTCATTGAGGATATTTTCCGCTGCGTTTTTCAGTTTTGTAGTTTAATCACTATAGAATGAGAAGAAGAAAACCTCATATAACCAGTTGCAAATAGTAACAAAAGGTGGAGCTTCATCAACAAAAGCTAATCAAAGTCTATTGTAACTAAACAACACACCGAAAATGTAATATTTAACACTGCCTATTCCCCAATAATATTGACGGAAAGATGTAATGTAAATATTATTATTTTTAATATTGTCTGTTGTAAAAACTTTTAGTGTCGTCAACGAAATATCACAGTATATTTCCTAAAAATTCGATTAACAAAAATTCGTGCGTTTTCGTTAACTTTGAGCAAGACTTTGATCGCATTCTTTTACTTTTTACTACATACGCTTTATTTTCAATTTAAATTCTAGGATTTACTACAGCGTTCTAAATCGGAAATTAAGTAATACTTATGTACCAATGTTTTGCACGAGTTATAAAATACTTTGGTTTCATCAATCATTAGGCCGTTTACAAAAGATATCGCAATGAAACTGTGTCACCAATCGACAGACGAACCACCTGAACTTCGGAATTCATTTTATATATCGTTTGATAAATAAAAAACATTGAAATTTTGTATAAATACCATGCATATCGCATACCACAGCTCCGCAAAAGTGAACAGAAAATAACCATAACGAAATGTCCTATCGTCTAATAGATATTAACTAACATAAATAACCCGAAAGATTCAATGTATCCGAAATTTATCGAGACAAGAAAGGCATTAGGCAGCAAATGGGATTCTACATACGTACATACATATCTAACTGTAATTATCCATCCGAGTTTGCGAGCTAAGGAAAAGAATCGCTCTCCTTTGTGTGGGGGCGCCCGTGGGATGGGGTATGGGCAGGCTCACATGGGACGCTCTAATGAGGTGTCTGAAAGCGACAATGTCTTTGAGCAAAGCAAATGTGTAGGTATCTACATACGTGGGGTGGGGCGCCTCCTGCCTCTGCCGCGCTCACACGAATAAATGCGACGCGAAATATACGTTATATGGCTTTTGTAACGGACGGATGCTTTGCCTTTGTGTACGCTACATTATCGCTTAGAGTTAATACAAATGCGTGCGGATTATTCCGAAGCCACACTTTATTTGTGAAAAGCTATATCTTCAGATCATGAACTAAAACATCGAAAGGCTAAAGCTGGAAAAGAACTCTTTAGATAGATACCTTTTTGTAAGTAAATTGCTGAACCATTACAGTTACGATCGTAAACCACTGCAACAAATAAGAGCAGGAGAGATGTTCATGGTAGCAAGTCTTCCGACCCGACGCTCTCATCCACCTATTAATTACAGAATAGCAGCCACACTATTCAGTTTTTAAAAGAATGATACATAAAATGTAATTAAACTACGTTGATATTATTTTTCTGATTACCGGTATAAACAAAAAATATGAATTAGGCGTAAGTAAAGAAACAGTTTTAATTTTCCCAGTTTCATTTCATTTTTAAGCAACATCGAAACCTAAGTTTTTAATAATTATTCATTTGATAATAGGCATTATTTCCCTTATTGTTCAAAAGATTAAAATTAAATACTGGTAACGGAGGCATAGCTAACTAATAATATATTAATACTCTGTTCGCAAATAATGGCTATAAGCGAGGAGTGGTATACATACGTAAATAACTGTAATGCAATTTAAAAAAATGCCGTAGAGCGCTTTAAAGGTTGTTTTTTATTTTCTTAAAAATTTCATGGTCCTTCGTGTCACGCGATTTTGGTGATTGGCATTGGCTAATTTATTTTGAATAATTTATTCTTTAACTTTCGTGAAGAACGTAAGAACATAACATAAAAATTTAAATAGTGTTAATTTTATCTCATAGGTCTGTGATTGTGCTGCCAACATATAAGAGAGAAAACTATTTGAATATCTGTAGGCAGTTTTCTCTAGCGAGCGGGGGAATCGAGCGGCTTCCGGTCCGGGCCGCTTTTAATTTCCCGCGCGAAGCATCCGCCGCGACGGCGCGTTAAGTTTAAACGGCCGGAGATGAGCCCACGTAGTAATATCATGCACGGGCCGGGCCGTCGCCATGGCAACGCCGGCTCAAATGACGTGTGCGGCGCGACGCGGGTGTGAGGCCTTGGGTAATATGATTTGAGCGCCCAGGCGACACCCCGCCCGCTTGTTTGCTCTCCGATGCAATCGCGATACCGCCGCCGCCCCGCCCGCCGACATCTCTCACCTACGTCCTCGATAACCGCATCGGATTCCGTGTTGCAAGCCGCCGCATCCTATTGAAATAGATACCCGCTCCCCCGCCTGGAACACCCACCCCCCACTTCCCAGCTCTCACGCACAATCTTCCACTTCGCTCATGAACCACGGACAGGGCTAATTAAGAAAAAGAACCCAAAACAAATTCTTCAACTCCCCAATAATCAGAATCATCTGGTCATTGATTAATCATAAATTAAACGACAACAACGTCGGTCGTGGATGTACGTCGCTTCCATCAGGTCATGTCTATGTCGGGTATAACAAAAGGAAATGTAATAAGAAATAAAAATTTAAAAAATATGAAATAGATAGACTAGGTAACAGAAATTGCGAAGGATCAGAGAAAAGAACGTTAACGAAAATTTATTATGAAAAAATTATTTTGTATTGCTGTGGACGTCGTATGACTGAAATGATGATGAAACTAAACCTTACGATATCAACTCGATAATATTCTGTTAGAAAATTAAAACAAAGATCCCTGTCAATTGTATCGCATTTGACGCTTAAACTACAGACACTTAAACCTTATAGTAATCCGTCGTTTTAATAAGCCTGTTTATGAACTACTTTTTTTGTCCGACCAGTCTTGGTTGGATCTTGTTTGCATAACTACCTTCACATATACTTTAACTTGAATGAAATTCATCTTAATGTGACTTACATCACCGATCCATACATGTAAGAGTTGACTACAGATGCAATAAAAAACTTCTGCCCTTCTCAGCATGGGCGTCACGGAAACTGAATTATTATATTTGTTGACTCAATATGACCAGTGCAAAGCCTGGGAGTGTCGACGACTGGTGAAAATTACGCGGTGTCGTTGCTCATTAGTCGGATACGGTAGCTTCATGAATGATGTATCTCCCGTCGCCAGCGCCTCCGCGCGGACAATAAAGCAATCACTCGAGACATCCGTCTCATGCGAGCACCAGCGCTCGGCTTTTAACGATATACGAGTGTTGATATCGTCGGTGTCAATGCCACTTATGTGATAACAATATATCTCTTATTCGTGCCTTAGGCGGTCTTATGCAAAATACTACTAAGAAATCCCAGCTTCTTTCCTTCTAAATATTTACAATTTTATCAAAAGTACACAGAGGAATATACGGTTCACGTCGTGCATAGTGTTCCGTACGTTGTCTACGTTGATTCTCCGTAAAAACTACTGTGTATACGCAGCCAAATCTAGGAAGCAAACGTCACCACTACAAAAACAGCCGCTGTAAGCAATTTCCGATATTTTCTCAAAACTATCAAATAATAAGTTAAATAAACTTTGAACGCCTGTATTAAAATTTATGACAGATAGCGTAGTAAAGGAACGAAAAAGTCTGTAACATTTTATTAAGATTTTTCGGCACGTTATTTTCGATGCCCCGGCTGAAAATTATAATTATAAATTTACATAAATTATAATTTTTCCCACGTGCAGTAATTGCGCATTAGAACTAACTACTTACTAACTACTTCAGTCTTTACTATACTGTAGTACTTGGACATGACTACAACAAACTAGCACAACTACAGTACATGATCACAATTTCTGCAGGTCATTTTTTAATATTTTCTATACAAAATACTTGATAGGGGAAGTGAGGATCACGTGGGATTCCTACCCACTGAAACTACCTGTGAATTTCTTACGTAACGTTCTGTACCGATGCATGGTATAAAAGAAATCGGTGTACATCCTAAGGGAGGTTAGACTTCTTGCGACATCCTCGTACCACAGCAAAGCGGGATCAGCTACCGTGGCTATCGGCCCAATGGTTCGCTTGAGTGTGTTGATACATATGCCCTTTATTGTCACTTTTTGCAATAAATAGCTGATACTAATGCTATTCTCGAAATCCCGTGACTAAATATTGGTTCATACCTGATATAGTCTGTGACCCTGATAAAGTAAGGCACAATAGAGTTGTAGCTTCGAAATTGAAAAATCTCGGATCTTGAAAAGAAAAATCTTTAGTTCGTTGGGTTAGGTCGTAACCGGCGTCGATCGACGCCGCCAGGCTAATGAGTGGCGGGTGTGATTGAAATTAACCGTTCGGGGCGATGCGCTCGCGGCGGGTGCGATCGCCGGGCCGCTTATGCCCAGCGGCGCACTTTGTTCGCCATCCGCGGTAATTGCAGCCGCGCTGTTTACTGGAGACCCACCACCATGCGACGCTCGCTCGCACGTAATTGCGCTATTGTTACTGGCACTAGCGGCGCTCTCCTTCCGTACCGACTCCGAGAAAATTAGCTTTTGAATTAGAACCTAGTTATGGGACCGCAATGATTAACTTTATAATTTTGTGTGGCCTGTGAGAATCATTCAACGCTTTTTATATAGGGTAAATCGAAAGATAATTAAATTTGTTCCACATATCAACATTACTCCGCGCAACATTTCGAATCGTCATCACCATCATGTCAGCTGATAGGCGCCTCGACGTTAAGCCTCGCCCAAAGATCGCGTCGATTACTGGCGTTGTGCTGCGTCGCTGTCGCTTCATGCGGACTTACTTACCTTGACTGTGTAGTCGTTCCACCTAGTGAGGGTAGCCTAGTCGTACCGCTTCTACCGACTCGTGGTCACACTGGAGAATATTTTGAATAAAGAACTAAAACTGCACCACTGCTACTTCGTAGTAGGTAACTTTGCAATGGTGCAGTTATAAATCTGACTTTATTATTCAATTAATTCTAAAGTTAAAGGGAGCTAATAGCATAATTACGTAAAAAGATAAAATAAAACACGAGACTTAGACCTTTGATTATATTGAAAAATAAGGAGAGATTAACACGGGACGTATGCGTAGTGGGTCGAGTACGCGCGCCGAACAAATATGGCTAACAAACACGAATATCCATTTTGGTTACAATATATAACTAATAACGCGGTTTGGATCTATTCTTTAACTGAAATTGAAAGCTTTTTACTTTTGTCAATATCTCGTTTCCAGATGAACATTTACATCTTAGAAAGCAATTAGTTCGCCTAATTTGCAGTTACAGAATCTCCTAAAATCGTCTAACCACCATTTTCCACCAACCACACTTTCTGATACCAACCACATTTTCTCCCATTAAGTAGGAAAAGGATTGCTGCAATTTTTTCCGCCACTTCTTGTTCTATCCTATTGGGTACGCTCAAATCGAAATGCTTACTGTATATCGAATGACAACCAAAGTCGAGGTTTTTCATTTTGAAGGCCAAGCAACTTTAGAGTTTGGCGGCCTCACAATGCAGTTGCAGTCTATTTATTGCAAAATAGAATATGTTAAAACGATATCACCCACCTCAAAACCGATGAAACTTTAAGCGCCAAAGGGAATAGCATTTGTCAATAACAAAAAAATATTACCATTTCATAACGCTCACATACACACTACACTAGCCTCTCTCTGAAAAATCGTTGAGCATTTTTTCCTTCCCTTGTACTAAGCGATTGACTGAAAACGAGACATAAAATCGTGCAATTGTTATAAAATTATTATACATATACATGAAAACATGTAATTGTTAAAAAGTAATTATTATGAGTGGATGAATATAAGTTATTTGTTGGTATGTACGTACGTTATTAAACGTATATAAGAATATTCTCCGAAACTGTTGTGTTGTTAGTGTGTAAAAATATCCGAAATAATGTTAGTGATATCAGAGTTGCTAACATCACGATTATTTAAAAAGATTACAGAGGCCCTTTCTCTAACACACATGGCGATTGGTTGTAATTGTGAAAGCTTTAAAGGGTTAAATGTATGGTACATCCCAAAATCAATCGTTTCTAAAATACTAAATAACGTAATAATAATATATAATAGTAAAAAGCGTTTCCAAAGTCACGGTAAATGTACATTGTAAAATTAATTATTTTCTACTATCGGTCCCTAGAAACACTGTACTGCCGGAAGTAATTGCTCTGTTGAGAATGATCACTTTATCTCGTATAAAGTGATCACAATGATTGGAAATAGATGTAAAAGTTTATATAGGTTTTGCAGACATTATATGGGCTATACATTTACTACTTTAAAGCTTTTACACCTCTAAGCAGTCCATTGTTTGTCGCCTGCAACGTTGTTTAAATACGTTTAACGTGAGGGGATCAGTTTATTGAAAATGTGAAAATATTGCAATTGCAGGTGGCTGGGACGTGGCTCGATGTTCGTGGTGTCGGGTGCGCAGGCGCAGAAGCTGTTCGACGCCGCACGAGTGCGGCCTGGCGGTGCACTCGTCGACGTCGGCGCAGGAGACGGCGAAGTGAGTCGTCGTTTCGCGCACCTCTACACAAGCAAACTGGCCACCGAAATCTCCTGCTCCATGCGAAAAGCACTCAGCACCAAGGGATACACGTGAGTCAATCGGCGACATGGTAGTCACTTCCAAATAAATCTTTAAACAAATTTTACGTCTGCTCATTTTTCGCGATCAAAGCAACCAATTGCTTAGAAACAAATTAAACAACTTCGCGTATTACGATCTTTATTTGTCGCCACGTTTTCGTTTTATTCTATTAATAATAAAGGCATTGTAGGAGTGTCTTCCTTGAAATGCAACTGATTGTGCGTAGGTTTAATTGCCTCGGGAACTCTAGAATCTGAATGCTCATTGCGCTTTAAGTGTTAGCCCGAGCCTCAAAATGAGGCCGCGGTTATTGGAAAACCCTTCGTCCAGTCAACCTATGCAGGTTCCGCCTAAGCGACACAAGACCATGTCAGCTAATCCGGTGGAATAAATAATGTAAAGATCCTTGGGCTTACTGTAAAACGATGCAGGCTGTCTTCAGCTGTAAATGTAATAACTTTATAAGCTGATAGGTAAACACTGTTAAGCTCTTGGCTCTCAAGAAGTGATTTACTTATTAAGTCGAACGTATTGTATTATAAGATATTTGGGTGTTAAACATTCGTCAAATGTGTTCGTACAATCAATAAGACCTTGAAAAGTCTCGATGGACTATTCTGAAAAAAGTTATTGGCTAGAAAGGCAGTTCAGTGGAAAAATTAAATAAATGTTTTAAAACAATCACTTTGTCTTCGTTTAATGGCTTAATAAATAAATTTCAAAAGATTATTTACAAAATTAAGTTGTCTATTTGATACACTGCAAGATTTTATATTTTATTTGTAATGTTTTTCAATGTAAATATAAAGTAAGCCTAATTTATGACAGCAAGAGATAGATGTGTATGTTAATAAACATTCCTGTTTTTCTATTTTCAAAGTCCATTTTAAATTTTTCCCGTGGCTTATCTTAATATTATAGCGTGATTGAAGACTTAGTACGTGTTTTGATCCTAGGACGGCGCGGTGTTTGAAAGTACCGGGGGAGATTTTTTTGTAAATTTATATTTTAAACCCAAAAATTATCAACATTACATTTTTGAGTTGTTGTATACGCCTTTGAAAAAAGTACATGTAGTACTTGTAACATAATACCATTGTTAGAATAAATGAATGCTACATTACTTGTCATTTAATCATCGTGTAAACAATAAACACGTTTGACTATTGTTCACCGGCAGCGTGCTGGACGCGGAGGAGTGGTGGCGCGGGCAGTTCGAGTGCGTGTGCATGCTCAACCTGCTGGACCGCTGCTCCGAGCCGCGCGGCATGCTGCGACGCGCGCGCTCCGCGCTGTCCCCGCAAGGCGTACTCTTGCTGGCGCTCGTGCTGCCCTACAAGCCCTACGTCGAAGGTGAACCCTTACCTCCACTCATCTTCACTGCATCTCTCCAAAACATCGCGATGATGGCCAGTTTCCCCGCCAAATCTACTCATTTATTCTCATTATTATCCACACAGGATCAAAGTGACCACACGTACATCACGAGAAGCATTCTGGAAGAACCCAAATTAAAAATTCGGATCAAATTAAAATCCCTTATAGTGCATCCCATATTAAACTCAGGCTAGTTTTTTGTGTTCCCTTGCACAATATTCTTAAAACATTACGGTACTTACTACTTACGTAGTCAGAGCAATTCATTGCCAACCTTTATATTCACTTAAAAATCTTTCACACTGTAATAGAATTTTTTACAAGGCTCTATTTTATGAACTTTTTAAATTTATTACAACATAACATAGAGACATTAAATGGAAGTGTAATGTGCTATCGTACACATTTGCCAATAAAAGAACACACATCCAGCGACTTCCCGCGACCTTGAGTATGTCATCCATCCACCTTGGGGGGGAGGGGGGTATACTCGCGCAGCCTCTACCGGCTCGTGGTCAAACTCACGATCCTTTCGGCTCCGACGATCGTCAGAAAGGGGTCTTGAATGAATGAAAACCGCAGAGCGTCACAATAAATAAAATGTTTATAATAAGGATATAATAACACTCAGACGTAAAACCTTAACTAAGACTGATTAGACTACTCGACTGAACTATGATATAGCTGTAATGCTGTTACGAACGGATCGCCTTTACTAAAAAAAAATGGCGGAGGGCTATTTATAGTCGCTTGAATTAAATAACCCTTTGGACTCTTATCTGGCAAACTATGACCTATTTATAATTGTTTAAATTATTGGATAACATCTTTGGATCTAAATACTGTTAGCGTAAACAACCCATTGGCCTTTGTTCCGGCAAACAATCATATCCAATGTATTACTTTTTAACTTGGATAACAATTGAGTACTTATAACAATTTAATGGTATAGACATCATTTAGGTGCAAATAAGAGAAGAATACAGTGGATCACAAAAATGTTTCATGCTATTCTACTTTTTAATTGGGACATCTTCCGTAATGTCACAGTAGTAGATACATATTTTATTAATACCCATTGTCGAAAGTAATTTTTGAAAATGGACTAATACAAGTTGTTTGTTAGTGGTTATGAATACCGACGCAACAATACCATAAGAGCGATTTGTCTCACTGATCTCTGAAGACATTGTTACGCTCTTACTAGAATTAAAAAAAATTCTCTGAAACTTCGTTGTAATGTCAGAAATAATGGTAGTGATGACAGAGATGTTGCCAACATCACATTTTTTACAACGCCTTCTGAGGCTATTTCTCTGACGTGTTTATGAAATTTTATTTTGGACTCGATCAAATGACGGATCTGCATATATTTATGAACTACAACACAGTTGCATCAGTGTTCTAGTGTCATAAGTTGGTAAAATGTAAATGATTTGTTTGATATTCTAGCGACGGCGGACCACAAGCCGACTGAGCGACTGCCCATCACAGGCACGACCTTCGAAGAACAACTCTCTTCTTTCGTTACTTTCATGCGCGATATTGGATTCGAGCTGGCAGCGTGGTCTCGAGCGCCATATTTGTGCGAAGGTGATTTTGCGCAGGCCTATTATTGGCTGGACGACTCAGTTTATGTATTCAAACCTATTGAAGCTGCTACGTGAGAACATGTTAATATAAGGTATAAAGATAAATCACATCGAATTTAGTTATTCCAACATCCCACTAATTAGTTAAAAAGTTATTATTTTCTGTACACGCTGATAACAAAATAGGTCAATTTTTATTTATTTTTATTATTAAAGTATATTTTTCTTTTTATTTTAAAATATAAATTCCAAAAACATTTATTTAAACAAAGTTTATAAAATCATTGTTAGCATAGCCAATAATTTTATAATGTAAGTGCACGTGTTCTTCAAATTGTAACGTTCCATTTAGTAGTCTATTAAAATAAGTTATTTCAATTTGTATAATTATATAATCTGCTTAATTAACGCACATTAATTCTATCATTAAATGAAATATGTTTAAACGTGCGCAATATTTTACAATCTGCAAAAAATTATTAATGAAACATCGCATGCGGTGCATCGAATCGCCATTTGAAGACTGTCGGTTTTTCTCTTACAGCTATTGTATCTGTCTAATATAATACAAATCGTATCGTTCCTTAAATATATTAAAAATTTGCTATAAATTTATTATATCGATGAAGTCGATAAAATACGAATCAAATATGCGTGTTAAATGTGTTGTGAAAGTCAAAATTTCATTACACTTGTTTTAACAAATAACTTTTGATCACTTTTGTAATAATATTAAAGTTTTTTGTACATCTATGATTACAGTAAAATTGAGTCGTCTGTGCTTAGTATTTTTAGAAACAAAATAACCTTTTTTTGCGCCAATAAAGAATGTTATAATCAAATTTTTTTAAGAGAAATATACTGTCATTCCTCGTTTATTTTTAATAACTTTGTTAGGCATATTCACTATTATTTCTAATTTCTGAAATTATAAATACATTCCTTACATGTGTAACTAGCCAATTTAGTCTCCTTAAATGAACATTTTTTACTTTTAAGATTAGCTAAAAACAACGCATTTTCATTTAATAAAGAACTTTCTAAGTTTGAAAGTTCAAAGTAATGTAATCCTTTATAACGTAAAAGATATGATCGTAGTAAACAAATGTAAGATATTTCCAAATTTTATATTAAGTATTCTGTAACATTACTTCAAATTTTTTACAGCCCATACATATTTATTTATAAATAGATTTTCATATTTGTACTATTTGTGTTTAATAAATTTATATTACATTGTCAAAAAAATCATGTTTCTTTAATTATGCTGCCCCAGTTTAAAATCTACAAAGGAACACGACACAGAACAATCTATGTAAGAGCAGGAGAACATCTCCGCGCTGTAAAAATGTCAGACGAAAACTGACTTTTTCCCCATGAAAACACATCCTAAGCTCATTGGCACTAATCGATAAGCAAGGTTGAGAATTTTCTGGTATTGATTCCATCCTCTCTTGAAGGCACTCCCGAGTCACTTTACAAATAAAAAAGCAATTGGATAATTCTTTTTTGATTCGCATATTAGGACAGGCTACTACAAAAGAATAGATGTCTACTACAACTAAAGTATAAAATTCCAATGCAAATTTAACAAGATCATATCATATCGTCACCTCTTTATTTCTTTTACGTCATGAGGCAACGAGGCGAGCAAATCATTCAATCGATAATAAATAACCCACGTTTCTCATACCAACGTTTTCACTCGCACAATGAATAAAATGTTTAAAAATCAATCATTGAATTTAATTAAAATCACTGACGAAAACTTAATGTTGAATTTTTTAGAACTCAAAGCTTATAGTAAATTAAATGTCCGTAATCCATTCATTCTTTACAAACACCCACGTCGCTAGAGCTGCTACAACTGCATTAATTGTTTTTGAGTAATTTTGATTTTCAAAGGGTGATTGACAAACTTACAAAATTGCATTGTCTAATTTAAACCTACTTAAGATTTAATTGTGAAATTTATAGGAAACGTTATGGTTTAGTCGGAAAATTAAGTTTGAAAAGTAAATCTTTATAATAGCAAAAAAGTTTTCAACTCACGAATGAAAACAATAAATATTAATTCAAAACAATACAACGCGTTGAAATAAAACAAAATGTTCAATTATTCATATATTTATTTAATCTAAGCACTGTTTTAAGTTACTGTATATAATAACACTTTTTTAAAGTTAAATATATTTTCGGCAAAAATAAATTTCATGGCAAGGCCAAACAAACGTTCCAGATCATTCTTAATAATAGTTTTTAATAATTTCACATATGAAATTCATTAAATTATTAAATTTTTTGTCAATCAAAAGATTGTAAATAAATAATTAAACCAAAATAAAGCAAAAACGATTATGTATTGCAAAAGAAGACTTGAAAACTATGAGTCTTACAAAAGTTGATAAAAAAAGAAATTGAAACAAAAATTATCGATGCCTTATATAATAATTAATAAGAAGACCTTGGCCGTAGGTAAAAGTGCAGTGGATCATATTGGATGCAAACATATATTTAAGTAATTTTTACCAGGCAACTGAACTAAAATGGCCAGAATCGGTGATATATTAAGCTTTCTATCTAGTTTTATCAGTTCCAATAATTGAAGAGCGTTTCCAAGATTTGTTTGCGTATAATTTCGAAAACCACAATACAAAATATGAAATCCTTTTTTGACTAGAAATCTTAATTCTAATACAGAGAGATTCTTTTGGAAATTTATAATACTTTCTCAAAGGTTAATGAAGGCTATCAACTTAAGTCTATGTTAGTTTTTTTGAAAAAGGTAGCCTCATCACTTGTAATACCGAACAAAATATCGGGTACCTTAACTGCCACAGTGTGCTTTATTGAATTAGAGTAACAAATGCCGTGTAAGGTATAAGTAATAACTGGAATCGTAGATTAAACTATGTGATGTGTGTTGTGATCAGGCAATAACAAAAGATGTTTACACTTACAAGTACAGCCCTGCGGCCCGCGAAGGCAGTCGCTACTCACCTTAAATTTTTATTTATTAGAATTACTGTACTAATTTACAAAATTTAAACATAAATAGGCTTTGCCTAACAATTATTGCACTAGCATAGTTTTGAAGACAAACATTAATTACAATGTGTACGTTATAAAATGCAAATATTTAACTTATAAAATATCAGTATCGATTGTCACATCCGAACATATATAGAGGTAAAAAAAAATATTTAAAAAAAACATATATAAAGTAACATATTTTGGCGAAAAACGAACATAAAATTTGTGAACAGTTCGTAAAATATAAGTCACTGAGAAGTTTTAAACAACACCATAGTGAATATTATTTAGTTATATAATATACTTGGCGACGGCCATCATTCGCAAATAAACTTAACAGCATAATAGACCTCGATGCCAGTCTTGTCACTGTTTTTCATTATCCAGACAGACCTATCTATACATTCATAGGCAACACTAGCTACGTCAAAGTGAAAAACTTGCAGTCTTCTTTAAGATAACTACCTCCCCAAACACTTGCTTAACAAGACTATGACCAATCACAAGATTGTGTTCACATTTACAATCATTTGTCATAATAAACATCGACGACCTGATCTTTAAAACGTAACAAAGAAATCATCTTAGAACTGATAAGTTATTATCTTGACAAAAAATTATTCATTTCAAATACAATAATTCTATAAAAAACATTTTAAATAATTAATTTTAAACAATTGCAGATCAATTAAATGGCGGAATAAAAATTTAAATTCATGTCAAGACTTTGCTCACACTACACGCATTACACTTCTATCACAGTGAAAAGTACTGTACAGAAAACAATGACAGAATAATTCAAATTAATTTTAAAAAATAGGCGAATCGAAGAACAGTCATTAGAATCTAAGTACTTGACTGTAAAATTATAAGAAATATTGTCACATTGTAAATTCAGAGTAATGTTAAATAATAAGTATGGAAATCAGATTGAATAACTGCCTGCATTTGTCTTAAGCAAAGTCTACAAGTTAGCTTATAAAATCACTCTGTACAACCAAAGTACAAGTTACATAAAAAAACAATTCTAAATGTAAATTTGTGCTAGAACAAGTTAAACAGGAGCAAAAATCTACTTAATCGTTCCCAAACAGTTAAAACATTACAAGAAAAATTGCAAAAACAAAGCTTACAGTCGTTTTACTACTTTCTACATATGATTTTAAAACAGTCGTCTATCAAAGGTTAGAAATATCAATCAACGTTATAGAAATAAATCACTTTGAAATAAATTACTTGAGGAATGCGACGAACATCGCACTGACGCATTAGAAGTCACTCAAAGGCGTGTCCAGCAGCTAGTTGCCGCTCACGATCTTTCGACTCTCCAGCTCCTCCATACTATTTGAACTAGAATAAAGTAGGAACATGATATTTTTTAGATTCAAGTTAATTAATATTTAATAATTAAAATTTATTTTAATTTTTGTAAATTAAAAATTAAATTCAATATATAATATAAAATTAAATACAATGTATAATATAAAATTTAAATTCAATATTAATTTGTAATTACAACACAAATTGATATTAAAATTAGACTCTTAAAGAAACATGTAGTTTATATATACATCCAACTTTTTACAATTTTTTGTTAAAACTCTAATTTTCTAATATCTCTCCTGTTTACACTTAACAACTACTTACTTTGTCTTTTTTTTTTCATAAATTACAGCAAATTATTTTAAATGTTGCAACTACCTACCTAATGGTGCTAAAGTTTTACACACATAATATGCAATATGAGATTTCAGATACATATTTATTTAAAGTTAAAATGTTAGCTGATTAGAGAAACCACTTTTGTATTGAAAAAAATCACCTGATTTGAAGGACATACATAAATATGTCCGATTGTACAAGTGAGATAAACTACACCCACTTGTCTGCAACTAGACTACAAAAAAAGTTTTATTTGTGAATTTATCTATTTGTAGGTCATTGAAACCAGCTCCATAAAATCCTAACACAAAAATAACTAGATAAATATGCAGCAAAATACCTGATCTCCGATTACAATAAGTTTTCAAGTTTCCAATGAAGCTGTAAAAGCCACCGAGACTCTCTCGTAGATTATTAGAAATATTTTTTATAATTACCAATTAATGTGAATAAATTCTGTATGAACACACATAAAATATTACCGCAGTTTGTCGTCATTTTTCCACGAAGTAACCTGGATGTGTGGGGGCGGCAAGTAGCTCCTCAGAGACTGCACTAGCTGGATTGTGTCCAAAAGTACTGAAAAATATAATAACCATTTATTGTACCTGTACTTTTTCAGCTATATATGTTTAGATAAATATTACTACTTAATATTAAGTAAACATTTTATTTGCAGATATACATGTACCACAAAAAATTTATATTGAAAATCCACAAAAACATGTTTATTATTATAATGAAAATAAAACTATCTTTGTTCATTTTAACATGTAAGAAGTTGTATATATAACTGTTAAATTGACAAGACTTTATCACCAGCTTAAGCCAAAAAATTTAACCCTTTGGCCTATAACCACATGTCTGACTTGTGGTAAAAAAAATTGTGCCATAAACGAAATCCACAAATAAGACTGATGGTGAAAATTTTGTGCCATGACCAAAACCCACGAGTCTGACTTGTGTTGAAAGGGCCAAGGTTTAATTACCTAAGTATTAGTTTGTAAAATGCTATGGATTAATTACCTAGTTTTTATTTACTGATCAATTGAATTAAATTGCACCCTAAACGCCTAAGTTACTGTTTGTACCTAAACACTATTATATAACATTTCCTTTCGTTGCACTGGAATATATGTCATGCAAAATACGCATTTTGCGCCAGTTCACGTCCACGGTTGAACAGTTCAATGGGACGGCGCAGTCGATTTTCTTTTCAACTATGGCTTTCGAAACTGACAAAGATCGTATAGACCAAGAGGGTTAAGTGTTTTCAGTTTCAAATTATTTTAAAGTTTCAGTTTAAATTAAAGTCAAGCTGAAACTTAATGAAAGGACAGTTAATGATACAAAAATGCTGCCACTTCAAAATTTACTAGTTTAGTTATTTTATAAAAGCACAACTGCAGCAAATTCAAAAACTATTGTAACTATCGCCATAAAATGTACACTTTTACACTCTTGTAGCAATATCACCAGTCCTATGCAATGTACCATCCTGATCAATGTTAACTGTGTATACTACATCACTCATATCAATAGCCGTACGATGTAGTGTTATACTCGTATGTATTATATGGACATTTTAAAAACCCCAACTTCAACACTTTGCCTTATCTTTAAAATATAAATCTAGTAAGTAAGTGCGTCTAGGTACTACTCTTCCAAGGTTGTGCTTTAGTGAATTTTCCCTAAATGACTAATCTACAAAAGTCGTTAAGAGCTCTTTTCTTCATGTCTAATACTTATCTTCAATAACTGTAAATACATTTACTTTTATACGATATAAAACAAAATGTTAAAAAAACGCGCCCATAGGGCGTCCGCGTTTGATACCTGCCGCTCCTACACTGGCTGGCCGCTTCTAAACGTTCAAATAGTGAAATAACGTTTATTCCGACATAAAACAAAATGTTTTAAAAAAACGCACCCATAGGGCGTTTGCGTTTGATACCTGCCGCTCCTGCACTAGCTGACCGCTTCTAAACGTTCAAATAGTGATATAGCGTTTATTCAGACTTTGGACAAAATGTTGAAAAATCGCGCCCGTAGGGCGTTCGCGTTTGATAACTGCCGCTCCTGCACTACGCGCCTTATTATTCCAAAGGCCTCATCAGTTCAGGTTAGGCCTTGGTAAGATCTTCATGTTTCGGCTGCTGCAGTCCATTCGACAGAGCCTCAGCAACCATCTTTGAGTGCTTATATACTGAACTGCAATCTGATTAGCTAAGATCCTTTCGCTCACAAAATGGTATTGAGATCTATGTATTTGCTTCTTGTGCAGTAGACATCATTGCCTGATATACTGATAGCACTTTGATAATCACAGTACATTTGTAAGGAAGTACCTGAAAAAGACTGCTTTAGCCAAATAGCCTCTTGAATGGTTGTAGCCAAAGCCATGTATTCTGCTTCTGTGCTAGACAGAACCACAGTGTGTTGTCTTTTAGAACTCCCCTCCACTTATGGCAAAACTCTGAATTTAAAGACATGGCCAGAGCAGGATCGTCTGTCTTCGGCATTGCTTGCCCAGTCTGCATCAAAATAAGCAACGATATTATTATCGTTTCTTCCAAATGTAAGTCCGAAATTGATTGTTCCTTTCAAATATCGCACACTTGTTTACCAGCAGTACAGTGTTGTGGAGTTGGCTTCTTATTAAATTTACTAAGTGTATTTACAATAACAACAATATCTGGCCTTGTTCCTTGTGAAATGTACAATGAGCTTTCTATTAATTCCTGATATGGTATGTTGTGTATCACTTCACTGTTATTTCCAGCCTTCTTTAATTGTAAGCCAGTTTCGCACGGTGTATGGACAGGCTTACAGTCACTCGTGCCGAATATATCGAGTATTTTTTATTTATATAAAAAGACTAGTCGAGAGTAATTTCATTTCTTTCTATGAATATTTTAAACGCAATGCATTGTTTTGCAACACCTAAGTTTTTCATGTGAAATTTTTCCATTAATTTATTTTTCATCATTAAAGGAGATAATTAATTGTTAAAGAAAAATAATAGATCATTCACATATACAGTTATAAATAATACATCTTCATTACTTATTATTCAATAGTAAATGCAAGGATCGACCTTTGGCCTTGACATTCCAATATCAGGTAGAGTTAAAGTTAATTTTCTGTTTCACCTCCTACTTGTTTGTTTTAACCCCTGATTGATTTTAGTTAAGACCTCATTTTTCTGTTGAAAATGTAACAGTAGTGACATACATCTTTCCTCTTCAATGTCACCTTGTAAAAAGGCTGTAATCGCATGTAGTTGGTAAACTTTAAGATTGCACTTGACAACCAAACCAATAACATATCTCAAAGAATTGTAACGAATTACTGAAGCATATATTTCATGATAATAACATTTTATTACAAGTCTTGCTTTATTGCATAATTTATTCCCACACTCATGTTTTGGTTTTAAACACTCATTTGCAAAGAATTGCCTTTTTGTTCACTGGTAAGGCAACTAATTTCCACATATCATTTTTTAATAATGATTGGATGTCATAATTTGGTTAACATATTCTTATAGTTTATAAAGATAGTTTCAGGAATTTTCTGTGTATGATGATATATATCAAGAGATAGTATAAGACCATATTATGGTGATATTGACATATTATGAGATGATGCACGTGGTGGATCTAGGTAGGCAACCCTTCCCGACCCACCGTCCAGATTAATCGTACTAGTAACCTAAGACGACAAACCTGCCTGTTACGTATTCCGACCGCGTGTCAATAGGGGTTTACATGTATTTTCATTTATTAGACCTCAATTTTTCGGTGTACATTAATGTATTTTGCTATTATTATATGTATTCCTACAGTTTCACTCTTTCTTTCAGACATCCTATAATCTTCCTGCAATTGAAGTGTGCCCGATAGATGTAAAGCGCGCTAATTAGATAAATGTTGATGTTGTTCGTAAAGCTCGCTAGGTACAAGTGTTGATTAAATAAATAAATAAATAATTATGGCGATTTTGTTTAATAGCCTATATTCCAATTTACTAGAAGCCAAATTTAATTTCTTTATTTGTTAACTAAAAAGTTATAGATTTTTGAGACGATTCGGGCAGTTCTGGCACATAGTGCGGCGGCTACGTTCAAGCGAGAATAGTCAGGAGAGACCCATGTCGCTCCTGACCGCCGAGTAGTCCTCGCTTCGCTTAATTTACAATAAACTTTAAACACTAACTTATACACCTACACAGGTATACAGTTCTCTTCGTGCGTACGTCTTCGAAGTAATGCGATACGATCGCCCAGTGTAAATTTATAGTCCGCGAAATCAGAGTTTTACAGACCAAAAATTAACATGAAACAAAACTTAACTTAAAAACTTAAATCGCACAAAACTTAAATCGGTTAGCAGCACAACTTCAAACACATTAAATACAATGAATTGAGGAGTATTTAACATAACATTTACAGCGAAGATAGCAAAATGCAATATTTACTTTTTTGGAGCTGTTCACTCTGCTTTCCATAGGGTTTGCACATAGCGGGACGAACACAAGGTCGCATACGCTGCAGGTTACGCGCTAGCTCGGCAAATGCACGTACTACTCGCTCCTGGCCGCCGCCAGTCGCGCCGCTGACAGCACTGCCACTGCTCCCCCCGCCCGACAGTCCCTCCAAACTTTCCAAATTCGCTCTATGGTTGTAAAAAAATAGATATAAGGAAGCAAATACATTATTGGAAAATGTTGTATTCTGAAATATGTTTAGAAACTACATGATTGGGAAAGACAATTTAGTTGTTCAAACTTTTAAATAAAATATATAAAGATATTTCCTTAAATCCAATGTTACACCAATTAAATCCAACCAATGATGTTTTTTTTTCACAGGCCTGTGTAAAAATGAAATGCTGTAACTCTAAATGACTATGGCAAAAAAATAAATATTTTTCATAAAAATTTAAAATATTTAAATCTTTTAAAAATGATCAATGTTTGCATAAAGTCTTCTTTTTGTTTGACAAAGCAGACACTAGATGTGTTCTAAATTAATATATATAAAACTGACAAATTTGTTTGGTATAAAATAAAGAAGCTATATTCTTATTATTATAATGAAAATACAAAAATTTAACTACTGAAATTGCATCTGAGAGGAGATTATTTGATATTTGTAAGAATAAACTGTTGCACTAATAGCAAAAGAGTTATATCATTTACCTCAAAAAGTCTGTTAGTTTATGCTCATCCGAATAATGATGCTTAGACTTAGTCTCCAAACTGGACTGTGAAGAAGCTGAGGAGCGCTGCTGTGAATGGCTGTACTTATCCATGTTAGTCTGATGAGCCAGAGATCTGTTCTGATGCTGCAGAAGCATTTGTTGATGCTGTGACAGTTTATCTTGTGAACGACGATCTGATTTCTCCCCTGTCATACCAGCTGGAATGAAAAAAAATGCTCATTAGTAATAATTTAAAATCTGTGTACAATGTTCCAAAATAAAAAGCATAGTATTTAAAAAGAAAGTATACAGTATATAGTTAAATTGCAATATAAACTAACATATTGCAATTTAACTAATAATGTATTCAACTATACTATTCTAATTCAAGCTTCTAATCTTCTTAAACATTTTAATTATAGTGCTACCAAAAGCAGCAAGAGGGAAGAAAAAAAAGACTTGAAGGCCCAAACACTTGTTAGCTTTAAAGGTGGACTCCCCTGATCCCTTTCCATACTCCCAGCATCTAGCTGTGTGAATATCTAAAACTGTACTAAGATAATTTTCTTTAGGGATTTTACATAATTAATGGTAGTATTAACATAAAATATTTCAAACAAAAGTTACAGCCTAAGTTATATTGCATTGCTATTTAAGCTCTAGATTTTACAAAAAAAAAACTAATGACTTAAAGCAACCAAAAAAAGTGTTATAATGGTTCTGATTATATTATTAAATCAATACTCACAAAACCTTGTTTAACAAACAGAAATTATAATTCAAATAATAATTATAAAATAATGCATTAACAATAATTCCCATTAATATTGAGATGTTCAGGCAACAACTCACTGAGAGCAGCAATGTGCGGTGCAATCGGCAGCTGGTAGTCCTGTGCCAGAGCTGAGCCCCTCAGCAATCGCTCCACTGCCTGACTGTCGGACAGGTTCGAACTGCCCGCATCTAGACACGTTAAGGAGGCCCACCGAGCCCATTACCAACAACATACAGTAAATAACATTAGTTAGTGAATGTATTAACAGAATTCAAGACAATATTCAATTAGATGTTGATATTATTTTGGTATAGCTTTTTCTGAACATATGAATATACCAAATACCATATGACATTTAATTTATAATTTAACGGTTAAAAATTATTAATGATAACATAACAGGCATCAAATGCATGTGTAGTCTTTATTAATACTAGCACCACATATTGAGTTAGTAACATGAATACATGCATGCATTTTTAAAGAATAACCATACATATATGTATATGTATCTCACAAAAAAAATTATAACATTTTTACCGATGAGTATTTAGTAAAGCTACAAAAAAATTAAAAACAGACTGATGTCATACCCGGAATATAAGTAGGCTGTTGCGATAAATGTTGTTGTATTGATTTTTGTGTCATCTCCAGTTGGTTCTTGTAGTAGCGACATGCTGGATTTGGGCAGTTTTGTACTACCTCAATTATAAACTCCTTTTCCATACCAAATTGTTCCCTACCTATTGTATATGATTCAACCACCTTCAACAATTTAAATCTGAATTAATATCTGCAGTATGCAATTTCAAAACATATGAGAACATAAAGGTGGTTACCGCACGAACTGTAGCTTCTAGACCAAGATGTAACCCATGTGGACCATTCATATGTTTCAGCATTACTGCATTGGCAAAATGTTCATATGGCAAAATAATCTTCCCATTTTCACGCAATATCAGTCTTCCTTGTGTATCTAAACCAACTCTGGATGCCATCATTCTACAAAATCATTTTCAATGTTAGATATCTTTGTTTAATTAGATTAATATATATATGTATATACACTTTAACCACATCCTAACAGCGATTGAATTATTTTTGTAAGAAAGGTATAAAAAAGTTGCAAATTACTGTAAATAGGCTGCACTAGGTAACATGGAGGATTCCTTAAGATCACTGAAACATTGTAATAGTTCTATGCTCGGACTCCAGCCTTTGTTTTGCAAGTACAACTGTAAGAGCATATAAAGTTTTTCGGTGACATATCCCTCAGCACCGTGCGGCGTCGCCGCTCCTGACGAACTTGCCGCACTGTTGACACTGCCGGTGCTCTTTGCTAAAACACTCTTCATTGTCTCCGCCAAATCCATCTTGTAGATGTCTAAATAAGTCCTCTTTTGGGAATCCTGTAAGAAAATATTTATTATTGATAAAAAAGAAACAACTATAATCAATATTCACATACGGTTTATGAGTAGACTATTTGTCACTATTTCGATAATAACACAATTCGTACCAGAATGATAATATCTTAGTGCTAACAATTTTCAAACAAAGAATTATATCAATGTTACAAAATATTCATTAGCGTTATTCAAGAAAAATATAAAATAGTTACGGAAGCTTCTTTTTACTTTGACACTGTCAAACAATGTTGCCCCTTATTTGTTTGAAGATTTCAATTACTACCATCAAATCCGCAAGTCTAACACCATAAAAACACGCTTTTGGCAAATTTGGAGAACAAGGAATATACTTGACTTCAAAGAATACTTACAAATTACTTGGTTGAATAAGATGGAGAACACCTTAACTGGTATTCCTCATAATTAAGATTACTGTGCAAATTTTTATTAATGAAATACGGTGTACGATAATTTGAATTTTTTAATCCTTATTGTGACATTTAATCACTACTTAGTTTTAATTTGGTCTTGTTTAATTAAAATACAAAAATCCTACTTCAGTAGTAAGAAATCAAATCGTGGATTTTTGACGCACCTGTGGAGTTTTCACTAACCCTCCGTTCTATCGGACCTGCTTCATTTATTAAATAGACATAAAAATGGTATTTCCTTTTTTTATTTATATGTTATTATAAATAAAGTGTTACCATTTTTTATAGGAGGTAACATATCTGTCAGTGTCATTTTCCTTACTCCTTGTGCTTGAAGGAGGTTATGTTGTTGATCGTTTTTAGTGGAATTAATTTTATATCAAACGTACGATGGACGAACTAGTCATAGGTACCTACGAAGGATTTTTACTTGGATACTCATTACGCACAGAAGATAATGTAAGCAATGAAAACCTTTGTAAATTACGACAAGTTATAGATATATTTTGTAATAAATGTTTTATTTTTTCAGATAAAAAGGCTAAAACAAACGTTTGCAACACATTCACATACAGCATCAGTACGATGTATTTCAATTGCTGGGAAATTTCTCGCCTCTGGAGGTACTGATGACAAGGTTGTTGTTATAGATTTAAAGACTCGTAAAGAACATACAGTTTTAATGAACCATGACGGAACAATAAATGCTGTAGCATTTACCAACAGCGGCACACATTTATTAACTGGCAGTGACGATGGTTCAATTATTGTTACTCGGACAGGAAATTGGCAAGTTGAAAAAATATGGAAAAAAGCGCATGGAGGTAAAGTGTAAATTTTTTTATAATAGAATTAACTTTGTTCATATGTCTCTAACGCAAACACGTTTAATTGATATGCATTATTGATATGTTTGACTACTACAAAAGTTTGGGTATACCACTGAACATTCTTTTTTATTTTTAGGTCAACCAGTAACCGCTATAACTGTTCATCCATCTGATAAAATGGCGCTCAGCGTAGGTGGCGATAAAACTTTGAGAACTTGGAATTTGATTAAAGGAAGGCCTGCCTTTACCATCAATCTCTCAAGTAAAGGGGTCACAATGCCAACAGAAATAAAATTTTCACCAGGAGGTGACAGATTTTCACTATTATCTCAGCAAACTATTGATGTTTGGACGATTAGTAAAGCAGGCATTGAAAAAAGAATATCATGCAATTCCAAACCAACAGCAGTGCAATGGATAAGTGACGAAAGAATTTATGTTGGTTTAGAGAATGGGAACATTATAACTCTGAATATATCTGATAGTCAAGCCCACACATATCAAGCACATAAGCAAAGGGTTAAATGTTTGCATTATGAAAACAATAATCTTTACTCAGCATCTAGTTCAGGAGAACTAAAGACATGGTCAGTTGAAGATAACAATTTACATGAAATATGCAAAAATAATGCTTCCTGCAGAGTCACTTGTATGACGTTGAATAAACAAAACCATCTTGTGAAAAAAGAAGAATCTGATGAAGAAAGTATTGAAAATCCTGTAACTAATGATGGAGAAAGTGATGATTCAGAAATTATAGACAACAAATTGCCAATGAAGCGGAAACCAGGTGCATTTGTCACCATATCTTATGGTGATGAAAAGCAAAACACATCTTCAACTACTCCACCAGCGAAAAAGTTGAGGAAAAAGAAACGTAATAAGAAATTTGCAAATAAAAATTGAGAAATTTTAAATGTCTTTTATTTTTATTTTCTACTGACCTTTTTGAAAATCTGAAGGTTGTTGAATATGTTAGAAATATAAAATAAACAACTTTGAATTTGTAAATTTTATTATAAGGTACAAAGCAATTGTATTTTTTAATTAAATGAATGAATAGATTGGTACCTAAACATACTCTGACTAAAATTTGTCATACAAAAAATATATATAACGAAATTATCGAGATGACCCTTTCATATAGAAAAAATACAATTTACCATGAAGTGGTATTAAGAAATCGTCTACAATGTTTTTACCGGGTTGAAAAAGTAAGTTACCAACACAAAATAGTATATACACGATGTGTTACTATATTTACATATAAATACGTCATTTATTTTTTGTGGAAACTATTGAATTTGGATAAAGTCCATCCATCAATTGACTGCAAAAAAACTACAAATTCACCCTTTTTTTTTTGCTTTTACAGCGATAGCCAATCAGTCTGTATATACCTACCTAACGCGCAGCATAGTAGTACATCTTTATGCTTCAAACTGCCACACTGCAAGCTGAATATAAATAGCACAATTGTTAACCCGCCAGCCCTAACCGACGGCATGCTTTGAGCAAACAGAGATTAACCGTCCTGCCGAGTAGAGGTTATTTATCGTAAATGAAATAAAACACTATTGTGTGTAAGTGTAAGCCGAAAGGCTGGTATATAGGGAATGCTTGTATGGACAAAATAATAAGCTAATAAGGCTATTTATACACCCACGGAAATAATATCATAAAGGGTCCCGACAGTCTCGCAGTGCTATGACAATGTAGCTGCAACCTTTGAATAAAAAGTTATCGCCTGATTGTTCACCCGTGGGTCCCGTGCTGCTTATAAGACATCGCATAATCACAACCAGCGAGACTCGCTTCTCACGAAATCAAGTATCAGCATCATCACAACTGAAGAACAGCACGTCAAGCCGCTCATTTCCATCTTCAACAAGATCAACAGCCACACCAAACTTCCTCTACACAAATCTACTCTTGAATCCGTTTCAATCCGGTTTCCGCCCAGTCACAGTATACTACCTGCTTAATTCATGTTACGTAAAACATCAGATCAGGCATGGAAAGGGAGAAGTTAACTGTGTTAGTATTACTTGATTTCAGCAATGCTTTTAACACTTAATTTTGACGTTTAACTCTCCATTCTCCGGTCCCTTATACCTACCCGCTGGTCTGATCGTGTCAAATCAATTACTGGCCTCTCAATTACTAATCTTCATCACAGATCATGTGTTTAGTTATTTTTGTACCCCCGTAGCATGGATATGTAGCCGCATTTCCATGTTACAATAATCCATGAGAACTAGGCCATGTTTTTCTCCTTCATCAAAGTTTTTTCCCCCTCTTAGACACACAGATTAATTTCTAAAAATGTGTGCAGTTATTGAATAAATCTATATGTAAATACATTTATTTTAAAAAATTATGTTCTGTTATAATCATTTCTCATAACTATGATAGTAATATGATAGAAGTGACTTGCAAGCTGTAATAAATAAATGGAAGAGTCTTAGGTCCCAAAAAGTTGGTGACAAAAATGATTCCCTGGAGTAATTTGCCACATTGATATAGATGCAGATGAAAAGAAGAAAAACTCTGGTATCATGACTGTAGATTATATTTTCATCACCTCACAAAATGTAAACAACATTAAACATTTCTTGAAAAGGAAAAAACTACGCGGTGTACACTTTGGTTTCTTTATTAATAAATAATATACTTTTCATTAAAACACACAAAAATACATAAATAATAAGTTGTAAGTTGATAATAAATTAATTTGGTCCCAAAATAAATATTTAAATAATTTAAGGAAAAAGAAAAAAAATCAACAATGTTTAAAGTACTCGTCAATTTTGGCAATTGTTAATGGACTTACTTATATTTATGTTAAATCTTAATTGAAATATATATTCTAAATGTACAGAGTACATTCAGTCAAACAGTAATTTCAAGCACACTAACTGTCCCAGTTCTGACCACTTCAGACCACATTCACATGGTTACACTAGCTACAGAACCAAACATACAAATACACATAATAACACGTAGGTAGATAAAATCTATGCATTTACCTAAGGAAACTATAAAAGCTAAATCATCAAAAATCACACATAGAATACATCGAGTGTCGTTACTGGAATGTTAAACAATAGAAAACGAAACTGGCAATCATATAGATTTATTGCATAAATACTGAGTCCTCAGGGTAAATATATTTATATTTCGGTACGTTTATGATGAGATCACATGATTTTTATGAATGTTTTACTGTACTGTGTGTACTGTACAAATAAAACTTTCCCGATATAAATCACCGACAGGTAATATATTGGCATCCATTAGTGTTCAGTTATGTTATTATACTAAGTACAATTTGTGCAATAAAATCGATAAATAAATGCCAAGATTACTAAACTCTGCCTTTGATTACAGACTATGTATCTAGATTACGCAACCATGCAGTCCATATCAATATAATAAAGTGAACAACTATTACATTAATATATATTATCAATTCAAAATTTCTAAGAAAATGCTAAAGTAAGTCGTTTAATTTCAGCTTATAAATTGATCTTATGACTAGATTGAGCCAGTATTTTTCAGACAGTCAATTATCTCGTATCGCAATATCATCGAAGAAAAATCTGACACAATAATTACGAAATGTAGGAACGACGAAGAACATTTACATTGTTACGCAAGGAACGCGACTGTAGCAAGTTGTGTCGACAAACATTTATAAGTTTCAAATCCCTTAAAATAATTCACTAAATTTCGTTAAACATTTTCGTTCCTTCGTTCGAAGCAGCAAAAAATCACTCAATGCTTTAAGCTACAGGTCAGATGGCACTCGTATCGTTATCAGACACAGCTAGTAGGTTCTACTCTCCGTACGTGTTTCGTAGGTTCAGTCACGGACACTCTTAAGATAGCACAGGTTATGTCCAAAATCGATCTAGAGATAATTAAAAAAAAACAGTCTCACTTCTCACCAAACCTAATCTTAAAATAGTCAAAGCGAAGTTGGAATTTACACTTAACTAATTGAATACAAGCCTTATTAGCCGGGATTGTTACAGGTACTTTTTACAGAAGTCGTAAGATGTTTTTTTACGAATTTATAATTTTCGATAAAACAGCCTCTACATGACCACCATTCACAAAACTTAATTTACGAAATTTATAATTTTTATGCATAAAAATATGTGACAATTTTAAACAATTTATCTGTAAATGACTATTACATAAACAATAAAATGGCAAGAAAATAATTACGGGGATATACAAAGACATATCAGGTGGAAATATTTGAAAACAAAATTTATTCAAGCAAAATAGGTTTTGGCAAATCTGTAATTAGCAAAATGTAAAAAGAGGAAAATAGAAGAGCAATTGGTACACAAGTTAATCTGTACATTTCATCAACTTCATTGTCAATTGTCGAGCAATTACGAGAAAGGAATTAATGAATCAAGATTTATAACATATGTATATAAATATCAGACATATCTCTAATTCGGAATAATTAAAAAAGAGTTATTCTTAGTAACGTGTCATTACATGTTTTAAAATGGTTCACATAATCATGTGAATCCATCTTTGGTGCATACTAGCGCTTTCGTAGTTTTTTCTGGTAAGTCTATACAAAAACTGCTGAACAACACATCGCTATCTTTGGGAAATCGATTGCATTTACATCAAATTCATACTTATTCACATACATAAGAACGCCTTGTAAGTGGTGCGTTCTACAAAATAGTAGGTCAATACTTTCATATTACCAGAAATTCTAACGTACTACCACCTTCGTTATTAAGATGAACAATCCAATGTTATTTAATTTAGTTTGCAAATGGTGTCATATTCGTCCAAAATATAAAAATTTTGAGTGTCTGAAGTCATGTTGTTTACTTCTTTTTGGCTTTTTTTTCGGCTTTCTTGAGTGCCTTGAGGTGTTTGTCGTGTGCAGCCCGTAGTTCCTTTAGACGTCGCTTCATACGACGACGATGGTCACTGCCCAGTCCCAATAGCTTGAGGTCTGCGGAACTGAGCGCTAACAGCAGCGCGCCGTCAACGCCTCGCGCTGCAAACGCCCCTGCGTGACGCTCCAGACCCTCACCGAGCCCCGACACCCACTGCCATACCTGAGTAAGTAATATTGACCAAATATCAATATTTATTTAGTATATTCATCATAGCTTTGGAATATATTCCTAGCTTATTAACTAGAAAGATAAGCGATTCTGAATATGTTAGAGATAAAACATCTTAGTGGTCTTTGAGAACGGAGGGATCATTAACCAAATCAAAATTATTACAAAACATTTTTATTTAAAAAAAACTTTGGAGACGATTGTCTCTAAGTGTTTCTATGGCTGATCACACTGCTGTGAGCAGGGGGAGAATCTAATGATCTGTTAAATGTTCATCGTCATTAGGTTAATCATTAAGGTATCGTTGATTGTTTGATTTTAAGTTAATAGTCTGTACAAATTCCCAACGGAGTTTCCGGGGTCCTTAATTCCGCGCAGCGGACGACTACCTGCGATACAGGCTTACAGTATGTAGGAACTCTAGTATCCTTCGCCCAAAGTACATCCAAATTTTGTACATTCAGTGTTGAACACCCAGATTTTCCACCGAAATGATAAAAAATAGCCCAGTACGTAAAACAACAAGCAGTACAGAAAATGAAAGAATACACGAACTATGTTTTTGTCTGTTGAGCAATAAATGCAACCATTATTGAAAATTCCACAGCGCTAATTTTTTACTACTTCGGGAGAATGTTCTTATTTTAAACATTGCCGATCATAATATGTCATGAAACGTCATGTCATATTCTATTGTCAACTGAAAATTCGCGTCGTCTCCCTTAACAAAACTCAAGGAGCTGCCCACAAATTCAACGCGTGAATATTTGACTTGGTCTGTGAGTGCTTTTAGATGAACCAAAAATGTTGGATTTTTTATTGCAAAGAAAGGGAATTTACTCCATGCGCTTGCGAAGCGTCCACAACTCTGTATATGACGTTGTGTTTTAAAATAATTTCATAATTGTCTACTACGGTGTTATAACTTTTTACCAACTATCATCAACGCCGTTTTTTTCGTTTTTATTTCATTTGCAATTATAATGAATATAATCCGACGTTCATTCCGACATCGAAGATGTCCGTCATGTTTGACTCTTCAAAGCAAAGGAACGCTTTTGCAAGCATGTTGGTGGAGACGTTTATTAAAGCAAATATTATGCCAGACATTTGTAGCGTATTGTGTAGATTTAGCGGATGATGAAGTGCTTTGGCGACGAGTATTTAATCCCGCATTGCATACAATACCTGCTGCTTGCTCCACTGGCTGACCGGCTGCGCGGGGAGGGCGGAGGGCGGGGGCGAGAGGCTGGCTTCGGAGACGGCCGCAGACAGCGGCTGCCACGGCACCTCGCCGCCGACTACACAAGCCGGAGCTTTCTTCACTACAACCACACCCGCAGCCTTCACTCGCTATTCGCTCTTGCCTTACTCGGCAAGCGCTATAGCATCTTTCTTGGCAAATATTCATCAATATCTTAACCAAGACTGACGTTATAGAGTACACCGAGTCTAAGAGATAGTTATTGGCAGCGGAATACGACCTTTGTTCAGTTATTCAATATGTTATAGTGTAACGTTGCAGATTAACGTCCCATAAATCTTAGTTAAAATTTTAACCAAAAAATATAATCACGAGAAACGTCTCATAAATCGCAATACAGCAAAAAATTGTTCAACCCTTAGCGGGTAACGGTATATCTCAAGTGGCGTGGGGTCGTGGGAGCGTGCTATTGGTTTAACGGATCTTTGTTTTTATAACAAAAATTCCTATGCGCCCGCGCACCAGCGACAGGAGTTCAGATTTGCCAGGAGAAGGATCCAGGCCTCGGTCGCGTTCACTAGCTAGGTGTCGTCTCACGCACCGACGCACACTCTTTGTGTCGGTTGCGTTCACCAGCTATGTGTCTTCATACGCGCCGGGGCCAATTAGAATTTACGTTATAAATTCACGCCTTGGTCCTATTCATTCTCCGGGCATCATTTAGTTCACGCCACAACCTTTACATCGTCTCGCACCCCAAGGGGTAAGTGTTGAACAAATATTATGAAGACATCATTATTAACTAGCGTTTATCTATAAGTTAGAGCTCAACATTTTGTCTGTGTCCATAGTTCCATCATTATGTATTCATTATTAATTTTTAATTTGTTTATTTGTTTATCTCTCGAATTCTTGTTTTACATGCTTTACATTTTGTAACTCCGTTCTGACAGTAAACAATCACATCAACTGCTTTCGGCTTCTTCCCTTCCTTCGTCGCAAGCCATCTCGGGGTTTACTGTCAGCGGAGCAAATTGTACATATACTTATATATGTATATCATAACTGTGACATTTATTCACAGGTGCGAGTTTAATGCTTCGAGTTTTATACTGCGAGTTTTACACTGCAAGTTTTATACTGCGAGTTTTACACTGCAAGTTTTATACTGCAAGTTTTACACTGCAAGTTTTATACTGCGAGTTTTACACTGCAAGTTTTATACTGCGAGTTTTACACTGCAAGTTTTATACTGCGAGTTTTACACTGCAAGTTTTATACTGCGAGTTTTAGACTCCAAGTTTTATGCTGCAAAGTTTACACAGCGACTTTGATACTGCGAGTTTTAGACTCCAAGTTTTATGCTGCAAAGTTTACACAGCGACTTTGATACTGCGAGTTTCAGACTCCAAGTTTTATGCTGCAAAGTTTATACTACAAGTTTTAGACTACAAGTTTTACACTGCAAGTTTTACACTGCAAGTTTTACACCGTTGAAATAATATCACCGTACACCGGAACCGACACATACTGCAACCTACCGGCGCTCCCTGCTTTCGACTTGCTGCCGCCTGACCAGTCCTGGGAGATCGTGCAGCTGCCTACCACCACCATCAGGGGAGTACCGAACTGCGGTGCAAAATTAGACCAGGCCTTCTGCCCACTACCCTTAGATAATTAAACACATATGTATTTTTCTTTGTGTGCGTTTTTTAATGCCAACTACCTATTTTCATTAAATAAATACATTTTCTCTTCTTAAAACGGCACAATAGAGAAATCCCAAATTAGTTTTAACTTTAAGAATGTTATAAATTAATATTTTATGAAATTAGCTTAAAATCGTTTGATAGTTAAAAGAAGTTTAATACGGGGCTTATTAAACTTAATACGTAATAAGAATCGTCATGTAGAAAACAATGTTGATAATTTTTTTTTATCAATTTAAAAGATTTGATAACTTTTCTTTACAGCATAAATTTAATGAAACATTAGGACTGGATATTATTAACCTATTCATAGATAAGTGTTCATTTGAAAATTTAAGTAACAATAACTTTTTCTTAAAAACGTATATTTTCGATTTTAAAATAACAAATATGATTATAATTATCTCAAGTGACATTCCGCTGCCAAAATTGGCTGAACTAGATGTAAATACTACTTTTGCAAGTGAAAACTGGTGTTTTATTGTATTCATAAACTACGGGTTACACACACTATTTTAACTAAAATGAGCAGCGCTAGATTATCTGGCTTTAAAAATGGACAATGAGTTCATTTATCCTGAAAAATACATAAAATATTTAAAAACACTTGGTGAGTTTTATCTCATTACATCCAATGAAACTAAGAATAGGCAACAAACGATTGTTATCATTGAAAATAAAATAATCATACGATTCCCAACATAAAAGTCAATGACACATAAAACCACCACCAAAATAAAAAGCTTTCTACGCAGAAACATAAAAAGCAATCACAAAATGAAATTACGCGACATTAATGTGCTACCGCTCAATTATTTCAATTTTGTCTGTGGACAATATTGAAATTATGGGATGAACAATGGTAACAATTAAAGATAAAATAAATTAACCAATTGCATCCTACAGAGTTTAAAATACTTCAACTTTTACTTTAGCATCACATTTACTGAAAATTGGAAACACGATAATTAATGTTCATCAGTATAATTGTGGCGCTTTAATCCACACTGTCATAATCAAGTGAAATGGCCATTTGATTATAGTATCTAAGAAATAAAACAGAAATATATAAATTTTAACATTTAAGAACACCGCTAATTGTCCTATAAGTTGTTGTGACATACCAAAGAAAACAAATGGCATATTTTCGGATATTGTTCGAAGAATACAGTATTATCAAGTAAAGATTTACCAACACTTACTCACTTATGTAAGTTCATTAGCTTCAAATTTTTTCATTTTCAATTGTATTTAACAACGTTTTCGTAAGTATTTCAGTAGATTTTAAATAAATCAACATGTTTCAGGATATGTAAAACAAAATATTTTGGAAATTATTTCACTCAATACATACCATAATTTAATTAAATGTAAGAATAATATAAGCACGATAAATCAAACCTGCAGAATCAAAACTGCACTCTGTTTTTTATGAAGCATACATATAAAAGAATACTGTCTGACAGTTTGAAAAGGTATTCATGACATGGTAATGATTGTAATAAAGATGATAAGGTTTCATATGCAAGGGTAAAACTAACTTTTAATATTTCTACGTTTGTGTGTTTCAGTTAGGTACGAACCTCGTGCGTTAGCCTCGCTGACGGCTTGTCGAATCTCATCGACAAGCTCGTTGGTGAGTTGCACAGGGTCTGGATGCTGCGAGGAGTGTGCTCCGTGAGTGGCGTGGCCCCCGTGGGATGTATGGGTGGCGTGCGGCACGTGGGCGGCGTGTGCCGCGTGCGTGACGTGGGTCACGTGTGAATCGGGCGCACCCGCAAGGCGACGCTCTCGCTCGGCCAGCACCTGCTTCAGCTGCTCTGCCAGCGACGCCGGCGGACCTATCCGTACCGCACTACTCAACTATCGTCTCTATATATTTTCCATTTAATACTTAACTACTAGTTGACTCATCCCGATGGTCACTCATTATACCTTACCTTTGTATGGAAAAACATCAGCAAAAAATAAATTGATGATATCTTATTTGGCCACTTTTAACCACCTCGGTAGAGCAGTAGTCAGTATGTATGTCTCAAGTATCTGTCTGGCTTGGATTAACTATTGTATATATTACTGATCTTTACTTAAAACTTCACACAGTAATGTTTTTCTTGCTATAGAAATTTCATGCATCTCTAAGTTAACCTCACTGGAAATAATCATCTTCTGTATTGCAGACTTCTGGTAAGATTATTGTTTCTCCTGTTCATATTATTTAAACCAATTTTTAACTTATACATGTTTTGGTTTGCCCTTTTTCATAATACTTAGTTAAACTATGTCCATTGTGTAACATACTTCACCCCTCAATTACAGTCTTTAATTTTTTTTATATATATTTATTTTTTTAATCCATAAGTGCTGATTTTCTGTGATCTCAACATTTAACAACATACACCTAGAAAAATCAAACTCATTGTATTGTGTATTAACGTCTTTGCTTTTCAACTTCATGAGTTAATAGTAAACAAAGTTGCTTCTTCTAATTTACAAGACCATATCTGAGGACGATTATCTTCTCTCCAGCAGTATGCAAACTTTGTCTTCTTTATTGCAGATGTGAGGTATACTTTTATCTTTACATGGACTCTTTCTCGTCTTTAAGTCTTGTTCTTTCGTTTTGTGTTATTATTTTGTATAACTTATAGAAAGAATTTTATAACTTAATAAGATATTTCATTTTTAATAACCTCATCTCTCTATCCTAATAACTACAGACAATAATACGCCGTCTAATATGTGTACTGCTTAACTAAACTTTTTATAATTTTCATGAAAACTTGAAGAAAGGTGTCAATGTCGATTACAAATAATCTCAATTGAATAATGATAAATAGACATTTTGCTTAAACACATTGATTCCCCAAAGCACTCTGCGTGATATATAAGTTAAATAAAGCAATATTAATCACAATTCATAAACGCTAAAATCTTTTTTTTTTCTTTTAATTACTAATTTTAAATATAACTATATTTTTAAATGAAAGGTGGAATTCTGTAAAAAGATTTTAACGAGCAATCCTACATATTGATATGGAAGCTGTAACACTGCGTGTCTATAAATATGGCCCGAGGGCATTATGAACACAACACTAGATGGCATGTGCATAGTCCCAAGCTACCTGAGAGTGGGTGGTGCCTGTGATCTCGCGAGTACACGGCGTCGTCGGTCGTGCTGCCGATCGAGCTACCGCAGCTCTGTCGCGTGTCTCTCTGCAACATAAACTATTACTTTGAAGACGAATACCATTGTTCAAAAAACATTTTGAACAGGATATAAAAAAGTATAGTGCTAACAAAACCGCTATTTGTTGTTAGTGACTTACGATATTTTTGTGATAACTAGACAATGATACAATGAGTATCCCTGTAATTTCCTTTTTCCACAAATTTTAAAACAATTTTAACAGAATTATTAACATTAAATGGATGTATAGATAGTGAATAGCCTCACCGTTGCGTGACTTGAATGCGGAGGGCCTGATGTTGACTCGCTCAACGACTCGTCTGCAGAATCATTGTATGAATCATCCAATCCATCATACTGTAATAAAATTAATAACATTTTAGTATTAATATCAACATAGACGTGGGATAAACACGTGTATGTCTTTATTTGTTTGTAGCTGTAATGGACCATAATAACTTTTGTTTTCTATATAACTTCTAAAACTCAATAAGTATAACTCCATGACTTGGTTCAAGCAGAACGGAGCCACATGTCACATATCTAATGCCTGCATGGAGGTTACACGAAAAATGTTTCTGAATAAAGCCATATCGAAGAGGAGTGATATTGAGTTGCCACTACGAAATCATGACTTGTCACCTTGTGATTCTCAATGGCTACATCTCAAGACCCGAGTTCTCAACACACTTCCGCCCACCACGATGCAACGTAATGCACGCACGAGTATTAAAACTCGTTCAAATGCAACTAATAATTTCCGGTACTGCTGAGTACTTCGCCCGTGAAGCGACACAGTGCGGACCCGTAACAAAATTTTCTATTTGATATGTATTCCGTCCCGTTGGAATGCTCCAATGCGATCTATATTTACGCAAGCATACCGAGCTGGCGTTGCTGAGCGAGTGCGGTGAGTGCGGGGCGTGGGGGCGGTGGCGCGCGAGGTCGGTTCGCGCTCGGTGCGCCGACGTGTCAAGCAGGACGCCGCGCGGCACTGCTGCGTCCAGCTCGCGCGACGCCCCGCACCCGCTCGACGCGGTGTCGCTCGTGCCGCCCGTGGCCCCCGCCGAACTTCCACTGCGCGTCGTTCCGCTGCCTACACTGTAACCATAAAGTAAAGCGAACTTCGATAAACGATTCTTAGTAAAATTTCTAAATTTAAAATGTGCCTAGGTCTATCCTAAAACAAATTCCTTTGTCAAGAATCCCGTTAAGATTTTTTTATACTAATGTTACATACAGAAGCTATCCTTAATATCAGTCAATTATTAAAAGCCATCAGACGCATGGTTTATATAAAAAGAATTTTTTGTCATGTAACAGGACTGAACTATGGCTGTAAAAAGTCATTAATAGTTTATTATATACATTAACACAATATAATCATTAAGCTGTGAGTGTAAGTCGTAAATATGTTGAAAATAGTATAAGTACATTGAATGCCTCTACATTTCCAACTCTACATTTTAACAATAACAAAATAATCACTTAATGTGAGTTATCTTATAAAATTATATTCGGTAATTTAAAAAAATTATCCAACATTCATTAACATGTATAGCATATTTTTAATGTTCATAATGTTTTGTACCTTTAAATAACAGTGTTACATCGAAAAATAATTAATCTAAGCACTATAACTTACATTGTTTCGTTGGTAAGAGCGGATGTAACAGTCGTAACAGCAGACGTGTTTGATCCCATTGCGGAAGCTGATGAACTGATCAGTCCAGCAGATGTGACTGCGACCGTTGAAGTCGCTCCCGGGGTGACAGCCGTTGACACAGTTGATTTGACGTCGACTGTTGTATTTACGGAGGGCCGTGTCTCCATGGACGTGGTCGCTGTGACGTCTCCGATGTCGGGTGCTTCGCGCTGACGTCGATCCGATTTATCGACTTTTGCGTATTCATCCTCTATCGGCGACAAGTCCGATAGATCACTATCAGAGCTCCATGGATCTACAAATTTTAATTTAATTTTATCAGCGTTTTTATGTACATATTTAGAAGAACACTTTATAATAAAAGACAATTTAAAGTTTTGTTATTTAACACACGGATACTTTATCACGTCTTGAAAAATATTTCTGAAAAAATTTTGAAAAGGAATTTTTTCATACTACTATCATTTGTTTTATTGGCCAGTAATATGAAGATAACGTCAACGTAATGCCAAGATAAAGCAAAACCGGTTAAATGTGACGCTAAAGAATAGCATTCAGAAAAACTGTGACCATACAATGTTCAACGTGTATATTTTTTTTAAATAAAGATTAGAACTTTGGAATTTCAGTACAGGACCCTTATTGATCGTCCACTGTTTTTTTTTAATTCATATATATATATATATATATATATATATTTATGTGTGTGTATGTCCTATATTACACTGTGGACGATCTATGGCCAAAATGACGATATGATATAAAAGTTTTACCGTCGATTAGTAGCGGGTCGGGATCGGGACGACGATGTAACGGCGGCGTCTCACGGCGTGCTGATGGCTCATGAGGCAACATTACTGGAAGACCAGCCTTTTTCTGTGTTTCCTGTAACACAAAAAATACAAACGATGTCATAAAAATAAATAAAACTTTTTTCCAGTTATTTAGCTTATATATTATTATATTTAGGTATCTTGAGGTTGTGTCATATTGCTTGATATTATATTTAATATTAGGTTTCACACCGATAGAAGCATCTTCTTTAGAGAAACATGTTTTTTTTTTATTTCAGTAGTCTTGCAAACAATTATTGGAATAGATAATGTCCGACGATAGAGAATGATAGAAGACGTTCATTCACAAGGATTCGTAGTTAATCAAATCTAATCTAGTGAGTCGTGTAGTCTAACACATGTTCACAAATTACTGACTCCATTGAACAGTTGTTTTTAAAATCAGCTGTATGTAGTTAAAAGTTTAAATTTTTAATCATTTGATATACTGATTTCCTGAAACGTTATCTCACCTATTATTATCGTGTTATAATTGACACAAAGTGTGCTTCTGTGGAGGATAGATTTTGTTGTATAAAATCTTAAGTCTCGTTTCTTATCCATTAGACTACCACTGATATGCTAGCTATATGTATCAAAATGAAGCATATTACACAGGTAGATTAGAGATTAGTTAGTGTGTAGTTGGATTATCTTAGATTTAGAGGAATTCAAACTTTATGATACATAGGTCATGCGAAAGCCCTATCACTCTTGAATCTGTATGAGATGTCTCGGACAGAGCAACGTGGCAGAGGAATGTAAAATGTGTTGTGCTTCGATTTCTAATCCAATACAGTCTTTTTGGATGTCCTCTTAGGACCTGTGCCAAAACATACGACTAAGAAAAGAATGATACATATTATTTAGATCATGTCAGTTGATAGACGCCCACTGCACCAAGATCGCCAACATTCAACCGGTCTTGCCCACATTCAGCGATTTTTAACTATAGGTGGTACTCGAAACAATATTTTTTTATTAAAACTCAAAATATATGCCAAGTCAATCACCGTCTGATGCAGAGTGAAGTAGCATACGTACCAAAAGTAAGACTTCGAGGCGCGCGACGCGGTCGTGAAGGGCAGAGAGCGCGGTGGCGTATTCGCGGTGCGCGTCCCGCAAAGCGGCGCTCCACCATTCCTCACGCGCCCGAACCATCGCCCGTGTCCGTCGCCACCCACGTAACGCCCGTCGCGCCTGCATCCAACGCACCATTAAAGTTATTAAGAAGTCCACTAGCAGGACATGGGATTTCTTCCACCATAGATTCCCAATAGGAACGGTTTGAAGCGTGCTACATCAAGCGTTTTCGCCTATAAACAAGATCGCTTCTGCACGGATGGCCTACGCTGCGCTTGTCGGTCCGTGGTCTCTACATCAGAACCTTAAGACTCCAGCTGCCATCTGCTCCATTATTTTCTGCTTGCTCCAAGTCTAAGTTGTAAACATGTTGTCTTACGAGGCAAAAAAGAACTGTACCTAAATCTATGTTTCGATACCCTGGGGAAGAAAGAAGAACTTACACGCACATGTTTTCACGGTACTACTACAAAGATGGTGGTACAATGTGGAGGTTTTAGTCTGTGCAAGTCTTACATACCATAAAGATGTACATGAACGTAAAACAAAAAAGGCCCCAAGCTGCGGGTAGCAGTAGTACCTTGTCGTATTTGCGATGTGCATCCGCAGCGCGTGCAAGTGCATGGTGCGGCGGCGGGGGCGCGTGCGGCGCGCGGCGAGAGCACCAGTCATGCACTCGCGCACTGATTTCTTCGCCGCGCCCTCCACCTGCCTCCATTCCCACCAGCTGTGACAATAATAAAAATAGCTATAGTGTGTAAATTAAACATATTACATAATGATCTACATGTCTGTCTCCATACGATGTAATATTCGCCATTTATTTAGTGCGATTGGTTAAAAATGTGAAAGCTTTAATTGGGTGATTGTATAACTCATGAACTTGTATAAATTGTATGAAATATATTACATAAATATTTTTTGTAATGAAATGCGACAGAGTAACGTCTACTGGCAATACAAGGTTTAAATGGACAGATAGTATTCAATAAATAATTTTAACATGTAATAATACGAATTTTAAAAATGTCTTTCCCTATTATGTTATATTATTTTATTTTTTGGATTCCATGGATTTTTACCACTGTAAATTTTTGACAGCAGATGAAGTATACATTCACCTGTCAAAACTTTTCACGCCTATAAGAATTAACTTAAATACCACATCAATAGCAGAGAATAGAGAATAGAATAACCTGAATATAATAGTACTACATATTTCGATTATGATCTGAAATATGATGGTGTAATCTTTTTTTTTTATATTTAAACTACAAGTAGTCCTTTAACAATAAAGATTTTTCTAAAACCTAATGCTCTTCCACTCTAGTCTCAAGCCTAAGTGGTTACAAAAAAAAGATATGTAATAGATTGCCACACTACACTTTCATAATAAAAACTTTGGTTGTTATCAGTGCCAATTATGTATTTATTTATTAAGTAAACATCGTCCTCATAGAAAATAAATAGCTATCATTCGAATTTAAGCTGAGAAGTCGAAAACACGCAAGTGTAAAGTGGTCTTCTTGTTTTACGATGTTTGATTTCCGAAAAAATAATTTAAGATGGTAGTGAACTTAATATAATTATATTAAAAAAGTACAGTATCATTGTTTATGTTAAGGATAAATATTATGCGCCGTATGTTAAAGAAAAGAAATTTCTAAACCTCTTGCAAAAAGGCACGCAGTTCATTTATGTCTGGATGTCTCGCTTGTGCGACGGCTGCTTCAGCAGAAGACTGTTTACTACTTTCGTCCTCTTCTGTTTGCTGTCGACGTTGGCGCTCTCTAGCAGCTCTGGAAAAGGCAATCTTAATATTCAAATATTTGAAATAAAAAATAATAAAGTTTTTTCGGCAACACTACGTCATGAATCATCGTATTATATACATAAGTTAGATGTTCACTACATTCAAAACTTAATAATTATTAATCCACAAGCCGGGAGACGCGGCTGGAGTACGCCATACACTAAATGAACCGATGACATAGCTAAGGTCGTGGTGCGTCGCTGGAATGGGGGCAGCGCAAAACCCGTTATCGTAACGATCATTGGTGGTGGCCTATGCCTAGCAGTAGGCGTTTATCGGTTTATTTATTACAATTATCTAAAACCAAGGATGTAGGCCACTTCTAACTGATGATGAGGAGCAATGCAGGGACCAAATGATAGCTCACAACCAATGCACTTTTTTGTAGGGTTCCAACGGGTAAATTAAAAATCCTAATAAAAATACTATCCACAGATATGATAACAGTGAATATTTAAAATTACTAATAATATTTGAGAGTTATTTAAAACATAATTCGACTTAATGAAATGTAAAAATTAAAAACTTGTTATTAACCTTTCTTCTCTTTCTTTGTCAGCAGCTAACGACTGTCTGATCAGGTGCGCTACTTCACTGTTCTCTGGATCTTTCTCGCGGCCGATAAGAAACTTCACCGGGCCTGATGTATTGCGCAAGACTGAGGCCGCGTAAGCCTGTGTAACTCCCACCTGAAAGGACATAAAAACACTTGAGCAACACAAAATCAATTGAGTAAAACCAAAGTCTTGAAATTATTATGCTTTTACTTTAAGGTAGTTTTTTCTTCATTTTTTAAAGACGATTTTCTGAGTAGTTTTAACAAAAGTATAATTGTCTCATCGCATGTTTGTTAACGTTCTATTTCTAATTAAACTAAGAAATAGGGAAAAGCGATTACGAAGCGGATAAAAAACATCATCATTATATCAACTGATAGACGGCCACTGCAAGTAATAGGCCTTACCGAAAGATCGCTATAATCACCGGTCTTGCGCGGCTCGCATGCATCGACTTCCCGGGATCTCGGCTATGTTGCCTATAAAAGACAGCACACACACAAAGCATTTGATATAAAATAAGGATTGATGGACTGACCAGACTCTTGCCGTCGACTTCGATAATTTGATCGTTGACTTGTATGCGACCGTCGCGAGCCGCTGCACCGCTTTCCGTGATTGTCTTCACAAAAATACCTAATTTTTCCAAACCGGCATCTGCACCCACGCCCATACCTGTGCAAAAAAATATTTACTTGTAACATTTACTAATACAATTTACCTTTTTAGATCGTTTGCCAAATAAACTTAAGATTCCCGATACTTGTCAAAAGATGTTAAACTTTATTGCAAAATAAAAAAAAACCTGAACATAGGGCACTACTATTAATTGAATATGCTCCTAACCACTCAACAAATTTATCAGATTCATTCATTCAGAGCATTCCAGTCGAGGTAAGTTTTTGTATCCATAATACAACTATTAGATCAAGGCATTATATTCAATTATAAGGCGAACAGTTGAGCAAATATTTGAAAAAACAGACAGAGAAGCAATCAGTAAAAGAAATTTGGATAAACAACTATAATATCATGAATACTATAGAAAACATGAACCTTTCTTGAAATGGGATAACGAAAAGATCTTTGTAAGGAGTATGGAAAAACGTTCGGCCAGATTTAAGTTAGAGACTGATGAAATAATGAAATTAGCGAAAGTAACCGATTTAGACGAGGTAAACGTGGAAAACCTTACAGGAATAGTTCAAGAAACAGTGGCTAGTTTTTCTAATATTGAACTCAAGGAATTAACTGAGCAAGTAGAAAACAAAAGTTTGTAAGAAAGAGTTAGACCACTATAACTGTTTTTGGGCCAATCTGTTGAAAATGATCCAAATTGCTTGAGCCCTAGGATCAACTAAGCACCAAAAAAAAAACAGTTCTACATAAAACTCTATCTCATAGTTCTAGTAAAATGGACTGTGTAGGAAAATCATCCTTGTGTTAAATAGATAAGTGCCGTATTCCTGTAACAGGTGTGAAGTTATTTATAAATCTTGGTGTACGGTTCTCGGAAATTATAATCGAGTACTATCTCGAACTTACTAGAACCTTATCCGTAGTATAAACGAGTTTACTCCACATGACGACTGTGCAGTGTTGTTTTTAGAGTTATAAGATTAAGATCTACGATCAGCGATAAAAAGTGACACTTTGGCAATTATTTGGACAGTGATTGCTTACGCGATTTGGGAGCGTAGTTTGGACTAAGCGAAAGTATACTTTGTGTTAAAGTAGGGTGACCATCTGATTTGTGAATAAAGTACTCCTTGGGAACCAATTGTGTTTCATTACGAGTCAGAATCAGAGTCAGAATCTATAGTACATAACATACCAAACAGTAACATTTTGCAATATGCTACAACAGTAAGTGCCTTTATGTTAAACATGGAATAGTTAAAATAATAAAAGTATTATTACCAATGATAGAGAGTCCCAGTCCGTCGGCGCCTTTGACGAGGTCGACAGGGAACACATGCATTTTTTCGACGCGCTTTTCCAACTCGTACTCGGCGGAAGCAGCCACTGGATCCACGTCTTCATTGCGACGGTCATACTCGCGCACCGAGTGCGTCGAAAACACACGCATTGGTTGCGTACTACGGGTATTGTAAAATCCTTATTAATCTACTGTATCCAGTCAGACAGTGCTAAAAGCTTAAGCGTGTGAGCGTCAGACCTTCGACATTTCATAAAAGTTGAAAGTAACATCACAACAACGAGGCAAAAGTAATGCGCTGCTCCGACACTGATGGTGTTACATGGTATGCTCAAACTTCATAAAATCGGTCACGGTCCTCAGTAGTGAGAGACACGACGCAGAGAGGAGGCGAGGCGTAGAGTTTCTCAGCCTATGCTGCCAGCACAGGCAGGAGCTATAAACGACTACGAAGTTTGACACTTAGTGGCTTGAGCAGATGACAAGTAAAATATCGACGGTTTGTCACTTATGAGCTCTTATGCTATAAGGAATAACCAGATAATGATGGGTTCATATGTATGTCTTTTCTAAAATTGCGACCCCCTTTCCTTGCTGGTATTTACCTTGCTATGGCTTCGTATTATTAGACCGATATCTACGTAAACTGTAATTTGATGTGTTCTTTGATTAATTGTTTAATGTGTGAGTTTTTTATTTACAACGCATATCAAAAAAATACAACACATAAATTCTATTAAAAAATTACTATATATAATAGGGACTATTGACCGGCTTATAGACCGACACAATTGCATTATACATTCATAAGTGTCTATTATCAATCGAAAATTATACTTTCATTAGAGGCGCCGGAAAGTAATTTCGCTTTCTTAAGATAAAATCACAGGACTACATTTTTAACAAGTTTTTATTTCTAATCAACAATATGTTCACCTTCGTTATCAACAACGTTTTGTCATCTAGTATACAACGTCTTCCAAGTACTTAATAAGCTACCAAATGACAATCGAATATCGACATGCGCAGAAACGACATTACTTTTCCGTCCCCCCAATAATTATTTTTTTTAGAATGTTACTTGGTGTACTTGGACAACGATGACAAATATGTCGCAAGAACTAGTAACAATGAGATTATTAACGGCATTTTTGGTCAACCTACAAGACAATGATATTTATAACTCCTTATTACTAGGCATGCTAACTTAAAAAATAATTGCTACATACAAACCCATCTTTACATCTCTTTATAATAGTTTACATTCTGTATAACCATCTGTCCCTTTCACTCGCTTACAAAAGTGTGATTATAAGAGCGTTATATAAACCGGCAAATAAATTAAAATTACAATATAATAGTTGTGAGAAACCATATCAGGACGTGTTTATTAACATACCCTTCGCTAACTACAATCGTACGTTCGGCTAAATCACGGACAACGAACACTATTTTATTTATATTCATAACTAAGTTAAAAATAGTAAAAAAATATAACTTTTCCTATGACTTATAATGTATATAAGTCGTTAGAAAACTACAAGGCTAATTTAACAAATTTGTACCATTAAATTACGGAAATGGCTAGAAAATAATCTAAAAGGTATTTAACGTAAATATGCCTACCTGAATTTTACTTTGCTATTTTTTTTAACAAACACAGGCGGGTAGTAGTCATCGTCCTCTTCTTCTTCAACAGGCGGAAGTCCAGCAACCTGGTGAATATAAGTTGTATGTAATTTAAATTTAGCCACCCCTAATACATTTACTATGTGTCTTAAAAATACACACATTACAAAGTTTTAAGTCTTATCACTTTGTATATAAACATGTAGTGCGGCGACAGGCAAAAACATGTATAATCTATTTGCTAAGTTTGGTATCTTTTATAAAACTTTATACTATGTGATATTTTGTCTATAATAAGATATGTGTGTATTAGTTTCATGATTGTTAATTTTATTTAATACCTCTGTATAGAAGTGTCCATCTTCAAAGTAATGTATGCCATTTTCCTCTCCCAACTCTCTTAACGGATGTGGTGGATAATAATCGAACACCGTTTCCGCTTCTTCAGGCACAGGTTCTGAACGAGGAGCTGCCTCAACATGTTCCATTTCCTGAACGGGTTCTGCATGTTGTTCATGTTCCGCATGTTGCGCGTATTCCGCATGCTGGACAGGTTCCGTGGGCACAAGTTCAGGCTCGTCAATATGACATCGGTCTCCACCCGCCATGCCAGCATCGGCCTCCAGCGAAACAAACTCATAGCTTTCGTCCACTGACTGCATGCTATATAACATATAACAAAATATAATGATTATCATAGGTTAGAATTAGTTTTGTATTTCAAAGTTACTTCGACATTAAAGAAATTAGTAAATAATATATATAAATTCTATATTTATTATTTACTAATTAATATAATAATCATTTCTATAACCGACGTCACTACACAGCAGTGTTTGCAAATGTAAAGTCTAAACAACTTTATCATTACTATTTTTATAGCTCAAAATCAAGTGTACGTTAATTCTTAAAGCCACCACCTACTGAGAAGAAAAACAAAAAATTCAGTGGTGTTTGTATTTTTTTTGTCAATGATTGTATTAACATTTAATTTTCCTAAAATGAAAACAATTCATTTTCACATTTACCGTGAACATACTTTGAAATAGAGTAAGCAATATGTCCGTTGACAACAGAAATCATTTAATAAATTTCTTGAATTTATAAACAGATAAATTACCCGTGTCGTTTGACAGTTTGTTATAAAATTGTACACGTTGTGTAACAAATAAATGAGAAAGATTGAGGCACTTTATGGAGCAAGTGCTTAGTGAACACAGTAAGTTTATTTTATTCCTTAGATTATATTGATGGAGATTACTATTTGTATTAAATTTACATTTACATTTTTATGTGCATAAATTTTGTAGTCAATCCTTGGAGCGTCCGCCCAAGTGATCTTAAGTGGTCGGTAGTATTTCAATCAGGTCAAATACCTCTATATAGCTCTAGGTCAATAGCTAAAATAGATGCCCTTATATTTCGTATTTAGTAGGTAAATAAGATGCTTAGGCTAAGCGTACACAGCGCTCTGATACCTCCAATTTGCGCAAACTGTAAATGTCACTAAGATAGCGTCACAAAATAGCGTGCTTCTGTCTTAAATAATTAATTACTAAATAATTATTTCAAAAATCACAAAGTCTACAGCATGAAGCGTAAACATATGAACAAAAACGAAAGTAAAATGTCTTACCTCTCGTACGAGAGCACGGACTGGTAGCTGTCGTTGAGAGACACCCCGTTATCTGGGGGCAGCGCGTGAGGCGACAGCATAGCAGCTATCTCTTGGGCTTGTTCATCCGACAACAGAGCCTCTTGTCTACGCAATCGACATGTAATTAACATCAAACACATTATTTACAGATATTTATTATTTATAGATTGGGTTAGACGTTATATATTGGCTTAGTTTTAGCATAGTTAGTACTTTGAATTATTTACGAATTAGATATATTTATTGACGGACAATATGTTTATATGTAGTATATAGTTTAAAATATTTAATAGAATATGTGTATCACTTTCAGTAACATCGTTTAACTTCCACATATAATAAAATTTTCTAGATTGTGCAACCATACTATCAAGTAAGCTTTATTACGAATTAATATGTACGATATAAGCTTTATTACGAATTAATATCGTACTTTTATTTTGTGTTGCACAAATCTGGAAGCCCTTGGTGTATTATCTTATTTTTGCTCGTAATTTTTATGTTGTATATAAATAAACTAATGATAATTTTGTGCAAAGGTTTTAATTGATGACGGAAACTTCTTTAGCAATACAATATTGATCCTTATTACTAATGTTATTCTAATTTCAAAGGTAGGTTATGTGAAAAACGTTCTAAAACTACATAGGAAGCGATCTTACCTAAGTTTTTTCTCCAGAATACTGCAAATGTGATCGGGCAAGAATGAAGCGTTGTGCGCACAGGCAGCATGCAAATGGTAAAAATACGACATTTAATTTATAACAAGCATAAAGAATATAAATACAACAGCATAAGAGTACATTATTATACACTAGAGAAAGGGCAATGTACTTTAAACTTACAAATAGCGTGCTAGAATAAGAATATTGTTTAGCTAGTTGTATTGAAGTAAAACGACATTTAAATATTACATGCAACAATAATTGCATCAGTGATTAATAAAACCATTCAAAAGTAAAGTAATTTCAACGACAAGCCGTACATAATTATGCAAGCAAAATTAGAAATAATAAGTTTATTTGGTGTTTAATATAGACATAATTTTATATTAAAATTATAATGATTAATGCAGCATACTGAGCTCTATAAAATAAATGAAAGTTCTTAATAATGATAGCTAATAAAAAAATTGAGCATCAAACAGTGGTAACAAATTTTATTATTTATTAAATTTGGCAACTTTAACGCCACTTGTACACGTCAAGAAAAGTAACCGAGCCTACGCGAAAATTCATCTTCACGATACGGCACTCGACATTATGTGAAAAAGGTTAATGAGCCCATCAAACATTTTTTTATAGTATAAACGAATGAACCCAGAAGTCTCTTACATTTTTTCTGTTTCATTCTTTTATACGCGTATTATCCATTTATCATTTTTACCGCAAAGTAACATTATTTTCTTCAAAAATAAACGAAAATTAATGAGAGGCTTTCCTAGTCTACCGTATTGTGCGTGCGACTGGCCAAAATAATGTCATCATTTACATATTGCTTTGTTTGCAGCAGAAACGGTAAATTTTGGTTCCTTGAACCAACAAAATTCTTGTCATGTACAAGGTAATCTTTTTCAATCTGCAGCAGCTATGGTTCAATTTCTCAGCGTGTACAAGCGGTGAGCATGACACTTGAAACACTAGCTACTAAAGGAAGATTGGGCTACTCAGTTTGCTCACCTGGAACTTAGCAGTATCTCAGCCTCGTCTGGCGTCATGCTGTCGGGCTGCTTGTCGTCAGGATCGGGCGCGTCGCGCGCTGCCTCGCTGGACGGGTTCTCCGCCTCCGACACGCTCCATTGGCTGGTGGTCGACTTGTCGAGCACCTCTATGGAGCCCTGGCTCGCTTCGCTTACTACTACTCCTGAATCCTTTAATGTAACATTTTCCTTTTTATTTCTATAAATGTTATCACAAAAAGAACACGCAGACTGTATGTTTAACCTTAGTGCTTAGTTTGTTTTTACAGTATTAATCGCGAGTGTAATGGAGTGTAAAGATTGCTATTTCCGTAAATGTGTAAAGGTTGATTGTGAAGTCTTAGTTTTTAAATATTAATTCAATTCTTCAGCGGCGACGAAAATTGAGCATTACAACACCTATAATTAAACTTATATCTTAAAGATAGAAGATTTACCATCTTCAACGAGATTAAAGTTTTGTAAAAGACCGTTAAGGAACCGTTGACACAAAAGCCGATAAATAGTGCAAGTTCGCGAGCCACCTCTGCTGCTAGGACAGGGCCAAATCTTGCTAATAATCTTGTAATTCCGTCAAACATCTATGTTGGAAAATCTAACATAACATAATGTTTTACGTACTGCGCTTAAAAAAGCGATGTTGTGAAGAATTTGGCATTTCAACATTGTTAAAGTTACGGTATATATAGATAATCAAATTTACGCCCTGCTTTCCTTGTCACTTCATGGTCTAACAAAAATATACTTGTGTTAGTATTTTCCTAGGCATTTGAGTCTTAATTCGCTTAGTCTGGTGAAAGAGAAAATTAAATGCGCTTTGAGCTATAATCCTATGACTCCCATTTGACGTAAAACTATTGCAATGTTAATGTGCCACATACCGTACAAATTACTAGCGAAAGCAATTTGTATTGTTATAAAATGTACTATTATACAAGAATTTTAAAAGAATTAATGAATTAACTGAGTACTTTGGCACATTTCTCAACGTAATGTGAAAACGTGAAGAAAACAATGAAGATATTTATAACATAATGTAGAATAATATTTCATTGCATAACATATCTCGTCACGAGTATATAAAGTTATGTAAATCCTTTATATTAAACAATAAAAAATACCAAGAGCAATATTTTTCGACTTACAATTGTCGACTTATAGAATATTACTTGAAGAAATGGTAATGTGTGCCCGGACGTTTACCACGTATACTATGTAGTATACCAAAACACATTTGAGCGAAATGACATTTTGCCGGCCACTAGGTCGAATAACTTTTTATCTTATATATAGGTAACATTAATGTAAATATAAAAAAATTAACTATTATTTATAAAATATCGCTTCGGTCTTAAAGGCTAACTTAAGAACTAAGGCTGGGAGCTAATGGGAGTCATCATCATCATCATTTCAGTCCTAGGATGTCCACAGGAGGACCTAGGCCTTCCTCATGGATTTCCAATAATACCGATTGAATGCAGCCCGCGTCCGGCTTCTTTCCAAAACCTTAACAAGGTCGTCTGTCCACTTTATAGACGACCTACGTTGCGCTTGCTGGTTTATTGTCTCCACTCCAGAACCTGAGACTCCCTGTTCCCATCTGTTTCGCAGATTATGTGGCTTTCCCACTGCCAGTTCACCTTGCCAATCCCCTGGGGTATATAGGCGTATGTTGCTTTCGTTTACAGATTTCCGAATTCCATTCGCCATCTTAGAGAAACCCGAGCATGGCCGTCTTCACGGCTCATTAAGCGACTGTGAAGTTGCTAATGAAGCCCGACATGAGAGACCATATTCTATGCAGTAAATCATCAATATAATACATAAAGGGATTGTTTATAAATGTATATATGTTAAATTGCGTGAGTACCTGCTGTAGTACAGACAGCGTGTCGGGGTCTGAGCGCGCCCTCTCGCTGGGTCTCAGCGCGGCGACGTCCGGCGACGGCTCGTTGAAGCCGCCCTCGTCGGATACGCTCGATGCGCGTCGGGCACTCTCCTCCGTCTCCGACGACTTGCGACCTCCGCCCGCTGGGATATGTTTATCTCTTAATTATTAACATTAAATATTTCAATACAGATAACGTTCCGTCTGTTGCATTGCACATGAACTTGCCCCGTAGTCTTTTTACACAGAACAGACTTAACCGCGTTTTAAGCAGGCATAAGTTAATTACACTTGAAATGTAAAAAATACATTCTTTACTCTGATTATAACCAATCCATGGAGTAATTATTATTAAATTTGGCAAATTTTATTCTTTCGACGATCATAGTCATAATAGCAATACGCCTCTTACTCACTTTTCTTTTTATTTTGCACACGTGTAATAAAATGAACACATTTATAAAAATATGTATTTTGTAGTTTCACAAAGAAATATCCTAATACAACAATAATAAAAAATATAACCTGGCAATATATTCTACTTTAGATTGTACGTTGTTTTTTTATTTTTTATTAGTTCAAAAGGGTTTGAACCGAATAAGAACAAATTTCCCCTCCTCAGGTCTCAACAGAAGTAATATAGCCTATTCATCTGTTTTTAAGTATTTCTTGTTTAGACATACTCTTCACATAAATGGCCTTTATAATCATAAACAATTATTTAATTGGATTACATTAAACTAACTAACAATTCATTTTACAGTTATAAACAAAAAAAGTATTAACAAAGGAAATACACATTTATTCTCACACTAATATACAAGGAATCACTTTATTATTTAATTTTCTCACATATTTTAGCACAGTTATTTTTGGACAAGATTAAACATAAATAGTCTTCAAAATTATTTGTCAGTTTTAGCTATTTTTTCGTAATATTTAATAATAATTATTATTTTAATATTTTTAACTAGTTTAAAAATATTAAAATAAGTTAATATCTTTAAATTTATTAATCTAAAATAAAATCTATTCTTATTGGTATTAAAGAAACTATTTTGTATACGTTGAGGACAACGTACACTGAGACCGCCGCAGAACTTAAAATATAAAAATATTTTGTTTCTAATGTTCGAAATACCTTTTCCAAAAAACTAACCTTATTTTCTACAATTATAAAAATACGTGACGTAGAATTTTTTTATTAATTTTCAAGGGTTATCCGCTATCTGCTTTATCATTTGATTTCGCCGTTAAGTTCATTCATATACAAACCGTATTTATAAAAATAGTAATATTAAAATTGAATCCAGCTAGAAACCATAGAGTTTAATTTTTTTTATCTTATTAGATTTATTTTTAACCTAGAGCACTTCAACTTTATTAAATTAGAAAAACATAGCTCGAGAATTTTTTACAAAAACTCACACGAGGTTATTTTCTGGTGTTCCGTTTTGAATGACAATGCTAAGGGGTTAAGTAATCAGTACATAGTATAAAAATGAAACAATGAATTGTTTACAGAGCCACTGGTGCGTAGCAGCCGCATGAGACAGAGGACGTCTCTTCCAATTTATTAATTAACACTCATCAACATTCATCTCACTTTGGTTTGCTTTTAAAAAAAAACTTACTGTATTGCAGTATTGTTATTCCTCGAACTATATCAACGTGCATAATCTTGCTCATATTTTGATTAAATTACGTCATTGATACATATCCAATAACAATAAAACTAATATATTCTTTTAATAAATTTTAATTCATCGTTCTTGTGACTTAGATAAAAAAAATGTCTTTATCATTATCTATCCTGTTTCCATTCCCAGAGCTGGCATTATAATGTATACATCAAACGTTATTAAATTACATTTTAAAAGATTCCGATCAGCATTGCGAGCTGGTGGTAGCTTATTATTTACAATGTAAAAATGATTGACGATTCAAAAACCGTGTCAATGCGTACTTTAATAAAGAAGTTTTATTATAGTAATCAACTGTGGTCCACTAACAGTCTTTCCAAATATGGTCGCGATCATTTGCCACAAATCTTTACACAGCAACCTTGATGTGTTTCGTGGATCTCCCCACGCACGAAATTTCTTGCCACAAACGACATAATTATTAACTTTTTAATAAAACAGTTACATTTGGTTCTAATTTTTGAAGAATTCACTAGCGTTTAAAAGCAAGTGGGTAGGTTTTAGTTTCTATTAAGTTATATCCTCTCTCATTCACTACTCTCTCGTCCTTTATTACATTTAGGAGGAGTGGCCTTGAATATAATCAGTTTAATGATCTAAAATAATAATGATACCACGTATCATCCTTATTTCTATACTTTATATATTTGTATAAAGCCAACATCAAACTATAGTTTAAAATTAAGCCTTAAATATAAAGTTCATATTTAATTTGAATTTTTGATTATTTTTTCAAGGACATTACACAATGTCCTAAGATCTTCTCATTGCAGTTTGTCACAGTTTATGTATAGTTAGTTACAGTTTGTCATAAGTATAATAAATAACCAAAATTGTTAATAAAGATAAAAATTATATTTATTGTAACAACGTTTTATTTACATAATATACATATTTTACAACTTATATAAGTTATAATTTGTTTCCAGATTTAATGGACAATACGGATTATATTGTGATTTTAAGTAAGCAAATAGATCGCTACAAGATCGAATCTGAAATGAGGAGATTGAGATGAGATTAAACAGCCAAAGTCAATGACGTAGCTCGAAGCTAGTCTGAAGTGGCAGTGGAGGAAACACACCGCTTGTGCAACCGTAGACTGTTGAGGCAGAGTGGCGACCACTAACCAGCAAACGCTGCGTTATTAAGCCACCCATTAGGTAGACCGACGACATAGTCAAAGTCGCGAGTAATGGATTCGGGCAGCACAAAATTAGTCACTGTTGCGATCTTTATGGAAGGCCTATGCCAGTGCACGTCTATAGGCTGACATGAATGAATGAATGGTGTAAGCAAAAGCGGCACCTGTCCAAGAGAAGCGGTCAGGCTTAATGTATTGCGCGGAAACGATTGTGTACAAACAAAGCATAACTAACCGATGCAACAGCCGCAGAGGCGCATTGTGTGCGGGCGCAGTCCGGCGCGCGCCACATCACCTTCGCATGTCCACGCGCCCGCCTCTTTCACACTCACGCGTAACTTTAACTCGATTTGGCCTATCTCTTTCACCTTATCGCAATCCCAATGAAACGACACACTCATATGCTCTTATTCGCGCTGACGCCGGAAATCTTTCCAGATGCTAAATCTCCAAATAAAACTACCGCAGTTCGACATTAAATCTCTTACACTTATTTGCCTTTCATAAGTGGTGTGTTTTTGCGCACAATAACTTCCTATTCCGGTTAAAAAATAATCTACGACGGCACCGTCGTAGATATCCTGCTTGAAAACCTTAATCGACGCGCGAAATCACTTCCAAATATTCAAACCAATTTATGTACGTACAGTTCCTGTCTTTGCGTCGATATTACGATAAAATGACAGTAAAATGGTTGATATATCCACGCTAAATGAGTGCAAACTCGAGAGGCCGGTGTCAATTAATACTGAATGAACTCATTGAACTATGTATTAAAAGACTAGTGATAAACAAATGCCAATTTGATATTCATACACAACGGCGAAGATTATATTAAGAGTGCCCGATCGAAAAACATTCGCGCGTCGCGTTTATTAAGATTTAGTCCATATTCACAACATCACGCAGTATACATACATCGGTAGAATAAGAAAAGCTATCGTAGCTAAGTCTTCAAACATTAACAGGATACAAATTCACATGATCTTGTACACAATTTGACTGATAAAACGGAGGCGGCGCGATTTAAGTAGACAATTGTAAATGTAAAGGCAACGTCCCAGTTATTATTGTGTGTTGGAAGGGGCGCGCTGGACGAAGTCGCACAGGGCACTGCGTCTCGGCAGCGGAGGCGGCGGCGGCGGCGCCGGAGCATCTAAATCGGGACCGACTCGCAACTCTCGCAGCGACTCAAATACCTTGACTTCCTCAATATTACATTGAACCCGCTGAACACGAGACCGCCAAAAGTACGTCAATCGACGCCCACTAATCCACCGTTTAGGTTAAATTACTGTTCACTATGGCGGTACAATATGAATCTAGTTTTAAATACAGAAATTTCATTGCCATTTATTGAAGCTAATATTTAACATTTTATAAAATCGACCAAAACAATTAATATTGTGTGCCAAAACAATTATTGAATTTTCTAATTTTATTAAAAACGCATAATCATCACGAATCTTATATAATAAAATTACCCCGACATACAGATTTTTTGGGCAAACGTTTTGTTGACGTAATTTACTACAGTTCTACGGAGTTTAGCGTAGTAATGTGCTGAAGGCTTAGCCCAGCTTTCCTAAGTAGATACAAATAGAAAACAGTTGAAGAATTACAAGACATTACAAGACAATTATTCAACAGACCGAAAAATTATAAAAAAGCAAGCCGACATTATTTTTATTCAGGCACAGGGTATACAAAATATGATTATTTTTTAAGATTTGCATAAAAACAATATTTCTTATAAGTATTTTAAGTTTTATGGTCAATAAACTAAATGATATAATTAAACATTAGTAAATTGCCAGCTGAAATTATTTAAATTTTAATTAGTGTCAGTATTTATAAAAAAAAATACTTACAGTGCGAAGGCGAAGCAAGTGGCGGCGGAGTCGTGATCGCGCACAGCACCGGAGAAGCCGCCGGAGAAGTCAACGGCGACCTGGACATTTCGTCTTCTAGTGGAGCATTCGTGGGAGATTCCGGCGTAGATGAACGTCGTTTAATTTTCACCTTATCGTCCCATTCATCTCTAAATGACAAAAGCTCATAATTTTCTTCATCTAAAATTCGATTTATTGATGGCGATTTATGACCACTATCGCAAACATCTAACTGTAAAGGAGAGGTGCCGGAAGAGTCATCGTCATGCGTGGTGCAAGCTATTGAAGATCTGGATGAAGACCTCTGGTTTCTCAGAGGTGTAGGTTCAGCTGACAAATCTTCTCCAATGATATCTGGCATAGATGTTCGACTACTTTCTTGGGTGTAGGTCACAGAAGGTACATTTTCACGTGGCGGAACTTTCTCTTGGGGTCCCGGAGGTGGTGGTGACTTTGGCAATCGTATGGGCGGCGAAGGTGGGGGAGGCTTTTTAGGCAACGGGTCTGGTATCGACGGTGAAGAGACAGGAGATGATCGATTAGGAGATATTCTTTCAACAGGCTTTGGTGCATAATTTTGATATTGCAGATAGTTACTAAAACTAGTCGTGTCGACTTCCGTTGTGTCACTGTCGACGTCACTCAAAACAGAAGTACGATTATCGGTGTGTATTCTGTCGTTAATGGCAAAATTTTGCATACTATCTTTATGTTGAGAACTTAAGCATTCTACTTTGACAGACGGTGAATTTAAAACGTCAGTTCTAGCGGTGGGTGACATAATATTACTTGATCTAGGTGACGGCAATATAGAAGCGATAGTTTTTACAGGACTAGGTGACTTCGTAATATGTGTTCCACGCGTAACTAATGACGAAGGGAGAGTTGTAGGGCGATCCGCTTGGGAATCTCCGGCACAGGGTGAGAGAGGGGGTGAATAAACTCGAGAGGGAACCACAAATCTTTCTGCAGTTTCGGGTGACTTTCTATCTTGATAGCCGGGAAGAAGTTTTTGATCGGCCTTCTGATCATGTTCCTGTTTAGTTGGCCGCTGTTTATTAAAGTGAGCTGTCCAATTTCTTTGTTTTTCTATGAGCTCTTTATTAAAACGCCTGTCGGGTTTTTCTGGTTTAGGCAAAACGCTCGGTTTCACAGGTTTCGGCGGCGGCTGTGCAGCGCCATTTGCAAGCCGGTCTCCGTTAAGCGCCGGCGCTAATGCAGCTGTGGGCGTTACATTGACTCTTGGCGGACTCACGGAGCCCGCAGAACTGGAGCGCGAACGCGCCGGCACGGTAGGTGGCCCGCCACGCGTGCCCGCGAAGCTAGCGGCCGCCGAAGGCGACTTTTCGATTCTAAACCCACGATTTTCTTCACCTAATTTCTCAAACAATGCACGAGCGTTGTTGAACCTCGCCAAATGGCTCTCAGTCCGCACAACGGTCACATCGGCGCCACGCATATCTTCGTCATCTCTCGACGGCATTCCTTGGAATATATTTGCAATTTTAGAAACTTTGGAGCCTTGTACTCTCTTCTTACACTCCTCCATACTGGCCCGTTACGGCCGTTTTAATCCAACCTGGAAAGTGAATAATTTCCAAACTTTAAAATATTTTACGGAGTACATCACAATGAGAAAAAACTAAGAAAACTGTACGAGGTTTGAGTGAAAAAAATGATAATACTGATAAGCGTTAGAAAAGCAAGCGCCGCGCGCTCGGAGCTGGAACTACTGCTCGGCACACGAAGGTGTCCGACCGGGCCCGATAGTTCATCGTGTAATTTAACTCGAGATAGCGATAGCGCTGATAACGCCTTACTCATGCTCGGCACACAAACGGCTTGACGCTGCTTACCTTAAAACTAAATCAAAATACCATATTGACCAATTATAAAGCTAATCAAACTGACGAAAATTATAATTTAAACAAAAGGAAGTTATGAGAACCAAAAACGCTTTATAGAATGCTTTATCAAAACAATGAACGTGGACCTTAATAAACGCAAATACATATCAAAGGTAAAAGTTGATAAGATTGTAATTAGAGTGAAAGATAAAACATTCAATCAGCAATAATATTTCAATCAGTCGTTACAAGTTATTGTTCGTAATAGATTGTGCACCATAATGCACTGTGTCATTTTTTTACTGCTAATTTTAAGCGCTGTGTTGTCAACAAAGGGCCAGCAATGTAGTGTCGCGCAAGTTTGTGTGACCGATTTGAGTGTAAACGAATGTTTCGGCGATCAGGTTCTCAAGCCCAACAGCCATATATTCGGCTGTTGCCCTAGCTGCCAACCGCCGGAGGAGCCCGGTACTGACTAAATTGAAGCGACCAACAATAGGTCTTCTCTATGCGGGGTCGCCACTTTTCGTCTAAAAATAAACAGACTTATTTAGAATTTTTACGCCTATCTTGATACAAATCTCGTACAAATATCACGTTGTCACAATATTATATACATTGGATTTAATTAGATTTAATTTACTTTTAATATTTTCAATATTAATCCTTATTGGTTGTTTTTAAATAAGTGAAGTTAAGCATAATTATATTGTGACGCTATTTTATATTTCTTAGTCATATTGCTATGACATTTTATTAAATTTTCTTTATTGTGAAATAACTATTACAAAATGACACAAAATGTAATCTTATTGTAAACATAAATCTTTAAAATTTACGAATCTCAATACTGATTGAAATGTGGTAAAACATCGAATGAAAATTGCTCATCTTTAGAAATGTCGGGATTAAAGAACACAAGTTTTGTAGCGAAATTTAATTTTTTCAAACATTGGTAGTATTATGTCGGAAGGTGACGCATAATTTTCGTGGACGGGCGTGTGATGTGGTGATACTCGCAAGTTTCGTTGTGGTCGACTTATTATTTTTTTATAGTTATCGGAATAAAATAATGTTCTATAATATAATTATTTACTGTAAGTTTTATATAAGTAATCGATCAAAATAGTATAGTATTTATGTAATATTTTTGCATATCGAATACAATACGAGTTATTGTTATACACTAATTATTTCACACACCAGGATTTGAAGAGGATGAGTTGTGCAAGCCGCCAGCAAACTGCTTACCGGACGGACGGTACGCGGCGGTGCAATGCAAAGGCGATTTATTTACCGGAAGGTGAGAGTTAACTAGGCTTATAAACTGCTTCTGATGAAATATAATTTCAGTTGGTATAATTTTATGAATATATCAGGCCATTAATGACTAAATCCTACTCGAATAGAGAAAGTTTGTAACAATTGTAACAACATTGTAACATTTCAAAGTGGCATCACAGTAAACAAAATAAAAAGCAACATCGAGAACATAAAAATGAAACAAACCGGGATGTAATCCTACGAACATTACATTTATTTCACGAATCATATTGGCATAAATGTAAGAAGTGACTTATAAATTTTTCTTGCAATTTTAAATTTTCTGATACTCTTTTTGCAATTTCACTTTGGTTATTCTGTATTTTTAAAAACATTAACCTCCTTTAACAATATTTTGATGGCCGTAAACGCTCGACTCCTGCAAAAGTGCCAATTTGTCACGGTCATTTCAACCGCAGGGAGTCTAATGCTGTACATAGATTACTTCATTGATGTCTTATAGAAAGCGACCTGCCTCCAGCATCTTCCGACGACTTACCAGTCATCAACTTGCCAAATGGGCTATGTCGCTTGCTTTTGTTCTTCTTGTAACTGTCTCATTACTGATTTAATGTCTTAGGGTAATTAAGAGCATAGTCCATGGCTCGTTGAGCGAATGTGTCCTTGCCAATGACCCGAGAGTGGGAGACCACGTTTCGATGTTGTAAGTCATCACTAAGATGCTAATTAAAGGAGTAAATACAATCACTGTTGTAAATACATGAAATTAAAAGTAATGAAGTCATAAGCAAGTTTTATTGATGATATCATACAGAAACTAAACGCATAGTGTACCGTTTCGAAACGCACTGCATCGCTTACAATTTGTTTATACTACATATTTACGCTATACACAGATGTTTCTGCTCGGACAAAAATGGGAACAGAATATTTGGACAAATGTGGAGGAGCGAGGCGCGTGAAATGACTTGTGGTGCGTTATGTACATGTATAATATATTAATCATTTTTAATATACATCTATTACTATTTATATTAATGTTTACCATAAACAAAGATTTTAAAAATATAAATACTTACGATATTTAATATTCTTTAATTGCTATAATTATAAAGAGAATGATTAAAATGTTTTTGAAATAAATTTGTAGAAGCCAATAATATTTAAATGATACTAATAACATAATTGTAATGGATTTATACGGTGGCTTCGACCAAATGTAATATTCCACAGTTCACATGCAAGTAATGAAAAGCAAACTCATAGCGACATCATAATTCTCTGAACAGCATGTAACTGGACTATGAAATAAAAACTTCACAAAGAATTACATTACGGACGTCAGAATATGAGACGTATCTTAAAATAACACGTATCAATTCCCTGTCCTTCATTGTAAGCAAAGCTTAAGCAAAGTATTAAAACGTATTGTTATGTAAAATGTTAGTGCACTTTAGTTTGAGATCGGCTCTTCTCAGCAGATCAGCATTCCGAGCCCGTGGTAGCTTACTACTTATAATGTTAAATAATTGACGATTCAAAAGTGCCTGTAAATGCTTACTTAACAAATAAAACAAAATATTTAGCGTGCAGCCGACGGAGAAAAGAATTAGAAGACTCGGGGAGGACCGTAGTTAGCCTGCATTGCACCCCGTCCGGTGACTATGAGCCCTTACAGTGCGACGAAGGAATGTGCTGGTGCGCGCAGCCCAAGACCGGTCAACCCACCGTTCACCCAGTGCCGCAAGAGGATATGAAGAAATTGCCCTGCTGTGTGTATTAATAGCATAGTGCTTATTGTTTTTTTATATCCCCTTTTATATATATATATATATATATATATATATATATATATATATATATATATATATATTAATATATAAATTAATATATTAATATGCGAACAGCCATGAACGATTTGCTATTAAATAATACTAATATTCTAAAATTCCATTGAATTTCCAAATGCAGTGAACTCCATCAAATACAAAACTGTACTGTTCGATCGAATATTTTTATCGTAAAATTTAATGCGTAATTAATTTTAAACACCGTATCGGCAAATATTTTATGTTGATACTAACATATCCAACATCGAACCGATATCAGGCTTTTGCTAGACATTATTAAGTCTATAGAATATCATAAAGTTTTGATCCGACTGAGCTCCAGGTCAGAAGGTTGAGTGTTCAAATCACATTGAGGTCACCAATTCGGGATATTGTGAACCCTAAATAGATAATTAAATTCCTTATTTTGTTGAGCTCCGTGGTTCCTTCGTACCTTCTCATGCGCAACAAAATAAAGAGTTTTATTATTCTCTACCTGGGGACCACAATAAACCCATAAATACAATAGTCAAATGATGCATTCGAACAGACGACTAGGAATTTTACAATAACTTAACTCACTGCTATTATATTTAACATTTATGTTACTAAAGGAAGTTCCACAACATTCAATCAAAAATTACTTATATTTAAGTCACTCTCAGTTCCATTTATAAAAAGCCCTTTTTCATAAACGCTAATAAATATTATTTAAATAGTGAAATTAAAAAAAAATAACACAAATTGCAAAGAGAATTAACCATTAAAAAAAATTACGTATAATAATAATATAAAATGTAGCTATTTAAACATATTACAGATAGCGCTGGAGTTATAGGCGAACAGTACTTCAGAAAGTGCGAGAGCGTCATCCAAGCGTTAAACGCTATATATAAGGAGCAATCGGAACACGGTACCAACTTCTTGGGTAATCCTATAATATTCTGCGACTATGATGGCAGCTATGGACCCTATCAAATAAGAAACGGCGTGTGAGTATAACTTGCAGTTCATAGTTAAAATGTTAACTGATGCTCATCTTATGAACGAAACCTATTCTGACATACACAATTTCTATATATCTACTATCTATCTACATCCCCATACATTCCCAATTAGACCTGCTGGAAACGGCCTCAATCCAGTATTTTGTGGGTGGACGTCCTGCGCTGTGCTTGCCGGTCTGTGATCTTTACTTCAGAAACTTACGGCTCATGGTTGCATCTGTTCTGCACACGGCCACAACAACTTGCCAACCCACTGGGCTTTTTCGGCTAGTTTCATTTTTTTCAGATTTCCTTATTCATTCATTACGATGCTATTTAAACGATCGATAATAAAAGTCTTACATTTTGTCGCAATAACAACTAAAAGAGCATGAATTCTTCAAACATTCTTAAAGATATAAACTGGACCACGTCCTAACAGAACATTTTGAGCTATTTTAACCATACCAATTTGTAATTAATTTTAATTAGTAGAACACAAACCTTGTATTAACTTTTAATTTATAAAATTACAAGTTAGACTTATTTCAAATTTAATATTCTTTTACGAATCAACGAATCATTCCTTCACCTGTTTTTTTTTCATAAAGTCAAAAATATTAACCACGATCCGTACAATATTCAACATTCAAAATTATTGAACCTTTTTTGAAAACTTTTGCAACCAAATTAAAGAAATAGTTACAATTAGTAGAAATTTAAAGATGCGTTTACATGAGTATGTTTCTAAAAAAGTACAATTAACAATTGATGCATTTTGTAATTACCGTCGTATCTTCTCTGTTGACGTAATACGCCGTCCCAGTCACTTTTTTGCTGGTTTTTTGTTGTACTTACAATCGTTGTCGAAATCACCAATCAGTCCTAAAACACGCCATGTCGTAGGATAAACAAAACCAAATCTCGTAGACGAGGAGGCGGCGTCCGCATCGTGAAAACGACAGACGATCCTAACTTCGTTATCACTACCAATGCGTGGTTAGTTGTGTATTTTTTAAATACAGTAAAACATTTATTCTATTTCTAGTGCATATTGTACTGATCGTCATGGTGAGATACTTGGCTCTTGGCAGACACAATCCAGCGAGATGGCCGGCATGAACTGCAGTGAGTATTAACGTTAAGTATTAATGAGACAGTTATTAACTATGACATACACCCTTCATAAGATATGACGCATATTAAAAATAAGAATAGTGAAATCTGACATTATTCTTACGCATCGAAATAGTAAATCTAAGCAATATCTATACAGGGTGTAAGACGACCTGTGGATCAAGCGTGGCCCAGAGGCGTAATACCTATCCATTTCGCCTACGCTAGGACAACCTGGCGATATCTAATTTCTTACATAAAATGTCTATTGTTTTCTGATAAGAACCGCAAATACAATATAGCAAGACATGAGTCATTGTTTGCATTCAAGCAAAATTATACCTTTGTTGCTTGGTTATTAAATAAAAATTTTCTTTTAACGAAATTCCTCAATCGAAAATCAATGATTATGTAAACCAAAATTTCATACGTATAAAATTATTAAGCATATATTATACATAAGAATTTCTGTAAAACAGTGTCGATTTCCGATTGCCAAACTTTCTAAAACCACACTTTTCACTCTTAACAGAAATGAGACTTACGTATATTTTACACTCATAAAACAGGATTCTATTTTGTAACGCTAATAGAGATATTTGCAATAAGTCGCGATAAACGGAAGAACATGGGTACCGTTAGCGCATACGCAGCGAGAAGCGGAACCGCGACCGGTCGACGGCCGTGACCTCATTACCGACATATAGGTACCTGATTCCATTCATTCCACCGTGCGGCGGTGATGGAATGTCGAAAAAAATGTCACAAATTCAAACTTTTACTGAATTCTTGTGCGCATGTTTCCAGACCGCGATTTAAAACGGATGTAATACCAAAACTAATACATTTAGTAGTAATTAACAACAAATTATTATTTAACTCTCACGTAATTTTTAAAGGTCTTAAAGTTTATCAAAACATATTTTTTTATTTATAATATGTAATGAGTCGCTATACAGCTACACGTGAATAATACCTATTATAATTCTACCTCTATTATTTATTTTAATTATATTTAAACAATGGAAGATATTCCAAAAATATGTAATTACACAACATTATATAAATGAACGTTGCTTGTTTTTAATAAAATTTACTCTAATCATGTTTATTAAAGTACTAAAAAAATAAGTTAAACTTAAAAATCTCATTTCGACTGAAATTATTATAATATTCATAACTAAAATTTCACACGAATATGGATAAAAAATTAATAACACAGATCGAAAAGAGAAACCAAAACTGTCATAAGTGAAAGACTAAATTTCATAGAGTTAATTTTCTAATAACTGTAAATAAATGGTATCGGATTACCAATGGCATAAACGAATTATTTACCTGAGGCATTACTTAAAGTTAATTTGAAAAGGCATAATATTATATTATTTGGCTTGCTGATACATACTAGTTTCTTCCTAAACGAGAACTATAAAAAAATATTAATTTTCTTCAACCGTTGCTTTTCACAGACTGTGCCAGAGACACTATGATGTATTTCCCGGAACGAGGCATGTCGGTCACGGAGGTTTGCCTGGCTAATGGCAACTACCGACCTAATCAAAACGTGGGAGATGTGTTCTACTGTGTCGATACCGATGGATACGCCATTGAGCTGCTAACTGAATGGCCCACTGACTTATGTGCAAGCCATGCTTAATATGCCAACACGGTTATATTTTAAACGTGTTGTTATTTTTACAATTTGATAATTTAGGTGTAATTAAGTAATAAAAACAGCGGGGTCAGTTAATGACGAATTAACCTTTCTTTGCTAACCTAACTGCAGGTCGTCTGATTAAGATTGGTGAAGGTGCCTAAAAGAATTTTTGTAACTTAAAGATTTAAACCTATATGTTACTTTATCACCATTATCATCATTTCAGCCGTTAGACTCCCACATTTGGACCAGCCCCCCTCCCTACCCCTAGATGTACAGTAACTAGTTACAAGGACCTTAACCTTTTTACTTAACAAAGCCACTTAATGTTAAACAAGCTCCATAGTGTTTTGGTTATATGTGACGGCAATACTAACATACTTTAAAATGATTTTGTTCATATGAGAACTCACATGCTATAAATTATACGTCATATGGTGTCATTTATTCATGTTATTATCCACTATGGATTAGATACAGTTATCGTTCCTATGTGTTATGAGAAGAAAGGCAGAATGACCCAATTTCATAGAAACTGGAATCAAATTGAAGTTCTTATATGGCATCCTTCAACTTAAAGGTAGGTACCTCCCAAAGGCACTTGTATCTGAAAAGAAGCCACAGCAAACTCTGTCGAATTTCTTTTTGACATCACTTTAATAAATATTCTCAATTGAGTAGTTAAAGGAATTAACTAACATAAATATAAAATCCTGACAAGAAATGTTTAAACTAATTTTGAATAAGGATCTTTATTTAATATTTATTCTATTTAGAAAGTAAATTGATTTAGCTCCATTACAAAATACATGACAAAGTGCTACTTTTCCTCCAGACTACAATTAATGCTTGCCAATTAAGGCTGCGGTTACGCGACAACTGATATTTTGAAACTCCTGCAAAAGCTTGGCATATCATTGAATATTGGTATCGAACTATCAAGCGAGTATTAAACAAGACGAATATAATAAGCGTAAAATTAACAGCCAATTTCGTACGATTAAACTAACTGGTATTAAACCAGTGGCAGTGGAAAACCAACAAAATCTGGTCCATGGCGAAATTAGTTAACTCTTTGAGGTTAAGCGAAACTATTACCAAAATAATGCTAATAAACATCTGATATTCTGTGATTATAGATTAAAATTTTGTTAGTCATAAATAGATGTAATATTGAAAAAGGTAAAGAAATTGTTTATATTTATGCCCAAAGCAATGAAGAGTAAGCCGTAGCTTAAGTAGCAAGCTTTGCCTTAGCATTATTTATTTATTTTTTTATTTATTATACAGTAGTACAAAATATTATCAAATGAAATCCAATTTAATTTGCTATAATTTTAGTTTTGGAGTTAGAGCTGTGTCGCAAATATTTACGTTCACGTCCGTGTTCCAAACATTTCAAAAATATAAAGTAAAAATAAATACTAGAAATTGATTAAAAAAATTAGTGTATATGAGTGCTTTTAATCAAAGCTTAACTTTTTTTTATAAAAGTATGAACGTCTGTCTGTAGTACTGTTATATATCAAAATATATTTCTCAAAAACGTTGTAGAAACTCTTTCTCAAAGAATGTTAAACAACAAACAATTCAGGCACAAGTGGGCCTTCTTTCGTTTCAGCCTATATTTAAACCCCTTGGAAAGCCAGCGCTGAAAGTTACCAGAATAATGCGCGTATTAGTACCCCTTATAATAAAAAGCTGATGTACGATATAATATACAAGCATTTTGCACTCGCTTCTGTCACCGACTGGCTTTGAAGTTTTATAATCTTTACACTAAAACTCTACTTCATTGCATTTCGAGGATCTCGAATATCTTTAGATTAAAAAGCTTCCATAGGTAGATTAAAAAATATTGCCAAAGAACATTTGTATGCTAACGGTTACTACACTATTAATAACTTTATAGAAGATACCACACTGTGAGAATGACGTGCTCGCCTCCAAGCGATTTATTAAATTAAGTAATCCTATATTACTAAAAAAACGGGGTCCCTCCGAGTTTCTTTCGCCTGTTCTTCTCCAAGGCATTTTATTGAAACAGACGGGAGACGCAACTTAAGGTTAACAAGAGATGCAATCCAACGTATGTGGAATAATGAATTTGAATATGTAATGCCAAGGAGAGCATTTCGAATAGCAATTTAAATCTATAACTAGCTATACTTTTGCGACATCAGTCTGATTCTAGAGTTAAACTTTAGTTAAGTAGCAACTTACTAAACTTAATTACGATCAAGATCTAGAGTAATAGAAAAAGCCATACAAGACTGAATTATATCTGTATCTGTAATATACACATATTATTTTTCCCATGTCAATTGTAACAGATCTCATACCCGTACAAATAGTATGTGCTTGGACGGGTATGATATATATTTAATTTATATATGTATATATATATATATATATATATAAATTAAATCACGCGGTTACTTTTTGGTAAGTGTATAAATCACTATAACCCTATCGTAGGTATGTCCACTAGGTGGGCCGACGAGGTAGCAAGGGCCACGGGAAGTCGCTGGATCCATGCAACACAAAGCCGGTCATGTTAGCGATCTCTGGGGGAGGCCTATGTTTTACAGTGGGCATTCACCGGCTGATATGATGATGATGATGATGATAATAAGCAGATATGATGGAAATAATCAGATACATACTGGACAACCGGCAGGCTGCTGGAGGTGCAACGCGTGTCACCAAGCGCCGCGCGCCTGCCCGCTCGCCGCGTGCGCTCGCCCATCTGAAACACGTGTTCATTAGCACCACACATCGTTTGTACACACTTATACTCTACAAAAACCTACATGTCTTAAGTCATCCAAAAAAGTAAGAAATAAATGTACTAAATAGGTATTCATAATCTATGCGGAGACCTGTTACCTACGTATAAAAGGTTAAGTAACCGTAAAGCTAAGCGATAGGGACGGAAAATAGCTTTAGGCTAGATGAGAACACGAAAAGTATACTGTTGACAGCCGCCTGCAAGATTCGCCACAGGTCCTTAGTTTTACGGTTCAAATAGGTTGCTTTCATGATTTCTATACCCACCATGCATGGCTACCCAGAAAAATAATATACATATATTTTTAGTTTTAAAACATATGATTTTTATAACATTAATATTATATTTTTCATTTATATTATAATATGACCGTCTTATAAGAAAAACCGTACTTGTATAAGATACAAATCATTTACAATAGGTGGTAATTTTTTTTACCATGCGGGTATTTTTTTTAATCTGCAATAGAATTCAGTAAAGAATGTTTGGTAAAGAACAAAATGTGTTGCATTGCTTAAGGGAGAATTTCATTTTCTACTCTCTATTATGTACGCTATATAATATAAAGAACTTTTCTAGAAACTGAACTACAATGAACATACAAGTCGTGCATGAAGTTACGGAGTCAATTTGCAAGTTCTACAACCTCACAGGAAACCAAGTTTATCCTTAGAATTTCCATTACTTAGGCAGTTTAATCAGGAAGTAATTGTGTAATAAAAAGATGCAAATTATAAAATGATGAAAGTCTATGATAAAATTTAAGGAGTGATAGCCCAGAGGTAGGGGACTGAGACTTGCGATCCTAGGTCGCGGTTTCGATTCCCGGAATACAATCTGGAATTCATACTGTACATTAATTATATGGACTACCACTGCTCTCAAGTTTTTAGAGTATGGGCAGCAGCGTCCTCTGCTTACCATAACACCACACTAAAGCGGGTACTTTTTCTTTAGCCGAAAGCAAATTTCGCCATCTAACAACTTTGGGCAACGGACGGGAGAACAATTTTTTACGTGCGCTCGGCTAATCGATAAAATTATGATAAATATGATCTATTTTGGCTTATTTGAAATCAAAGTCCATTTTGCATTGGAATGAAAATTCTAATTTTTAAATAACTTTATTAGCAATACTCTGGACGTTGTAAACTGGCGAAGAAAATCAAAATGATGAATTTAGCTTACTAATTTTGATTAAACGTGTTGCAAGGTCAGTCAGAAAATTGACCAATCAATAACGACATTGTTCTTTGTAATCCGGACAAATTGCAGTTTGCCTGATATTCTATCCTAAGTGGTCCATTAAATTAGTCCGTAAAACAAATCCTATAATAACTATAAAACACCTTAATCTTCAAAGCAATGCCATAATTATTTGGAAACCAACGAACCGATCTTTGCTGCACGCATAGACAATAAGAAATGGTTTTTTCGCCAAGAGAGGGATATTCACAGTAAAGTGCTTTGATTAAAGGTTTCAGATGAGACTGGCCACTATTTCTATGCATAATGTTACATCGATGTAGCGTTTTTAGATATTAAGTCCGAACACGGTACCAAGTACTGGATTAAAAGTAAACAAGTTTAATATTAGCACACAGTATCATTGTACACAGTGCCAGATTTATACTTATTTACACAAAACATTGATTTGTGGTAATGTGTAAAAATATATTATTTGTGTATGGATGAAATTTTACTGGAGCTATTCTAATCATCAACAAAATCACTTAAAATATTTTTACATAAATAAGTATGTTGAATAATTATATATTATAATTATATTTATTTACATTTGGACATGCCGATTTTGTGTAAAAGTAACTTTGTGTTTCTCTAAAAATTATATTTTATGTTGTATTTAATTTTTAAATGATGACTATATTAATTAGTTTTTTTTTTGACCTAGCTTATGCTGCTGCCTAAGTGGCATTTGCCGATTCCGCGGGTACGAGATGACAGGGCGCAGAGGACGCTTAACCTAAAACCTCTTTTTAGGTAGCGAAAATCCTGGACTCCTTGGAAAACTATGATTCGGGCCGTTTCATACTAACGTTTTATCGGAATGAGGGGTCGCCGAGGTCTTAGACCGCTTAGACGGTCGCTCCACGGAGTGACTATGAAACAGACTCCTAAAAAGCTGAGTGTGTGGTGGTTTTCATAAAGTATTTTCAATAACACGATTACGATACGATTTTTACATTGAAATAATAAGTTAACCACGCACGTAAAATAGTGTTAGCTTCGACGTTGATTAGCTTTTATATCCTAGCTCAATAACTAATAACTAAATAGGTAATAATGTATGCAGCGCATTTTGCTCGAAAGTCATCGTAAGGGAGCGAAGCATGCAATATAGGGTAGCGGCATAAGGGGTTGCTACTTGCCACTTGGACACGTTACACCCCCTCGAAAGTGCGCGAATGAACGTGTAATGGTTAGGAAAAACGAATCCTTATTAATGATTATCCAAAAAATATAAAAACAGAGAAAGTGATAAAATTAACGATTCAAAATGAAAAAACAAATAATGTTTTTTATTATTATTACATATTTCAACCTTTTATTGTGGCGATGTTTGCGGGAGGCCTATGCCTTGCAGTAAGCGTCTATTGGCTAACATGATGACAAGTTCAATTTTTTTAGTACATTAAAAAGAATAACCACTACAAAGACTGGTGTAAACTTTTTTCCTCACCACCAACAGATTATTACGTCTTTCATAAATACTGTTTACCCATTGGCATCTATAACTTCACTGTTATAAATATGCATTGATCGCACAAAAAGCTTAGTAAGACTTCTGCTATAACAAAGCTTGAGGAATCTCAAAGGAATCTCTGGGTAGCTAAATTATTTACAACAAGAATGTGAGGCCATCAAGCACTTAGCTCAATTTAGCTTTACAAAAGGTCAAAACTAAGCAGCTGCTCCTGGCAGTTGCCCATCCATGTACTGACCGTGGCCTTAGTTGCTTAACTTCAGAGATCTGATGATAACCATCATATTCACAATGGTAAGAACTTTGGCTTCAGAGAGTTGCCACAATGTTTAAGCATGCAAGATCCAGCACAAAACCACATATATACTCATCAACCTGAGGTATAATGTGATTGAGTATGAAAGGTGTGTGGAATTTCTAGTTTGAGCTAATGACAATAATAATTTTTGTTAAAACAATATCCGATTGTCTTGTCTCTGTGGGCTGGTTTCTGCAACCATGTGGCACTGCACTCAGTTTGCATCAGGGTTAGCCTTACTCAAGCCAGCCCAACTCCTCCAGAAATCCAAGCAGATCCCAATATCAGATTATTTATTAATTTTAATTTTCTTATATAATACCAGTTTTACCTCATTGATATGAGTAATTATGTTTGTCAGTTAATGTTTACAGATTCACCAGGTATGCAGTGGTAAGGGGTTGCTGCGGTTTTGAACTAAGCCATTAAAGGTGTCTCTGCTTCCATCACAAAACAAGTCATCTTCAGAGAGCCCTTAGCTGGACTGCCACTCAAGACAATTAATATTTCCAATTTGTGGTAACATAAGAAGCCAATATGGCATAATAAACTGCTTTATCTCATAATAACTATTTTTTGCCATTGAAATTAATGTAAAGTATAATAACAATAATATAGTTAACAGAAATCAGTAAAAACAATAATTGATTTCATAAGGTGTTATAAATATGATTTTAAGTTTATTAAAAATTCATATTTATGGTTCTATAACTTATTATTATTAACACAATTATGAAATGAACTTGTTTTCTCTATAAATTAACCAATTTTAACATGGTGATGCATTAAAATTTAGAACCATTACTTAAAACCATGTACATAATGTAATAATTATGTGTAATATTTATTTACTTAAAAATTTTTGATCACAAAGTAATTTATCCATCAAGACTTTTTATCTTAAAATTATTTAAAATACGTATTACACCTAACTTTAAATAAATTAATTTTCATGCCTATTGCCTATTGAATAACCTATTGATGCAAGTACTTGAATTATGATATTTTAATATTTTAATTTATTTGCTTAAATAGTCAATAATAACTTATAGGGTTAAAGGTTCATGATATTTACTACTTTGAAGAATCATATTAAATAGTAAGGCAAAAGATGTAATCAAATTCATCGTATTTTAAAATTTAAATTACTATTTTGTAATTACAAACTTGAAACACATATTATTACTTTTGGAGAATAATATAAGACAAGATTTGAAAAAAAAAATAATTTCCAATATCTCTTAAAATAAACAGCCTTTTATTCTTGCAAAAGTAAATTTTTTAATAATCAATATAAATAAATAATTGGTAATATGCTTAAACGTAATAACTTAAAATTTTGCCATAAAAGTTTAGGCAGGAATACTTTTAGCTTTTCTAAAAAGGAAAACAACTCATTTTTGTGTTAGAAAATATTCATACGATTGTAAACATTTAGCAGAGAATGAAAATATAAACACTAAAAGCTAGAAAAGAAACCAATACTGACCTTATAAAAGCGTCACGTTTTCTCCAACTCGGTGCGATCCGGTTTGCCACATCAGTGCCAATTCGTACCACATTTTACGAAATTAACGTATCACAATATTGCACTTTACACAATATCCAATAATAATTTAGATTGTTATTTCTAAAAAAATACACTACACGCCCACAGCTCAGTGCGTACACCGACACAAACAGTATTCAGTAGCTTATTTTCTGTAGGCACATGAAACGTCAATAATCCAGGGCAACTTCGTTGGAAATAAAATTTCCATGTAATAACTGTAATTAACAATGCGATACTCAAGAGAAAATAAATAAAAAGGTATTCTGTTTATAACGTCTAATATAAAAAATTTATTACAACCAAAACGTACGAGTGCAATTTTTTTACCTAAAATCTGTAACAACCACTCTCTACACTGGCATAATTTTATAATGCTGTCTAGAGATGTACTACCTGAAAGCTGTTAGTCGATATCGATAATAACGCTGTGTTTACAAGAATTAGCTATAAATTACAGTGTTACAAAATATTAAAATATTTTGTATTTGTTTATTTTTATTAAAACAAACGTAGCATTTCGTGATAATACAATGAAATAAATAAAAGCGAAAGTACGATATAAAAGAATTAAAAAAAACATGAATATTGTGCATCGCAAATCACGTGTTTTAATTATTTTAATATAATACTTATCACGAAAAAGTGTCTTATTACAATAACTCATAATCAATTTTAAGAAACATTTAACAATCCAAAAATATAAAAATCAAAAAAATAATTATTTAATACTTTTTTCATTTTTATGATTTTTATTTCTGTAATAAGTAATCTATTTAATCTTAATATTTCATTTCTGTGTATAGTTATTTTTGGAGTTGTTATGGCATGTTTCATTGCAATTGAATTAAATTATTGAGACATAAACCTGTTAATTGGTAAATTTTGGAATATTGAACTTATGTTTAATATTTAATTACAAATAATGTTTAATAATGATACTCAATAACCTTTAATGCTTTGAATTACATGTAAGTATTTCAGTCCATTTCATTTTCTATAATTAGAGTCATACTCTATGAAACACCTGTATATGTATTGTTCCAACAACACAGTCAAGCTATATGTATATATATTAATATTGGCCCTCTCTATTATTTACTTTCATAATTTGTTCAACAAAAACTCACTCCATGGCAATTATTACTTCTTTTAAAAAACATCTTTTCAAGTCTATTTTATTTTCAATAACATAAAATATACAAATCCTTATTAAAAAAAAGTGTTCCATAATATGGCCCTTGGCTTTACTATGTTACTTGACAATAAAGGATATGGAAATAAAAAAGTTAAGCTAAGAGGTTAAAAATAAAAATATGCTAACGATAACATTATTATTATTATTGCGCCAATGTTAAACTTCTAAGATTTTTAAAGTGCCTGAAATACACAACAATAATTGCAAATAATCAAAATTTTTAACTTTTTTATGGACTTATACGTGAAATTATTTAATTTTTATTTATAATGTAAAGTACAAATAAAACCAACCATTTAATTCAAATTCCTGAGACAATAACTTTTAATAATTTATAAACACCAATTATTATCTTCACACGTTTTTGAGTTGGTACTGTATTTATGAATAGTATAGTCTGCTACTTGAACTTTTATTTAAGCCGGCATATCCAAAAGCTGCAAATTCAGTAAATATGCAATAATTCTGAGTTCACACGATCCTGCGCTATGAAAGACGAACTCGTAGATGTCCTGTGATTCTATATCTTAAAACTTGAAACTTAAGTTCGCTGCTAATTGTTAGCAAAATTACCTTATAGTGCTTGTTTTTGTATGTAATTTTACGTAAAATTTAAGGTAAAGCACCTTACTGCATTACTTGCCAGCTTTATGACTCTTTTATATATAGTCAAATATTACTTTGTTCTGGATTACTACATGTGTACTTTGAGACGTAACATCTCATGTCACAAGATGATGGGTGCTAATGTGAATAACAGTGATATCAGTTTCTGACTAACTGCATAGACGGTCTCTTTCTAATTTACAAGTAGCGATTGTTCGTACACGCCCGTGAAATTTCAAGACTTGAAGATTTTTAGCTGCTACTGGAACCTTCATGTTTTATCCGCCGGTCGCTGAACGATCTTGTTGACAGAACAACGGCTGAAGTACACAGGACTATAACTTATGACTGTGGGAACTTTCCCCGATATTATTTATCAGCAATGTAACTTGAAATACAAACATTCCGTAACGGCGTTCTTTGTGAAACAGTCATGCAGCAGGGATAGAAACCTCTTTCCCTATACCTAAGGTTGTTTATGCCTAAAGATTTATTTTATAAACCATCAGTTATAAATAGATATACACTATTACATCTAATTCACAAATGTAATAATATTCTTCTTTTTACAATAACATCTAATAAGATGCCGTATTATTTACGAGGAGACATTTTATAACTAACTTCCAGGTGATGCACTTGTTAGCCTATTTGTAAAATTTAAGAAAAAAAATCAGGTTATGCAGAAATAAGAAATGACCAAAAAAAGTTTTTTTTACATTGTTATCAGAGAATAGTTCTTTGATAACAATGTAAAAAAAGCAAATATGAAATTGAAAAAAGCTCTGTATATGTTTTCATTGATTTTATTGTTAAATTTGTATTGTTTACAATTTAAATTCTACTATTCTAATTGAAATACATTGGTACAGACAAATTTATTCAATATTTAATTGAAATTTTCGCATAGCAATTGAATTTTATAAATTATTTCATTTCAAACTAGAAAGAATAAACGTTTTATAAAATAGCACAGCATTTTTTCTTTCTACGCCAACGAGATTCCATTGATCGTTTCTTATAGGCTTTAGTAATTCTTTTTTTATGTGTTCTGTGTGAAAGTTTATGACTGATTCTGGAATCTTTAGATTGGCTTTTGACGCAATTACAGGGCATACCAGCCCTGCTCACAGTTTCCGATGCGCTGGGGCATTTCGCTTTTCGCTTGATACATTTCTTATAACATTTGTCCGGTTGCGGACAAGGAGCCGGGCGAGGGCGGTGCTTGTGTACGCTACATGTTGGTTCCGATACACAAGGTTTCAAACTTTTTGTCGAATAAACAGCTGAAATTACGTAAATAAGTTTTAACATAGGTGAAATAATAAAAAGCAAATATAAACGAAGGATAATGTATAAAAATTAAATTAGTGAAATTAATTTAAATGAAAAACAAACTTTTTTATTAAATAGTTTTATTTAAGCAATATAAAGTCAAAAGTCAGATACATCAGTTACATACGTATGCGTTATACATATTTTTTCATTTATTTAATAATAAATACGTGTTTCGCAGTTTTTGATTGCTGAAAGTGATGGGAATTAAGAATATTTAAAAATACGAATTTTGTATGATACAAGTTACAGAGCGTATAACTTTGTAAGTACATCTACACTGTAGGGGTTTACAAAATTTCGCAGCGCTTTCTTTTCTTTAAACGACCTCTATGTCCTTTTCCCGCACAACATGCAGTTTTTGATTGCGGTTTCCCATGCTTTCTTAAATATGAGTTATAGCTGTGACTTCCAGTCAATCTATCTTTTTTTCTCATTTTTGCTTCTTTCGATTTTCTCTTCAAAAACTTTTCAATCGCTTTTACATTTCTTGGGTTACCGGATCCCTTAAATTTTCCACATTTGCTGCATTTCGATTTGGACCTGGTCGCCATTATCGAAACTGCACTCTGACAAGGTCTTATGCCTTTCGAAATAGTTTTTTTTAAACATTTCTCTGGATTCTTGCATGGCGGCGGAGTAGGGTGACATCGTACTGGTGCGCAAGATGCTGATGGAGTGCACGGTGGGTGTATCGCAGGAGCCATTGACGCAGTCTTACTCTGCAATAAAGATGTTCATAAACAAACTATTTAATTGATTCAAGCCAAATCTGCCACTCATGAAATAATTTGTATACGTATGGCATAAAATTGTAGGACTTACCTATGTTGTTTAAACACGATCATTTTTGTTATAATTCCGGATTAAAGAACGAAATCGTCAAAGTCAAAGTAGTATTTCAAAAAATTCGCGGATAAAGGTAAAGCGTGAAAGATGTACTCACTATATTTACTCATGTTATATTGCCACTTCTGGTAATTTACCCAGACCTTGCTCCAGCTTCAGATTTTACACTAAAGTTAGAAAAAAAAGAATTCATAATTTTATTTATATAATTGCGATAAATAGCAAAAACTAGATTTGTAAACTATGCCAGAATATGAAAATAGACATGTTAAAATTTAAGTTACGACTGTGTTGGATTGCAATTGTGTTAATATATGTAAAAATAGCGAATGACTATATTTTCATAAAAATAACGTTGAGTATCTTATTTTTTGGCAGAATAAAACTATTAAACTAATACCAATTGGGTTACTTTTTCGCACCTAATAATATAAATTGATCTACGAGGGACTATGAGTGGCAGTATTGGCTTCTTTGTTAAAATTGTCAAACCGGGTCGACAAATATTTACAATTTAGTTATCATTTAATTATGAAACTTACCCATAATAAATATGTCAACACTAAGTACTGGATATGAGTATTATATCATAATTATTAATTTATTTACACTTTTAGATTTATAGTAACGTTTGACGTAAGATTTTTCATGATTGTCTTTTCTATATTTAACGATGACTGTCAATAATCTTCTAACAAAGCCTGTAAGATGGACAGTTAGCATTATTTTTTTAGGTTTTATAACACTATTTTATTTGATATAGAACTTTTTCTATTTATTACGACACAGAAAAAAAGACCCATGTACAATTACTCTACTGCCCTGTATATCTGTCGGGATTTTACTGCTTTTTAAAGAACGGGATTCTCGAACCGGCATGTTAATTTTAAAAGTAGATTTAGGGATAGTTCTTTAATATTTATTATTTAACCTAGAACTCTAGTGTAATTTAAAACCAATCTTTTACTGAAAGGGAAACTTTCGAATTATAATTTTTTATTCGGTCTTTCTCACATTCTATAATTTTCTCTAACCAATTCGTCTCTGTAATGTTTACAAAAGAACTGGCACGATACGCCACTTTTTCTTAAGAACATGTTGGAATAATTTCCAATTTCCTTATTTCTGCCATAAGACGTCCACAGCTGAACCTCCACCAGTTTCCAATAAGACCAGTCGAAATGAAGCGGCCTGCCTACAATAATTTATATATGGCTCATAAAGTATTTACATTTTTATTCAGTTTAAGTAAAATAGTTTAAAAAAAGTACTAATAATGCTACTAATACTATCTCTTTACTATCATCTTATAGCCCTTGGTTGTATATACAAAATGTAGTCACACTGTATAGGAAATGCATTACTAAAACAAGAAAAATATTTAATAAAATAACCAATTTATCAATATATATTATTAACCATTTTATGCTAAATAAGGATAAGCATAAAATACTTTAATGCGCCAACAACACACAGTGCAGTTTCATTTAGGTATGATATAAATTAACTTGTGAATATAATAAATGCAAATGTCAAAATAAGGATCACTTTAACAAGTACATTGGTTAAATGTAAGATTTGCTCTTTTGTTTATCAATATTTAAGTTTTTTAAAAGCCGATGGGGATTAAAAACGAAAATAACGTATTTTTAACAAAAGTTACTAAATTTTCATATGTAATTCATGAAGTACATCCAAATCAAGAATAATAAATAAAAAACATGTTCAAGCTATAACTTTATTTTCAATATATATTATTGAGAACAACTATTTATGGAAATACAATAATATCTTTTTATAAAGATAGGCACCAAACAAACAGCAAAAAAAAATTAAAAAAGTTAAAAGATACTATATCACATTTTGCAATACTTTTAAATTTTATAAGTAATAAAATAAAATATATGCCTATTTGCAACAATTTTAATATATTTGATTATTATTAATATTTAATGGCTGCATTTTATTCACAATACAAATGGCTCAAAAGCTTTAGATAGGAATGTAAACATACAATTAAACCAATTAACAAAACCGTGTCAACAATTATGTTTATATATATATATATTTATAAAGACATTTATGATGAATGACGAGATGTAGACATGTGGAAATGTGGACAGTGCTTTAGTTTTCTTTCTTTGATGTAGATTCTTGATAAGTCGGTGGTTGATCCTGGAAAAGTGAACATTTACAATTTCCTGTTCATACTAAATGGATGCTATAATGCAAATTGATATTTATAAATATAATTGATTTCAAACGTTTATTAAAGCTTATAAAGTATAAATAGCTAGTCAAATTTGCTTTTTATTAAATATAGAATATAAAAATGCTTAAGACAAACTATAGTGTAATGTTACAAGATACACTAAGAATATTTTATGAGTAAATTCTCAAGAAAATATTTCATTCTCATTACACACTTTCACAATTACTCTACGAAATCAATATATAATGCCTTGTTACTTGGTAATCAGGCTTTAAACACCGCGCAAAAGTTAACGAAACACAAAAGTTATTGATGATTGTAAAATGTGATACCATTCAGGACCCTTTTTTTAAATGTTATATAAAATAAAATTATCCATTTCAATTTATTAATGACCTTTTTAAATAAACGGGTAAATAAATATATCATTAGGCATTTTCTAGGAGATCAAAATTATTTGTCTCAAGTTGCATAACAGGACACACAAAAATGAAGAAAACCTTGATCATGAAAATGAAGTCAGAAATGTACACAATTGAAACAATTGTTAGGAATTGCATTCTATAATTTAAGAGAAAAATCTGCATGGTGTCTTGTTGGCATGAATCTTAGCTAGTCATGGTCTTTTTAACAAACATCTGTATACTTTAGGTGATATGGACAGTCCTAAATGCATGGCAAGCCTGATAGAGAACAAACTGCTGCTCGCTGTAGTACCCTACAGGGTTACCCATCTCAGATCACTGAGGTGCCTTACTGAGATCGCCGGTGACATCAAAGATTTGCTGGGATTTCTCAAGGAGATGAGTTGGCATGAGTAAGGCTAACCAACGAAAAATGATCGTAGTGCTGCTTAGTTGCGAAAACCAGCCCCCAAGACAAGACAAAACAAGCATAATTTAAGGTGGTTTTTGAATCAAAAAAACCTAATGCTTATGCTGTCCGGCTGCAGAATAAGTGCCAATGTTGCACTCTTCCCTGCTTCCTGCAAGAGCCACTACTGAATGATTAATCAATGAATATACTCACATTATAAGGTGGTGGTACATAAGCTGTCTGAGGTCGGTTAGGATCATAGTAAGCACTTTGAGCTGCTTCAGCAGCTTTTGCATCTGAAATGATATTTTAACTAATGCAACCAAACTACACTAATCAAAAATTATTTATCTATAATATTTACCTGTTAGCTTTTACAAGATATACCAATATGTTGAAACAATTGTATTTGTATGAAAATTTATTATATTACTTAAATATTACTTGAACACTAAAGCTACATGAAACTTTAATTTTCCAATAATGTAATTCAAAAATATGTATACTTATTAATTACTATTTATAAATAGTTTATGTAAATATATATCAGAATACTGTATCAAAAAAACTTATTCATTAGATGGTTTTAAATAAACAAAATTATCTTACCATGAGCAGAAACACCAGTGGGCGCCATTGGAGCAGCAAAGCCTCCTGGATATCCTGGAGGAGCACTAGCATTTCCTGGATATCCAGGTGGCGCAGCTCCTGCTGGACCAGGATAGTTTGGCGGAGCACCTGAAGGACTACCAGCACCTGAGAACCCAGGTCCAACTGGGTAAGTAGCACCGGCCACTCCAGGATAAGGAGGTGGATTATTTGATACAAACACGGAGTTTGGAGCTGGTTGGTCAGGGAATGCCTGAAAAAATTAGTTTTTATTTATTTCAATAACTAATAGTTTGGAATGTTATGATAAGTGGTAAATTAATATAATTTTATGACAATATAAAATATTGTAATATTAACTTTGTATAAAAAATCATACTTTTTAACAATAATAAAATTAATGAAATTTGCTTACACTGTAAGGGGGTACCCATCCATAATATCCCTGTGGAGGTGGTGCATAAGCAGGCGGTGGTGCAGCATACCAGGGACCAGTAGGAGGTGTATATGGTGGTGGAGGCGCGTCCGGAGTCACATGACGGGATGCTGGATATAATTTTTTTATAATACAAATTAAAAGAACTGTTACAGAAAAAAAATATTGATTGTATAAATCTCTTCAGCTTTGAACCAAGTCAATTCATGAGAAGATTACAGAAGAAAAAGTAAATTTAAATGAATACAAAAGTGAATATAGTCTATAAAATGATATTAGTCTTTGGCAGTTAAGTGTACATACAATAGGACATTTTATATATCTTTTAATTATTATATGCTACATCTTTTGTTTAATTTGTTCTCTATTTGGAAAAAATTCATGGATACTAAGCCCCATTACAAATGCAAATATAAGAATACACAGTGACACTGCTTTTTTACAGTAATAAATACACTCATTAGATGCAATCTTGCTAAAGGTAGTATGGGATAATGCAGTGTGCAAGTATTCACTAAACTTGTTCTCTCATCACACTTGCTCATTGCAAATAGCAGTCAGTGAATGCACTGACTGCTACTTGCTTTTTGTACCACTACCATGTTTCACCGCTTCCACTTCTTCTTTCCGGATTAATAGACTTAACTGACTGCCATATATGAAGTTATTAGTCATTTTAGGTTTATAACATTCTTTAATATTCAGTCTTATTTTATCTATCTTATATGATCAAGAACTTATTTGCAATTTTCATGAAAACTTGTTGGATGTGGCAATAAAATTTTAGATAGGCAATGAAACATTTGATAGTCTGCCCTTCTCCACAAAACTGCATGCAGTTTGAAATATTTTTAATCTTTGGCAGAGGCTTCAAACCTAGCTTTATATTACCAAGTAATATATATTGGTACCAATATAACTTACCCAAATGTGCTGCTTTAAGCATTGCTTGACCATATTCAATTGCACCACCAGATTTGAATGTTAATTTGAATTTTACTTCCCCAATGAAATTTCCATTAGGTTGGGCTCTAACTTTTCCTTTAATATAATTTGCAGAAAACATGGGTTGTTCAACTGTAACCTGAAAATAATTACAGTAATAGATCAACATCTAGGAGGCTCTACTGCCTCAATAACATCCACTTGTCTCTGTTCATAGGAAGATATTTTTTTTTTGTAACTCATCTAATCAATGTTTTTTTTAAGAATTTCAGTTTAAGAATTGTAGTGGTTAAGAATATGTGGCAGTGGACATGGCATATCACCCACCTGATGGCTGTTGGGGCTGAAAGGTTCTTAAGAGGACACCCTGAGCTGCTAGATGTAGTGTGGGTAGACCCCCTGTGATTTGACCAACCACATAGTTAAGGTTGCAGAAAGTTCCAGGATGCAGGCAGCACAAGACATAACATTGTGGTGAACTTTAAGGGTGGCCCCCCTAAAACCCCTATCTTGCAAATGTGTTTTATTTGAAAGAAGATTTAATTTGGAGTTTCAATCCATGGTATTGTAAACATTTTAATTTCAAGATTGTTGACTAATTTTTGTATCACAAACATCTGCTTATTAATCGCCCTTGCTAAAAGCTGTCTAGGAAGGCAGCACAATTGTACTTCCCTGCTACCACACAGTATTGTGTTAACATAAAAATGTTTTTAGAAAAGGATACTAAAACCAGCATACTCATATTTCATTGCATTTGATTTGGCATATTGTTCATGACATGTAAATTTTTACAATACAGTACTCTGCAATGCTATGCCTCACCAAACAGTTGTTGCCATTTTGTCACACTTATACCAGATAACTATGATGCTATTTAACAAGCATGAAGAATAATATGTTAAGTATGTTATTAATAAAAACTAACATTATTCAAAATGTACTTACATCTTGAAGGGCTATAAAAGGAAAACTAAAAGATCTCATTGGATCGGAATTATTTTTTGAATTAAAAATCATTCTATGAGTGGTGAGATACATTCGGCCATTTTTAGTCCCTTTAAATTCAGCTGTTTCATTCCCATAAAACTCCACAGTGACATTATCAGAAAACAGAATGATACTGAAACATTGCAAAATATGCTTCAAATTTATACACAGTCAACAAATTGCACAACATATTGTAATTAAATAGGACGAAAATTTGGTACTTAAGAATAAAACATTGCATGAAAACGTACATAAATTTCAAAAGTATGTACGGATTTCTCATTTAATTAAGTATTTTAACATTGATTTCAAAATGATTAAGTAACAAAAATCTCGAAAGAGGCAAAAATAAAAAAGAATATTGATATTTTTTTCCTCATAAGGAGAAATTTACACATCAAATTTTCCTGTTATTTTAACTAGTTAAAGCTTCGCAATAAATAGGTTAAAATAGCTATTTGAAACATTACAATCTCACTCCAAGTAATAGCACTTCAGCAAAATCGAATAATAACACATAATATATGAATTTAGACCAACTTTAACCATTACATGTTATATACGTATTAAATGAAATTATTACTTACCATTCACCGGCGTGTATTAAAACGCCGTGGTCAGCGTGTGCAGTATTTAGAGACATTTCAAGATCTTTTTCTATCGGATATGATGCTTACTTTTTTTTAAGTTACATGCAAGAAAATGATATATGTAAAAGCTCTCGAAATCTAGATGTTTTCGATATGTGACTCATGCAATCAATCAATTAATGATAACAAAACTATGTTGCCATTTAAAATGGCAAGAAATAGTTAAATTTGTCAGTTTTTATTACATACATTTTTCGAATATTGTTAGAAAAATAGAAAAAATAAATAATAATGTCATTTATATTTAAAAAGTATAAAAATTTATCACAATTGCGAAATCAACATAAATAATAACAACTGTTAACTATTTGTAAGTATATAGTTCTATATAAATTTGCATAATGGGTACTTTAATTTCATAGTTTCTTCAAAATTAAAAACTAATCTCCAAAATTTCAGCTGTGTTATAAATATTATTTTATGATAATCAAATCAACAGTTTTCGATTTTATTAGAATTTCAATCAACTATGTTTATTTGAGAAAAATACAAAAAAAAACTATTACAATATATCAAAGGAAAAAATAAAATTAAATGTGTGAATTTAAGCAAACAACAGTTCTAAAGCTTTAAAAGGCTATTATTTCAGTCAAATGTATGTAAAAAGTTTTTAAGCTTTAAAAAATGTACACATTTTAATTATTCTCGTAATGATTTAGCTAACGTTTTGATAGTTGTTGACACAATATTTTACCGAGAATAGCTACTACGACCTACGGTGTGCGCATAGCTATACTCTAGGAAAAAGACAACTGTGATATCAAAATAGAAAACTGAACACGCAATTGTTATTGATAACAAAAAACTAAATAATCCAACGAATTCTTTCGAAACACGCAACGTTTCCAGTTGCCGTCTGTTTTACAACTATATAGACTGCCCATTGCACTTCCATTTCCCTACGGACCCCTTATATCTGACTTGATTTCGTAGAGAAATGCCAAGCATAGCCTTCTTCATGGTTCGTTAAGCGATACTGAGCTTGCTAATCAGGCTGAGCGAGACTACGTTTCTGTGCCGTAATTCATCTCTGTTAATATACAATGATCGTCCTCTTACATCTCAAGGCACTAAGTTATATTTTAAATGTACGTAAAATATAATTATAAAAAATAAACATTTTATAATGATATTAAACTACATTCGATAAGAATAAATAAATAAATAACTGAAAAATAATCAAATGTAAATATTTTAGACAATTTTTCTTGCATAATTTAGGTAGAACTTTGTGAAATACCTAATGTTGCTTTATATTCTTTTTCATAAATACAGTCTTCATCTTCTGTCTTCATCTTTAATCTTCATTGCTATTTAATTTATTAGTATTAACAGCTAAAATTAACTTCATAGCTATTTTATCGCTTTAGTAAATATAAGGTAAAGAAGAATCTCGGAAAACTCCAATTTTTCAAATTTACTCTATCTTTAATCATATGAAGTATGCATAATATTCTCGATAAGTGTTTTCACATAGAAACGTGGTAACACTGATAAGCTGTTGACATTTATTTGATATTTAAAATTATATTTACTGAAAATCTTTTTCCCAATATTTTTATTTATATTTAACAGATTGGATATTTAATAATTTTATCCTTTATTAATTTTTGTAAGGCAATTTACAACAAAACAATTATGTTATTTCTATCTTGTGTATAAAGAAAAAATACTTTTACCCCAAAAAATAGACAAATATGGCACAATGTGATAAAGATTTAAAATTAAATGCTATTAAACCTATCAACAATGATACTGTTCATAAAATTTGTTCGGACCAGGTTAAAAAAATATTTTTAATAAATGTTGAATAATAAACATTAGTAGTTAGTATTAAGTCCTATAATGGTACTGTGCTATATAGAGCTTTTGTGGTATATCTCACCCAGCAATTACATTAGTAGCGGTCCCTTCAAATTAGGCCACAGAAATACTAACATGTAGTGTCTTTGGCTGGTTTAAGTACTGTTATAGTTGGCCTCTAGCTTAAAAGACTTATCACTAAACTGCAGTCCTTATCAAGACATTAAAGATATTATAAATTTGTCCAAATTTGTCAATATCTTTGATACAGCTTTACTTCGCATATATATTACAATAAGTCTAGGGCAACACTCACATTAATAATAAATATCAACCTTTTAATCATTCTTTTTCATAATGATAATAGAATAAATAGCAACTAGTAGCTTAAGTATCATTTAAGAATTAGTGCCTGTATTACGAAAAGTGATTGTTTCAGAATTTGTTGATAATTACATGAACGAGGTATGTTCATTATTAAACATCTCATTTATATTATAGGTTGTGCTCAATTTAGCTATAGCTGTAAAAGAACTGGTTGAAAATTCATTAGATGCAGGTGCTACTAACATAGACATTAGATTTAAAAACTATGGCATTGATTTAATAGAAGTATCAGATAATGGTACTGGTGTAACCGAAGAAAACTTTGCGGGTTTAAGTAAGTCAACCTTTTTTCTCATTTAAGAGCTAGTTCCTCGACTGTGGATTTTTTGCCCTTATTTTCAATTAAATTTGTAGTATTATTACTTAATTCATTGATTTTTTAAAATGAACTTAAATAAAAATTTCTTTTATTGAAAAGCTCTTTAGTTTCTGTTAGATGTTGGTGCTGTAAGCCTTGTGGGGCTGCTACAGCTTCATATGTCACACAAAAATTTATATTTTTACCACTACTAGTTCTGCCTATTCTTTTATACCACTTAGATGTCAAGTGGCATTTCTGTGTGACTCAAGGAGTGGTTCAAATTTTATTTATTTGAAATAATAATCAACCATTCCTTTTAGTTTCAAACTTTGTCTTTAAAGTTATTAATTAAATCATACCTTAACACTTTTTTACTTACAGCTTTAAAGTATCACACATCAAAATTAAGTGACTATTCAGATCTGCTTGGTGTGTCAAGCTTCGGATTCAGAGGTGAAGCTCTAAGTTCCCTCTGTTCTCTTGCTAAATTAACTATTATTACTAGACATCAAAGTGCTGAATATGGTAAGTACTTATACCTGTGTTACCTTTTTCTAAACAAAGCAAAAATTAAGATTTATTTATATTTTTAGCTACTAAAATTGAATACGACCACAAAGGGAAAATTGTTAATAAAATACCATGTTCACGCCAGGTAGGAACTACAGTCATCCTGAATAACTTGTTTTGTTCACTTCCTGTAAGGCAGAAAGAATTTCATAAGAATGCAAAGAGAGAGTTCAATAAAATGACAAATTTGTTATATGCATATTGTCTAATTGCTTTAGGAGTAAAGTAAGTAACTGTGTTTAATAAGATTATTTGTATTATTAGTCTTCCACTATTCTCAAAGCTCCAGGGCACATCTCTCTTAGAGAGAATGTATGAAGTATCTATAACTGCTTTAATTATCACCAAGATTGTCGATTTACTCCATAGACACCCACTGCACGTTATAAGCTGCACATAAAGATATCTATAGGGGAATATACCATAATAGGCATGCTTAGCAAGCGAGTTGGTGTTCACATTGTGATTGTACCGTAAGCTGGGCCGAAGATGCACCAACATGGTTGTTTACGACTTAGAGCGCCTTATTCCAATGCTAATGGGCAAGGCCAGTTCTTAAATACCCGAGCATACTATAAATAAACATACTGAGCAATGAAAGATGTATGGGGAGTGCCTGTTCTCAAACAGCCTGCTCCGGTTGCCGGGGTTGCGACTGCGCCTGGTGGCAGGGATCTTAACTGGTCATGGTAATTTTTAACAAACATCTATTTACAATAGTTGTTATGGAGAGACCTCTGGGCAGCGCATACCTAAAAGAGGATAAAACTGCTGTCTGTGTATTACTTTGGTTTATGGGTATACATGGATATACCCTACAGCGCTACCTGTCTCTGATCATAGAGATGCCTCCCTGAAACCGCTATCAAGATCAATAATCTGCTATGATTTCTCAAGGAGTTGGTTTGGCTTGAGTAAAGCTGGTTTCGACGCAAAATGAGTGTAGTGCCACTTATTTATGGATACCGGCCCACAGAAATAAGACAAGATTATAGTATGCTGAGGACGCTGCTGCTTACCCTCTGAAAAATCGTTTGTGAGCAGTGGTAATCATTTATAATTAATGCATATGTGTTGTAATTGTTGTAATTATAGTAAGTATTATAATTATATTAAGGCTGTATCTCGAGAATCGAACCCGAGAACTATGATGGCATGTCTCAGTTCTCTACTGCTAGACACATCAATATCATTGAAACAAAATGTGCAGATTGGCAAAGTGTTTCAGAATTCAAAGCCTGAATTACCACAGTCCCTACCAAGCTTCATTATGCAAAACAAAAGACTAAAAAATTTACTAATTCAAAACTCTTTTCAGGATTACTTGTACCAATCAAACAAACTCAAATTCAAAGTCTTTAGTAGTTTCAACCCAAGGATCTATGTCATATAAAGATAACATAGCTTGTATATTTGGTGTAAAGCAGCTAGAAAATTTATTAGATTTAAAAACTGACTATGTTCCCAACATAAAAGAAAATATTTTTAAAGGTTTGTCTGGAGATGTTAAAATAGTGGAAGAAAATTTTTCTGTAGATGATACTGAAATAGATTTATCTGAAGATTCCAATGATGCTGAAAATAATCATCACAATAGTTCACAAAATAGTACATCAAATCCTAATAAATTTCAAGGATACAAAAATGATGCACCTCCTGTTGAGCTCACTGGGTTCATTTCGTCATGTGCTCATGGCTGTGGTAGATCTGCTAGTGACCGACAGTTTTATTATATAAATTCAAGACCATGTGAACCAGTAAAAATAATAAAATTAATAAATGAAATCTATAGGCAAAATAATCCTCATCAGTACCCTTTCGTATTTCTTAATATAATCATGGAAAGAACATCAGTTGATGTAAATGTTACACCAGACAAGAGAAAATTATTTTTGGCTAAAGAAAAAGCTGTTTTGGATATTGTTAAAACTTCTGTAGTAAAGCTTTTGGAGAACATTCCTAAAATAGTCAAAATAGAAAATCTAAATACATTGAGTGATTCTACTGTCAAAGCTGATATTGATCAGCCAAGAGTTTTTAATTCTTTCATGCAACAATTTATTAATAAGCAAAGTAAATCTGATTCTGTATTAATGAAAGACAAAAAACCTGATCTTAAGAGAAAGTCCAATATATTAATCGATTATGTATTAACTAAAACCAAAAGAATAGATGTAAAAAAATGTGATGGTCAGATTGATGATTCTATACCATTGGAGGAAAATGAATGCAATGATACAACAGAATGTTTGCCTGTAAACAAACATGTGAATGAAAGTGAACCTGATGGCTTAGATAATCCAAAAGATATCGGATCCAATATAAATGTTAAATGTAACACGGAAAAATCCTTAAACAATGGTAGTGCAGATGTAATGTATTTAGAATATACCAATGAACTGCCTGACACACAGATTAGAAATATTTCCGATGTTGTTTCTGTGGAATCTCATACTATATATTGTAAACCTGTAAGTACTAAAATGAAAAATATCAGACCATCTGTTGTAACCGATAAGGAAGAACTAGGAAAAAACAACAGGAATTACATAACATTGAAAACTTCTATTGATCATGTTACAAAATTAGCAGAAATATACAACAAGCAAAAACAGAGAGGAAAACCAGACAGGTTGAAATTCAAAGGTGAAATAAATCCTTTGTTTAACAAGAAATGTGAAGAAGAGCTCAGTAGAGAAATATCTAAAGAATCATTTATTGAAATGAAGGTTATTGGCCAATTTAATTTGGGCTTTATTATAACATGTTTAGGCGATGATCTCTTTATTATTGACCAACACGCTACTGATGAAATTTACAATTTTGAAATGCTACAAAAAACAACAGAGCTTACTAGCCAGAAATTAGTTATGTAAGTACGACTTTTTTGTTTCATGAAAACTTAACAGGAAACTCCAGTCATTCATGTCTGTTATGAGCAGAGACTTGACATTTGGGTGTCCAAGTTTGCCTAAAGTAGGCTGACTACGTAAACAATTTCCGTGTCGAAGAATTCTCCTCAGATATCAATGGATAAGAATATGTATAATGCAAAACCGTCTTCCTTTGTTAATTTATCTGTTAGGTTTTTTTTGAAACCACCTCCAGAATTTCTCATTAAAAATTACTTTAGTATATGAATCTGGTTATTCCATCTATGATTGACAACCAAACAACAAGTCTTTCAGAACTAACAAAAACGTGGGAGACTCTTTGAATTTAGAGTATTTAAAATTTTTAAGGAAAAATAGTTTTGAAATTCTAAAATTACAAATATGTAAAAAAATTAGGTTATATCTTTTACTTTTGAGTCGGCAAATAACTTACTTTTACATATTTTCCTATATTCATTGGATAATCATTAAATTATTTAATTAAAGGGAAGGCCTTGGATTTGTCTTCATCAGGAAATCCAAATAATACAAGACACTATTCATCTTAAGGCTGTGATCTAGGTCTGAAATATATATATTCCATATTTCTAGTAGTTTTACCGAAGTCCAACAGTAGTACTATTGTAGAAATCGTTCTGAAATAGCATCAAATGTTCCATCACTAATATGGTAGTCTTCTTACTTTGTCATTTCATTTTTGCAATTTTATTTATTGCAAGCAAACACTAACATTCTTGTTCGATCATCATGATAGTACTCTGCTTACAGAAATGAATTCAATTCAGATAGAACCTAAATATCTGTAACATTTTTTTAATAAAATTGGTTGCCTCTAGTGTTTTATTTCCATGTCGGGAAAGTGTCGACTTTATATTGGAGAACTGTGGTAACTTCTTATGATAAAGTTAATACCAGGAGTTTTGAGTAAACCAAAAACTTTTCTATATCTTATGTACAGATGTAGTATTAGATGAATTTACTTGTTTTTTTACAGTTGTCCAACAACACCTATATAGTTTTGGGCATAATCAGGTGGGCATGTTGATACATGTTACATGGTTGTTAACACTAATTTATAGCACTGATAACCATTCAACAGTAATACTTCAACTCATCGCCTTTTTATTTATTTATGTCAGACATTTTACTGAATTCAAATAAACTTAATATCATTAATTTATTTCAAAATAATTTGCTTTCTGATAAGTGACAATATGTCGAACAAATTTTTTATTAGTGTTAAATTCACGTTCATCAAAAATGATAAAAATATGTTCGGTCAAACATATTTGTAAATAATGAATAGCCTTCATATCAATCAAATTTTTAGGTCAACAAATTAATACTGTTTTGTTTTACTAAATCTACTGAGATTAAAGTTACCAGTAATTGTACTAGTAAGTCTATCGGAAAGGAAACTCCCAGTAGTACTACTGGTAAGACTGTTCGGTAAAATTGCTGGAAATAGGCAGAAATGTAATATACCTTTTATACTGTTTTTGCAACATTATAAATATTATAATTGGTTACTATAAAGTCATCACTTTGCAGACCGCAACAATTAGAGCTATCTGGTGTAAATGAGGAAATTTTAATTGATAATTTGGAAATATTCAAAAAAAATGGATTTACCTTTGAAATTAACGAGAATGGAAAACCCACAAAGAGAGTTAAATTATTAACTATACCTATGTCCAAAAACTGGATATTCGGAAAAGATGATATTGAAGAACTTTTATTTATGTTACGTGTGAGTAAATACTTCATCTCAATAATAGAAAGCTATAATTGCGAAAATGAATGTGTTTCTATAGGTAAGGTAACTTTTCGAAATTCGTCATTAACAAATTTGCAACATTCATATGTTATAATACACAGTGTTTGATGTGGCACATTGGATAAAACAAAGGCACGGACATTAATGTCTGTGGAACATAGATCCTTATAATAATAAAAAAAAGAAAACAAAATTAATATAATCCTGCAATAACATTTTAGGAAAATCAATCAGAATTTTGCCGGCCAACTCGAGTGCGAGCTATGTTTGCTTCAAGAGCTTGTAGGAAATCAGTTATGATTGGTACCGCTTTAAATAAAGCAGACATGAAAAAACTAGTGGATCATATGGCGGAATTGGATAAACCTTGGGTATATACAATTATTTATGGTTATAGTGATAACACATTGAATCCTATAATTATTATAAATATTTTGTTCTTACATGTATTTCTCTAGAACAAAAACGGGACACTCAAAATTGTGTTTAATTTTAAGCATGCAATTCATATCAGAGTTCGCAATATTTTATTTAATATGTAGTAAAACATTTTAAAGTACGAAATTCTTCATTGACAAAGTAGTGTGAACCAAAACATTTCAGATTACACTCATATTTTGTTCAATAATTTTTAGCAAAGAAATTTTTTTTTGATAAATTTGTTTAGAGTCAAAATTTTAATGTAAAATATTTCTTATTAATTGCAGAATTGTCCTCACGGAAGACCGACAATTCGTCACCTTGTTAATTTGGCAATGGTACACAGAGAATAAAAGGAAAAAATCATGACTGATATTTTTGATGTTATATTTTTATGTAAGAAACTCATTTAACAACAAATATGATTTGTTTTATTTCAAACACTTATAGTTTTGAAAATATTAAAACCAGTGTGAGCTGTGGTTACAATAACTCCAGGAATTTGTTTATGCCAATGCAGCTCTTTAATATCCGTTTGTCCTTGATGAATAAATAACAACTGAGGGGGAAGGTTCTGCAACAAATAATTTACAAATATTATTTTTTACATTTTAAGGAATGTGATATACATAATTTTTTTATCTCTTGGAAAAATCGAAACTACCGTTTTTAAGCTGAATATATCATTTTGCAGATTTACTAAATATATTGAGTATATTCTACCTTTAGTTCTTCATCAATAACAGCATCGTCATCTCTTTCCACGGCTAAGTCCCACAAAGCAACCTGATTGTCTTCACCTGCTGAAGCTAATACACTGGCTTCAGTCCAGTGCCATTCCACTGAAGTAATGGGTGCTGTGTGGTGTTTAAAAGTTGCAACAGGTTCATTACCAACGAAATTCCTTAAGTCCCAAATATGTAGAAATCCATCATCCCCACCTGGAATGAAAACATAATTTTACTCCAAGTAATAACAGATGTTAGTGTTTAAAAAGGATTGTTACTCAGATAACACAATCTTATTCTTTAATTTGATACAATTTTAAATAAATTTTTATTTTCTTACTTAGAAATATATAAGTAATATGTTATAGATATAGTAGTTAAAAAAAATACAACTTATGATTATATATACACACACATATATATATATATATATATATATATATATATATATATATATATATATATATATATATATATATGACCACTTTTTCTTAAGTTAAAATGTTTATAAAATTATTGAGCAATATTAAAAAATTAAATGCTAGAACAACCATTCAAATCAATACAGCAGTTTCTTTAGTAATGTTTTTACATCATAATATTAAAGATGACAATTTTATTTTTACTGTAAAGTGATTTAGACTATAATTTTATACTAGGAACATAACATACATTTTAAGACATTCTTAAGTACATAAAAATTAAGAGGGGTGTAAAACTAATGAGAAAGATGTGTTTGGTCTTTGACACAGAGTTTCATAGTTGTTGTAGTCATGTTAAGTCATGGGCAGGCAATATGTGTGGATAGCTTTGCAACACCTCCAGCGATGTATAATGGGGTGACGGTTCTATGGATCTAGTATAATCCCAGGATGCACCAAGAGTCCTTGCACTAAAGCAAATCCCGAATATAATTAATTAACATTAACTTTGTTGTAACAATGTAATATATAAGATCCATCTCTGTGAAGGGAAAATTATCAAAAATATTTTGTCTTTAATTAAAAAATCATGAAAGGACTTTAAAATTGCTGTTTCACTTATTTATAAATAAGTAGCATAAATAAGGTAAATAATTATAATAATTTTGGATAATTACCACTTGCTATAAATGGTTCCTTGCCATTCCAAGAAATCACATTAATGTCACTCTGATGACTATTTTCAGCAGTTAACATACAGGCCTTGTGTGGTGCTGCCCGTGTATCCCAAATCCTTATTGTCTTATCAACTGAACATGATGCTAGCACATTTCTAAAATAATATTGTACAGATGTGGGTAAAACATTAAAATACTTATACTAATTTTAATTTGTTTAATAAATTGCGAATAATCTTTAGCTTCTAAATTATATGAAGTAATCTCCAATTTTTACCCATTATTCATTTATTCTTTATTGTATACCATAGGAAAAGTAAAGAAATCAGATGAAATGGGAAAAATGTAAATACAAAAGGTGTCATAATCAAAAATTTCATTCACAACCTTAGACAGACATGATCTCTAAGTGATCATAAACACAGATATTTTATTGGTGTAGTTATTGAACCAGTTTTCAATGAGTAATTTGGTTTTATTATAATTAGATGCTGGAGACTTACCGCTCATTAGGAGACCATTGTATATCTTCCACTGAGCTTGTGTGGCCTATTAGAGGTCTTTGATCTACAGTCCACGATCCACCCTCGTTGGGTGTCCATATATGAATATCTCGTCTACAATCACCTGTAGCTAATACCTGAAAAGGTATAAATATTTATTGCCAAAAGTGAAAGAAAAAAACTTTTTACAGAATTTTTTATAATTAAAAAGCATACATACACCCAAAGCTGTGGGACACCAGTCAATCCCAAAGCCTTCTTGCTGATGACCATTAAAAGAGTAGAGTGGTTTAACAGGGTTATTCACTGCATCCAGGTTATACCTTTCAAGAAGAAGAGGATCATCAACAGCTTGGAGTTGCTGTGTAACATTCCAGATGTCCACAATACCAAGTTCCGACCAACTTGCAGCCAGAACAGAATTTTTATAATCAGTTGCCTGTAAAATATTTGGTTTAAATTACACCTATTTATCAGACTGTCTACCTACATTTATGTATCTATGACAGATTTAAAATAAAAATTACACAACATAAAAGTGCCTTTTATAGCAGTAGCAACATGATAGAAGGATACAGAGAGATTAGTCAAAATATCAGTTAGAGATTCATTTTTATTATGTGATAACTTAAAAGAGGAGTTATTATATAAAACACAATACATAGCATATTGTGATTTGGCCAACTATTGTATATCCTTAAGTCAAAAATGAATTGAAAGTTACATTAGTACATTTAATAATTAGAAAGAAAAGGGTAGAAATTAAAAGATGTGAGTTTCTAGCATCCCTATTGTATTCTCCGATCTGTTCCTTCTTAATTAAATGATCATGGTCTAAGTTTTAGTCAGTTAATAGTGAATATTTCGTGGAGTTATCAGAAAAAAAAATATTTACAAACCCTTATCCTGTTTACACACCCTTGGTGTTTTATAAAAGCAAAAGTCATTTGAGGTTTCTTTTCTTCATCTTCTTCCTCCTCTTCATCATCATCATCATCATCTTCTGAATCATTTGCATCTTCAGGTTTTGAAGTAGGATATAAGTTTGACATTTTTATTATGAGTACACTGAAACAACCAAAAGAAAATAAGTTACATATTTTTCATAGGATATTCACTCCTATATTATAGAATTCTGGTTCCGAAATTAAAGGTTCTACTTAAAAGAAATGTATGTTTTTTAAGTCAATCTTTTAGATACACTTAACAGATTGTACCAGTAGTGCAACATTCGATACACTTTTTCATAACTAAAGGAGAACAAAATCCAATTTATTTTACAAGATGTAAACATTCCAAACAGTGTCTAATATTTTTTTTTGTTTGTTACAATTACACTTTTCTTAGAAATCAGTTCATACAGTATAATATTTAACCACATAAAAGTGTTCTATATTTTTAATCATATAAAAAATTCTATATTTTTAATCATATAAACAAAGATTAATTCTACAATGCTGAGGGCTGGATAGGAGTTGCCATATCTAAAGTAAAAGGTGAACGCTGAGCCTCAGGTGGTGGGTAATAGCCTGACACCATGACCACACATGTGAAACAGTACCATGAGTCCTAAATTCCCTCACAACAATTTATCCCACCCACAGACATTTTCCCAAGACAACTATTCACACTACAGATGAAGAGCACATACCTCTCACAGTAAACAATAGTAACAGGTCACAACACTCAGACTTTAAGAGAATGATAAAAGGAATGGGCCAAAGACAGGATATTTGGAGAAGTTTTTGTATATTGGGGAAACCTTTTTAGTATGGATAAAATCTGTAGTTGCAAATGTGAAAAATAGATCTGTAACTGAACCTTCCTTTAGACTGGTGCATATTATTTAAATAGTTCGTTTTGTAATTACTTTTTAATTGACATCATCATAATTTTCTAGCAAACATAACAACTTCCTATATTTTAGATATTTTTATATCCAAACAGTCCACCACTGCTTGCAAGTTTAGGCATGGTTTTATTGCAGTCCCCAATGTTATTAGGAGTATATTCTAGATGATTCTTTAATTTTCTCACCTGTTGAGATGTGCACTTGATGCCTGTGTCCCAGCTACTAAATACGATGTCATTGGAAATTCACTCCTATTACTTCCTAGGTTATCTCCTACAATGTCAAAACTAAGACAAGGAGCCCCTGTTTGAGCCTGATGCAGCATCACATATGCCGATTGATCACAAACTAAATGTTCGTCATCTTTTAATGGTTGACCAGGAAGGTATGTTTTTGGTTGGTTATCTTCATTGTTACTCCCTTCATCCATTTCATCATTTTCACTATCGGAAGAACTTGTTTCCATTTCGTCCATATTCTCATTTGACATCTTGGCTAAGTTAAGATTTGGATTAAGTCAATTTCAATTCGATATACTAACACCGGCGTGACCACAATATGCCCTTCTAATTCAAAATAAGCTGTCACAAGTCAATTTCATTGAAGATGTCAGTTAGAGGAACGTATATGATGAAATGGTATTTTGAATCAATGGGCTTGTTGATGGAACCTAAGTTAAATAATCTTTATTACAAATACCTTATGATTTATTTTTACCTATTATATTATATTTATGATCGTTACTAAGTAAACAAATTAATCGATTTTTTAATACTTATAAATGAATGGAAAAATGTTTTAGATGCCTATGCCTATCCCTCCAGATTATATGAAAAAAGAACTGTTTTTAAAGTAAAATAGCGACGAGTGTCTTAAGAATCAAGTTTTTAAGATACATATAAGTGATTCAAAAATACTTCGAATATGTCAATAAACACATTAGTTTTTATTTTCTCTCTAGATAACGAATTTTAGTTACTTTTATGAACTATTTATGTTTTTATTTCTTTTACAATTCCTACATAAACATCAGTGTTTTCCAACGCGGAATTACGACCCACTGGGAATAATTTAATTAATAAAAAAGGGAATATGAAACTGGGCTCGACTTTTAACCCTTTCGCTTTAAGAAAAAAATACGTTATTTACATAGGGGAACGTAAGAATTTTAAGCTTAAATGGAGCATGGCACAAAACGTTGGTAAATACTGTTTTAAATCGTCCGCATTTATGAAACAAATTTTGTCTATTCTATTGTTTCTGAAAATGTTAATGCTGTTAGCCCTAAGGCTTTTACAGCTTCATCGGTACTGAGTTCACGGAGCGGAAGGATCCGTGAACTAGATATCAAATTTGTATTCTATGTCTTCTGTATGTTTCTTTAAGTACGTTATTTTTCGATTTAATTCGTCAATAGGAGACAGTGACAATATACATTGGTCGTATAATTTCGAAATATAGGGCTAATCTATAATATTTAATTATACACAATACTTAACAATGATATTAATTTTCCTTTGATGTTGACCTTTGATGGATAATAAATAAAAAAAATTAAATGGAAATATTACTGATAAATTTTATGTTTCATAATTAAGTGTATTCCTTGTAAAACAAATGTTGGTTTACAGTTCCATTACTACGGATATAATGACTGACCTTTTTTATTTAATTCATAATTATAAATTCTATTATTTATTTTTGACCGCTAAAATTCACTTAGGAATTGTTACCGCTTTATAAATATCAGGTAAACTAATAATAATGTACATCTTTTTATATTTATAATCTGTGTAGTGTGCTGAACTATGTCAATCGTTCAGCTTTAGCTTAATTTACGCGCTAAAGAAAATGTCTTAATTTATTATGTTTGGACATACTTTGTCAAACTGCCTAGCCATAATATTGTTTTTATATTAGAGGTTGCATATCTAAATATTTCTACACCTGTAAATTTTGTTAATAATTTCAGAAATTTATATTGTTACTAAACGTAAATACTTTTCAGTCTTTATTCTCTTTATAGAAATACACAAGATTTAAGACAAGTGTTTCCATAAACGTTTTAATACTTATTTCGTACTTTCTTATGATCTGTGTAAGGAATAAGTAAATAATTATTCTACTTGTTTTGTAATTTTGAATATTACAAAGATCCACTATATAATTATTTTTAGGCCGCTTCGTAAAATGTTTGTATTAAGAAATATATCCCGAAATAGATTAATGCATATTAATAATGCCATTTATCATAATTACACATGTGCTTCAAATATATTAGAAAATAATAACCAGAAAAGAGTAAAGGTGTTTAGGACAGAGCACAATTTAGAATATGTAGAAGATCCTGACACATTTGGTAATTTATCTGGCAAATTAAGTAATAGTTTTAAGAATGTTCTAGAAGATGAAGGAGATGTAAAAGAGCAACAGTATCTAGAAAATTGTCCATTACCATCTCAAAAGTTGACTATTAAACAATATGCTGATCTCATAAAAGAATATTTGCGTCATAAGCGTTTAAAAGAAGCTATAAACATATTAGAGGTAAGGATGTTACAAGAAGACAGAGTTAAACCAGAAAATTATATCTACAATATTTTGATTGGTGCCTGTGCTGAAGTGGGATATACTAAAAAGGCTTTTAAGTTATACAATGATATGAAAAGAAGAGCCCTTAAGCCAACTGGTGATACATATACTTGTTTGTTTGAAGCTTGCATTAATAGTCCATGGCCAGCAGATGGGCTTAAGTACGCTAAGCATTTAAGAGAGCTTATGATTGAGAAAGGAATTGAGCCAAATCTTACAAATTATAATGTTATGATTAAAGCATTTGGTAGGTGTGGTGATTTGCAAATGGCATTCAAAATTGTTGATGAAATGATATCAAAGAAAATCAAAATTCGAGTACATACATTTAACCACCTTCTTCATGCTTGTGTTGCTGATAAAGAGAATGGTTTTTGGCATGCACTTGTTGTTTGGAGGAAAATGTTGAATATGAGAGAGAAACCTAACATATACACCTTTAATTTAATGCTAAAGTGTGCTAAAGATTGTAATTTAGGTTCCCAAGAAAACATATCAAATTTAATTGAATATATGACTGGACCGGCATCTTTGTCCTTAGACAAGGTTAAAAGATTGGAAATATCACAAAGTCAAATAAGTGAGTTAAAGGATAAGTTAAATAATGACAAACTAACACTTATGCTTGATAACTCATCTACATGTAATAGGGAAAAGCAAATAAAAGACATAAATCAAAACTGTTTATACTTTAATGAACCAAGTAAAGAAATTGCTGTTGTGGAAAACCAACGGATTAAATCAATACAAAATGGTCAGAATTCAGTACCAAGTGAAACTAGAACAGTTCCCAACTTATTGTCAAAATATTTGCAATTTAATCAGGTATTTTCAGTCCAAGAAGTGAGTACGCTACAAGATAAATTTGCAATAATTGGAGGTCAAGATGATTTTCTCAAGGAGATGGAAGTCATGTCAGTGCAGCCAGATATTAAAACATTTACTCAAATGTTACCTCTAATAGAAGACAATAGAGAAGTTGAACATAAAATTATGGAAACAATGAAGGCTTCAAAAGTAAAGCCAGACATAAATTTTTTTAACATGCTAATTAAGAAAAGGTGTTTGAGGAAAGATTATGAAGGAGCTTTTGTAAGTTTATGTGTTTGAAAACTTTAATTCTATCAACCCTGCCATCTTGTACCCCATTGGGTGGAAAAGCAATTTTAGTTATCATATAGACCTTTAATTTTTTAAGTACTACAACAAACTTTACTTTAAAAAAATATCATTTTTTTTCATATTGGGATCACACTCATTTTACCCCTATGCCTCTTATCTTTTCTCTTTTAAATGTTTGAGTATTTTTAACAAATACTTTTGTTTTTAGCTTATAAAAGAATTAATTGATGATAATTTGAAAACTTGTAAGAAAAGTTGGCAGCTTAAAAAAGCTGTTAAGGCAAATATTCTTACTTATGGAATATTAGCAATGGCGTGCAAATTGAAAGTAAATGCAGAGAAATTACTCAATGAAATGAGGGACAAACAATTGAAGTATGTTTGCTTTTGAAGTATTTTATTCATTTATAAACAGACATCAGATATTCATATGCTTATATACTTGGAAAGCATTATTGTATAAATCAAAAAAAATCATGAAATGCGAAAATTAAATTTTAATTTTTTTTTGTATTCACCAGGGTTAATATTGAGGTTTTAGGGACATTACTGCGACAAGGCACAGCTCAAATGGAGTTTGACTATATTTTGTACATTATGGATGTTGTTAAGCAGGAAGAAGTGACTCCAAATGAAATTTTTCTAAAACATCTGGAAGTCTTCCATGATAAATGTGTTAAAATCATTAAGCAGGTAACAAATTAATATAAATTTATTTGAGTAATTACTGGCAAATGTGTCAGTTACTACTTTATGTGTTCCCTCCCTACACATAAATATTTCTCACCAACATTTATATTCTATAGATTTTTAGGAACATTAAACTATGTATTAAAAAAATTATATAATTTCAGAAACAATCATGCCGTGAAAGTTTTACTTTGGATTGCAAACATTTTCTCAATAAATATAAAACCTGGCTAAGAGATGTACAAATAAAAGAAGTTGTAGTAGAACATCCATGGAAGCAATTTATGGTTACTCAACCAGAAACTGTGCAACGGGATAATTTTAAAATAAAAGAACCAAAAAAGTTTTATAAAAGAAGTCGTAAATATGTTCAGTATTTTCCAAAGCTTTAAAAAATAAAAAAATGTTTGTTATGATAAAATGTTTATTTGTATAGAAATATTTTTTATATTTTTATGTGGTGCAGTTTTCGATTTAGCTCTTCAAACTTGAGTAGTTTGCGAATAAAGAAGTCACCATAGCGGTGAGCTACTTTGGTGTCGGCGATGTGGATCATATCATTGTCTATATAGAAATCCAACTGAAATGAGAATTATATGCAAATTGTTACTGGGATACAAGTCCTTATCTATTATAAAATATATATAAATAATCAAGATCTTATTGTATTGTAATCATCTATATAACAGAGTTTAATTAAATTAAACATATAACAATAATGTTAAAGCTTAGACATTAAAAATAGGCTTTTAAAACTTAATAATCATGAACATAGAAATTTATTCTTAACACGTTCACGCTGGTGCTTACTACCGGTGGCGAACACAATAGACTGTCCCATCGGGCGGCGTGTACCACCGGCGTTTCGCATTCGATTTGCATCAGACGAATCACTTATTTCCATATCCATGCTTTAGGCATTAACAAAGGAAAAATAAAAAAAAACATAACCTAACCACCTTCCTGGTTGTTCTTACTGCCGGAAATCTGTAGTATCCTGTATCCTGATACAAAAATGGAACGAGTTACATAACTTGTAAAGTAAGAGCTCACTTCACAATTGAGCAAAATAATACGCGATGCAGATCTGAACAAGCGAGAAGCGCACCGCCAGATGAAACGCGACGTAGATTTGTACGCCGCCGCCCCAGCGGCGTTCACCCATGAAACAAATGCAAATCGGCGCCGGCGTAAACGTGTTAAACATGAATAGACCAAATGTGTTGTTACCTCAGAACCACTTTGGAATTTTCCATCCAATCCACTTGGTCCCTTGGTCCATACAACATTCTTCATCTTATGCTTGAAACATAGCAGATGTATGGCAAGTGCGGCATGCTCGCGAGCTGCATCTCTGTCGCTGCCGCGGGCGGCCGACATGAATGCAGCCAATTTTGCCAGAGGTAAAGTTGTATACAATTTCAGGTAAGATCTAATTGTTGGCAACATTTTTTGTTGACGAACCTGTCAATAACAAAATCAAATTGATCATCATGTCCTCCATTAGTCTCCCTCTGCAAGACATCAGCCTCCTAATATCATCCCAATGACAGATTTTTCGCTACTCGCAACCAGCGACTTCCCGCGATCTTGACTAGTTCAGAAATCAAATTAAACAAATAGGACATAGATTTTAAAATCTATTCTGTATCTTTGTGCTATGATGGTGACCAGAAGATCATGATGGCTTTCTCATGTTAAAATATATGTTTTCTGTTAGTTATGTCTTAGCAATACATCAAAATATGTAGTTTGTAATTCAATATGGTACACAAGACCATGAAGAGTATAAGTAGTATTTACATACCATGGTGAATTATTACTTTATACCAACAACTATTTGGTCAATATAAACAAGAACATATACATTTATTTTAAAAAATGCAACTTATTATTTTCAATACTTGATTATATAAGGGAAATATAATAGAACAAACTTAATAAAGAAATATTTTTGGTCTAAAGGCTATTCAATGTGTTTGACAAATGAAATTGATATTAGTGTTCATGTATAATTTAACTGATGATAAATCCTTGCATTATATGCCATATGATGTTAGGTAATTTTTTGTTACAAAAATTCTAGAGATAAGTGTGGAGATGCACTTATACATTAGCCTACTTAATATGAACAGCTGGCCATTTAAATTAACATTAATAGTTAAGAAATACAGTGCCAAATGAGAACCTTACTAATATATATATATATATATATCATACACATGTGAACCTACATTGATTTTACTACTACTTCACTTACTTCATCCATAAAAACTTGAGTTTGGTGTTTGACGGCGTCACGGCCATAGTTAGAGCCGGGCTCAATTGGCGGCGGGCACGGTGACAAAAATTTGGGGCAAGCAAATGTAAAGCAACTCTCAAACTCTCCCAAATCTCCATATTGCATTTTAAACATTTTTTCATGATAATTTTTCTCACGGAGTACCTGAAATAATACTGTCTCTAATCTGCTTTTAAGCTAAATATTTTTAACGCTTATGAAAATAAAACATTTTCATAAGTTTTTACATCATTTGCAATTATAAATATTAGATTTGCAATATTCCACAAATCACAATAATTCACTTAAGAACATTGAGTAATGAGAGAACAAACCTGCTGAATGGATTCATCAACACATTGAGGGTGCAGGACCAAACAAATGGCTAAGAGATGATACATCTGTTCAGTTTGTTTATTAATTTGATCATTCTGGTAAGATCGAGATGAGAACAGTTGCTTAGTACGCTGCATATACAGTAGCGCTGATGACAATGTACGGATGGCATCAGCATATCGACGCATCATCATATAGGCAAAGCCTACATAGTAAGAGGTGGAAATCTGACATGCCGGAACATGTGAATATTGAGACTTCTTGTGAAGCTCAATATTTTCCAACACCTAGAATGAAAAAAGAAAAACTCCTAAATATTTTTGCTTTTTAACACTTTTTAAAAAAAGAAAACTTATTTATAAAATACACACAAGGTTTCAATGTTATATTTTAGAATGTTTAGATCTTGCTTTACCTTAATGGCTTGATAGTAATCTCCCAGCAAGGAGTGCAATCTAAGTAGACCAACCAAAGAAAAATATCCTAACATCTTGTATAATGAATGACGGCCAAACTCGCCGGCCACAGAATCTGGGTCACCACCAGAAGCATACACCTGTTAACAATTGTTTAAATAATATTTAACACCATTGGTATATTGCTACCATGCAAGATGTAAAAATTGGTGGTAGTGTCAAATTTATAATGAATTATAGCTGGTACTACTGGGTACATAATTATGACAGTTTTTATAGAGGGCTGTTTATTATATTGTCATTTTTTTTTTGTAAAAGTATTTTCAATTATAATTTTAAGAATATTGATATAAAATATTTTAAAGACGATTAGAAGTTTAAAAATCTATTATGGATAGAGTCTATTGCGTTATATATACATAAACTATTACTTTCTGACAACTGTAAACCTATGTACAACAGCAAAATAAATACATCTGCTGCATGTTGTTACACTGATCATTGTTTATAATGTATTTATGTTGTAGCCACAATAAAACTCTTTAATATGGGATTGGTATCTTAGTCTTACTCATCATAAATCTTACTCTCAAATAGTTCTTGACTTCCTCAAGGTAAGTTATTCAATTTTTTTTATTGCTTACCTCAAGTTGCCTTTTGATATTAGATTTATCCACAAGTGAATGCAGAACATTAAGGATGCATAATACATTCCAGGCCTTGTTTTCGGTATTAAGAGTATCAATCTCAGCTTGGCTTAATTTTGAAGTTCTGGACCTGAAACATTATTGAAAATTGTTGGTTTATAACAATTATTTATTAAGCAACCAGTGGCCTGACCGACTATTACAACATATCATCATATCAACCGACAGGTACACATTGCAAGGCAGAGAAGAGCTTTCCCAAAATAAGCTATGTTGACTGGTCTTGTGCTGCTTACACCCTGAGACTTCCCGCCTCCCTATCGTGATCGCCACTCGAGAACATTACAGTCTGAAAGGTCAGTGGAAGCACAAACTATATGAGATATAAAAAAGATAGGCAGGCCATATCATTATAGTTTTCAATACTAATAGTGTACACTTTTAATATTGCTTAAAAAAGTGATAAGCCAAATTTAATTAGTAAAAAATATGAATTTAAGATTGTGATGTCACTTTCATAATCATGAGTCATAACATTATATTCAAACAACAAAATAGGTTAAATTAATTATCATGGGTAAACCCAATAATAGAATTGGTCTCAAGAACAACAATGATTTTAAATTTATGACAATTTAAAAAAAAAAACTAGAAATAACTGAAAATGTATGTAACTTACCTGTATTGGGCAAATGATTGAAACTGATAAACAAATTCATCTATAAGCTCCCACAACCACTGATCAGGTAACTCTAAAGGAACTGGAGTTTCAGCAGAAAGAATGTAGTTAAATAGATCACAGTAGTTGTAGAATGAATGGAACCGTTGTTCTGGTTTGGGACCACCAGGTACTCGAGAATATATATCTCTGTAGTATAATTCTTTGTACAAAATCATAAACACCTGCAGCATATAATAAAAACATTTATCAAATTAGAAATCATTGTTTTATATTATTTTAAGCAGCTTAGATTATTTTATTTTACTAAAGTTTACATTATTTTATTTTGTTATACATGAGCAGAGAATTGCTGTATCACATAGGTGGTATATTTACTGAGCTGTTGACTAAACCATGTTTCAAGGCCGAAGGCAATGAAAACAAAGATTTTAAGCACAAACATTTACAAATTTTTTGTATTAGAATCCGAAGATATCTTTGGATCTGGTAAATTCTGTTTTCACTCAATCATAGGCAAGAAAAATCAGGTCCAAAAATTTCTTACAAATATGCTATATATGTAATAAGTAAAATTACCATTAACAAGCACTAATGTCCATGAATGTTTTTAATAACCAATTTGTACAATTTGAATAGAAATTAATAATAAGAATTCAGCTTAAAGAGTTATTAAATATTGTTTGAATACTTACATGATCATTATCTACAATAGAAGCGACTTCAGATTCATCTGGCCATGGTGTATTTTCAAAAAATTGTTCTGTAAGTTTGGGGAAGCTGTTCTCATATAAGTTTAAGATTTCAAAAGTCACTCCCTCGGTAATCATGTTACGGAAGTAAACAAGAAACTTTTTTACCTAGAAAAAACATAAATGTATATGTATTTTTAGATTTATCCATTACAGTTCACTTTGTGAACTAATGATTTAAAAAAAATTAAAGTCATAAAATCAATGAGATTTTAATTTATTGTATTTTCTTTGGAAAACTTACACCTGGAATGAAAAACAAAGAATTCAAATATAACAAGACTATATAAGTGTTCACAAATATATATGTATAATAAAACTTTTAACAATTATGCAGCCTATACCATAAATATTCAATTCTGTTTGAATATGTGAAGCTGCATACATATTTAAAAAGAATTCCATTGGTGCTGAATTCTAATAAAAAACGTTAAGAACAATACTTTAATGCTTTAACTTTAATACAGTACTAACTAATTTATCTATGAAATTTATTTAACTTTTACCACATTATCTTCGAATTGGCGCCCTAACAAAAAAACATTTTTGTAATCTATTTTTTGCGTGAGATTCGATCGTATGAAGCAAGTTGGATTTGTAAATATATATATAAATGGCAAAATAAATATCTATCTGTTTTCCTTTAAAGTATACGAGGACCATAATTTATATTATTAAACAGTAAAGTTTTTTTGCAGTATTGCAGTTAAAATATAAAGTATGTGATTGCCAGCCTTCATTATTTTAGAATGCAGACACCGAATGCATAAAATGTTTAACTTACCATTTCTGGCATTTTATAGTATGATCGATCGTATTCCAAATCGTACTGCGGGTCACCTGTATGAGGTTCATAATCGCCGTAAGATTCATATCCTCCCTGAAAAATAATTTAGAAGGCTATACCTATAATGTAAACTAACCAATAACGAATTTTCGTATGTTCGTGAATGTTCGTAGAGGAATCAATTTAATAACTTATAAAATTTACCTCGTTATAATCGTCACTTGAATACATTATTTTGTTCTGAGCCAAAAGTTAACAAATACTGAACACTGGTCGTTAAGATCCTGAAGTTTTAGTAAATTCGCCAGCGGTGCAACGAGGACTACAAGGCATAGATACTAGAGTATAATATTCATCGAGTAAATACAGATCTCATACAATTTCCGTAACTAAATGGATATCAACATTTAATTTTATTAATAATAAAGAGAATTATTCGAATGTTGTTGTGAAAACAAATTCATTTCTAAGACTTAAGTGATGGTAAAATTTCGTACGAGAAAAAAAACGATTTAAGATAAAAACAATGACTGACATACACTTGAATTCAAAGAGATATATATTCTATTGTTGCTGGACTCTGTTAACTGTTTTGGATTTTACAGCTTCATCGGACCTAGGGCTCACAGATCCGAAATTCGCGACCTACTAAATTAATTAAAAAAACGTTTAAAGAGACAGAGTTCTTCTATTTGCTTCTACAGAAATTTAGAATAAAGTATATCCATAGGCGAAAATCGACCTCTACCTATACTTGACGAAAGTAAACTTCGACTTTTCAAATACAGAACCCCGTTTGTAGTCAAGAACGTCATCACCTAAACGATTTATTAAGTCTTAGTAATTGCGATGTTAAAGTTCGCGAATTTACTCAGTTCGATGCCGGTCCGGCGATTTGGGTATACTAATTCTTACTGTTCTGCGATGCCCAACATCGAGGAGGTTTTATTGTTCTGGAACTATAGTTCATTACTGTTATAGAATATGAAAATTAATATAGAATTTTTACTTTATATTGTTCTACATCTATACTTTACTGTTACCACTGTTATTTTTACTTATATAAAGTATACCCTTTCATAATTAAAAAAAAACATAAGATATACGAGGGTGAATCAAAAAGTTCTTAGAAGTGCATATATATGAAACCTTTTTGGATCAAGTTCTATATTCAAATTAAAGAGTGTCTATCACACTATATTTATGCAGACTGTCACTTGTTTTTGTCAGTTCGTTCGAATGTAATAAATTTTTTTGTACAACGAGTTGCTAAAAAGTCAAAATTATGGATAAAAGTGAGTTACGTGCGGTGATAAAATATCTCAGTTTGAAAAAAATGTCTACGAAGGAAATTTTTTTGGACATTCAGCAGACATTAGGGGGTAATGCTGTACCCTATTCTACGGTTGCGTACTGGGTGGCTGAATTTAAAAGAGGTAGATCAAGCTGTAAAGATGACCCGCGTTCTGGGCGGCCTTCAACCTCCGTTACAGAAGAAAATGTCAAAAAGGTTGAGAATCTGGTTTTGGAAGATAGAAGAATGACTATAAAACATATAGCTGAGATCCTAAAGATATCTTTTGGTAGCGTTCAATCCATTTTAATTGATTCACTGGGGTTCAAAAAAGTGTCTGCAAGATGGGTGCCACGAATGTTAACCGACGAAAACAAAAAGCGACGTTTGGAAATTTCCAAGCGTAATCTCGAAATGTTCCAGCGTGATTCGGATAATTTTTGCCGTCGTCTTGTCACCATGGATGAAACGTGGGTCCACCATTTTGATCCTGAAACTAAAAGACAAAGCATGTCTTGGAAACGACCATCCTCTCCATCCATTAAGAAATTTCGAGTTGCTCCTACCGCTGGCAAAGTTATGGCCTCTGTGTTCTGGGATAGTGAAGGAATCCTTTTTATTGATTACATGCCAAAAGGTCAGACGATTACTGGAACCTATTATGCAAATTTAATCCCGAAAGTGCGTGTAGCGATTAAAGAAAAACGTCGTGGAAAACTGTCGTTGAGCGTGTTGTTCCTTCAAGATAACGCTCCTGCTCATCGATCGGAAGTTGCGCTCAACGCAATCCGCTGTGCTGGCTTCAATCTCCTTGACCACCCACCATATTCTCCGGACTTAGCCCCAAGTGATTTTCACTAATTTCCAAAATTAAAAGAGGAAATTCGTGGAACAAAATTTCACGATAATGACGCGGTTATAGCTGCCGTAGAGGACTTTTTCGAGAGTCAAGAAAATAATTTTTTTTCACAAGGAATAAGGAAGTTAGAAACGCGTTATTCTAAATGCATTGCATTGGAGGGAGATTATGTAGAAAAATAAAATATTATTATTTAAATCTTTGCATTTTTTAATATTGATTCCAAGAATTTTTTGATTCACCCTCGTACCTTTCACGCTTTGAGAATTATTAATTTTACACCATAAACGCTTTAGTTAATATTTCATTTGGAAATTTTAGAAAATATTAATGCTTATTGTTTTAGAATATGTGAACAAGCCTTTCTGCATTATAATTAAATCTACATATTAGTAAAAAAGAGCGATACAATTACACACAAAAGAGCAAGGGATTGATTTGTTCAAATAAAAAATTAAGGATAATGAAGGAACCTATTCAAATCCTTAATAATGTCCTGAGCTTTCTAAGCGCATCACACTTGCAGCCGCTTCGAATCCTTAAACAACATGAAAGCTTGCCGCTTTGCCAAACGAGCGAGCCGAGAAGGGTTACATATAAAATTTCAAGCCGGTAGGATCGCTGTGGAACTTAAATGGCGAATTTAAAGTACACGTATTTGCGGTAACAGTCAGGGAAATTAGGTCGCCGGGTTTCGGCCGGCCTGAGCCGGGGAGTGCTTCATGGACCGGGACTCGAAATAAATTATAGTGATTTGTGTATTTTATTATTGTCTTCTAAATAATAATTATAATCACATTTGATTAAATTTATATTCAAGATGACATTTGGTTTTTAGTTAATCAATTTCATATAAGTTTGTTAATTTTGATAACTAATATTTCTAACTATTAAACCTTGTATAGTCCGGAAAGTAATCTAGCCTTAAAAGTTAACCCAAGCTAGTACATATCATTTAGCTAATAGAAAATTTGCGCATGACTTTAACTGTGATGCGACAAGTCATTTACAGCATACTGATTTGCAAAGACAAAATGTGCTAAGGTTAATGTTAAATGTAACTATCGAAACCCATAAAACATTTATCAAATAGTACTCATTTGAACAGTGAGAACATAAGGAAATCTGTACTATGTATAAAAATATTTTTACATATGCGTATTAAAAAAAATTGCATCCTAGTATGCCTAGTGCTAATTTTTGAGTTTAAATGATAAATTGACGTCTTTTTATCTATTAATTTCATTTAAATATTCAACTTATAAAGTCACGTGTTTCGAAAACGTTTCTTTTTTGTTATCACTCCCATTGTTAAAATCCACAAAGTGATCGCCACTTGACGTCCTGACGCAAAAAGGTAGAATGTCGCTTGGATGCGCTATCAATCCGTTTAGAGTAGACTAGAAAAGACACCACTGTGTATATTAGATCTTATGTCTATCCCCGTCTCCTTGACATTTGTAAAGCTAATAATTTAACTTTTTATTTTACTTGTACAGTAAATAATAATAATACTCTGGTAGATATTTTTAAAAATTCTAAAATATTTTTTGCTGTATTTCGGTAACAACTATATATATATATATATATATATATATTTAAAAAGATTTTTCAAATAAAAAGTTCAATGTCGAAAATTAAAAATGCAGCATTCTATAGAGAATTTAAAGCTGTTATTATTTATAACTAAATTATTTTTAAGTCTGACCAGGAAATTGTATGTTTATTTAAAGATCAGAAGACAAACATGACAGACGGACTTATAAGAGCGGTGACTTGATAGAACTCTGAACGAACGTCATTATAGTTTTTTAAATCATTTGTGCGTCAATTGTTCTTAGATTATTTGTTTCTTGTGCAATCACTTTTCAATAATGTTTGCAAAAAATGTCACTAATGTGTTTGTTCGTAGTTTAGCTTTTGGTCAAGGCCCTAAAGTAATGCGTAATATCTCAATATCTGCTGTTAATAATGATATAGTCAAAATACAAAGCACAAACGATTTCAAGGAAAAAGTAATAAATAGCAAAGTCCCCGTGGTTGTGGATTTCTTTGCTACGTAAGTATTTTAATAATCATATATTGACGTTACCGAAAAATTTAAAAGTCGGCATACTTTGTGTCTACATTAATCTAAGAATATCACCGATGCCGAAGCCTAATAGAAAACTTATAGAAAAATTGTAACACTATAGGGTATAAGCTGTAGTCTCTAACCTCTATATAAAAACAATTCTAAATCAAGCGATGTCATTAACTCTGTCTTAACTCACTATTAAAATTGTTGTTCGTAATAAAACAACTACTTGCAATAATAAATAATGATTATAATAAATGTGATGTAACATGTAAATGTCACTAAATTATATTTCACCTACATGTTTCATGTATAAATTTTAAGGGTATACAAAAACACAAATCAAAGTAAGGAAAGTTTTTCATGTGCATGTTACAGAGAATAATTTTATTATTGTGTCAGATTTTAATTAGCTAAGTCTAAACACAGAACTTGAGAAATAATATTATTATTATTAAAATTAAGTATATGTAAGTTTAATTTTAATAATTTATCTTAACTATGAATGTAATGAAATATGGAGTAAATGAAACAATATGCAAGTTAATGTACAGAAAAAAATGTATGTTTAAGTTTATTTACACATCAACATTGTGAAATATCATGATATGGGTGATTTTTGGGCAATTTGTAAATATACAACAATGTTAAAATTTATCAGCCCTGTATTGGTAAAGAATAATAATATTATAAAGCCTTATTAACAGGGACAATTTATAAGAAGTTATTGTTATTATATTAAGAATAAAGTTTCTATGTTTATATAATTATAGAATATATACAGAAGTTAGTGTCAATGAGAAAATTTCTTTCTTCAATTTAAGGTTATGTTATTGTTGGTACATAAGTGTAACAGCCTCAAGAATATATAATCTCATATTTATTCAGGTATTCTAAATAAGCATACCACTTGCAAAACAAAATATAAATGTATATTATGTACATTTGTATATGTAATAAAGTACAAAATTTAAAATTTTTGCTTATTTTAGAGTAGTGGCAGCCCTCTGGCAGAACTGAGACTTGCAATCATTGGTTGCAGGTTCAATTCACGAGGATCAACCTTATGTAATTTACACTTTGTGCACTAATAATATATGGTTGCCATTGTTTACAAAACAAGTTTCCAGAAGATAGACAACATTCTTTACATTACATAACACAAACACTGCAATTGCTAACCCGCCTACCAAGTGTTGCAATTATGGTATATCCTCTCATAAATTTTATAGGGGAAGGCCTGTGTGTTGCAGTGGCTGGCTACGGGCTGGAACAACAATGATTTCAGAGCGCACAGCCTTGTGTTTTAATTATTTTACCTCATATCTAAATGTTAGGAAATTAATAAAACAGAATGATTCAGTTCTATAAATAATAATAAAACATATCCAATAGTTTAAAGAAATAAAAAAAATGATAGTTTATATGCAACATTGCAATATGAATAGTATATACTCTTAATAATCAATTTACTGTTTATATTCCATCACTAAACACAGAATTATTGACTGTCCAGTTTACTCAGGATAAGTTTAATTGAATCTTTACTTTGTGAATAAATAAATAATGATATCTTAAAAAAAATATATTCTATGCAAATCATATGATTGTTCAGTCAGAACTACCATATTAAATTGTTATAAATTTAATTTTGTGTACTCTAGATGGTGTAATCCTTGCCGCTTGCTAACTCCACGTTTGGAATCCATAATCTCTGAAAACAAAGGAAAAGTGGTTCTTGCAAAAGTGGATATAGATGAACAAACTGATTTAGCTCTTGACTATGAAGTGAGTTCAGTTCCAGTTTTGATAGCCATGAAAAATGGAAAGGTGCAGCACCGCTTAGTTGGCTTGCAGGACACTGACAAACTAAGAAAGTGGATTGAACAGTTCACAAATGAAGAATCTAAAGCTGAAATAAAGGCATAACTTATTCATAGCATGTATAGTACATTGTTGTTGAAATATGTAGTTGGTGTAATAAATTAAAATAAAACAAAGTGATTTATTCTTCTAAACATTGTATTAAACTCCGAGCTCTTTTATAAACAGTATCCTCAGGTTTTACAATTGTAGAATCTTGTGAATCTTCAGTGTCGAGGTTGGTACTAGTGTCATTTTTATCTTGTTCATTACTTTGTGATTCTGTCCAATCATCCATTTGTTTAATTATTTTATTGGCATCAGCTAGCAGAATATTTCTTACATTACCTTTGGCTGATTCAAAATATTCTAGTAAAATTGGCCATGAGGCATCTGGAATGAGACTTGAAGAAAACTTGTTCTTAAGTAGCCAGACTTGCTTAGCTTTCATAAACTTCCAATTGTCCTTGTCATGTTTCCATTGTGATAAATAATTAAGACATTGTGATTTCAGTTGATCTTTAGCTACTGCTGCAGCCGCAGCTTGACGTTCCGCATGTTTTTCTTTCTTCAGTTGGCGATTAGACTTTTTGTTTTTTGTGCCCGAAGATTGTACAGGTTGTGTTTTTTTCTTTTTGGCTTGTTTATGTTGTGTTTCTGTAGCATTATCATTAATTTCATTTTCCACGAGCTTTCTTTTTTGTGACTTTTTGTCAAAGTTGTTCAAATTCTCGATTTCAGAATCATTCTCAACCGTTGACGTATCTTTGATTTCACAATTGGCGTTAGGTTTCAGTTTCTGCATTTTTTTCTTTTTGCCCCCCATTTATTGTTTGTTTAGTTAACCTATTCAATACTCAACACCACTCACTTTCAATATTTGAAGGCTACTATATTGTATTTGACACGTGCTTTAACACGTTTTTGCGAAACTCCATGCACAGATATTTATAAAATTTCTCATCTTTGAAGTTAAGATAAAATATGATATTATTTATGAAAAAAAAAATATTAATGTTCTTCAAACCATAGCTTATACTGGTTTGAGGTATTAAGATAAGACGTAGCAAATAATTTTTTGATGGTATCATAAATAAATTTATAAAATATAATTAACTAATAAAACTTGTTGTAAAATAAGGTCAACTTGATGAAAATTGCTAAAATATAAATTTGTCGAAATTAAGGAATACCATGACCCGTGCATCGTTCTGTAATTTTTATATATCAAGTAAGTGTCAACGTGTCACTAGTGGTTGATCGATAGAATCTGCATTACTTTTAAAATGGCAGCTCCTAAATATAGAATATGGCAAGCCTTTTCAAAAATAATTGTCACATCAAGACAACTTCATGTTGCTCTTATTTTTTCGATCGTCATATGAAGTATATCCTAATTAGATATACTTTCGATTCATAATGAAAGTTAATTACATATTTTTAATAATCAATAATTTTTAATGCGTGAAAGAAGAAATGGAGTCCTTTCGACGACGAAAAGAATAATGTTAAGTTTAATTTTTTTTCCTTAAATATGATCTTTTTTAAGTAATACTTAATAGTTATTAATACTTAAGTTATTTAAGTTTACCATTATCATATTATTAGCAGAAGATGAAAAAAAACTTGATAGATTGAACACCAGCTTAGTAATTACTTACATTAAAAATATTTATGACAGTTGGAAAAGATATCAAATTATATTACTGTCGGAGAAAAAATTATAAAAACATCCATTTCTGATTAGTATGCAGGATGATAACAGTGATGTCAATGATGACTAAAAAAGTTGAATGTGAAGGAAGCTATTCAGTAAACGTCTCGTCATACGATTTAAAATCTGTGAATCTAATATTATTATTAATAAATTATTAAAAATATAGCTTAAAATGTTATTATGGTTAATAATTTACTTCTTTATAACCCAAAAAAGATAACTGGTCAAAAACTAATAAAATGTATTAAAATTAACTTAGCACTATAATCAGTTCATTACAAAATTGTGATATCATTATAACACATTCAATTAGTTGCTGCGCATATAAAATTCGTAACATAAATAGCTTTCATACTACAGTCTTGTTCTGAAAACTGAAAAGCGAAAATATGTTCTTAAAAGGATTTCATTGAAAATGGTACTTAAAAAAATGGTACTGAAAAATATTAACATACTAGGACTGGTGTGTTAAAGCTTGTTAAATTAATTTTATGTCTTCATCGCCCGAAGCCTGGTATTGGTTGGTTTATTTTGAGGGCGTCCTAGTTAGTAAAATTTACAAACGAATTAGACGTATCAAGTTTCTACGTAACCGGCACAGATGTGTTGCAGTTGAAGTAAATTCTATGTTAGTGATATATACAATTTTGTTATACTGTTTAATGTGGCCTATAAATCAAGGCATATATACAGTTAGCCTATTAAATAATAAAATAACTAGAAAATGCTTGCGACTTCAAAACGTACGTACGTAATAAAATATTATTAAATATATATATATATACAGAAATGAGATGCAACCATAATGAACAGGATTTCTAAAAATAAGTTTTTTGTAATAAAATGAGAAATATTATTTTTTAAGACTGTAAGTTAGTACATTTTTGAGGCATAAATAATGTATTTTATTTAACAAAAAACTGTTTCGTTTGGTAACCCTGACTGTCGCAATTTTTGGCACGTCACAGCCGCGTCATCATGTCTCCGTGTCTGCTTTTATCGCTGTGGAATTAAATTAATCGACTATATCACATTTAACTGATAGGGGTACGAGTTGAGTGCAGTTTTTTTTATTAAATTTAGACATGGAACTGCTTAGTCAGGTGTCTAATGTACAATTTTTGTACCCTGCCGCAGCTGTTGCCGTTGTTTTAGTATGTGCCGCGTTAGTATTTATTTTTGGATTTCACTCAGCGGAACAGCCGCAATTCGATAAATTGCCTCTTGTTTTAGACGATAGAAAATCTTCTAATAAAAAGAGAAAAATTAAAGAGAAGGTAAGACATTGTATTATCTTATTGGCATATATTCCGGCAGGAACAATGTGCGCTCATTTTATTTTTAACTTGTTAGCATATATATAAGTTTTATTCTTACTAAAAATTTATTTAACAGTGGATATTTAGGAAATATTTTTATAAATAGTATTTTGTTTCAGAAATCCTCACCCAACCGTACTGTCGATGATGTGAAGACAAAGACAGAAAGTTCTAAAAAATCACCGGCTAAGGAGAAAAAAGAAGAGAAACAGAAGGAACCCGAGAAATCTAAATCAAAGGAAAAAGTTGTGGAATCAAAATTGACGAAGAAAGATGCCAATGAAGTGAAGAAGGGAAAGAAGAAGGCTGCTACTGAACTCGAAAAGCCTGCTGATTTCGATGAAGGTGTCTGGGAAGAGGTTCCCAAAAAAAGTGATAAGAAAAAAGTGAAAGTGCCTGAAGACAAGGATAAAAAGGAGAGTCCTGCAAAAAAGAATAAGAAAAAAGTTAAGGATGCTGATGTTGAAGCTGCTCAGCCAACCGAGGAAAGGAAGGATGTTATTGCTAAAGTGACTGTCACTGTGGATTCTCCACTTGACGAAGAGTCAAGCCGTGCTCTGCAAGCTCAGGTTGAAGAGTTTCAACGAGTACTTAAGGAGGTATACTGTTAGTACTTAAGAGGGTAGTAATCTTAAGCATGTAGAGAAAATTTCTATAATTTTTTATGCACTTCATTTTCGTTTGTGAAATATGTTATGATATATATCTTATTACTAATTAATTAATAACTATTTTTATAATTATTATTAATTAATTAAATTAATGTGCTGCGATAGGTTATTATTTAAATCCATAATCTTAATTGGTTGGTGGGAGCTATACAAATTCACAAATGGAGCCTGTTTTTACTAGAATTGACTTTTAAGAAATTTCAGCACATAACTTTAAAATGTTTTACCAATAATATGGTTTTACAGGCAGAGAAACGTGACCAAGCAGCTCTTGGTGGCACCGAAGAGGAGGATGGTGTTCAGAATGAGCTACCAGAAGTGAAAGATCTCAGAAGCAACAAGAAGAAAGAAAACAAGGAAAAACAAATAAAAAAGAAGACAGTTGAGGTATGGTTTTGATATTTTAAACTGACATGACAATGATGAGTTAACTCACTTAAATGAAATATCATTCAAAATTCTAAAGAGACAATTTTCAAATCTCAAGACATGTATATGGCATAAAATAGACCACTTAAGAAGAAAGTATAAATAAATATATATAAAGAACAATATAGGATAAATATTGTTTGTTACATGAACTAAAAACCTGTCAGTCGATTTTATGGATACATTAAAAATTTGATCTATTATCACATAAATGTAAAAGATTAAAATTCATATATAGAATACATTTTTCTAAGCTTCTTAAATTATAGTCCATTTCTTGATTTTCAGTCTGCTGTTATTAAGAATGCTCCTAAAACTGAAGAGAGAGAAGTGCCTGATGTCTCTGAAAAACAAGACAACAATCAGAATGCACCTGCATTTGATGAACTTGGTGGTAAGTTGTGTAACAATAAATTTTGAGAGTATTATTTTGGTAAAACCATTACTGCAATAGAGACAATATAAAGCATTATATAAAGCAATAAGGCAAAATAAAGCAACAAATTTTGTATGAGCTAATCTGTACATAAAATGTTATATCTTTAATTTAGAATGGAACATGGTCAACGAGATTAATTTTGAAGTTATTAAGTGCATAATCTGGTTATTATATAGTTATTAATGATGAGGGGAAAACTATTACATTTGTTTTATTGTGTTGTAAAAGCATTTCTATAAAACAGTTTGAATTTTCTCTCAAATAAATGGCAGAATTTAATACAGACAATAGTAGTATAACTTTTATAATGTCATATTATAGTCTTGTTCCATTACCATCATTTTATCTTATATTATTATTTTTAACAGCTAATTCATTAAATATATGCAACATTCACAAATTTTATCCTATATTTCTCATATCTTCAATGATCAAATTACTATGTCATCTGACCTTATATGTGGACTTTTCAGATACTTGGACAGATGCCAAGGTTTCTAAGAAGAACAAAAAGAAAGCTCGAAAAGACCAGTGAAATGCATGTTGTTAAGACAGGGTCCAGTCGCGTTGGGATCAGCTCAGTTGCTAGCTCAGTGCTGCTCATCACACCACAAATAAAACTACATTATATGTTACTACATTTATATTTTAATTTGTGACATGACATTCAAAATAATATCTCTTATTTATCTTCTTTTATCATTATTGACTTTCAAAATTTTTATTTATGTTTTCCTCTCTTTGTAGTTTTATATGGTGTGAAATTGTTTACATTAAGTTTTAAGATAATGTTGATATACACATTCAGTTACTTTACGTCCATGTTTTAGCTACATATTTTATGTTATGATTTGTTTTTTCATTATAATTTAAATAATGTTTCTAAATAAGGCATAATATGATTTGTTTTGTATAATGTTAAGAGTCATTACATTCTAATTGTTCTTCTAATATGATGAGGGAACCTCTTGGAATCTGCAATATGTCTTGATGTTATTCTGCAATATATTTTTGTCATTGGCTTTTAGATGTATTGTTTATTCTTTGTTTTAGCTCTGTTATTGTTTCAGTATGTACCTGTAAGTTTTAGAGACTTTCATATGGACATTCATGAATTTCTGGTGCTTGTAGAAATAAGAGTTTTTTCCCCTCATTTCATTCCAGCCATGAGCATTGTTTAAACTTATGGGTAACACATCTTTGTGTTAAAATCTGTAAGTATATTGTTATTTATTACTTTTATCATAAACTTTATTGTTTCATTTAAAGTGTCTAAAAAGTGGGACCTAATTGGATATTTATCACAAACTTTTCTCTTATTTTACTAGACTTACTCATTCCAAAAGCTGTTCTGTTAACTTTTTTTTATCAATATAAGTGATTTCCGTCCATACAAAAAGTGCTCATTTGTCAATCTTGCAAGTAGTTTTCATCCAATCAGATTTCCTTTAGACTGACACATATCTGGTAGTTAAGTGATATTAAAAATATGCTATCTGTTGTGGTAGTCATACAAAACATCGATTTTTTATTGCAGATTCCTATTTTGTATATGTAGATTTAAGATTAATGTTTTATTCAAAATGTCTAAAACGGAATAATATTTTAAAATTCGTCGTGACTTCATATGTAAAGTCTAATTTATTATTGTAATTAATGGAATAAGAGTGAGATCATAAAAAAAATTGAATTTGTCAAGATTGACAAGCAATAGTATAAGCTTATAGACTTTTAATACTACGAATTTCTAAAATTAGTTGTTAAAAATTATGGGGGTTATCGGCTGTGCAAAAACACTTATATGGGATTATTTCCTTGCACATGAAGTAACTTAAATCATCTTTGCATCAGTCATAGAAATACTGTATCCTTACATAGTCATGTTCACATACATTTTGATAAATCTTAACATTTATTTACGAAATTTTACTGCACTTCCGTGATATCTATTCATGTTGGAAGGTGCAATCTATAGATAATCCTCATTGCGTTAGTATTTAAATATGCAAATGAAAATTAATAAAAATCCTTGTAACATCTCTCCCATGGATAAGTATCCTAAAGTGAACAATTAAAAAAATCCAGAACTTGATGATTTATCTGATGTTAGTGACTTAAAGACACTGGTACTTAGATCCTATGTATTTACAAATTTATGCTCTGCAAATCTAATTACAGTATCTACAAAGAAATAATTAATAATAAATAGTACATTAGATATTATTTTATTTTCAGCTTCATGATCATACATAGAATATTAGTAGACATAGGTGTGATGCATACTTAGCATGAGTGAAATTTCCTTGAGCTACAGTGTCATACAGGTTGTATCTTGAGAATGTTACTGTTTCATGTCTCTGAAATGTAATGAATGTGTAATATATTTTTTTAAAATCAATAAAGAGTGATATTGATTACAACATTTTTATTTTATATTTTGAGGCTGACCATTAATCTTATCTTTATTCTGCCTTCATTTTAAATAGCTTTCAGATATTTGTAACACTGGGGAAAATATAGGCAACCCTACTGTTCCCAGTACTAGTAGACTACGACTTTTTCCTTTATTCCACACTACAAAAGCATTATTTTTTTCAAATAATAATGACTATCACAAGAATTAGAAAGCTTTATGAGTGGTATGATTCATTAACATTTAAAAAATACGTTTCATTACTAGCTGATGGACCTGGAATATTAATTCTAATAGTACAACCATAGTTTTTATTTGATATTTTTGTTAGGAAAAATATTGTTAATTTATATTAAACATGTGCTTAATTTTTTGTGCCAGGCCACTGTTACTATAGCCCGATTGAACTGCGTCGAAAGCGTGCACGCCTGCCGCGTAGTACAGCTGTATCGGACAGACTAGTGCATTTTATTTCATGAACTGATCAGAACCATGTTAAGTTAGTCATTTTATTACCATAAAGACTCAATCACCTAAATTCTCATGTTAAAAAGAAGCTGCAACTTAACAAACCGAAATTAACTCCATATTATGACAACAGCCAGTTTTTGTAAGGCATATCAGCAAGTACAATCAAGTTTAGCTTTGATTAAATAAATAAATATATGTATATCTTTTTAAAAAGGACGTCAGTGTGAAGGTAAAATCCGTACGTGATTTAAATATTGTAGTAATAAACTTTATTCAACATCACAGGAAGACTGCCAAAAGCACCGATTGAGCAATTACAGTTTTGAGAACTTATAATCAACATTCTGTTCAGGCGTTATAGTAATTCAAGTCACGTTAAACTAAGACTAACAAAAGATTATTCATAAATTTTCCAATCTGTAGATAACAAACCGTTTTTAATTCTGATATGAAAGGGGTCAAGTTTCTTCGTTTATTTTATACACAAAAATTAAACAACCTACAAAATACGCGATATAAAATAATAACATATTCCAATCCGTATCAAACGTATTTTTGTAGTTATATGATATTCTATAAATTATAAAGCGAGCGTAGTTAAGAAACATCTCTTCTTAATGGTCACTTCATCTCTGAAGGTCGCATCCCTCTTAAAACGACTTGACGGAATTGATTATAAGTTCTTTTTACTGCCACATCTGCTATTTTAGGGCAGTACTAGTAGAGAGCCCAGTTATTTATTGATTTGACTTGACTAGCGCAGCAGGTAGGTGAATACCCATATGATCTTTTCAGTCCAAAGTAATCTGAATATCTGCGGCCGATGTGATGAAAATAACTTGGGCGTCGTTGGTATCATATTGTAGGTAATCTGGTGTCAAAACATGTACAGAAAGAAAGCTGGCAGCCGACGCTGCTCTACCAGCGCTTATCGGAACCAGCCAATGTTACTAATCTGCTCTGGTAACACAAAACCAGCGCCCATAAGCTTGTCGGAGTTTTTCGGCGTTGGTTTTGTGCTTTCTTGCAATGACGATAGTTCTTTTATGCTAAATTAGACAGGTATAAATATTTTGAACTAATGTTTATTTATCGACCACCTTTTAAAATCAATTTTTAATAGCATTGTAACATAAAGCAGTCTCTTGAACTATAAGCATCTTCATTTTACTAAAGCCTTGTTGATGTTTTTTTTATTACTGTTATATTATTTGTTATTTTTTTAGGGTTGTTTTAACGGCCTAAGTTTTTAAAACGTATAGGGATTAATTTAATGATGGCAATATTTTCTTCAGTTTTTAAACATGTACAGGAAAATGCTTATAATAGCAAATTCTCTTAAAGCTAATTTATGTTAAGTATAGTCATTTTAAACATGTTTAATTTAAATAGCCACATATTGGTACACGAACTTTAGCAATCATTCATAAAATGAAAATAATTGGTACACCTTAAAAATACTGAATTTAATTGATGATTAAACATACTTGCACCTATAGTTACGGTGTTCACTAAGGCATAGCCAAAACCATATAATCAATTATTTATTTTACAAAATTTTACAAAACCTAAAAATTTTTATTTAAAAATTTAAAATGGCATTATAAAAACATGTCAGTTTTGACTTTTTCATTGTTGACATATCAGTAGTCAAAGCTTTCTTGTTATAATGAAGGCAATTTCAATTTGTTAAAATGAAAATATTGGTCTAAATTTTATTTGGAAAAACAATCGATACAATTATCGTCAATACTTTATGAAGGATATCATTTAATCCCTAATTAAGACACAGTGTCGCCGTCGGTAATTTAAAATACATATCGATATTTTATGCGATACATCAATTGCTTTTCTAAAGTCAAAAAGGAAACAAAGTTTTTAAAGCATCGATAGAAACATTAAGAACATTTATAAATTCTGATACATAAAGTTCTATTCCCGAAAAAATGATTTAGTGGCTCGTAAGATCATATTCCTTAAATTAGATATATACATAGATTATTATAAATGATTGATACGAATCTTAAAAATATGTAAACATTTTTACATATCATCCTGTTCTGATTTTTTACTTAGTGACTGTTAATATCATTCGTTGAAAATCATATTTACCCTATGTATCACCAAATGTTGTTTTTGCTTCATCTATGAATCCCAATATTTATTGCGACTTATTTATGCCATGCTGTTATGTAAAATTCGTGTAGGCTAGTACTGCTTTTGCATCCAGCTTCAAGATATTACGCATATTTTTATGTAAAATATCTATAATGTTATTTCATCTACAGCAAAAAAGTCGAAGGCGTAGGAATATATAGTCGTGTCTGGGCAGGGGTCATGTTATTAGTAATAATCTTGTATTAAATATTTTTAATCATTTAAAAAAAAATCATGTAAAATTACAATAAATAAGCACGTGGTATTATGTTAATTTAAAAATTGATATTAGTACCAGATTAAAAAAATTCGTAAAATTTGTTCTGGAAAACTTACTAGGCAACAAAACATAAAAATATATTAAGAAGTGTACAACGCATTGCAAAAACACACCGATGTATCGGAAAATATGCACTACAGCTGATGTCTCCGATTTGATACATCGACTAGTATTAATTTAGTAAGTTGTTTTTAGTCTATTGCACATGTCGTTGTCTACTTGTGTTGTTCTCGTGCTTATAACTTTGACGTTTTATCATTAAACTAATGTGACTTGGATTGTTTATTAGGAATATTAGAACAGTTTGTCTGTGGTTTTTTAACACCATTATGCCATCGCGATACACTCCGCAAGAATATGCTAATATGCACTTAATTTATGGAGAATGCAAATGCAACGCTAGTGCTGCGGCGAGACTTTATCGCGAAAGGTATCCTAATGCTGAACGCTATCCGGATCATCGTGTGTTTGTAAATGTTCACCGGTCACTCTCAAATGGGCTATTTCCTAACGAGTTACATAGTAAAGGAAGACCCTCAGTAGTTTCTGAGGATAAGCTTTTGGAAGAAGTTACACGAGACCCGAATTCCTCAGTTCGAGGTATCGCAGCGAGGATAGGAATAACCAAAAGTACAGCATACAGAATTTTGAAAAAATATAATTTACATCCCTGTAAAAAAATCGTAAGTCTTACACTTTGGAATGGAACTAAACTTCTGTTTCTTTTGATTTTACTTGCCAATTTTGTGTAGTATGGAGATAGTAATATTTTTTTTAAATAATTTGTCAAAAACAGCTATTTTAATTAAAAGTCAGTCTATGGCTTTAAGAATTTTGCTACCATTTATTGTAGAATTATTGACGGTCTTATCTCTGCAGTCTGGTTTCCACAGCCAAGTGGCACTGTGCTCGTTTCGTGCCCATATTATTATTACTGCCAGTATAACGAAATAAAAAATAGGATAGTAAAAATGTGCAGTGTTCAATCATGGGAAAATATCATCATAGTAGCAGTAGTTATTTTTGTGTTCACCAAAAAATGTATCTCACTTAAGCATAATTATTCTGATTTTATATGTTTTAAATTATTAGAAAGGCAACATTGAAGATAATGAAATTGAGGATGTAAAAGTTGATTTGCTGCAAGAGAGAAAAAGTAGTAAAAGAAAGTCAAAAGGAAGAATTGAAAGCAGATCACCACCTACAGAGTCAAAAAGTAACAAATGGGATACTGAAAAAGTTGATGACACTGCTGAATATCAGGTATGTTTTTAATTATGTCATGTTTTGTTGTGAACATACATGAATTTTTATTTAATGCAATTATTATTTAATGGACAAAACACTTTATAAGTTTCACAAAATCTGTAGAGATTTTTTCAAAACAGATTCTTATATATAAGGTGATTGGTTATAGGTGCAAAAGCTTTAAAGAGGGGAGTATATAGCTCATTTACTCTCAATTACTGTATAGTACATCCTATTAAAAATTATTGATAAATAGGAATTATAAATAACAATGATAATATTGTAAGAATAAGAATGTTCAAAATAAAGTTTTTTAAAGATTTATATTTAATTTATAAAATTAATATAATTTACTATTTTTCCTGTAGAGAGAAATTACTTTGTACTGCGGACTGTAATGTTTTAGTCTATTGCATATGTCATTGTCTACTTGTGTTGTTCTTGTGCTTATAACTTTTAAGTTTTTTTATTAAACTCTAATGTGACTTGGATTATTTATTAGGAATATTAGAACAGTTTGTTTGTGGTTTTTTTAACACCATTATGCCATCGCGATACACTCCGCAAGAATCTGCTAATAAGCACTTAATTTATGGGGAATGCAAATGCAATGCTAGTGCTGCGGTGAGACTTTATCGCAAAAGGTATCCTAATGCTGAACGCTGTCCGGATCATTGTGTGTTTGTAAATGTTCACCTATCACTCTCAAATGGGCAATTTCTTAACGAGTTACATAGTAAAGGAAGACCTTCAGTAGTTTCTGAGGATAAGCTTTTGGAAGAAGTTACACGAGACCCAAATTCCTCAGTTCGAGGTATCGCAGCGAGGATAGGAATAACCAAAGGCACAGCATGCAGAATTTTGAAAAAATATAATTTACACCCCTGTAAAACTTCGGAATGGAACTAAACGTCGGTTTCTTTTGATTTTACTTGCCAATTTTGTGTAGTATGGAGGTAGAAATATTTTTTTGTAAATAATTTGTCAAAAACAGCTATTTTAATTAAAAGTCAGTCTATGGCTTTAGGAATTTTGCTATCATTTATTGTAGAATTATTGACAGTCTTGTCTCTGCAGTCTTGTTTCTATAGCCAAGTGGCACTGTGCTACTTTTGTGCCCATATTATTATGACTGCCCGTATAACGTTATAAAAAAATAGGAGAGTACAAATGTGCAGTGTTCAATCATGTTAAAATATCATCATAGTAGCAGTAGTTATTTTTGTGTTCACCAAAAAATGTATCTCACTTGGGCATAATTACTCTGATTTTATATGTTTTAAATTATTAGAAAGGCAACATTGAAGATAATGAAATTGAGGATGTAAAAGTTGATTTGCTGCAAGAGAGAAAAAGTAGTAAAGGGAAGTCAAAAGGAAGAATTGAAAGCAGATCACCACCTACAGAGTCAAAAAGTAACAAATGGGATACTGAAAAAGTTGATGACACTGCTGAATATAAGGTATGTTTTCAATTATATCATGTTTTGTTGTGAACATACATGAATTTTTATTTAATGGACAAAACACTTTATAAGTTTCACAAAATCTGTAGAGATTTTCTTCAAAACAGATTTCTTATATATAAAGTGATTGGTTATAGGTGCAAAAGCTTTAAAGAGGGGAGTATATAGCTCATTTACTCTCAATTAATGTATAGTACATCCTATTACAAAATCATTGATGAATATGAATTATAAATAACAATGATAATATTGTAAGAATAAGAATGTTCAAAATAAAGTTTTTTAAAGATTTATATTTAATTTATAAAATTAATATAATTTACTATTTTTCCTGTAGAGAGAAATTACGTTGTACTTTGTAATGTCAGAAGTTATTGACCTGATCCATTTCAATAAAAAGTATAAATTCCTTTACTCTTAAGTATCAGTTTTTAAATTGGTTTTAAATTTAAGTGAATCTCAAATATACATGATTATGACAAATCTGGTGATAATTTTGAGCTAAATTACAGAAGAAATTCACAAGAAGAAAAGAAGAGGAACATTGTTTTATAAAGAAGATAGACATTTGAAAGTATATTTAACTGAAATTGAAGTGTTGGCTTATTCTAGACAGCACCTATGTGAGTAAAAATCCATGGAATGCAAATGAGGAAGTGAAATGTGCACTTATCTGGTTGTATAAGTGAGATGATGAGCTTCACCTTGTGCAGTGCAGGCAGAAATAATTTATTGTATTAATTTACATATTAGTAAGTCATTAAAGCTGCCTCCATAATTTCATAATAATATTTTTTTTCATATGCATCTGAATATGCAGTATTGGGCTATAATTGGAATGAATATGGTTACTTCTTACTTACTACAAAAGGGTTAAACAAAACGTTAAAATTGAAGAAGTGAAGTGAAGAATACATTTTTGCTAATATTTATAAATTTGTTTGCAGCATGCCATTACTGAGAGTGATTCTGCAGCTGAAGAGACAAAAGTGCCTAAATAACAAAACAGTGACCAAAATCTACCTGAATTTGATAAACTCAGTGGTAATTGTCCAGTTGTGATCATAAAATAAAATAGTCCTTTTCTGTTTTCATCTCTATTTTTTTTTACTTTTATGTACTTTTTAGTACCGCACTTCTAAAGTTTTTTTTTTACTTTGGTATTTACTAAATTTATACAACATGCATAAATTTGACTTTATATTTGATATATCACAGATCAATATTTAAGCTTAATAAACTTTTCAGATACTATAAATGCCAAGGCTTCCAAGAAGAATGAAAAGGAAGTTCGAAGAGACCAGTGAAATGTTTGTGGTTGAAACATGGTCCAGTCAGGCACCAGCTCAGCTGTTAGTTCAATGCTACTAACTACAAATAAAATGATTAGATGTATATAAACTTTTGGTAAATAATATTTGTTCTTTGGGGAATCATCATCCACATTTTTTCATATTGGGCTTGAAGAAATATGAACTGAATTTTGAGGTCAGTAGGGGTTTTTCTTACCACAGATTAAAGTCTTGCTTAACACTTCATTGAGATTGAAGTAGCTAAATGCTGTGCATAGCCTTGTGTGGTAACTAAGATTAAGGTTCCTGGGACTTTGGGAGCATTGTCTTGGACCATTACTTGATTGATAATTAAGATGTTTTACTGGATTTGGTGTTTGCTCTGTGAAAGGATGCTTAGTTTTTAATTTGCTTGGGTGGAAGCTCCATGCAATGAACGGACTTAAGTGGCTTAAAAAATTGCTTAGTTGGGAGGGACAATGTTTGTAGCTAAGGACAGCTGCATTCTTTCGATATGTTTTATCCAAAAATAACAACTAATTTATGTTTATGACATATATGATTTCTTATTATAAAAGTAATTTTAAATTAACTTGTCTTATTGTATAAAAATTAATAATTCCTATTTCATTTAAAATGTATACAACATGGAGTAATGTTTCTTAATTTGTCATATAATTATATGAAAGTTACATCTACTTGATAGTTATGAATTTATGTGACATTAGATAGAATTGACACAAAAATCAAAAAATTATTGAGGCTCACAAAGTATAGCATAAGCTAATAGACTTATACTAAGAATTTCTATAGTTAGTTTCAAGAAAAAGAAGCAATGGAATTATTCCCTACATTTGAATAGAGTTTATCACCTGTTACTGTTGTACATTTTATTAAATAAAATTTAACACACTTTTTTGATATTTGTATGAGTTGTTAGGCCTTATTAATATAGCTTATCTAAAATGTAGTAGTAATTAATTTAATTACTATTGCATTGTAAGCCATTTTAAGAAAATATCTTTTAACTTCTCAGCCATTGATAAGTGTCTCAGAGAGAACAATAAAGATGCTGGGAACTTTTGTGGTTTATTTAAAGTCAGTTTCTGGAAAATGTTGTTACATATATGTAACCTACAAATGTAATCACAAAATTGTCAAGGAGGAACAAGTCTTAAATCCATAACAACTTAAAAGTTTTTTTTCTTAATGGTCATACCTAATATCTTAATAGGTGTGACGCTCTGCACGAGTACAATTTCATTGAGAAAATGTCATTTTCTTTGCAATATAATGAATGTGTAATAGGTATATATTTTTAAATTAATAAAGATCTATATAAAAACATATTTTATTTGTTTTTTCTTTGTTTCAACATACTGCTATATTTTCTTTTTAAGTAGCATAAAGTAAGATGTTCAAATATACTTCGACGAGATATTTTCTGATGTATTTCGTGGTAACTTACTGTTTATAATATTAAATGGTCAAAGATTCAAAAGCGTATGTAAATGCCTACTTGAAAGAAGATATTTTGAATAACAAAACATTTGAAAGTTACAAAGCAGACTTCCTAAATAAACTCAGTGCCATCTCCAATTATAAGTAAAAACATGTTTATTGAAAATTTTTAATCATATAAAAGACTAGAAAAATTGCGAATTTACTAGTTGTTCCATTGTAAATGTGTAAACATTGTGAACATACTGTTGTGTATAAATATACTGTATTCAGTAAAAATTACTCGAAATATTTATAGTTTTGACGATCAATATAAAAGACTGTAATAAAAATTGAAAAAAGGCTGTCTTCATTCCCTACGTTACGAACGCTCGGTTCTACTTAATCTATCGGAAATAGATGACAGTGCAAAATCTATGATCTGTGATTTCATGAAACATTTCATGAATCTACGATTTCATTTAATCGGCTTTAATTTTTAAACGTTACAAAGTAATTGCACAGTAGGTTACAATTTCCTTTTAAAATAAAAGAATCTGTAAATTTTTAACTGTATCCTGATCAAATATAACTATTTTTTTACAGTTTGATATAGAAATGTGTATAATGTGTAGTAGAAGAGAATAATTGAAATAGCAAGAGATACAAATAATGTCTTCCTCTATTCGTATGAGCGAGATCTAATAGCATGAAGGTTGCAGTTATTTTAATTACTTAACCAGTTGTTATTTCCTTTAAATATTTGTTTTAGTTGATAACTCAACATGTTACCTGCACATCAGTTAAGTTATACCGGAAATTGTGTAATTATTTATTTATTTTAGATATCGCATGAAATATATAGACAGTGAATGGTGATATTAAACATATCAATGAACAGATTTAAAGTTATGAATCGCTGTTTACAGAAATCAGCAAAGTTTACGCGTATGGTTTATACAATTGAAATATTTAAATAATAAGGCGTAAAATTTCTGTGCAAGTATATAAATTAAAGTTCAGAGTCGCTTTTAGCTCCCGTCCTGGTACGGTTGGATTTATGAATCAAAGGCGGCGCTGCTCTCTTGCTGCGTGGTTTCTTGCGTATTTTTCTTCGTAATTTTCGTAGTTTACTGCCCCCATGGGATAAAGCTGCGTGCCGAGTTACTTTAGGCTCCATTTCTAATTTTAGGCGAGCGAACATGTCGTAATTCGTAATAACGCACATTGTACCTAAAAGTAAACCATTTACATTTTAATAGCTATTAATAATAACTCTTGTCCCTTTTCAATACTTCTAAATGACTGATGGTTACTGATATGAACCTCATTATAGAAAGCATAGTTTTGTTGTGTACGATACAGTACGCAACATACCGGTATTTATTACAATGAGATATGAGATTGGTTTGTCCTATTCTTCATCATTGTCATCTTCATTACAGCTATAGAATGACTACTGCTGGAAAAAAGCCTTCTCCATAGGTTTGCAATTGGACGGAAGCAGCTTGCAACCCGCGTCTTCAGACGATCTTAACAGGGTCTGGTCACCTTCTGGATTGACGACCTGCGCTGTCATGAATCTAAATCTGAAATGTTTGTTTAGGCGCCATACATATTCTATTCTGAATCTGTCCACCGGGTTGTCGTTAAAATTTGATCATGATGAATTTAATCAAAGAGATTACGCAGGCATGTGTCCTCAATGAGGTTACCATAATTTGTTAACCCGAGTTTAATTGATTTTTGCCCATATTACACATTAATTACACTTATCAAGATAATAGGCATAATGTTAAATTGCTTATAGCTAGTCAGATCTAGGTAACATTGTGAGACAACCAAAGTGTAAAATAATATTTACATGGAAACATTGTGGTTATTAAATCTGATATTTTCCTACTTGTGGCTACGCAAGATATGTATATCAGTACTGGGTGTTTATATTTAAATATGATATAAAAATATACACAGTAATTATTAAAACACACTTAATACAATACTATACTATAATTTGAGTTTGGAGTACGAAAAATAATTTAGACTTTAATTAAGGCATTAAAACAATTACATCAAATTTTATTCAGCACTAAAGCCCGAAGAGTATATAGAAAGACGATCGATTTAAGTTTAATAAACAGGTCAAATGGCAGTGTTTATATACTATTTTTGCACATTAACATAGTGATTATAGTTTATCTGGATAAAATGAACACAAATCAGTCTCTGTTTAATTTTTCACTTCAATCGAATATTTATTGTTAGAAACAAATAAAGTTAAAAAGGTTTTTGGTATATACCATTGCAGTATTCTTCGCCGCACTCTGTACACGACAAGATTTTCGTTTCGGTTACACCTGAACGATTTTTTATTTTCCTGACCATATTGATTTTTGATAACTCCCTCTTGTCCCTTGTCTTAGTTCTTAGTTCAGATTTACGAAGTTCAATAAGCCTTAAAAAGTTATAACATATAATTTTATTTTATTTTTTTTCCAAAATATATTATAGTTACGTAAACTTACTTATTAAAATATTCTTCATCCAACTTAGACTTAGGTCTAACCGAAGTAAGCATTCGCCACTCTATTGGTACAGCACACAATTCTTCAAATTTCAAACTTTGCATTTCTATTGGTATCGGATCCATAAATGTGAAATGTTTTTCTTCATAGCCCCGCGTTCCAAGTTTATCATAAGCTCTTATTTCTTTCTTTGGCGTTTTAGTTTTCTGGTCCTCCGGTTTATCTTTAATTTTAACATCTTCGTTTCTTACCTATAAATTCAAGAATACATTAAATTAATAGAAATCAAAAATATGATATGTTAAGATGTAGATATATACCTTCTCGGGTCTTGTTTTAAACTCCGGGACTTTGTCTAAAACGGCTCTGTACTCTTCTGCATTATTTATGACAGTTTTTGATAAATCAAGCATAGGCGCTTCATCTTTCTTTTTATCAAATAAATCGTCTAATTTTGACATTGTCGCTCAACAACAGTAAAGTAACACAAACGTAAATCAACAAAACTCTATTCATCGATTAAACTTTACTACGGGCTATTCCTAGGTAACGGATAGATCAATATTAAGTTTGACAAGACTAACCTAATTTAAATCACAAAGTTTACGACCGTTTACGTAAATATTGTGCTTTTACTTAAACTACGACTATTTGTTGTGCGATTTGTCCTTAAAATAATGACGTCTTGGTTTCAATTGTACAAAATTTCCTATTCTTTGTTTGACGTTACGTTATTATTACGGATAATAGTGAATATATCTTTATTTTATTTAGAATTCACGTCGTCTATGTTAGTATATTTAGTATTTCTCTCCATAATGTCATCCATCCATAACTTTTTACTGCCATATTTATCGTTTATGAATTTTTGTGATAAGGTAAGTCTTTTTGGTAGTTTCATTTGGTCCAATTTGTGTCCTGTAATTTGATCTAAGGAGCAAAATTCTGGTTGATCAACACTAGTTCCTTCCAGGATATTTTTAGTGTAATCTTGATTAGATCGTTTGTTTTTCCAATAGGATTGGCTTAAAGAATGACGCTGTTTATAATTACTTTGTTCAATTTGTTCCGATCGAGTAGGAGGGCTAGGTGATCGGCTGTCTTCACTAGATTGTGACATATATCGCCTAGCTTGTGGTCGATATTTTTGCCGCACTTTTCGCTTCTGACTATAGAAGGGGTCTTTTTCACTTTGTTTTTTATATTGAGCTACTGGTTTATTTGCGCCCCATTTAGGTCTATTTTCTATATCTTTTTTATATCTTTCTTCAGACCGTAACCGTCGATCTTTTTTTAAAGCGTTACGAACTCCGTCTTGAGGCGCATTTTCGTCAATATTAGGATAGTCTTTGTCAATATCCCTTTCGATATCAATTGTTTCAACATTTTTATCAACTTTGTATTTAAGACAATCTGTTTCAGTTTGAGTGAAAGCATCTTTTGTTTTATAAGTGCGATATTTTTTTGGTGTGACAATTCTTTCCGTTTCTGGAATTTCGGTTTTATTAACAAGGGAATTAATCGATACACTAAATAAATTGTTACTGAGGTTTTGAGGTACCAATACAGCAAGTTGTAAACTGTTGGGTTGTGTGCTAACAATTTCGCCATTTCCATTTATGCCCAAAGGTACAATGTTAAATTGATTCTCCGTAAGTGCAATTGGAGGTACGTTATGAATAAATAAATTAACATTACCACCACTACCAACTAAAGACCGTGGCGAGTTAAATGCAGTCGATTGTCGAGAGTTACAATCTTTCTTTTGATTCTTAGGCGTATGAACGTCATACGTCCTACTTGATTTAGTAGGAGATATTAATTCACTGTTTTGAACACTTTCCACTGTTGCATTTTCTAAGTCCTTACTTTTTTGTTCTTCACATTCTGTGACAGTTAAATTTAAAGGTTGTCTATGACTAACGTATTTTTTATCTTTTTCATTTCGTGCTTTTTTTTCAGCATCTTCAATGGCCTTTCTAAGGCATTCAAGTTTGCGTTGCTCTAGTATTTGTTTTTCTTCAATTTTTCTCTTCTCTTCTGCTATTTTGAGTCTATCCTCTTCTTGTTGTCTTTGTATTCTCAATTCTTCCAAGCGTTCTTCTTTTAATTCCCTTTCTCTTTCTTCTTGGCGTCTTTTTTCGCGATCTTCTAATTGACTTAAAATAGCGGATTGTAGTTCTAGGGCTTTTATACGTTTATTTTCACGTTGTGCTCTTATTTCTGGTTCTAAGGGAATATTTTGACCTCTAAGGAAGGTTCTGAAATGATAACAACTTGTCAATGGTTGAATAACAATAAATGCAAAAAGACTAACGATTAACAAAGAAGTCAAAAGTAAAAAGAAAACAAGTAAAAAAAGTACATAAAATTTTCTACATAAGTTACCGTGTATTTGATGGTTTTTTTTTAAAATAGACGACAATTTAAGGGAAATTTATCATAACGAATCATGTATTAATCTTTTAAAAAATAATACATATACGTAATGCGTACGTACTTTCCCTCATCACTCCCGTTGAAAGAAGATCTATCACATTCTGCTCCCGAATTAGTTGAACTTCTCTGATCAATAACGATAGCCTCCGATGCATTATCTATCATGTTTAACCCACGTTCAACCCAAGAAGGTGTACCTTTTTTTTGATTTTGCATCTGTGGTTGAAAATAGAAAAGGTGTTAATTTATTGTTTATTTTACATTAATATTAAATTTAACTTTATTGCACATCTTATAAATATAGAAACAGTAATAACAATACAGTGGTACATTAGCGGTTTTATTATGTTCCGCTTTTTTTACTGATAACTTTTATTAAATAATATATTCATACAAAGAGCAAAGAAACCAGTTGATGTTGGTCTTCTTATAAATTTAAAACGAAACGCGGTTATGCAACTAAAGAATACATTTAAATACAGTCTAAAATTTTAATATTTAAATTTATGTATCAGATTTTTTAAATTGAATTTAGGAAATTGTATTAAAATTTGGAGCTAATTTTACCTGCGGCAGCCTTTCGTTGGGCGCTGTGGGCTCCCAAAGCTTTCCTGTGGCGACTCCACGGTCTCCCCATCGAGGTCGGCCTTCCTCTGGCGGTCCAACACTACGAGCAGACCACATAACATTTGTCGTACTCGTTCGTCCTATTTGTTTTCTAATGAAAGAATATTTTATTACATGGTGTGAAAATCTTTTAGTAAGGAAATAATTTAGATGAATTAAATTATTATTACTGCATAACGCTATTTTTCTTGTTTTACTTTTTGATATTAAAAATCTAAATTATATATACGAATTTCAATTTATCTTTCACGCCGTTTTCATTTGCAATAATTATAGCAGCCCTGTCTGTTTACACATAAAACTTCAGACTGTTTCGAAATGTCTTAACAGTTTTGCTAAGTTCATTGTTTTTATAATAATGGTGTTATAAATCCCATTATCGTAACCTAATAAAATTTGAAACAAAACATCGAACACTATATAACATATATATATATATGTTATACAGTGTTCGATGTTTTGTTTCAAATTTCTTTCTATTCAGTATTTCATTGAAATTAGAATAAAAAGTAATCAGCATTAATAATGTTTTTTACATTAATATTAAATATTTACATGTTTAACATTTGACGAGTAACGATATAAAAAATGTGATCTAGTCGTAATTTTTCGCGATTAATTTTGAAAATAAAAAACGAAAATCTTGAAATACCTGTACAATAAAGATTTACCGAATAGATTAAATATCTATAAATAAGGTAAGGAAATAGTTTTTGTAATAAGGTAGGCACCTGTTTTCATCACGGTCTTGTTGCCATGCTACAACAGGATTGTGTTCGATTATACCTCTCTGATTTCTAATATTCATATGATTTATGGTTTCACTGCCGTAGCCGGAAGTATCTCCTTCGCCGTCCTCGTCATAAAAAGCAAACCTTTTTGCGCTTGAAACGTTACGATTCAGAACCTCTTTGTATTTCCGATCTTCTTTTATCAATTTCGTTGTTTCTATATGATGAATTGGTGGCAAGCTGGGGCTCCGCTGTCGTTGTACTGGTTCTTGGTAATCAAAGGATTCTTGTTTGTGCAATTCAAGCGTGCTTGCAAATTGATTTCGCACCTGTAAGCGATTTTTGTGTTGCTCTCCCGTACCCCATGGCAAATAAAGCTGGGACATTTCCTCTGAAATATATATTTATTTAATATAAATCACTACAATTATTTAGACAACTTTAATAACAGTACAAGGAAGGACCATTCGTGACGGAAGTAGATAGAGACTGATTTATTCAATAAGTAATCACAAAGGTAACAAAGAATTCACCCTAACTTAAACGAAGGGTTTTTTTAAGTTTTATCAATACTCAGGTAGAATAAGAAAAGCAATAGATAGCAATTTTTTGTTTTCGTAGGTGAAACCAGTCATAGGTAGTTTGTTTTTGGTTTTTGTTTCATAAATATGAAAGAAAGTTTGTGTTACATGTACATATGAAACTATTCATAATGGCGTTTTCTTTTTTGTGTATGCGCGTACTTATGCATTATCTATTAAAATTAATATTTTAACTGGAATTATCTCAGTCAAAGGCAACTTCAAATTAGAGAGAGATCAATTGTTGAATCCAACTTGACGTGGCAACATTCGGGAAACTACGAAATATCTTCTCGTGCAATAAATATTCTTCCGTGTCATATGTCGAAAAATTACAACCAATGTATGTTGAAAGTGATGATTCGCGGTATAGTATCATGGTCTCTTACTTCGGGCCTCTTTGGCAAATTGTTCAACGAGCTGTGGGCTGTGCACGGGATATTCTACGAGATCGAATCACGAACGCGGAGATATATAGACGAATGACAGAACCCGACAGAGCCCAGCGGATTGGCTACTTGAGGTGGCAATGAACAGGCCTCGGTCTTAAGATTCCGGAGTGGAGACCACGGATCAGTAAGCGCAGTGCAGGACGTCCACCCATAAAGCCGACAGGCGACGTTCTTAAGGTCGTCGGAAGACGTTGGATGCAGGATGCTTCAACCAGTTTTGGAAATTTATAGGGGACGTCCATGTCCAGCTGTGAACGTCACATGACTAAAATGATGATGTTAATGAACCTACCTCAATCTTTTTTGACTAGTGCTAAAAGTAACCTTTTATCCTTTTGTTGTAGTAACAAGCAAGATTTAATGTGTAATATTATCTATTATGTCATTACCTTTGGTTACATTTGTATTGCTTACATGAGGACAGTACCAAATTCTATTATATGCCGTGGTATTTTTATAAGTCGCTATAAATCACTGCTTGAGGCTACGGTTATGACAATGTCATCAAATATATAATATAAATTGAAAATATCCAATGTTTTGTGTGTTTTATAGACGTTAGTCACCTTGTCTTACTCTGGTTGTTTAGCTATTTTATATTTCAAAGTGATGTGCGGAGATTATCAAATGCACAGAGTTCTCTTCGGAGACGGAGGCACGTTCTCGAGTTCCCGGATGATAGGAGAACATTAGCTCCACAACCAGATCACACACGGTCGTGGAGGTACGACTTTCTGCATATTTGTGTTAAACAGATAGAGCTGGGAGCACTACCCTCTACTAAAGAAACTGCAGCAACGCTTTTATTGCTTATAAGGTAACCCTGTCTTGTGCGTTGCGGTACCTCAAGTATAGAGAAGGTCGACCTCGCCGGTTCTGTATGTGGTCCCGCTGCTAGGCTTTTTATTTGCTTCTGAGCTACTGTCGTCGCAATAATCGGAAGGTCGAGAATGAATCTTGGTCTCCGGAGAATGACACTATAATTTTCGTAATTAATTCAGTATGTCAGATTATTATAATAGAAACGAAGCAAGTCCTTTATGTGCGGTAATGGCTCGCTTGAAGATGTAAGATTTTTAAATCTATTATAGCTTTAGTTAAAGTGATAATTATTTTCATTATACTATGAAAAATATGACAGTGATGGAGAGATATTGTTTTAAAAATAATTCCTCTAGAAACCATTTCGTAACAAACGAAAGTATTATATCAATTTTGAATTATTTTATTGTATCTATATTAATTATAATTTTATTATAATTAAATTACTTTGCTGTATAATTATAGTGATGTTATTCAGTCTGTGGGCAGTGCATTTTCCCGCCACGCTCTCTTGCGCTTGCGCGGAGAACTAACAAGCGCGGAATGATTTGTTTTATTATTTTAACGCTACAGTAAGTTAAAGTTGCTTATGTAATGAGAGTAGCTGTTCTGATTTACGAATTTCCTTTTTTTTCCATATGTGTTATAGCTTAAAAGAATGTTTCCACCTACGTTATGGACATGCTTTCGGTTTTCTCTTTTTGATTGTATTTGAAATTAATTATTTTAATTTTAAGCAAAAATGCCCTCGATATTTGTAACTTTCTATATTATATTCTTAACGTGCCAAAATTAGTGGGTGATGTATTTACATAATTATTACGTAATCGCGACTTATATATATACATATTTTATTACAATATTATCATTGGCTATGCGTCTAGTTTATAAAAATTTCTGTAATAATTAAATTGAATGATAAGTAATACTATTTGTTCTATTTTGGATATAATTTTTTTGTGATAGTGTTACACAGTACATATTAAAAATATATTACTAACAACACTATATATGGTGCAACGTGTATGCACAAATTTCAGCTATTGTATTTGTAAAGTATATTGAATTTACACAATTGAAAGATGTGAATGTAAAGCCTGCGTGACGCTTACAGTACAAATATATTTCACTTTCAGATTTAGTGAATGATCTATAAAAATCTTACCATTTCCATTCTGATGAGATTAAAAGTTTAAACTTGTACCAAATAACTTCAACTTACTTATATTAGGAACGAAAAAGATTCCGTTTAAACTTGAAAACGTTAAATATTTAATAACCTACTCTTAAATCCAATTCTTGTTAATTTATTTCTGTAGGAAGTATAGATAAAATTTTTTCTTAATGCCGAATAATAGGATTGTAAAACGTGGTTTTGTTGCTGAATCTTTCGGAAGTGACCTAGATTCTCTTGCATTTTGGCGGCAACCTACTTGTGGTAACAACGCTGAAGTATAACAAATTGCATATAAAATGTTTAAAATACACGCATACACGAAATTGAAATCAAATCACATTACGTAAAATTGTAGATATCGGGTCTAAGTAAAGACACGCAAAACATTTTTCTTGTTTTTTTAATTATAACTTAATAGTTAATTCTCGCTTATGCCTAAGTTATCCCAAGTTATTGTTTCTAGGCATGGTTCTAGCGTCTTCGTCTTTTCCATTTTTAGAGGTTTCTTATTTAAACTTCATATTTTAAGTTTTGTATTCATAATACTAACTTTTTATTCTGTACTTCAACAGCTTATTATTATTTTTAATAATCGTGTAGGTAGTTAATGAAATTTTAAGCCACCTTAATGTAATAAATAATAAAAGTTCGTTCTATCTCATAAGTTGTTAACATGTTGTTTCTAGGAATGTTAGATGGTTTTACGTCATAAAAAATAAATGGTATTGACGAAATACGCACTATACGTTTGTATATTTAACAGACACGACATTAACAGTTCATTGCTTTCAGACCTTGATGGGAGGTTAACAAATTCTAACCGTAAAGAACCATAATGGCTAACAAACTCTTAGTAACAATTTGTTATAATAAATATGTGATTACAGTGTGTAATTGTTACAGCTAATGCTGATAATGATTTAGAAGATTTTAATTTAATCGTATATATAAGAAAAAAAATATCGTAACGCTATTTAGACGTCAGAAAGAAGTGAACAAACGTTATTGTATTTAATTTGAAGGTCACAACAGAAGTCAAGATTACAGGCTTTGACGTTAATAATATTAATGATTTTCACTACCTCTGTTTTACCCGACAAGCCGACAGTTAAGTGCACAAAAAATATCTGAACAATGTTTCAAATATAAATTCGGTAACCTAATCCATCATCTGATATAACAATCTTCCTATCACTTTTTAATGTCCTCACGAAATAGTACAATGACATTCAAATATTACAATAACATTTATAGTTATTTGTTGGGGTGGTATATTTATGTTTGATAATGATATATAAATTGGTTTCGAACATGTAATAAGTAAAATAAGATAAAGAATGTGAATACTGATGAAAACGCTGCTTAATTGTACTTTAATTTGATATAAAAATATATACAATCGATAACGCAACTAAATCAATGGACTAATAGTTGTTTAAGAAGTCGAGAAATTTTGTTTTTATGTAAGAAAATTATGTTTACAGCAAAACACTTTTTATGTATTGCCTATTAAATCGTCTATTGATTGAAGTATTGATTAATATCTTAAAATGGAAAATATTAGTTTTCAAGGATAAGCATCTAAAATTATATCAAATTATTTCAATTCAATAATATAATGATGTTTCTTTGTAAAGAAGGACAATGAATTACACGATAAATTTTAAATACTTCAATGTTGCGAAAAATTATAAAACGGACGTTAATTAAGAACAAAACTTTAATTTATTAATTTCTATATTAATTGGCACATACATACCGATTCTCAAAATTCTTCTAGCTTCGTAATTTTTACAAGTATCAAATTATCTGTTGCGGTGGCTGGATTATGGGGGAACTCACGGTAATATCACGGAACTGTCGCTGAGTGTTCATTAAAAAGTTAGAATTAAGAGCGGTTGCAAAGTAATTGACGAGTTCGCGTACGGGCGTTAAACGCTTTGTGGCTGAAAGACGGCCGCGATACGCACCTCTCTCGCGCGCCCACTGCTGTTTCTTCTGCTGCACTAGAGACGCCGGCTTGCTCACCGACAGCATCGCACAGCGCTACAACACTACATTAAACTTTCTAACGCCCCGTATTGCACACGCGCTGCGTTCCCTCCAACCGCAGCTCGGTTACGGTGCACCGGCTAATGAGCGCTCCTGAGTGCTTTTTAAAAACGACCGCTCGCGCATCGCCGGTCGCGCGTCTCGCTTCGTTTCGCGCGTGCACTCATTGTCCGCGGCTGTCGGACTGGTACATCGCAGATACGCTTCGAAATCCCACGGATAACAATGTATTTTACTTATTCGAATAACGGCACGTCGCCTACATCGACCGTTCCCACATTATTACGTGTGCCGCGATAACACCGATCGCTATGGACGGTATAGCACAACTGTCTCGACGTCTAGACGTTTAGTCCTTGTTTCAGCGCGTGTCACGCAAATGTGAATGCTTCAGAGAAAAGCCTCGGAAAAGCCGGCGGTCGATATTGTAGTTATGGTAACGTTTGTTTCACCTGCTCGTAAAGAAATGAGGTTTTCTCTCATTTGAATTCCAAGCCATTGAGCGAGTGTTTTACTATCGAAAAATTTGAGGTAGTTGAACCCCAAACTCTTTGTGTACTTAATAAGTCGTAATTGTGTCAAGAGTGCGTTAACTTTTTCAATCGAAAGTTGAAATTACTTCAATATATTCCGCTTGTTAAACACTCAATGAATAAGTATGGCATAGTAATAGAAGTACCTTACTTACTATTTTTGTTTAAAATTCATTTTAATAGTTTACATGTCCGTTTCTAAAATTCTAATTGATGTTAAGTTACATACCAGAACACGAGTATATTACAACAAATGTTTACAAAAAGTTGTTTTATTTTATAATAACTTTTACGTTCAATTTATGATACAGTCAAATATGTATTGTAAATTAATAATTCTATGTAAAATTAAAAAAAGTTTAGCGATCAAGGTTCTAGGATCAAGCTTTCACAGACCATCACAATGTAAATTCGTTCGTTAAAGTTCCATTCCAGTTACAAGCCCATTGTCACCCACTATGAGGCATAGCTCTCCCCAAAGATATCTATGGGCAAAATGATATGCAGAGGACGCTGCTGCCTATCCTCTGGAAATTTGTTTTCCAGCAGTGGCGATCCCATATAATTAATTGACGACGTGTGAATTAGAAATTTGTATCCCGGGAATCGAGTTCGCGATCCACGGTTGGAAGTCTCTTTGTCTTCTACCGCTGGTCTACCAGCGCTCCCTATTGATATTAATGTACATTTTAATAGACCAACAAGTTGATATATTATTATTATAAATTACGAACAGTCTCGTAAACTAAAAAATAGATTTTTTTAAACCCCGTCACCGCTTTGCCGTAGTTTAGCTATAGCTGACGTTTTTTTATAGAAATATTACTTAAAACCTGTGATATGTTTTTATTTAAATATTTTTTTTATATTATTATTTACTTTCGTTTTGGAAAATGTTAAGTTCTTTTAGTCGAAAGATTTAGTATAATACTACGAACTGTTTAAAGTGATTTATGTTAGACTAACCCAACATGTAACATTTCCGTTTCCTCGTTGACGTGAAAGCAAGAGGTATAGTTTTCATACCACGTACGTACATCAGAAGTGGGTCAACGGAAATAACGAACCCTCGCAAGTCATCGATGGTATGTCACGGTAGTATTCAACACGAAAGGGTCGTATTACGCAAATTGGTATTAATTAAATAAATCTAGTTGAATAGGTCAACACGATAAAGTTATTCAATTTAATTATTGAACTTACGTAAGTTGAATAGTTAGTAGCGGAAAAAAGTCTTTGTGTGAAACGTTCGCAGGTAAAATCCATTATTTAAAAGTAAAATTACATTTTTGTTCAAAATTTGGCTTTTCCTTTGTTTATACCAGTATTACAGTAACATCCTGTTTTATACAAATATGGATATCTGTCGGTAACGTTCTTGTAATGATTATTCACGACTTCAATTCCAACTTGAAGCCTAATGAATTGCTCCTTCAAAAGCAACCCATTTAAAAGCGGCATGAGACAGGAAAATGATTTATCTACGAAACTTCACTGCCATGGGAGATGCCTATAAGCTCCCGGAGAAGCAAGGATTCGGCATCAGCGTTAAAAGCGAATATATCACTCGCTTTCAGACTGGCGGCGACATATGAGTCATTGCATAATCGATGGAGGAACTCGGAACGATACATAAATACCTAAACAGATTTTCGCAATGGGCGGGCTTTAAAACGATTATAGATAAGACGAAAACATTGTCAAATGTCTATATCGCGCACCATTATATCAGATGCAGGCTAGTTTTTTCAATGTTGTTGACTCGGAACTTCGAAAAAAAAGGTCAATTGTCAAATCCAACTAGGCAGTACCGCGTTCGGGTGACTACAAAATATCTTCTCGTCTAATGTCCTGTCTCGCTTTAGTGCCCCGAGACGAAGGTTTACGACCAATGATGACTTAAGTCACTGAAACGTGGTCAATCAAGAATGAGAAGATCTGTAGACGAACGAGCGTAATCACCGTAGCCCAGAGAATTAGCAAGTTGAAGTTGCAATGGGTCCGCCATTTAGCGCGTAGAATGCACATGACCGCTAGAACCGCATAAGGTTCTGGAGTGGTGGTCACGGACTGGCCTGTGCAGCATAGGCCGTCCACCTATAAGGCGGACAGACGACCTTCAGGTCGTCAGAAGATGCTGGATACAGGCTGCTTTTACCCGGTCTTATTGGAAATCTATGAGAAGGCCTAAGTCCAACCGTGGACGTCCTTAGGTTGAAGCGATAATAATAATGACAGAGATGCCAGCTGGTGACAGATAAGTACTCAGTGAAGGATGATTGAATCTAAAAATCTTTATAATTTTTTGCACAAGCACCTCCGCTACGAAAGAATTTTTGCGCGGGCTTTAGTATATATCACAGTCCCCGCGCGCTTTGCAATCAAGATGAGGGACTAATCATTCTGGTAAAACTTTTGACTCGCCTTTATTTGGCACCATGAGGTTTCAATTCCTTAAAATTAAGCCAGATTAGCACACTATGTTCGATTCGTTCAAACCTAAGTCATTGAGAAACCCGTTACATATAAGAATATTTGCTTTGAAGATTGGTGCAGATGTATGAATCTTTGTGTAGATGTTGGAGGTAGTACTTCGAAAAATATTTAAAAAAGTGTAATCTATGGAGCATTTTTTTTCATGCAGCTTTGTTTCGTTGACAAAAATGTATTTTTTGACATTTTCTTACATCAAAGTAAAAAGATATTTAGTTCTCGAAACTTTAAAGCTGAATTGTTTTGGATATGAATATCACCGGCGATGAAAGTGGTTACCCACGATAAGAACGAGACAAATTATGGACATTCTAGCTTTACAGACCAAAATGGAATTGATATCAACTTACAATAAGGTGACACTGTTTTGTAGGATTTGAATAGCATCATTTATTATGTGTTTTTTCATTTCAGCAAAATCCATTCGGATATCTACTATAAATACCTCATGGGACTTCAGCATAAAAAGATGCAAGCGGCCGAGATGAATCAACAGAACAGATACGATTTTACGAAGATATCGTGAAATACATCATTAGCCTCTCAGGAAATATTGAGAGCGCATAGTAATGAATAGGCCTGTTATTTCGAGCATCCAATATAAACTATCTCCAGGGAAATTATATACGTAGACGTCTCCGAAGAAGAAAATCGAAGCAATTATAATGAATCACAATACATGTATATACATATATACACACACACATACACACAAAAAGAAAAAAAATTAACTGGATCGTGCATTAATAAAAGTGAAATTGTTTATGCAATAAAAAAAGTCTAAGGCACATAAATCTATAGGCAGAGATGAACCACTGAAATTGGAATTAGTAGTAATAAAATTTAATTCCATATGTGAATCGGGCTTTATACCATCGGATTGGCTGAGATCAACTTTAGTCATCTTGTCCAAAATTGCTTCTGCGTAGAAATGCAATTAATTTAGATCGAGTTTCGTAATGAGTTATATCCTAAAAAATTTCTGTAAGTAATTCAAAAAAGAATCTGTAGATAATGTGAAGTAGAAATATCTACATCACAATTTGTGTTCATCAATGGATTGGAAGAATTGCACTTTTCAGATATCAATCTCTTAATGCAGAAATGATGAGACATAAATCGCTATATATCTTTGTGCTTTATTGAGTATGAAAAAGCATTTGATAGAGTAGTAGACACGTTAAAATGAAAGACATTCTTCGGTCTATAGGTTTCACTCCTAAGACGTACGATTTATAAAACAATTATATAGAATCTCTCTATTGGAATCAAAAGGCGAATGTATGTGTTTAAGATAAATTAACAGATGAAGTAGAAATTTTACAAGGAGTGCAGCAAGGTTGTATTTCATCTCCAATCTTAGCGAAGATGTACAGTTCAGATGTATAGTTCGGAGATGATTTTCAGAGAAGCATTGGATGAACTGGATACAGGCAAAAGACAATGAAGTGCCTGGCTATTAACAACATCCGTTAAGACAACGTAACTGTATTATTTACTTCGACGATAGAAAAACATCAGATACTTGTAGATAGGATTCAGTCTGTCTGTCAGTTCGTATGTTAACGCCAAAAAATCAAAATTTTTGTGCATACATAAAGTTCCATCTGCTAGCATGGGAGGGAGAGTGATTTCGATATCATAATGCAACGGTAGTGAACGTCTTACACGTTGAGTTAAAGTTAGCGGTAGCGGCATAGATCAATTGCTGGTAATCGTTTATACTAGTGAGTACTATTTGTCTTAGTCTTCTTGGCGTTTGGGCGGCTCCGGGAGTCATCTCTTAAGATAAACCAGACGGCAGTGTGGGAAGCCAGCGTTGGCGGGGCTGCAAATATGTGCGAAACCGTTTTCAATGCTCTGCCGTGTAGCTACGATGAAGGAACACGAGGGTGCTCTACGTTTTATAAAGTCCGACTTAACCCGATCCAGCCCCCGCTATGGCTAATTTGTCAAAGCATAAAGTCGAGACGTTAACGTTCTATGCAGGCAGGAGGACTATTATTAGTCTCTACAAGAAACCTAGTCTTGGACACGATCTGGTCCAGAAGTTTACGGTGCACGGGGGATTCTCCGAGTAGCTTATATAGGTTTAAGTTCAAGAAGTGTGCCTCGTGCATCTGTGACCCGGATGTAGACCAGACCGTGGTGCACCTGATCATTGGCTGTCCCGTTTTCGGTGCGGTAAGAGCAGAACCCAAGTCTCAGTTATCAGGATAGTAGAGGAAGAGAACATCACCTCACTGGTGAGTAAAAAGAAGTGTCGCCAAACCTTTTTAGTCTTTTTTGGAGTAGGACTAAAATTAAGACTCAAAAAGCAGTGCAGGGGTCGGGCAAGACCCTAAGGCAAGCAAATTATGTAAAGCAGTACATATTGTAAGAAAAAAAAAAAAAATTGTGCTATTTAAAAATTCTAAAAATAGATTAAATAAAAGGTGTTGAAAAGCAGTTGCAGAAAGCAAACACGAAAGAATTTGTGAAGAATAGGAGAAAATAAAAATTTAACTGAAGAAATTATTTACCCAAAATAAAATGTCCAAAAAACGGCAACCATAAAAAAGAAACATTGTAACCATCAAAAATCGGGTCTGGGATTCGTTCGCACGATATGAACAAGGTAACGAAGGTAACCAAGTAGTAACGTAAAAAATCAAAAATCTGGTTGCCTATGTATACAATATAATCGTTATGTGAACCTTCAATGAATTCTCCATTTTAAATCTGCTTGAAAGCAGATGCAGGGGACGGCGGTGACTTTTACTACATATCAGCATACTCTTCATTAACCCTAGAAATATAACCTACGTCGCAAAGGCGCCTGCGAAATAAACATATTGCAATCTCTTTTTATTAGGCGCGCGTATTAACTTGTCCTTCTCAGTCAACTCGTCGTCGGTCAACCCTGTCGCAGGACGGTTGTGTCTATGCTATAAGTACCATAGTTCAGCGGCTATGACCAGTTGATGCACTCGGGAGGCGTATGGTTAACTTTTATTTTATGGTTATTTTTTATTTTTCCTTTCCTCTCCTCCTCTCGCGACCTCTCGTGAAATCACTTCTTCAGGCACTGTACAAACTGATCTTTGTTGGCACTATAAGATCTAATAAACGCGAGATCCCTGAAGAGTTGAAAAACACCCGTTTTAGACCAATAGGCACATCAATGTTCTGTTACGATGAATGTTTGACACTAGTGTCATACAAGCTGAAGCCCTCGAAGAAGGTTTATCCGTTATCATCGTGTGATGAAGAAGGTGTCATCAACCCAACAACCGGCAAGCATGAAATAATAATGTATTAGAATCAGACTAAGGGCGGCGTTGACACATTTGATAAAATGTGCTCAACATCGTCCTGTTCGAGAAAAACGAATAGATGGCCAATGACCATGTTTTATGGCTTACTAAATATAGCATTTATCAATTCATATGTCATTTACTGTCACAATGTTCTAACAAAACGTGATAAGCCTTTGAATCTGAGAGAATTCATGAAAAAACTCAGTACTCAACTGACTGCACCGTGGATGACGCGATGACTTTGCCAAGGCATGTGCGAAGCAACAGATGATGAAGAACCCTCAGCCAAAAAAACACAAGAAAGGCGTTTTGTCATGACTGTCTCTAAAGAATTTTTTATAATATTATAGTTTTTTAACACTAATTATATTATAGTCTACTAGTTTGTAAGGATAAAACACTATTTTTTGTGATATTTTACTGGATTTGTTCCCATAAACAGAAGACTAGATTTTTGTTAATTTTTTAGAGGCCTAGTGATTTAAGTTTAAAATTACTTAAAATATAAAAAATGTAATATAAATGCATTTTATTTTTACAATAATGCTAACCTTTAAAATGACTAGATTAACTTAAATATCCATTGTTAGTATAAAATTGACGCCTTAGAAAAGGATGCGCCTCTGAAGTGTATGGTTTTCTTTTGCGTACGTTGTCATATGGTTATCTTCTTTTTGGTTAAATTCACAAAATTTGCTTTTGTTTACCTACAAAAGTAAATTTTGTCAACTTCACGTAAATTAGATTGATTTCTTCAGTGTAATTATACTCTTAAAAATTTCTGCATATTTTATTGAGCAAAACGACCAATTGTTGTAAAGGCTAAATATATCGAATATAGATGGTGGTGCTTTGCAGTCAGTCATTTTGAGTAGTATAAAATGAGATTGTTCACTGGATGGCAAATGAAGTTATCCAATATAAGTATTTAAGTTCCTCGATGCTTTAATCAGTATAACATATAACGAAGTTTTTGTGACTTACTGAAGTCATAATGACAATTTTGCATGTTCAGAAGTAGTAATGTTTTGATTAAAAAAAAACAGACTACTCTCAGTAGGATTAGGGAATAATATGAACGATAGATGTATGTTGTAGGGTACTAAATTTATTCTTAAAAACAGTCATCAATCACACTTAAATTAGAATGCGTATCGGGTTCTAATATCCTCCAGTTTCTTGGAAACTTCGGCCGGAGTTCTTTCGAGATCCCCGGCGATTGCTTTTTGTTTCGCAGGTTCCAAAGAATTAAACTGTTCACAGAGATCTCCATCTATAACGTTCTGTAACAATAAAAAAATTACAATTAGCATTCAAGGTTAGTTATTTCTCAGGGTATGCACTGTTTTGTTGTTCACAAATCTAAAAATGGAGTTTTACTTAATTTGATAGAAACTTTGTTAATTGTCAGTATGATGCAATGTTTGAAGAAATTATTATTTAGTCTGTGGTATTTTTTAATCTAAAATATGTGAGGTAATATCATCGGGTCGACAGATGTCGGTGTTATTAGGGGCGGAGGAAGTACCAGTTCGACTTGGACACGCGAACTGTACCGTATTTGCACGGCCACGCATTATAGTAGTTTGTGCAATATTTACCTAAATTTAACCGTGAGTAATTACGATATTAAAACTCATTATTTTCCCTATATGGCATTTGGTAGTATGATAGGATTATATTTAATTTTCACAAACATTGTAATATTTTTGGTCAATAAGTATGTTCATTCCAAATACTACAGAAATGCAGATATCGCCGCATTCCTGACTCTCCAGAATGGCAGCGAAAGGTGCGGCGCGCGGCCGCCATAACGGCTAGCGCACGCGCCGCTGCATTTCGATGCTCCTTTATCCACAGTGTAACGCAAACATCCGCTGCGCGCAAAATATTTGCTGACTTACTGTGGAAGTTAAAGTTAACAAATCTTTTTACGATTTAGAATAGAATCCCAGAAAATTGAATAGAAAGCAGAATAACAGAAAAATTATTCTCTTAGGTAGATTTAGAAGAATTTCAATAAATGTTTATGTGTGGTTACTACACTGTAAATCAGTTCATAGAAGATACCACATGTTCTCCAATCTCAATGTTTATTGCATTTAAATTATTAAAAAAATACAGTGTTCTCATGTCTGCCAAATTTCATTCAATCAGGTGGTAGACTTGACGTCAACAAGAGATGTAATGCATCTATTGAACTGAATATAACAATTATACTGTTATGAGGCAATTAATAAAAACATTGATGCAAAGCACATGTATGTAGCAATAATTTACTACAATTCAGTTTTTAATCGTTTGGAATGAAAAAAATAAAATTTTATCTTATCACCAAACAATTTAAATCAACTTTCTGAAGTCTAAATTTGAGATATAGGTTGAGGTATAAAACACTCATTGGCTATAGCTGCCAGATAAATAGAGTACCTATTGTTTACAGAGAAGATTGTGTTTGTGCTGAAGAAATATACATACATCATCATGATACACAATAAAAGTAAACAAATAGCATGCAATTTCTGAAATGAGGTAAAAATTCATGATTATAGTAGACGCTAGTTTGCTTGTTCATCTGTCAGGGCTCTACGAAAGTAAGCAACCTCTATTGTGATTTTGTAAAAAAAAAATATATATATATTATGCCTACCTTAACTGGATAATAATAACTTCTAAAAGACAAATGATCACGGCCACATAATGGAGAGTTTTCGCTTCTCATATGCATCTCCAAATGCTGGAAGAAGTCATGGTCTTCTCTAGATGTGAATGGAAGTAGTACTCCTAGAGCACCACTTACAGTAGCATACAAAAGAGCTTCTGATCCACCAGGTATCAGTGTAGCTCTTTGCAAAGATGTGACAGTTTCTCCTGCATGAAAATTGACAACAATTTCTCCTTTTTGTGATGCTCCATTCAATAAACCTGAAAAAAGAAAAAACAGTCAATACATTTGGAAAGATGAAAATACTTCATCAGAATTTTAATGTACTTCAGAGGAAATAAGTAATCATAAGCATTGTTCATTAGTCTAGCATGTGTTAAAGATATAGTTTTCATCATAACAATTTTACCAGAGCTTTCCATAAATAATTGCAGTTAACATAATGATCAAAGAAATCTTACCTCTGTCCCATAAAGCCTTGTTCCCTGTTGGATCTTCGTCAACATCATCACTGACAGAGTGTGGTAATCTCATAATAGCTATGTTACCAAATTTGTCTGACATAGCTACAGTATCATAATCTAATATACAAGTATTGGTTATCCATCTGGGATTGGTATCATCAGCGAAGATTATCAATTGATTTTCTCGTTTCTTGTATTTAACACAAAAAACAGATTCTTGCACATCTGACACAAAGATTCTTTGCCCAACAGTTTTAATGTCAGAAATTAGATTTGGAATGTGACGATTTTCGCATTTGCGCAGTAATTTTCGTCGTCCGAGATCATACATTCTCAACATGCGGCCTACGCCCGCTAAAAGTTTGCCATTGAAGGCAGCTAATCCTCCTGGATATTCATCGATTGGTGTTTTATGAATTAATTCTAGTTTTCCAGTATTTGAGAAAATCTGTCAACAAAAGAGAGTAAACTTCGTAAGTCTAAAGTTGATAATATTAGTGTAATATCTTAAATTTAAATTATATTTAAACATTATGAATGGGGAAATACTAATACATAATGCTGTGTAGGATTTAGGTACAGCGTGTGATAGAACTGTTCGCAATTCCTATATAGCATTGTCAGGTCTGACATTCTGTCGCTGTATGTTAATTGCAAACAAATAAGTTACATATGTTTGTATGTAAAATTTTACCTTGTATACATGTAAACTTCCTTCAGTGCAAGATCGAGGTGATAGAATCATGTCTTTAGCAACTCCCACAACCAAGTGAGGCTGAGTGTGTTCCGCCCAACGCACAATGCACACCGACACAGCTGCCTCATTCTGCTCCAAAGGCAGTTTGAATAATGTACTGGGTTGTCCACCACTAATTCCCATATCAATTACGCGGATTTGCGATGCCCACATCCCTGATAAGAAAAAAAAAATGTTAAAATACCCATCAAAATGTAGTCCATTATTTCATTTGTATATATATAAATATATATATCTATTAAAACAGAACATATTTAATAAAATATAAAAGTAAATTTCAAAATTACTTAGGCATTCAATAGTTTTTTAGATATTTGATTTATATTATTATTAAATTTGTATCCAATGCTTGAATCAAATGACTTACAGAAGTCACATGGGATTAACGCAAGGATTTAATATTGCCACATTCGATTAGAGCAATGTATGTACATTGACATATGCCGCTCTTGCCCAGAGAATGTGGCTTAATACATTTAAAAACTAACTAACCTGCACCCGCCTTTGGCGAAGAAAATACATTTTCAGGTAAAATGTCAGAAAGGAAAGCATCAGCCATCTCATTAGCAAGTTGCTGTTCATCTGGCCCACCGCCAGTAGCTGCTTCCCTCATTTCTTGTGCCATTTGCACCCTGGAGTGACAATTTTTAATTAGATATGCATAATATCACTTTAATTAATCATATATTTAAAATCAAATCAGTACTGCAGGATTATCTACAAAGAAATTCAGGATATGTGTAAGTTGTCATCACAAATATATAACAAAACAGTCAAAGTTAGAATTCCTAACGAACATTACACATATTTAATAAAATTACCTCCGTTGTTTCTTCATTTCTTCAGTATAAGAATTGTGATCAGTTTCCAAAATAATTATGTGATTATTATCAGAATTAACAACAAATTTTCGAGGTGTATATTCCAAAGGCAAGTAAGTCTGATTAAATACAGCCCCCAGTTTTTCTAAAGCAAGAATTCTTAACGTGTTTGATGAAATGGCGACTATACCCTCGGCACATTGTTCTGGAAAGAAAGCAACCAATATTGTAGAGTTTGTTACAAAAAGGAAATATTGTGAGTAGAAAAAGAAAAGAAAGATTTTTTTTGTCCACGGCATGGTTTTGCCGCCTTCACAGTCTAAGTGACTCCAGCTTGGCTATGGAATATGCCGAGTGCCGATCTCAACCGCAATCGGGAGACCAACATGTTTTACGACGTTGTGGGCACATCACTGCATTAACAGCTACACACCACTCTTGCATAGCCACACCCGAAAGCATTGCCACACAAAGACGTCGGTAAATAATTTCTACTAGCAGTGGTTTATTGATACAAGTTAAAGTATACCTGAACTGAAGCCGGCAGCATACTCCAAGCATTCATATGAAAGAGGTGTTAGATGAAAGCGATTTTGATAGTGATATCCCAGCCAAGTTCTAGAAGATACTGCTAGGACTGCTTCTGTAGCTTGTACTCTTACTTTAAAAAGTTTTACCGGTCTTGATCCCAAATACCTAGGAAAAATTAATGTTTAATATAATAATGTGAAAAAATATATATTATAACAAATAAGCAGAGTAAAAAATCTCAGATCTGGTTAATTAATCGTCAATGTTTTTCAGATGAAACACGGAGCGAATAGGTTGACATCATAGATAATGTAGTACTACCATATGGAATAAGTTACAACAACATTTTATTTACCTAGTTCTGGTGTCAGCTAGATCACCACTGACGGAATCCAAGGTAGTCCTTAAAAGTACTCCATTGCTTAGTCCTATATTGAGATGCAGAGCTGATTTTGCACCAGATTCAAAAGGTTGCTCAACAATACATAAAGATTCAGCACCAGCTGGTAAAGCCTGCATGGAGCGAGGTGCCAAGCAATCCTGCAATCAAAATGTGTGATTATTATATTTGTAAACAAAAATGTAATTAAATGAATATTGCAGGTTGATCAGCAGTATTGAGAATAACGCATATTTGGTTTTTTATAATCAATTGTACTCAGTGGTGTCCTGTTATCATCACAAAGAAATTTACAGAAAATTTGTAATAATCATGTAGCATTGACTCACCGAAGGATCCAATGAAATAATTCTAACAGTGTTGTCATTTAATCCCACCGCCAAAAACCATGCACGCTGTTCCCCAGTGGCTACAGAACCAAGGGCCATGCATGACACATCTGATGATAACTTTTTCCTTTCAGTATATTCATTAAGTTGTCCAGTCTGTAAAGATTTCAATCACAAATAATTTTAATAATGAAAATAAAAGTAAGGACTTATTTATCAAGTATTATAAGAGATTGTCCATGGCATGGTTTTGCCGCCTTCACAGTCGAAGTGACTCCAGCTTGGCTATGGAATATGCCAAGTGCTAGTCTCAACCGCAAGCGGGAGACCAACATGCTCTACGACGTTGTGGATACATCACTGCATTGACAGCTACAAACCACTCTTGTATGGCTACACTGAAAGGCATTGCCAAACAAACACGTCGGTAAAAACAGTTATCTCCTGCACTACCAAGTCAAAAATGAAAATACTACAATGAATTGACATAGACTACTACCACTATTTTTCTCTTAGTATATTTGTCATCATGCAAACTCCATAACTATAACACATTTTTCTAATAATTTGTTTAGTTAACAATGTTATGATTTTTTTTGTAAAAGAGCACTATAAGGTTAACTATGTTGCTAAAAGAAACATTATATGTGCAGAAGTAGCCCAAATATCACAATTTTTTTATCTCTCAAAGTTACATTACAAATAGCACATATTGTTTTTGTCTGTTTTCTTAGTAGTGCAGTCATTATGTTTAAGACCTGTGATGTAGCAGATGAAATAACAATATCTGGAGGACAAAAAACTTTAAAATTTTAATTATTACTTATTGCTATGTTGTGAATACTTACAGGGTCCATTTCAAAATACACAAGTTCACCGCCTGTCAGAGCAATTACTACTTGTCTTTGATTAACTGCACATTTAACTATTGATTTCTTCCCAGGAGCTTTCCATTCATTAACACGTTTATCAGCTCTAATATGTCTGATACCATCTGGATAAACTTGTACCAAGGCATCATTGCCCAATGCATGGCAGCTTAGTGTAGGTGTTGTTCCCAAAAACCCAGAGTCTGTCACTTCTTCAACAGTTTCCCCAATTGACAGCACAAGAGTGGCATTTACGAATGATACAATGATGTAGGAATCATATTCCTCTGCAACCAAAGAAAGAAAAAAATGATAAGGTAAAGTAGGAATTGTTGAGAACTGCTAGCGAATAATAGTTCTTCTTGCCAAGGCAGCCTCCCGTGACGATTAATAGGATTTCCGATGCCTACCTTTGCCATTGATGAAACCATCTCAATTTGTTCATTGCCGGATAGAAGATTCTGAAAAGAAAAACCACTGGTGTTTATGTATGACAAACAACCAGGGTTTTATTAGTAATTGGTTTATAAAGAGGAGCATTCATATATGGTTAGTGACGTCACAGTAAGTCAGTAACACGGACCAAAGTTTTTAATCATTATTGCCCCATTTTATAACATGTAAGATAATTTCTTTTTAAAAATAAATATTTGTAAATTAAACATGATGTTATTCTAACATCATATCTAAAAAACACCATTTTAAATTTACTTTTAACAGCAAGTAAATGCATGTCTTCTTACAAAACATGAATTATCCTACAAAGTTAATAATAGTTGATTTTCATACAATTACACAGAAAATTATTTTCAAAATATTTGATTCCACCTTATGATTTTGTAATACTCACCATCTTTATGACGTCTGACAGTCCATACGGCATTTGGAGAACCAGGCAATTCAGAGACTGCCATTTCAGCTACTTCTAAACCATGTCTCAATGCTCTTAAAGAAGATCGGGGGCCCCGCCCACATGCTAAATATACTTGTGGAGTGTCTTCACCAGTTAAATCAGCAACACGACACGCTAAAAATGGTATTTGTTTAAAAAGGTCTTATAGAATAGGAAGTTTTGTTTATACATAAACAAATTTGTGTATTTACCTAATATTGGCGACAACGAGTCTAATTCATCAACCAAAACCAAGTTTCGGAGAGGTCTAGGAGCAAAGAAGAATGTGTCACCTTCTTCTAAAGGCATAGCAGAGCTAAATTCCGGTTCATCATCTTCATCACCCAAATGTGCAATTTGGTATAAGTAACTAAAATAAAAAAATACCATTTAGTAACTTTGTAAGCTAACTATAAAACAACATTTGTTTTTTAAATATCTGTGCATCTCAAATCAGTGTGCACATACCTTATAGATAAGGTAGGACCTTGGTTCAGAGATAATTTTTCTAGCATGATATTTTAAAATGGGTAAAGGATAATTCCTGTACTCATAAGTGAAACATGCAATGAAGTAATGAAGAAAATATTCCTGGTTTTTTGGTCAAAACTATTACTTGTTTAGCAAGTTCAACAAAAACCAAAACAGGCATCTATCTTATTTATTACATAAAAAGCCAGAAGCTATTTTGAAAAAATCTGAAGAGCAGGATATATATGTTTTAAAATGCAGGAGGTTGACTTACTGGTTTCCAAATTCACAGGCTACAAAGAGGAATCCAGTTTTCAATACACACATAGATGTTGCAACAGGTACAGTATCAAAGTACTTTAGTTTTATTTCAGTTACCATGTCTTCATCAGTTTCAATTGTTATTTTGAAAATATCACCCTGCTCAGTTTGAGCTAAGAAAAAGAACATTGATTTTGTTTTATGAGTAGCAGAACATACAAAAATCATTCCCCTCTCTGGGTCATCTAAGTCATTACGTCTCCTGGGTATTGGACATCGAATATCATGTTGATCTCCCAAATTTTTATAAGTCAGATAATTTTCTGAACAAATAAGTACACCAGAAGGTCCATCATTCCCACCTGGAACTGTTATAAGAAAATTTGCATGTTCTTCTAAGGGTTCAGAGTATTTTCTTACTACATGATTCAATCCCAAGTCCAATTCATAGAATGTCAAAGTTTGTTGGGTTTTTTGCGCAGCCTCACCTGTTAATAAAAATAATGTTGATTTGACAAGCTAAAAAGAAATCTAAATAAATTTTTGAAGGGTTTATTCATCAAGAGAGGATTGACTTCACCACCAGTAAGAAACACGGACCTCAAAATAATCATAAGTTTGTTTATGCTTCAAATCTGAAATAGGAAATAGGGTAGAAAGAAGTCCAAAGAGGTCAAAATTTGCCCTGAATTGCTGGTACTCCCATCAGAGAAATTTGCCAATTGCAAAGGGTTTACTATTGAAATACTTTAAGACTGCATACATATAAAATGTCTCTGTCACATTTCAATATACAAACATTTTGTATTTCGCCCTGACATAAAAACTGCTAATTATTAGTTATTACTTACCAGTAGGATCAGAATCTGCCTCTTCATAATCAATTTCTAAACATGCAAACATTGGATTCTCAAATCCAACATCTACACCCACCATGTGGTACACCAATGTGTTGGATTTGTGAGCTTCAAGAGGGGAGGAAATTGTCAATCTCGCTTCGGCATCTCTGTTCAATATGTAAACTAACTTTTGCTTTTCAATTGCACCTGAAATATTAACACATACATTTTTACAATAATATGTAATATTGTGAGTACTGACAAGCCTCACGAGGTATGTATATAATTATATATTTACAAGATGGGTATATTAAAAAAAACCATATCTTTTGTTGAAGTAACACTTCATATTTTGAGATATAAAGCCCTATGTAACAACAACTAACGTACAAAGTAAATAAAATTGTTTACCTATCATAACAGCTCTCCCTTTGGGATCAATCGCCAAATACTGACCAGGAACAATTCGCCTGCATCCAGATTTACCAAAAGTTTCTTGATGTACTTTTTCTAGAATGTTTTTATTTGGAATATATTCCAGAATAACTATTCTTCCTGAATCCGAACCAATCACAATATAATCTGAAATTAGAAAATAAAATTAGTTTTGGAGTTGAGCATGGTTTACCAATAATTGTTCAAATGCTAAGTATGGGATTGTTCCATCACTACATACATCTCAACAATTATATAAAACTGCTAAGAGCGACGCGTTGGTTCTGCTATATGCATCTAGTTATACCACACTCCTCTAATAAACAAGGGTATGAAGCAAGACAATGCAATAGCTTTTGAATCGAGCACCACGTGGTCAGATAGGTTATCTAATATTGAAATTAGGTCACTAACCTTTTGTGCCGCCGGTTAAACGGAAGGACATCATAGATCGAATGATTCCGAATATCTCCACTTTCATCAGAGTATGAACTTTGCCTGTGTTAGGATCTGGCCGCAGCAATTCTAATGTTTTACCACGTGATATCACGATTTCCTGTTGTTTAGTACCAGAGAAATTGCCGTGTACCGCATGTGTAATGGCTGTTGAGCCTTGTAATGTTAAATTGTAAAGATACATTTTCAACAATTTCCCATCAAACCTGAAATTAAACCTAAGATTTAATACAGTTCTATTAGCTTAATTTTACACATAAATAGATTATAAATAATGTACAGCTCGTAACTGACGAAAACAGAGAGTTACTTGTGCTTTCGAATGGGTGAGCTTGTTGTTATAGCACTGTAAAAACGACCACGAAAGGCATGATAACCTTTTATGGAGATACCTAGTGCAAATAATATAAAAATCGTTATCTACTGCAGCATGTATGTTAAAAGCGCACTTACCTATGATAAAATTGCGAACGATTGGTGTAATTAAGTGGGATATACTCTTATTTGCAAAAATATTGAAACACGCGACGGCAAAATGGCCGCCGAACTGGTGACCGCTGCCTTGCAAAGTGTGAGTTCCATACCTAAATTCACGAATGAACGTCGCTGACTGTGAAGCGCCAATGGAACGGACCAATCAAAATAGATCCGATTCTCTAATGGCGTCTAGTTTTATACTGATAGTGTTACCCTTACTAAAAATTTTAATATTTTCTAAACGTAATACTGTAACTACTCGCTGTTAGATGGCGTTAATAAGAGCCACAGTTCTTAGTATTCAATAGTGGATATTCATATAGTCTGTCCACAATAGATGACGCTAGTATGGTTAAAATGCTGCAACTGTATATGCTAACAAAGATTTTTTGCATAATCGCAAAATTTTTAACGGATGTTACACATTTTCTTAGATTGAAAGGACGTTACCTTTGTATTAAAGATTTACAATTTTATTTCTAAAACTTGTACTATTATACGAAAAAAGAACAACAAAATAGTTAATTTAGCCAATATGTTATCAATACCTATTATTTTATAATTTTAAGTGTTAAAAATATAGTTTATTAAAAACAATATTGAACTTCAGAACACCTTAAGATTTTATAACGTTGGAATTGGAGCTTCCAAATAAGCATTTTTGAGTAATGAAAAACCCTGGCGTTATTGTGGCCCGACTTTTAATTTTATTTTCTGTCGGCGTAGAGTGGCGCGCCTTCACATTGTATCCGTTTCGTGGCGCAGGCACACCTGAGTATTCGGACCCATTTCACTTTGAGACGCCGCGTTCTTTATTGGATCATCCGTCAACAAGAAATTCAATGCGTATTTTATTATAGTTCTATAGTTACCGCATTTGAAAGTACCGTAAAGATTAGGAACTACCTCACTTTCACGGATTACTGAAAATGACTATGTTTCATAAATTTATATTACGATATTTGTACGTTTTAGCTAATAAGGAAATTAATTTTTGGACATTGAAAATAATAATGATATCTTCTAAGATAGTAATTTCTAATGAGATTTAATTTGAAAGAATACAATGAACGTATTTGTAATAATTGTTTTTAGGTATACGATAAGTCGTCTGATATACCTGGAGCGTAAGATTGCTGAGCGATATGGTTCTCTTTAATTCTGCTGTTTTTAATATCCCACGTTCTTGTGATTCTTTTTAATGTAAAAAATTGATTGTTCTGTCCTTTTTGTTAATATTTGTGGTATAATATACGTAAATACTTTTATTATGACAAGTGATTTTACAGTTCAGTTTAGAAAAAATAATAATATCTTTTTTTTTTTACTGTCGCGTTATATCCAAAATAAAGGCATTTTTATTTTGATCTAACTATCCTAACGCTGATTACAGATAGTTGTGATGAGACATATTTCCGACACCATGTCGTAGTAGAAATATTAATAATCTAATTTTCAACTCGAATTATTTCAATTTATTTTTTTATACATTACTTTTCTAAACAAATTTGGATCGTTTTTTGTAGAGAGGCATTGAAGCTGATAAAATCGAATAAGACTTATCTTTCGTATTGTTTCTTTTGGTTAGAACACGATTGTTTTTAGAAAAGTTAAATCACTTTGATTCTATTAATTTATGTGCAAATTTTAAAAATAATAAAAAATAATATACTGCAATCTTATATTATGTTTATTATTTAACAAATAACTCAATAAATAGCAATATTTTAGGAAACGGTATTTCACTATAATTAAAAAACTAAAACTTATCATACCATGGTGCCCATATTAAAAATTTTTATTTGAACTCTTTATGTACTTTACATATTTTATAATCGATTTAAGTTATTATTATTTTTATAATGAACTTGTTAGCGGTATTCACTTATAATGAGGATGTTCATAGTCGTTGGATTTACTTTATATTTTGTTTGATTACAATATTGTTGGTTGTTTACTTAACTCAACCTCTCATTTTTTATAAGTTCAATATTTTGTTTTAAAATATTGGGCAAGTATTTTTGTTACAAATTCCGCAATTAAAATTATGTTTAAATCTTGTCGCATTATTATATCGATTATTTTTGGGATGATATTGACTAAAGGTCGACTAAAGTGATCTGTGGCTGGATGACGATGGCAGGTCTGACTCATTAATGTTTGATTCCGGCGCGTGTCATGTCTGTCGTGTTTTGTCAAACAGAGTTTCGTGGAACCTACAAGCATAACAATTATAACAGAGGCCGTGTTTATTGAACTGCACGTCTTACATGTGGTATAAACGCCATCTGCATATGCGCATGTCGATAATTGTTATTATAATTCTATTTAATTCAATTATTTAAAAATCGAACTAGAGATTATAATTTGGTGTTCATCATCTTAATTTGAACCAATTTATGGAGTTGTACTTATTGAGCTCTTAATGCTTTGGTTGCAAAAGCAGAAACGAACTTAATTATGACTCACGCTTTTTCCCTAAAAAGCCATTTAAAAAAAAGGAAATATAGGTATTACGTGCACAGTGTGAGATTCCATAAATTATTATTTATTAAATTTCTCTTTTAACTAGTCTCCAAAGTTATTTAACCAAACAAACTACTTACCTAAACTAGTTTACTCGCTATATGTTTCAAATTATTCCATACCTGTTATTATACGTATAATAATCAATTATCAAAATTACTGTGTAAAGATACAGGTTTATACTGTGAGTCTAGATTATTTGTTTTCAAAGAGTTTTAAAGCACACATTCTTTCAAACAACTTGTACAAAGAAATCACTTTGAATATGTTACATTAATTATTTTTTTCTATGAGAATGTAAAAAGTCTGTAGACACTCATAGTAAACTTAATTTGAACATGTAGTATTCCGAATTTTTTATTCTTTTTTTATTCACGTTATTTATTATTTCTTTAGCCCTTGATTTTTCAATAAGGTGCACCCTAAAATAATTACAGCAAGTGAGCAAAAAATTAACACTTTCAATATTTTTTCACCTATAACCAACCACTCTGCATAAATCATGTCTATCAATTACATTAAAATTTTATTCTTCGTGAATGTTATATAATATATTTATTCTTTTTGAAAAATTATGGATAATATGTATTAGTTATTTATATCATCATATCAGCCGATAGACGGCCGCTACCACCGACTTCCCGTGACCTTAATGATGTCGTCGGTCCATCATCGTCGGCTCATGAACCTTTCGGTCACAAAGGTCGATGGTTGCGCTGTCACTTCAAACGAGCAATTCTTTTAGCTAAGTCGGTGACTCTTGTTAATGACGTTTATTGAATTTTAGATTTGGTGATGTGGTTTTTATATTTACACATACCATTAGAAACATCGCAGGGGAACAAAACGTATGTAAGTTTTCAAACATAACCTGTTCCTTTTTCATGGACGGTCACCAAAACTGAAAGAAAATCACAAAACCCGTATTATGCTCAAACAACGTAATAAGATATATATGTAATCTATTGATAATATTATGAAACGAGGTATCAATTATAATCTCTAATATCACCATAATATTTATGTTAGAACACGCGTCATAATAGGTAATAGAAGGATGTTATACTTTGACCTGTACTATAATATATAACATGGTTTTAGGAGATATTTTATAACGTTTGTCATAAATGTATCCTATTTTTCTGCTATTATATACTTTGACGTTGTTAATCTGCTATTGGAACTATTTTGGAAATTACATTTTTACCAATAAGAATATTTTTCTGGTAAATATATTCGGATGTATTGTCTAGTAAAATTCATTTTTTCTATGACATGAAACGTTTATTACTGTAATATGTATTAGTTTACATATTAAAAATATATAAAGCTCTTTCAAAATGATCTACATTAACTTTAATATAATTTAAACGCTGTGACCAGTTATTGAGCCAGGCATTCTCTCATTAGAAAGTTTTTTCACTTCCAACGTTGTGGATTGTTTCAGGGAATACAAAATATCATGTTGTTTAGAACATACCATACTCTGTGAAACTCATCCTAATCTAGCGGAATAACACCAGGACTAGATGACGATCAGTCTGAAACTTTGATGAAGGTCAAAACATTTGTTTGTAACCTGAGAAAACACAATAAATATAATATGAGCGTGACAAATTCCAAGTCGAAATGTAACCTTTTTATTATTCTTAAAGTATTTATAGCCAGACTATTTATCTAAGGTATTTTGCTTACAAACTAGACACGCAATAGTGAGTTATCAATAATTAATATTTTAATGTAATATAATATTGACAGGATGAATTATTTTAAGAGTTTCTATTCGTACAAAAGCCGATATGATTGTAATCTCACTCGTACAAACAGATATAGTTATTTATTTCGTGCGCAACTAACTATTTTTTTTCGATATAAAATAGCTTTTCATATGGTCAAATTTCAGCAATTTCGTTGTTGCACAAAATATAAGACTGCTTACGAGATATACAGATATAAAACTGGTTAATTCATTGGTCTCCCGATATTTAGCTTAGGAGTAGATGCTTTCACGATGTGTTGCAGAAGGAAGGTGCTGCAAACTCTTTCAATATGAAAATCAAAGGCAGGCCAAACCATCTACCTACGCTTTGAATTTACGGCCAAGAAAGCCAAACCTTCGAACAATTGTTGCTAATTAGAAAAGTCGAGGGTAAATGTCTGGATGAACGTAGTTTCATCAGTTGGTCCAACAAAATTTGCATTTCACTTGACACCGATGCTGAGTTTCACGATGTCAAACATGGGGATTCACGACCCTCAGCATCATTGATGTAAATATAAAAAGCTATACTGTTGATTAGTCATATTCTCAAAGATTCACAATTCATATAGAGTGTTTAAAGTTTCCGTGTGCAAGGAGGCGAGTGAAAACACTTTGTGACGCAACTATTAGATTGCAACCGTCTTGCACCACTATTATTAGCATTATTTCAGTCGTAAGACGTCTTCTGCAGGACATAGGCCTACGCCATTGATTTTCAATACAGGTTGGAAGTGGCGTGCAACAATGCATCAAATATGTTTGCTTAAAATAAATCAAAAGTATTTATTTTGCACAAACGCGTTAACCATGAAATTAGAAGAATTTTTTATTAAATCATTCTCTATTTGCATTTCGTAGTCTCATTCAACAGGATGTGATATTTACCTTTTTTAGAGAAGTTGTTTTAACACTACCATTCTTACCCTATTACACTAATCTTCTTAATAGGTCATTACGCAATATTTCGAATTAAAAAAAATTATGCGAAGAAGATTAATGGCGTGCAAGTGCAATGTTCCTTGCTTTGTCTATAGGAATGTAATATGGCCAACCCTAAATCCCAGTGTAAACATTCCACCCACTGGTTCCGTGCGGGTAACTCAATATACGTACACATAATCTAGGGTTGTCAATTTTTTTTAAATAAGCTTATAACTTGAAGACATATTTAAAATAGCCAGTAGCTAAGATTAGTTGCCATTTCATTATTTATATTTTAATTAAATATATTAGGCATTGTTTATTAAATTATTTAACAACGATTATTTATAGTTCGTTAAATAAATGAACACATTTATGAACTGTTTAAGAACTGTTGTCTCACGCAGTTAACATGTTGGTATGTTTCATTGCCAAAAACTTCACTTCAGTTTTCGCGAAAATATTAGGAGTGGTTACCCTGTTAAGCCCCTACTCAGACTCTCCCTATCCCTTCTTTAATAAAACATCTCGATAATGAAAAGTCAGACAGTCATAGGGGGGGCGGTGAATTAACCCTCCGTTTGAAGACGCTCGGGACCGCGCGAAACTATATTTTATGACCCTGGTAAAAGTCACTAAAATTAAACGATACGACACAAGTTTGCAATAAATATCCTAATGATATGGAATCGAAAAGTATCTCTGTATTTCATTTATTCTATAACGTTTTAAGCGCTGTTTAAATATGGTGTAAAGTAGGCTTTATTTTATTAGTAATAAATGCGGTTTTTCAAAATCTGATTGTTTTCGAACATTGGTACATATCATTGGGAGCGCACCGCGTTGGACATTCATTGCGTTTTATTCAAGGCGGCACGTGCGGGGCCACCTGTCGCTGATTTTGCATGTGTCTTTCACTGGCAATAGCCTTTTGATAATGATAAAAAAACATAAATATTATATATTGACATGTAAGTGTATAAGTGATGATAAAACTTGTGGTGTTTAGTAACTCGATTCCGGTGAAATTGTAGTAAGTAGCGCTTCGAGCCGAGGCTTCCCTTAGTACTTTCGAGTTTTGCTACCTTAATAGATGTTTTAGGCTAAGCTCTTTTTTCGCCCTGTCGCGGAATCTGCAAACGCCACTTGGGTAGCCGAGAAAATCCGTTAATAAATAGTATTTGAGGAGTAATAGAGAAGGTAATCCATTGAAATTATTTGGTGACCTGAACCGATGTTCACGAGGGAGACCATAGTTACTTTAAGTTTTATAGATATAGCGCTATGGCACCTCGAACAACATTGTCTAGGACAGAAAAAAGGTAATAGTTACAAATCAAACACATTGTTTCATTGTGTAGTTATTAATTTGTAACTAATTATATTTTCAAGAGGAAATTGTTATTTACAGAGTTATTCATCTATATGGATATTTTATTAATGCCAGAAAATGATGAGTCGAGCAAGGCATTCACTTTATGATTAGTAAAAGGTACCAATCATGATTGTAAAAATCAAATTCTAGAATGTTTTGATTACAAACATGACGAGTACAAGAGATACGCGACTCAAATCACATGAAGAGATATATGATGCGAGCGCCGTGTTTTTTTTTATGAACTAAACAATTACGATCGAGAATAGTTATTTTTATTTTTTCAGTATTTTTTAACCTGTTTTCACAGAAGTCGTTTTCAAAAAAATTCAATTAATCTTAAATTATATTGTAATCCCCTGCACATTCTTTTATAAAATACATTTTGATTACTTCAGGTATTAGTGTACCTTGAACTTATCTTTCAGATATAGAAAATAATATCTTTCAAATTACTCACAGTGTATTATATTTTAGTATTTGCTTTTCTGTTCTTTAAGCTTATACATTTAAAGCTCGATTTTTTATCTTTAATAATATTTATGGATCTACTTTTTTGCAATAGAATTCTCTGGTATTAATGTTATTATGAGAACAATTATCTTAGGCCTTTCGTTAAAAAATAATGTTTTTTTGCATAAAAATTCATAACGTCTAGTTTTATTTTTGTAATAGACAGATAAATATAAGTACCACGTCATAAAAAAACGTAGGTTCTTCGAGTATTTACAAATAAAGGCTATAAAGAAATGTGTAAGCTGTGATAGTATTCATTATAATAAAATGCGAGTTAATGTAAATTAAATAATCGATTCGAGTCTCGTACGATGCAAATGGCCGGCGCCGGATGCGGACCTCCCAGTGACAATACGATTGCATTGGCGTCGATACGAATTCAAAATGGCGCTTTGCCGCTTTATTACCAGGCCGACGTTATTCAGTCGGAGGCTTCGCTTCAACTACTTCCCGTTGCTTACGTGGAGTGATTAGTTTTTGTCACGATGGACTCGTCTAAAATATTAAGTGGAAACATTTCGACATCTCCGTACGATAACGCTTTTAGTAACAGTACTTGAATAATAACTAATTTTCTATACATGGTTAAAAAGCATAATAATTAAACGCTTATTCTGATGGCATATATCAAGCAGCTATAAAAGACAATTATTATTGTTTTTACATAACTTAGACTGCCAGATATTCAATACACATTGCGATATTATTTATTGGGAAGAAAAGAGTATTTTTTTCTATGTAGGTATTTAGAAGATACCTATAGTATTTTTATCAGTCTCAGAAAGCCTAAAAGAGATGGTACCAAAGGCTCGCTTTGTAAGACCCAAAAAAAGGGTGTTTCTGGTGTTGCTTCACAGCAAAGAAAAATGTACAGAACAAAAACATATTGATACTTTAGAAATTTGCTACTACAGAATAATGTTATGGATATAATAATAAAGAAAAGGATTTCACATTTTCGCATCGCTCTAATGTCTCCATTTTTTAGGAGTTCAAGACCAAATATCGCTTCTCAGCAATCATTTACTCTCAAGTTATATAATAGTTTAACCACGTTATAGAAAAGTAAGACGACACTAAGAGAGCCTTAATATTCGGGGCAGAGTAAATGGCTAAAGATCCAGAGAGAGTGACTCGCCTAAGTGTATTATAAGGTGACACGGGATCGTCCCTAATGCATGTGAGCTATTATGGAAACGAAATGATGGCAGGAGACTGTGAAAGACGCCTAAGAGAAGAGACGAAGAAATATTTAGGGGATAATATTAGTGAGCTATGATGTATTTGTTCATTTATCAGAGATTAATATACAATATATAAGTCTGCAAGATCTCTCTGATGTTTTTAATTTCAGCCCCACTTTAGTAATCGACATGTACAAATTTTACTATGTTACCGTTTAGAACTAGTTTGGTGGTCTATTGAGGCCACACTGTAAGTGCATGAATGTTCCCTAGGATTTGTACGTTATGTATTATAAGGATGGAGGTTATCACGGGATTGACAAGTAAATAATTGCGCGTATAAAATTACAAATCTTAATTTTGCTGTCGGTACGAAAGAATGAATTTACTGTTACTTAAGCTATAATAAATAACGAATACTTGAGTAAGATTATTTTACAATAAAGTGTATGCTTTAATTCGAAAGTATATCTGGGCGTTATAGTTTCCTTTTTAATCATATTATGCAGGCTGGGCCTTAATAAATATATATTTTTTAATTCAACAAAGGAAGGAAGTTCTTTTTTAAATTATATCATCATGACTACCTGAATATGTCCATTTTTTTTAAAAAATCTACTCTGTCGTTGGAGTAGATTTTTAAAAACATGTCCGAAAGTTTGTGCTATTGGAACCGTTAGCATTTGCTACCGAATGTTTCGCTTTAATTCAACGTGTGTCTTCGGAGAGTTACATAGGACTTTGTTTTTGAAAAAAACAACTGGAATTCGAAATGACCACTTAATATCATTCCATTTCGATATGACTTTCTTAGCAATTAATTAAGAAATAAAAGTGAAATTTAATATGGTTCATCATTCATTTTTGGAACCTCCGAATAAGTTACTTTGAAGTGCCTTTTCGGGTCACTCCTGCACAAAACGGACTCCCAATCAGGTGAAATATTTGTCGTAACGCTAAGAGACGAGGTCTCTGAGAACTGTTTTCGTACTTAAAATTCATTGTGATAAGAGGTTAAGCACTTAAAGCGATCTGCCACCTCAAACCAGATGAACCAGTAAATATCAATAGATAAACAGCATTATCAGTAAACAAAAAAATCAATATTAAAAATTAAAAAGGAAACCACAAAGAACTATTATTAAAACAAATCTTTGTCTCCTTGTATGGTATCGGGAATAGAAAATTAGGCGTCGAGAGCACCTGTGTGGCCCGGTCGAGGAAAAAAATTTGGGCGCAACCTCTACTAAACGAATTATTAACCACTACCTGAGACTTTCGTTCATGTCGTGATTTCTTTCGTATTTTTACGTTTACACTGCTGTTCGAATACCATAAAACACGCAGATTGTAACAAGATACCAGCAATGGATGTTGAATTTGAGTTGTTAAACATAATTCGATGATTTATACTTATCGAAGTTTTAGTTAAGTAGTCCCGCCTTCATTCTCAGGTGCATTTTTGTATTGAAAGAGCGTTTGTTTTTTTGTTGTGTTTTATAAGTGTTTAAAATGTCAAGAGGTATCCCAAGCATGGCTGATGGCGTAAATTTAGTGTTCCTTAAACTATGAATAAATAGTATTTTATGTAGAAATTTAATTACAGTTTAAGAGGCCATGATTCCAATTCATCATCACCATCATTGTAGGCATAGGACATCCACTGAGGGACTAACTATGGCTCCCTCATAGATTACAAATAGCATTGGTTGGAAGCGGCCTGTGTCCAGCTAATTATAAATCATCAATAAAATTAGCCATATGCTGTACATAATAACGGCGTTCATACATAAAAGATAATTTTTAATCATAATGAAGTTGCATAGACTTTTATAGCAAAGCGGAAAATACGTGCCACGTTAATTAAACGACTAAATGTTCAAGCTTCCCTAGCGCCACAGGTAACGATCAAAATATTAATTTAACTGTTTCCTTATCCATATGTAAATAGAATAATTTAATTTTTTTTTAGGTTAAATACATACGGAACCTCTTCTTCAGTAAAAGGTACACGTTTATTAAATTTTTGATTTGTCATTTTATGTCCGTATAATTTAGTTATTTTTAAATATAATTATGAATCGGTGTAGATTTTTTTTAATAACACATTAGTTACTAATACTCAATAGATTAGTTCTTGATGTATTAGATCTTGACCATTCCACGTGATAATTTTCTATGCTTTTTTAATTAATATCAACTTACAAATACAATTTCTCAGAGAAGGAACCAAAGTTGATAATAGTCTGGTAATGATTATAGTAATGATAATAAAATCTTGTTTTTAAAATAAAATGTTAATTTGATATTTCATGTTTATTTGTCAATTTATGTTTAAAATATTGTTCAAAGTTTTTGTTTAAGTTCTGTGACTTATTGTTATCCTATAATAGGGAAATACGTCGATTCATAGCTTATTGTGAAGTCAGGTGATATAAAGTTACGCAGTTATTGTTTTAGCGGAGACCGTTGTCGGCTGGCCGTCTGACTAATGGTTGCTGTATGTGGTCGGAACAGGTTGATAAGAAGGCGCCATGCCGACGCCACTAGATAACCTGTGACCAGTCTCCGTCTGCTTGTGACGAACTCGCCGTATTCTAAGTAAAGAATGTTAACTTTTATTGTGTAACATGTCCAGATAAAAATAACAACCGAATGTTAGTGGCTGTTATGTTTTTAAGAAGAAGTAACATGTTTTTATACAGTGACGTCATAGGTTTTTTTGCTTACAGCCTTTGGCTTAGGTACAATTGGAGATAAATTGGTAGCCCATTGAGAAACAAATTAAAGAAATATGATTTAGAAAAAAAATGCAAAGTTTTGTAATAATTAAATTTTAATTTTTGTACTAATAGTGTAACTAACAGTTCATTTTGAAATATTTAACCAAAAATTAAAGTAAATCCATTACATCTTATTATTGATTTCAAAGCCCAAACGTGCAAAAAATGGTGACTTTCTTGAAAAACATGATAAACAATGATAAAAAGGAAGAGCGCGATTCACCTGCCTGTGCACATACCAACTCCATAAAAATATAAATCTCTTGCTACAATATGCACATTTTTAGGCCAAATATGGGATACGACATGTCGCAAGGAAGGCAGAGATTTCTTTTAGTAACGAGGTCTTTAAGCATGTTTATAACATTTAAGGCGATGTCAGCTTTCCTTTCGGAGATAGAAAAAAAATTCGACTGTTTGGCAAAGGATTTACGGTAATGAACGCCCGATATAGTAGCTAGAAATGTGTACAATTCCATTGCCGAGTTGCAATTATTTTATTTTAAAAGATGGGGATTAAATATCTATATTTTTTATATTTAATACTACACAAAAAAATTTACTAGTGAAAGAAACTAAAAAAATTCTTATAGGATGTGGTCATCGCCTGCTAGCTAATTGTTTATTAGGCAAGTTTTAAATTTTATATAGATTAATAAAAGGACTCCTATTTAACATTAATTGATAATATGATATTATATCGCTATATACCATTTTTTGTTAAATTAATCTACATATTTAACACGGGTTTCCTTTATAATGACTAGCGTGCGGAATTCAAAGCCGTGTTTCGACACGTCTATGATGTGTGCAGCCAGTAATGCCAACATTCAATGGACGTGGCGTGCAATCTAGTTATTCACACCTATGTTTAGCATGTTTAGCAACGCCGAAGATTCACTTTTTCGCATGTTAAAAATTCCACATATAATATTCTCATATATCGATAACAAATTATTACTCCAGTACAAGAAAAGAGTTTTGTTTGTTATCACAGTAATTAAGGTTTAATATGAACTATAACAGCGTAAATAACCTTCAATAAAATTTTAAACACGGTGATTGATTGTAGGTGTAAAAGTTTTAAATGGTGAATGTACACATGTACACGAATATGGTGCATCCTATCGAAAAATAATTTAGTAAGAAAAAGCGTTTTCAAAATACCTACAGACTTAACAGTAAAAGCTTTAAAGCTTTTACAATCATAACCAATCACCCTGTATGCAAAGATGAATGCGGTCAGGTAATGTTAAAGTAATTTTTGACTATCCGAATACTGGTACAGCTGCAGTTTACTCTTTTGTAGTCGCATAAATATTAAACCAACGAAAAAACGTCTAATTGTATAAAAAAATGAATGCGATGATCAAACGAAGCAATCGCATCACGCTCGGAGGCAACGCTCGATGACGTCATTGTGATGCACCCAACCTACACCTGCAATCTCTGAGTCAATGCTCCCTCCCTCGGTTGTATAGTCACTCTTGCATGTTTGTCACATTGTTACAAGCATTCTATACGGTTTGTTTGTTTAAATATTTTTATGTTAGAAACATTGACGTTCACTGTCGTGATATATAATATAATAAGACCGTTGTTATTTGATCTAATTATAGTTATTGCAGACTGTTTTAATATAGAAAATGATTTATGTTACTGTGTACCAGAATTGTACTGTTTAATTAATAATCCAAAATAACCTTGAAACAAGAGGTAGTACGCTCGATCAGGTAGTAGCTTTATTAGTTTCAACCTCTTAAATCGAAAATCATTTCGCAGTTTGTCAGTTGTCAGCAGAAGCAAGCAATGTGATGATATTTTCTAAGCGGCTTCAAGCAAAACATTCTCCCAGTGAAATAATAATCATAGCCATAAATAAATCACGGTATATGTCGTAACGATATGTGACGGTGCATTTTAATTGTATGTATATTGTAACGGTTTATGTGATAAATAGGTCATTTACATATAAAACTTATTAAATATGTGTGCAATAAGTTTTATAACATAATTTCTATTTTTTAATATAAGGGCTGTAACACTGCTTTTTAATAACACAGATTAAAATTTATTGATTGTCATAACACAGAGCAGACTTATAGCTTTTGTAATAAACACAGTTAAATGTTCTTGAACAGATTAGACACGAACAATTTGCGTGCGCTGAACATTCAGTATCCACGCTGCGTTCCATTTAACACTACAGATCGTTTGTGCTTTGAAATTGAATAAGCATAATGTTGTGAATAGTTTCGCTATAAGGCTTCGTTCATTTTGAATAGCACATCGGCTGTCAACGCGAGCCCGCCTTATAGTCCATTGTTAAGCAACAAACACAGGAAACGGTTAACTCGAAAGTCCTCTCCATGTAGAAGATTTCGCAGAACGCTCAATTTTGAGAGTGACCGTATGCTTGTTTAGGAAAGCTATTTCAATCCTTATTACCGGTAAATTAAGATGATTTTTCGGTAACTGTATGTTAGGGCAATTGCGTTTTCGTACAGGTAGGTCGCAGGTGTGTCTATTCTTTGTTACAGAGCCTGTAAACAAGACCATAAACAATACAGTGTACGCTGTAAAGTGTCTTCTAAATGGAGCGGTTTGAATGATCTCTATGAATGAAGGTTGATGTTCATACTGTTTACTGTTCGCGAGGAATTAGCATGTCAGTATTGTACGCCGGCACCGGTGTTGGCACGATACAATGCAGTCTTGCGGTCAAGCAGGAAAGAACGGTTTTGTTTGCATGTTTGGAGATGATATTGTGAAATAGCGATTTCTATGAAATTCTATTAGCGTGAAGGAACGGCAGATGTTAAATATTACGTTACAATGACATTTATAGTTACAAGCTTATAGTTCCAGCAAGGAGGAAAAGCAGCTATGTAATTAGAAACAGGAAATTATACGAGTCCTTTATAAAATGTAATTAATTTTATTTATTACAAACACAAAGTAACGAAATAATTCATCACGTATTTATAAATTGAACTGTTTGTATTAAAGCTAATCTTATAATGTCTCACAGAAGGTCTGTGTAATGTCAATATTTATTTGTCAATAATAGTATAGCATTCTGTTTACCTGTTGGCAATAACTTAACCAAGATTACGAGAGCTCTCTACACGATTACCTCAGATTTTTTTACAGTTATTAAACTCGAGGGTTCCCTCAGAGATTTCTAATTTGACCTATACATTATTTTATTCGGAATTCGAAATGGCTATGCTTAGCTTAAGTTCACATAGGCGGGCTCACCAAGAATTGACTGGGCGCAAGGGCCTCCAAGAGATGAGCTTAGTTTGGACTGTAGTAAACCGAAGAGAATTTAGTTATTAAAAATATTTTTATTTTACTGTGAATAATCATCATTGTTTCAGCCGTAAGACGTCCTGAATACAGACCTCCAATAAATAGATTTCAAACAAGAATTAGTTGGAAGCGGTCTGCACCGAGTGTCTTCCAGTGAATCTATTAAAGTTGTCTATTGACTTTGCAAGTAACCGTCCCATGCTGAACGTCCGTTAGTAAACATAGATTACATAAAAATTTGTATGATATTTTTTTTGTAACCATTTTATAAAATTAACTTCGGTAGTTAGAACCTATATACGTTGTATTTAGATATCAGTCAATTTTCATGTTGTAGGTACGTTGCAGTATGTATAGATACGAAGATATAAAGCGGCTATAAAGCCTTCCCCATGGCACTTTCCCCTTCAAGTAGTGGCGGCAGCAAAGGCGCGTTTCCATGGCAACAGTTTTCCATGGCTACGCGCATTGGTCGGAAAATTCAAAATGGCGGACGCTTATCGATCCAGAGGGGAGAGGTTTCCGGTGGACTGAGGCGTGCTAAATTTGTGCGCACTCGTCTGGGAGCAACAAAGCACTGGGACGATGCTGTTTTAACGGCATTATACATTTTCACTGAACTATTGTTTCGTAAAACTTTTACAACAACCAAAAAAAATTAATTTTAAAATTGTTATACTTGAATATAATGTATTAGAATTGTTTTAATTTATTGTGGTAATGCTATGAATTGTATACCAGAACTTTCGTATTTACATATTTTTTACGACAGTTGAAATATTTCTTTCTTTTTTTCTTCAACTAATATTATTAACACTCAATACACATAATGCTACAGTTTTGATTTAATAACGATTAGAAGTAAATATAAAAGCGTTGGGAAGTTTCTATAAATATGAAGAGCAGTAAGTGATTCATATATTTATTTATATATATATATTCAAGTTATTATCCATAAATGTTAATTTATAGTTGTGTTCGTAATATGAAAAATGCCAGCCAAATTTGATGTTAACTAGAATCACATTAATACTTTTAATGGCATCCTTCCAATTAAAACTACGAGCATTTCGATATGAGAAAAACTCACATAAAATCTGATGGGTTTTTTGGCAATCCTCTTGTGATGTTAACTTGTCATAGCTTAAAGAATCGTAAAGAGACCGAAACAGGTAGGAACTTGTCGATGCAAGGTCTGGCTGGTATCTGATGCACTATTAGATTAGCTAAAGATGTGTGTGATGAACTGTGATCAAGACCACATGCCTTATATTGCTTAATATCAGCAGTTTCTCAACTTCGGACAAAGATCTCATTAATTGTTGGCAATAGATTTCCTAATTGACTGTGTTAATCGGCGGTAAATTTCGTAATAAACAATGTCCTTATAATCTTACTATGCACAAATCATCACTTTATTGCGAGTTAACGGGTTTGTAAAGCCTGACCGATTTTTGAACACGGCCTTTTTCGCACGATCAGGTCGTACGTGATCAACTTTTCATTACTAGTTATCGTTCTCGTGAAAAATGGTTCGATTTCATTAAGTCTGAATAAAGAATCTCAAAGGAGTACACGGTTTAATAGGTATTTGTCAGAGAGCTCGTGTGGAAGTCAAAAACCAAGCTTTATTGCATATTCAGCTTTATCATATAGGCCAAACTCAACTTTCAGCTGCTTATATACAATAACAGCAACTTATATGACTATCCTGATTAATTTTTCAAAAATGCTGTATTTTATGGTATATGTGTAATATTAAATAAATAAATTTTTAGTTAATATGTACATAATAGATTTAAAGATGTCATTTATGCGTTTCTAATGACTCGTTTAATAATAGCGGCGGAGACATAAAAAACAAAAAACAACGGGCAAGCAGACTGGCATGTATATTTTGGCTTGTAGTTTGGCGCTAGTCGCTTTGCGAGCCCAGTTGTCGGGTGCTGACTGAAACTGTAAACAATAAACTAAGGAATGCACTAGCGCTATTGAACATGAAATCGCTTAGAAAGTATTTTAAAATACATTTACTAAATCATCTTTTTATTTACAAAGATTAATTGTCATCTACAATTTGTAGCGTTTTTGGCTATGAAATATATTATAACAGATTAAAAATTTGGAGATGTTTTATTAACAAATAATCCAATGACGTAAGTCAAAAGAGCTACGTAAATTATATTTTTTAGATTTGGAAATGAATGCCTTGATTCATTCATATGTTAATTTAAAAAGAATAGCAAGTAAAACGGTACATGTTTTTCCTACTTAACGCTTAGATGGTATATCCACCTATTTGATAGAATAATACATATTCCTCAGATCCATATTCTTATTGGCTGAAAGAATAAATTTGGTTAAAGACAAATTATCAAAGATTTTTTTCTGCGCGTTTCTCCTTAGTCATCGACCGTGTAACAAAGTAATGTATGTACGCGTTGAATTAATTTAGAAAAATGTTCTATAACAGATTAAAAATTTCATTGTGTATTGCCCCTTTTGGCAAGAAAGGTTAACGTTACCCTGGTTGGTTAGTGGTGTTAATAGGGCAGGTAAATAAGATATATAGATTTAACATTATAACAATAATATGATAGTCCTTATTTTATAGGGTTACGTGTATGTAAGTATATTTCCCTGAACACATTTTGAACAAAGCCTAAGACCAGACGAGTATCGATTTAATATTGTAAGGACCCTCTTAATTTAACCATAACACTTCTTACGTCAACAAGGAAGCATGGGTTGAAAGTATCTTGATAGGAACTTACGTTAGCGGAAGCATTTCCTTGCGGAAGTATTTTTTTTGTCTTTTGTTTTTTTTAGTACAAGACTTCACAGAATATAGTGTATCTAAATATAACAGATTATGCAATACTTTTCATGTTATACTGTAAAAGGCGGAAAGCGTGAACGGTAAGTGGAAACAACGGTGCGTTGTTACAGAATTAAATAATGCAATGTTCTATGTATCCATTAATTTAGTTATTTCAGTAATTACGACGCATTTAAATTAAGACAGTTGTGATATATTGCATGGCAGCTGATGTGGGCATTGCAGACGATCTCTAAGAAAAGAGAAAGTTACCAGTATGTCGAGTGTACCAGCTTTTAAAAATTAAAGAACGGATATGCCTGATATGCCACGTCCGAGTTTCTGGAATGCCACATAAAACCGATATACTTTTTCAGGTCTTAAACGCATCTAGCATTTTTAACAGCGAGCAGGTGTTTTGATATTACCGCTAGGCAAATAAACGTGCCATTTTACTGTCGTTATATTGTTTGATGTGGTGTTTTATCTGCGCAGTGGGCGTGTCCGGTGCGAGACAATGATCTATTTTTACGCCAGCGCGTAAAGAGGCGGCCACGTGGCGGGCAGCTGTGTCGGCGCACGTGCTGCGTATTTATACAGCACCGGCGCCGACGCCGCCCGCCCTACGCCAGGCCTCTTTTATACTTACATACGTCTTGTTTCGCACGGACTTGCGTGACTTGCTTTGCAGGGTTATAGTTTACTTATAATACCTATGTTGAAATTTTAAATGAGTTTCCGGACATTATAGATGGACTATAAAAATGACACGTAATAATGGAATAATATGCAAGAGAAAATCAATCAATCAAAATGTAGTATATAGCGGCCCGAGTCTAGGCTCTCTAGGGAGTTCTCTAATTTCGCTACAATATAGAAGGTTTTAGGCTAAGCGCTCTCTGCGCCTGGCTCAGCACAATAAGTAAAAAAAAAAAATAAGACAAATGTCGATAGACGTCGGTCTAAGCCAGCCCAATGTTTAGTCTAAACCCTGGGCTGAAGATATCGTAGAAACAGGGGGATAATATTGGGTGATCCTCGTTAAAGATGAAGAGCTCTAGAAGGGAAAAGAGGAAGCCTTCATCCAAATAGGATCCACATCTCAAAACGATAACTAACCATTCTAATAATAGATTCGTAAACATAATGTACTAAAATAAACATAATATTACTACAAAATTAAATATCACATCATCGTTAGCAAATTGTAATAAGATTTACTTGTTTATTAATTGATACAGTTTGTAACTTTACTAATTTTTGAAAATGTATGTGAACGTGTGTCTTGGAAATCATTTGCATCAATAAAACATAATTTAGCGCGAATTGTTGTCTGTCAACTGTTTAGATTTGTGTTAGCGTATGTGTGTTTGTGTGTGTTTGAATAGTTTTCATAGTTGTCTCTTTCCATAATGAAAATATTAGCAATGGTTTAACCTGTGAGTGAAAATATTACATGTGAAAAAAATATGGGCTATTTTGCATATTGCCACTCTACAAACTTCTAAAATACGTTAGGAGATATAAAATACTTTTCGGTGCAATCCGGTATCTTACTGATACAATTTAAAGGTAGGTCTTGAAGAACTACCTAGTCTTAAAAAGAATTTAAAAGATACTAGAACAGGCGAAGCACGGAAGAGGGTCGCGACAGTCGGCCGGACGGCGAAATATGAACACCCTCCACGGTTATTAATCTGGTCAATTATTACGAAACTGCCGCACACTGTGACACATGTCTTCTTTGTCGCATCCGCTAAGACTTAGGGCTGTCCGAAGAGGAAAATGTAAAAAAAATACGTTTAGCCCGTATTCGCCGAACGAATAAAGATAAAAAAACAATAAATAATACCAACGCTTACTAATTACAAGTGCACACGTGTTTTTAATATTTATCTTCTTTTTAATATAAATCTTATAGCATATTGGACACTACAAAGTAATTTTATAAGATACATATATTAATATGAATTTATGCCGGTAAGAATACTTAATTATATTGTATCGTAGTATATATGATTATTGCGAATAAAAGAAAGGAACGTTAATAATAGTAGCAAAAGAGGTAGTTGGTAATTTAATAAAAATGATAAAATAGGTTGTTTTTATTTGTAACTATGATGTTTAAATTTTAATATTATTGAAAAAAAGTTTGTTTATTTTTGATTCACTTAAAGGAAATTTTTAATTTTTTCATAAAAAGTAGTTCGGCATGTACCTAAAAAAAATTGAAACGTGTTTTGCTTTTTATTAAATATACATGTTATAAATATAAAAATTTGTTTCATCGTTATAATTGATTCTTTTGTGTGAAATTTATACACCAAATGTACAAGTTTTTTTTTAAATTAACTAGCAACGTCGATTGACATATATTTTGCATTTACTGTTATATAATATTATTGCAAATTTGTTCAATACAACGTATAAATATTGTTTATAGGTTATTTTTAATGTTACGGTTCGATAAGGTTTAAGCTTGAACCAATAAAACAAATTTACGATACAGATTTATCTTCTAATTTACTGAACAAATGTAGTTTTTAAAAAAATACAAATATGAGATATCTTAATAAATTTACAATGTGAATGATAACGTGCTCGGATAAAAGATGTAAATAATTTTTATATAATAGATTAGATGTTTTCCGTTCCATTCGCGAACTTTATGTTAGCCCCCTCAACCCTTCTTGTAGGTGAAATATAGTAAAGTCCATTTTTTGTAGCGTCTACTGGGCAAAATACATCTAAGTATATTACTGTGAAATTTACTAGATATAGTGACGAGTCAGTGCATAGGTGAAAATCTCTTATAGAATATATGTAAATAGAAGTGACAATGAGTTTTCTAAATTGTAAATTGTTTTATCTGCCACAGAACATTGTTTTAGCTGTGTTATATCTAACGATCGGTTTTGTGTGGTGTGAATACATGTAACTATTTTTTATTCGCACAGATGTAGCGCTGTTAACTTTCACGGCATTTAAAGTATACGTGTAAGGTAATGTGTCATATTATGTGTTACTACGAGTATACAATGATATAATACCATCATATGATGCGTGAATTCGAGAGTTTATGTTGGGTTTCAAACAAGTCCTGTAAAATCGGTGCGTGTCCGAGTCCCAGCCCTGCGCCTGAGCGCGACCGTTCCAATGCGCGTGGACAGGTGCGGGCGGCTGCCGCGCGTTTTCATACAAAACCAACGTTTCACATATAAAAGGCACTTCCTTTCATCCCACAACCTACCGTCGGGAATGCCCATTAATTTGCCAACACAATATTTTTAGTGCGCGGCTCGCGTGTAATATATCGTGCCCACGTGTCCCCGTATGTCGTCCGCCGAACGGCTGCGTCAAATTATTTTCGTTCATGTCACAAGATACGGCGCTCATCTGGATGCTTTTCCTTTAAAAATCACACCAGTTGGTAGTTTAATAACGTATGCACGGAGTGAACTTCCTTTGGAAAGTTTGTTGCAGACGGCTAACAGTCAGAGGTTGCTCTTATTTTATTTTACTCTAATTTAAATCTTTTTCAAATTTTCGAAAGTTATGAATTGAAAAAAATTAAAGAAATTGAAGCAAAAGTTTCCAAATGCAGTCGAGACTGTGTCTTGGAATACCATTCACATCACTAAAACATAATTTTCCAACAATAATTGATCATCAATTATTCAGTTTTGTGTTAGAACATATGTGTATGTTTGCGTTTGGATAGTTTTAAGAGGTTTTTCTTTCTATAATGAAAATATTGGCAATTGTTTAACTCCTAAGAGTGACCACATTAAAAATAAAAAAAATATTATCTCGTCATATACAGAACAACCTTGCTTGAATACACAAAGGTTAAAAACGAAATGGCGGGATTTGATAATGGCATAACAGGATATTTTTATTTATTATTTCCTAGAATTATTTAACAGCGTTAACTTTTAACAGACTATACTAACATCAAACGGTACATTAAATCAGACAGGCGCCAGTATATTTCAAAACCTAAGAGAAAATGAAATTTATGTGCCCTTTTCATGGCTTTTGTGTCATTTTAGTTTTGTCAGAGAAATATCAACCGCCATATTATAATTTTCATGTAGTGGTTAAGTTTATGAATAATCGAAAGAATGTTATTAATTTTCTACCTTTATGTTCTGGCAATAAAGTGAAGATATCGACTATCTTATTTTAGCTTAATGATTTTCAAGTAAAACATTTGTATTATTAATTTAATTTAATGAAAAACATTTGCAGTTTTTTTTAACTAAGATTCAAATCAATACAAGATGTTAAATGCATGCATTTTGATTAATAGTTCGCAAGTAAGCTTAATTTAACAAGTTGTCTGTACCGTATAAAATATTATTAATGTTTTCTTAGGTAAGAAAACGTAAAATATGTTTAACTGGTGACAATTCTTATTAATCAGCTTCTTGAAGCAATTTTAACAGCTGTACTTGTCAACTTACTGGGATCATAACAAACCTTTGTTTAGATAATACGGTGAGTAATCGAGACGAGGATAAGAAAAAATAGACAATAAATCTCGGCGACTGTGATGTGGTGCGTTCAGGTCGGTGTTCGCTACTGTCCGACAGCTGCGTTCCACTTGTGGCTGCGCGGTTGGTAAATAGAACCCTGACTTGCAGACGTACGGAGTAACTGCGATCTATATTAGTACAGCTCGTGTTTAATAGCATTTGTCGTAGAACCGCTACTTGGTGTTCATTGCTACAAACGTATTTGCTACTTTCAATTAACACAAATAACTATGATCATTTTCATTATTTATGTATTTAAATATAGATAACAAGCCCTTTTTTATTGTTTATATTTTGATATCTATTTAAGTTTACTTTTCCTTGCTTTATTATTTTTCATTTTTTCCACGGCGTGCTTGTCTTATCGACATTAACCTGACATTAAGTGACATGACTTATCTACGGGGATGATTGGTTAAAACAGTAAAAGCTTTGAAGTTGTGAAAGTATAGCTCATTTGCAGTCATTTGAGATACGGATCACTCTAAGTAAAAACCAATGGTTTCAAATATACTAAATAACGTAATGATAATATAATAGGAAAAGTATTTTGAAAATTCGGATTACTACATCGTTTCAGACCATAGATGCTCACTGCAAGTCATAGGCCTCTCTTAAAGATATCTATGGGGGAATATGTCAAAACAGTCACACTTGGCAAGCGTGTTGGCGATCGCAGTGTGGCATTATGACACGCAGAGGATGCTACTGCCGATCCTCTGAAAATTTCTTTGTGATCAATGGCAATCCTGTATACTTAATGCACAAGTGAATTATATATAAGACTTTATCCTGGTAATCGAACTCGCGATCAACGATGACAAATCTTACTTCTCAACCGCTAGGCTACATCAGCTCGACTTACTACATACTAAAATTATGTACAATGCAATGCGTCCGTCATAATCATTTCGTGCCCCTGCAGCGGTGGGGATCCATACAGGATTTCTCCATTAGAAAAGGAAAATAAGGAAATTGTGTAATGTTATATTTTTACCAATATATTGAACATTAAATTAAATATTTTGGAATTAATTACAAGGCGTAAGGCTGTCTTAACAGATCGAAGTAAGACCCAGGTAAATTATAATAATATAACCATATTTTCATCCATGTTGAATGTCGAAAAAAAATTAAAAGAAAATTTCTTTCGAATATTCTTTGACATACTTGTCATAAAAAATTAAATGAAGGCCGCAATGAACAATAAATCGATTGTATTCATTTAATCTATTGATATTTTTGTTTTGTAGCAGTCGTTTAAAACGCAAGGAGCTTTCGTCGGCGTCATGATTCAGCTGAGTCACTCGAGACGCGTCGGTGTTGCGACGCTACTGACTCTGCGCGAACGCCGTGATTTATTTACGCGGCCTAGTACATCTACAGGCACGTTTTTATACCTACTAAACATTCACGACTATTGCCTAAATCCGATTATTTAATACTCAAATTGTGTGTAGCTAAAACAATGACTTATATTTTTTCATCTTTGATTGCGTAAAGATGGAAAAACTTTAAAGGAATGAATTTATCAAAAATGTACCAAAATCAATGGCTTCAAAAATAATAAATAACGTAGTGATATAGAAAGTAAGTGTTTTTAGATTCGGATTACTACATATAAAAATGAATTATTGTTTCCTCTGTCCTTGCAAACTTTGTACTGTCCCAAGTTATTGTCACTATCACTAGTCTCATTCCAATTGCAAAAAATAAATAATGTAACATAAATAAGAGTTTTCATTTTATATAGCATGATTGAAGCCTTAGAGGTTCTAGTTGATAAAAGAGCTTTACAATCCATTTAAAGCTTTTACACAATCATTCTGTATATAATAGATTTACTTCTATGTACTGACGCATCACAATATCTCTAGAAGCATAAGGCTTTGAGATTTAAAATTGTGTAAGATTATTTTTTTTGCTGAGTAGAGATAAGCTAAGACGGATGTTATGAAATTCCACATGCAAAGATAGTTAAGGGGTTTCTTAAAAACTGTCAAAATGACTCTTGTAGTATAAAACTTTGTCAGATTTTGTGAGGAGTGTTAAATACTAGGAAGAATAGATTTTTTGAAATTATGTTCACAAAACAAAGCGCGAGTTCCGCTAAATAGGCATGGTACAGCTATTTAGCTAGAGAAAGAGCATTTCAAATATTTAAAAATTGTTTTTTATCTAGGTTGGAACGGCCTTAATGTTTTTGTATGTTTCGGTAAAGACGTGTTTAGTGCGTACGTCTGCGCATGCGAGGCTCGGTGATCCGAGCGATAAGTTGCGGATATCGCATGGGCGCTAGTTCGTTATTAATCATGCGCTCTCATAATCTCCGGCGTCGGCGCCGCCTTGTTTGTCTAAGGGCTTGGCGCAAGTGCAATGTGCCAGATTTGTATTAAATTTCTTTTATTTTATCAAAACTGTAAACGTAGCTGGTTTTACTGTTTATTCATTTATCCGTATTATTTTCCACTTTGGATCATTTATAATATACTTCATGAGAAGAATGTGAAAAGGAATCAATTTTATAAAAAAGTCTATCCCAATGACTTTATCTATAATGGCATCTTTTAACATAAAACTAAACGGTTTCTAATGCGACAAGATCTGGGAAGAGCACACAGCAATCTCAGATTGCTTTTATTGTTGATACTTACAGTCTTCTTAACACATCAGTAGGGCAATTCCTTTCCATGTTTTATACTTTAATCCTAGGTTCTATTAGTATAATGTATAGTATAATGCACGAAAATACCCGTTTATCTAAAAAAATATTACTGATCGAATAACAATATATCACTTTGTCATCATCGAAGTAGACTGGAAAACTTTGGAGAATACTATAGCGTATCATACTTTTTTTTATTATAGGATTTAGTAAGTATAAACTTTAGGCAAGAGCAGCGCAGGACTTCCATCCACAAGGTGGAGAGATGAAAATTCTGAGGGCATCAGAAGACCTAGAAGATTGGAAATCTATAGAGGATGCCTATGTTCTGCAGTCGATTTCCTACCGCAGAAATGATGATGATAAAGCTTAGGAAAAGATGTATAAGGCAAACATATTGTAAAAATGATTAATTTATATCGGTATTTTGTTACGTTTCAACTTTATCATAAATAAAAAGAAAAATGGCATTGTGTTTAGATATTTTCTTGTAGGTATGGAGTCTTTTACTCTGACGTAGAATCTCTTCATATCTGATTAATTGCTCTTTCGAGAATTTTTTTAAACTAAAATTTGTATTTTTGCACAAAATCGTTCTTTTTTTTACTTCTATTTTTAGCCTAAAAATGACCTTTAAGATCAGACTGCTTTTCCACATCGATCATTCTTTTTTACAATATTACTGGATTGACTCATCGAAGCCGTACCGCATAAGAGAATACAAATTCTACTCTTGCGCCACGCATGCCTCTTGCACGTGCGCGTATTTTGTTAACAAGTCGAATTATTCGCCTCGTTTGCCGACTGCTCTAATACAAAGTATATAAACGGGATGACGTGTTAAAAAGATTCAGATGTTATTGTTTATAATATGAAGCTCATAAGTGGACCGGCGGGTTGTTGATGGAAGCTTTTAGTTTGCTTTCTATACATAGAGCAAAGACTATAAAATAGATTATTTGATTACATTTCGTTTAGTTATGCAGACCTACAAGTTGTTTGTCATTTTATTTAAATAACGTGTTACTCTTTAAATAATATTTATTTATTGCCTTTCTGTTCACATTCTCATAACTCTTCTATTCACATTTAAATTTTTATTATAGCCGTTAAGAAATTCATAGAAATAATGTTGTAAATGTGTAGCAAATTTGCGATGGTCTAATCCGATATTCATATAATTTTAATGTTAATATATTGTATAAACGTAATATTT